>NW_026623078.1:15339135-15964135 GCF_023065955.2 Ursus arctos
GGAAGCGAAATGTAAAATGAAATCTTAGTGGCTGTGACATCACAAGTTGAAGACTTTCAGATGAGTAACTTCGGTGGGTTAACATTTTTGAAAACTTTAAGTTTTATTAAAGCGCAGATGCGCTTAAATAGAATTTCTAGTTACCTGAGATAAAAGACTTAACGCTAATTGCATCAGTTTTTGAGCTGTATTTTTGGAATATATGTGTTTGGGGTAAACATTGCCCTGCGTGGAAGATAGCCAGTGGATAGGAAAAAAACTGACCAAAGAATGGGACTCTAGGGATGGCTTTCTTTATATTAGGTGTGTGAGTTTAGCCACTTGAATCTTTTTTTTTCATCCCTAAAACAGGTATATCTACCCCAGTTATCTCACAGGCTGATTATGTGCTAGACTTGTAATATAGTTTACTGTAGTAGATTTTAAGTTTGAAGCAGTTCTTACTGTTTGTCATTGTGTTTTTGTGGAGTAATCGGAAAAGCAATCCAAAAGGAAATCAAACACTTTAATTTAAAAAGTATTGTCATCTTTGTATACATGCATGCATGTATGCAATTCAACAAATGCTTTTTGTGCTTCCTTGTATTAGCTACACTGGTAGGCACTGGGGTACAAGACACAGCCCGTCCCTACACCCTTTGAGTTTACTTTCTAGCAAAGGAGATCAATATTAAGACAATTGTTATGTAGCTGTTTAGCTAATTACAGTTGTATGAGAGAAGTACAGTTATATATGATAGCAAAAACCTAACCTTCTCCACAGATCACAGAGATTTCTTGGAGGAAGTAGCATTTGAAAAGAGGTCTGAAGAGTGGAAGTAAATTGGGGTATATTTGAGCTGGAGGGAGCAACAAGCAGCACTGTATAAAAAGCAAAAGAAAGCCAAGGCTACATACTTAGTTCTTAGCCTGAAGCTGGGTTGAGTTTTGGGGCTGTCTTCATGAAGCCTCTTTTCCAAAAAGAAGAGAAGGAGAATATATGTTATAAAATGGAAAAAGTTGGGGCGCCTGGGTGGCTCAGTTGTTAAGCGTTTGCCTTCGTTAAGCGTTTGCCTTCGGCTCAGGACGTTATCCCGGGGTCCTGGTATGGAGCCCCCCATCAGGCTCCTCTGCTGGGAGCCTGCTTCTTCCTCTCCCACTCCCTCTGCTTGTGTTTCCCCTCTTGCTGGCTGTCTCTCTCTCTCTCTGTCAAATAAATAAATAAAATCTTTTAAAAAATAAAATAAAATAGAAAAAGTTGAGAAAAATTGTCAGGCCGGACCCCTACAAAACAATATGCTTGCTACTAGATTTCAATTAAAGCAACTTTATTTAAAACACAATTTAATTGCCATATAAATCACCAATTACTTTGAACTTCGTCTTTTTGAACTAAAACATTCATCCTTTAAATTTCAGATAATTTCATACATATTCTTAAAACTTAGAGCCAAAATAGGTAAAGAGAAAAGAATGGCTTTTTCCTTTAGATCATTTAATGCTCAGGAAAATTATAACCCTTTAGAACGAAAAGAACGCCATCTTGGAATTATTTCCAGTAGTCATTTGAGGGTCTTTGTGACTTGGAGACATGCTGGAATTTCAGAGGCTTGTTAGTATAACCCTACTTTGCAGGTAGAGAAAAGGTCTGTTTCACAGTCTTGTTTGTTTGTTTCACAGTCTTAAAACAGATTGATTGATAGCAAAATTCTAGAATAATTATTAAACTGAAAAAATAGTCCATGTAGCAGAAACAGAAAATGAGCATTAGCATAGGTGCCTAATACCTTCTCAGTATTGAATTGATTTTCATACTGAGTAAGGTTATTGTACACCTCTCCTCAAAGGCAGGAAATAGAACTTAATATCATAACTCATTTTTATTATCTGAGGAAATTATATTAACATACTGTTTTATGAGCTCTAGAATAATAATTCTATTTCATCTGCACATTCAGTTTTCTATATGTTACATATATGAAGAAAACATGTAAACATGATTTAATGGAGCTCTTAAAAATAATCTTTATAATGGTTCAGTAGTAACATGAAAAAACACCTTGTGTTAATTAACATCTGAATATAAAATACCTACACTATGATTACAGTTACATAAAATTTTGTGTTATTATGTATAAAGCCTAGAATAGAACATAGGAAAATACTGAAATGATGGAGTAGTAGATTTTTGTTATAAAGTTGTTTGTGCTATAAATAACAGGCTTTATTTAATTTTTTTGTGGGGTTTTTTTGCTTTTTTTTTAGTAAATCATTTTAAAATAATTTCATACTTGCAAAAGTAGGTCAGGAGAGGAGTAAAGAATGGGTTCAAACTTAAAAACAAAAAAACAAAAATAAGTCAAAGAACTCTCATATTTCCCTCTTCCTGATTCACCTAGTGTTAACAGTTAACTGCATTTGATCCATCTCTCCCTCTGCATACACACAGACATACGTGTGTGCCCCCCTCCTCCCCTGGAAACAATATTTAGTCTTTTTCTGAACCATTTGAGAGCAAGCTACACATATGATTCCCCATCACTCCTAAATACTCCATTGTGTATTTCCCTAAAACAAGTGTATTGTCTTTCATAGCCACTGTAGTGGGTTCACATTTCCCCAACTTTCCCAGCAGTGTCTCTTTTCTTTCTGATTCAGAGTTCCACGTAGTTCCTCTTATGTTTACTTATGACTTGTCAGTTCCTCCTCTGGAAAATTTCCTCACCCTTTCCCTCCCTACAATGGCCTCAACTTTTAAAAAATGCAGACTTTACCTTTGGTGCTGACCTTCCTTAACCTGGGTCTATCTGACATTTCAGTAGGAACGGAGCTGAGCCATGCCTTCTTGGCAGGAATGCTACAGAAATGATCCTGTATTTGGCTCTGCATCATTTCAGTCACTTGCTGTGGACCCATTCCACCACTGGTGACATTGACCTCCGTTACCTAATCATATTGCAGTCTCATAGCTGTCTCCTCTGTAAAGGCACAGTGGTTCCCTTTGTATGTATTAGTATTTGGGAGGAAAGTACTCCAGTGTTACTAGTACCCTGTTCTGCCTGAATCAGTTGCCTCTGAAGGTTACTAAAGAGCGATTCTCTGTCTCTGTCATTCTACTTTTATTAGTTGGCATTCGGTATGGAGCATCTTCCCTTCTCTCCCCATGTATTTGTTTACTCCTTCATTTACATTAACATGGACTCTGGATTATTCGTTTATTAATAAGTTCTGTTTTATTACTCTCATTTTGATGTTCGTAATTATCTCAGTTTTAGCTGGTATGGGCCCTTTGAGGAGGCTTGTGTATCATTTTGACATGTCCCTGGCATTCTTTGACATCCTCCTAACTAACCTTCTGGCGCAGAAGGTGACTCAGGCTTATCGTTTACAGTCCGTTCTTAACCTGGAGCTGCCATTTCTCCAAGGTACCTTGGTTCCTTTTAGCAGAGTATAGTGTTCCAAAACCAAGACTTGGGTGCTCTTTATGTTCATTGCTCCTGAGTTTTCATTGCCTCTACACTCTCTCAGCAGACACAGTTAGTCAGGATATATCTTTATTTTACATACATACATAAATACATGTATGTGTGTAGAAAATCTTGGCTATCATCATCCTCAATATATTTACTTATTTGCTCAATGTAACCAGTCTTGCAGCCTTAATGAGATCTACTGCCCCATATCTGTGGGTGCTGGTGGGCACACCACTGATGTCCTCTGTGCAGCTGCTGATCCCCCCACCACCCCAACCACCTCTCTATTGTCCAGTTTTTGTGGGGGTCAGTGGGCATGCTGCCAAAGCACATTTGCGCTTTATCTGCGGGCCTGTTAACTATCCTGCTATGAGTCATCACCTACTTAATGTTCTATAAAGTATCAAAAAATAAACAGGATAGTGAAATATATCAAGTATACAAGAATTTTATTTTGTTGAATTTATTGTGGCTCCATTAGAAAAATAGTATTAGCTAATACTTGAAGATAGCCTTATTATGGCACTTCTGATGGAGTTTATTACAGCTGAATTTAATGGTAGAAAGATAATAGCAAAATTTCTTTTTTTTTAAGTGTTAAGTGTATTTGGGCTAAGTAATTTCCAATCTTAGCAGATAGAGAAAAAATGTAGAAGTAGATATGTAAAAAAAGTTTAATCGTTCACTTTTTAAAAAAATTGTTGAGACTGGAATGGCTGGCTGGCTCACTCGGTGGAGCATACGACTCTGCCATCTCAGGGTCATGAGTTTAAGCCCCATATTGGGCTTAGAGCTTAGATAGATAGATAGATAGATAGATAGATAGATAGATAGATAGACAGATAAAATTTAAAATTGTTGAGGCTGAATTGTTTTTATTTATGTTTCAGTTTGATAAAATATTTAAGAATTTCTTTGGGGTTTGTCTTTAAAATGGCCTTTGCTTAGACCATAAATATCTTGTCTACTAGGCAATGATAACTTGGCCTGTTTGCAAATGGAGTAGGATCTGTGTGTGGACTTATATATGTGTAAGATAAATCTTCCCACTTTTATGCTCACTTCTTACAGCAAATTTAGAGAACACTTCATTGTTCATGTAAAAAGATCGATTCTTCCCCCATACCAGAGCTGCCATTTAATTTTAATAATTAGTAGTTGTAAATCCTTCCCATGTGATATATATTAAACATTTTACATATACTGTCCTTATAACAACTTTATGAGATATGTATTATTACCTGTACATTATAGATGAGGAAAATGTATTAGCAGATTGCTTTTCTGTTCCTTAACCGTTTTAATTAACCTGTGCTGCCCCAAACTTGTTTTTTTCTCAAGTTTATAATTTATTTCAATATTCACTGTTTAATTTGTTTTGTAGGGATCGGAAGTTGTGCAATTTGGGATTAAAAGGCTACTATGTCAAAGGCAATGGCGATAATGCAGGTAATACAGTATAAAACGATACGGCCCTTTTTTTTGCTCAAAGTAACTAATAGTGTATTGATTTTAAATATAATTTGCTATAATACTATATTTGTTGGCATAAAATATAAATGACAACCAGTAATCATAGACAGTCTTCATTTTTTATTATAACATGGCTTTAGAATCACTATCAAAGCACATCTTTTCTTTTTCTGTAGCTAGCTCCTGTATGGACTTGAGGACTCTTTTGCTCTATATAGCATTCCTTCCTGAGTTGTTGCCATTAGATAGGAGCAAGCTAAAATTTGAAGCTTTGAAAAGTAGAGAACATACTGTTTTTTCGCATAATTTCATTGTGTTGGAAGATAAACAGAGGCACATTAAATTTTTCAGGAGTTTATTTGAGCTTACATCTGTGCAACTCGGGCAGTGCCAGCTCCCAGACAGGAGCACCACTCCAGGACAGGAGTTAGGGGAGAGGTTTTTATAGAGAAGCTGTAGAAGCAAAGCAAGGAAATTGATTGGCTGTGCCTAAAGCAGTGACCTCATTTGGGGAAGCCTAGTTAGCTGTTTGTGATTAGTTGTTCTTAAGTGTTATTTTCTTAGCTTTGAGTGCTTTGATTCTGGCTCAAAGGCCTTCAAGCCACCTCAGTCTAATGATCTCCTTATTTAGATACTTTAACAATTATATAGATAAATTATTCAGGATAAATGCCAAGTGAACATCCGTAGTCTTCTGCCTGAAGTAAAGAGGCCACAATCTGGGTTAACTTTCCAAATAACAAATAGAATTTGTTATGTACTTTGAGTCTCACCTGGTTACCTGAAAACTGTCTTGCTCTCTCTCAGACTTCCTCTATGACCCCACTTGTTCTTTCCACACAGATCTTTTTTGTTGCTCTAGATAGAGGGAAAACTAGCATGAGTTTGAACAAATCACTTTCTTCAGTTGATCACTGAATGAAATGTTTGGTTTGTATTTCAGTGCAATGTACAAATAAGGTTTCTTTGGACACCAGGCTCCTGAACATAAAGTATGCATACCATGAAAGGAACATAAAACTTAGCACATTTATTTTTCCTATTTGCTCTCTCCTGAACTTTCATAAGTTCATTGAATGGAGTGGTGAGTGGAATCCCCTTTATTATTCAGGTAGATATCTTTTTTCCCCCTCTTTGTTTTAGAATTTATACACAGAAGATTCCTCTTCTTTACAGTCCCCATTTTTGCTTTGTAAGATTCACTCTTGTATGGCTACGATCATTTAGCTGGAGTGCAGCTCAGCCCTAATTGAGTATGCTAATGTATAAAGTGATATTTATCTCACATTTTAAATGGTTAATGGAGCATTTGAATGGCATTTGTCCAATTAATGGTGTGATGCACTTTTATATAACTGTATTAGTATAAAGGTAAAATTGTTTTGTTATAATAAAACAGATTTTCTGGGAGAATCGGAGTTTGAAAGGATCTTCCAGTTCAGTGGATTTCAGACTTTTAATAGTAGAACGCTTTCATTAAATCATCTCTCTCACAGAGTCACAGAATATAAATCCCAGTTGTGATTGAAATATCCATGAGGGGCCTAAAGACATACTTTTCACCTCTCTTATTATTACTAGCTCCTAAAGTAACTTCATAAATCATCATTTTAAATTCACTGATCTAGTCTAGTAATACTGCATATAAGGAATGTGAAAATGTAAGTGTTTTCCCTGTGGTTATTCTGCCATGTTTCCTCTTATATCCTCAGTACTTTGCACGGTGCACAGCTCAGTGGAGATGCTCAGTAAGTGTAAGTTGAACAGGCAGCTGGTAGCAGGCAGAGCCAGACTAGAAGTTGTCTCCTGATTCTTAATTGGCTATTTTTTCACTAGTGTGTATTACCCCTTAAAAGTGGTAACATTCGCAAAACTCTGGGTCTCAGGTTCCTCTTTAAAATGAGGATGAGGGGCGCCTGGGTGGCTCAGTTGTTTGATCGTCCAGCTCTTGATTTTGGCTCAGGTCATGATCAGGTCATGATCTCAGGGTCCTGGGATCGAGCCCTGTGTTGGGCTCCCTGCTCAGAGGGGATTCTGCCTGTTTCCCTCTTCCTCTGCCCCTCCCCCTGTTCTTGTGGGCTTGTGCACATGTGTGCTTGCTCTCTCACTCTCTCTCAGATAAATAAATAAATAAATAAATAAATAAATAAATAAAGCTTTAAAAGATAAAATGAGAATGATAAAACCTGCATCTGCATTGTCTCTAAGATGAAGCTAACAAATGCTGTCTGTAGGAGACCAAGCTACAGAAGAGGAGGAATGTGGCACTGCAGAGTCACATGACAGTAAAGGCTTAGGCCTAGATGAAAGTGAACTTGATTCTGAGGCTGAACTCATGAGAAGTATGGGACTACCACTTCAGTTTGGTGGGATATCTGCACATAAGAATTTTGAGGTAAGTTACTTATATTTCTATTTCTTAATTTTCTTCAGAAGATACTACAAAGAATTTTTTTATCGCAAATCTAACATATTCATTAATTAGTGCATTCCCCCTCTTTTTAAATGTACATATTTATAAATTAATTAAAATGGCAAGTTTTGATATATGTCCATGTGTCATTTTTCCTCCTCCTGGAAACATAAATAGTAAGATTAACTTGTTTGTATAACCAAAAACCCAGGACGGGAGTTTGATGGTATATTATTTAATTTAATGCTTAAAATAGACTTGGATTCTCTTTCTCTTATAGTTTATGAGGTGATTTCAAACTTAAGTTATTTATCTTATGTAGGTGTCTATGAATACTAGAAATAAAGTTAAAATAAAAAAGAAAAAGAAAAAACATCAAAAGAAGTACTTAGATGAAATTATGAGAGAATCTTGGAGACAAGAATATGAAGAAGATGACATTTTGGCTTCAGACGATCCATCTTCAGTTGAACAGTATGAGAGCACCAAGACATGTAAAATTCAAACCAAAAAAGACATTGAAACTGAAAATCTTCCTGTTGAAAATATATTATCTCCAAAGCTGGAAATCACAGAAAAATGGGAAAAGTATTGGAATGAATATGGTGGAGGACTATTATGGCAAAGCTGGCAAGAAAAACATTCAGATCAGACACTGTGTTCTGAACCTTGGAACATTCCTGATACAAAGGAGGAATGGGAACAACATTATAGTCAACTTTATTGGTATTATTTGGAACAATTTCAGTATTGGGAAGCTCAGGGTTGGACTTTTGATACCTCACAAACCTATGAAACAGATACTTGTGGGTCTAAAATAGAAGTTGACAATGAAAAAGACGAAAATTTCATGAAAGCAGACTTAATGTCTTTTCCATCTCCATGTATTACAATTGATAGTGAATGCTCTAGTTCAAGTGATAAAGAGCATAATGAAATCCTTGGTGGAATTAGTAATATAAGTTTGAATTCAGAGGAAGTGGAACAGAGCCAGTTAGATTCTTCAGTAAGTTGTGATGGACGGCAGTGGCTAAGTGAAGTCAGCAGCAGCAGAGAATGCCCTGCTTCTGGCCAGAGTGAACCATGTAATGGAGGAACGAAGGACAGCAGCTTATCTGGAAACAGAAGCACAAACCAACCAGCTCAGGGTAAGATTGGCCAAGATTTATCCTACTAAATAACAGGAAAATTAACCTACTGAGCAAAATAATTAACACCTATCCTTTATGGTAGGGTTACACATGCCAGCTGCATTTTATAGTATCATACGATTTAATCCATATGTCACAAGTTGTCTGTTACCTTTCATGTAAATAAAAAGAATATTTGTTTAGGGTTCTCAAAAGTATCATTCCTTCCACTTAAACCTTGGTGGCCAGTGAATTAAAACTTGGAACTCCCTTGAGAAATTTAATAGAGTGGGTGTGGAACTTCAAAGTTTCTGTGGAGCAAATGAATATATAGGAGGCATATTAGAGAATTGTTCAGAGTACACAGTGGACATCAGGCAAGTTTGATTGTAAGTCATACTGGAATTTATTTCAGAACAAATGAAGTCTTGCTCTGTAGGGAATCTCAACAGGGCATGATATTAATTTATAACTGGAAGGGTTGACTTCAGAATTCTCGTAAAATACCCAGGATAAGGAACTTGGTTGGCTCCAGCCTAAGTGATTTAAAACAAAAGAAAACAAAACCTGTCTGGCAAACTGGTGTCTAAAGAACTAAAGAAAGCCAGTGAGAGGTGTGTTAAGAAAAGTCAGAGGTGGGTAAGAATGCTCTTGCTGGCAAGGAGAATTCTAACTGATGGCACCAGGAAAATGAGAGAGGAGAAAGTTTTTATAACTTCTGAATTTCCAGAAGGCCACTAAGTTGTCTTCTTGGCATCTTTGATGTTTGGTGCTAGAAAAGTCTGGTTTATAATATAGGACTTTCTTCCCAGCCTCATTCCTATATGAAGCAAAGGTTTCTGGCCTTTTATTTAACAGTTGGATTTGCTTTGCTCCTCAGATTGCCGATCTTCATCTAACTGAGAGTTTCCTTTAGAGAGTTACTAAAGGACTCTACCTACTTCTAAATTTCTTTCGTCTCTGTGCTCTTCCAATGGAACTTACTTAGGTATTCTCATTCCTTTCTGTTTTGGTGTTATTTTCATATTTTTTAAATAATGTGGTTATTTTATATTGGTCTTTTGATACTCTTTTATACTTTCCTGATTACTTTCTGTGCTGATTTTGACCATAAAAGTTGAAATATGTATACTGGCCAATGTATTTTCCCTTGTCTTACTCCTTCATGCTATTCCTATGATCATCCTCCCTTATCTTCCTATTTTTCCCTTTGTCGAACATAGTAAACCTCATAGTCTGCGCCTCCTGTTGCCTATTTCCTAACTTATATGTATAGATTGTCCGTTTCTTTAATTAGTCCCAGGGTGAGTGCCATCAGGATAAATCTGAGAATTCTGGTTTTGATTTGTTTTAGATCCTGCCTTGCGATCAAAACACAAGGTGTAGGGCGCCTGGGTAGCTCAGTCAGTTAAGTGTCTGCCTTTGGCTCAAGTCATGATCACAGTGTGCTGGGATCAAGCCCCACATTTGGCTCCCTGCTCAGCAAGGAGTCTGCTTCTCCCTCTCCCTCTGCCCCCAGTTGTGCTCTCTCTTGCTCTCAAATAAATAAATTTTAAAAAACACTCAAAGTGTATATTGCATTTCTATGTAAATATGTTTTCTACTGTTTGTGGTTAGGTGTTCTCCTGAAATAGTCTGTGCCCATACAATCAAAGCCTCTCACTGTCTACACTGCAGTCAGTTATCCATTTTCAGTGCCTGTGCCAGTCTGAAGAAAGACAGACAGGTGCCTCAGTTGGAGCTACCACAAGTTGAAAATATTTTTTCTAAGTGGTGGTGCTTACCTTGCTGTTACTTTTAATTTAAGAGCTATATTAGAGATAATTAAATGTATTTGCTTCTTAATAAGGATAAATCATTTTTAATCAATGTATTATGCTGTCTTTAGAGTGATTTAAGTTAAAATTCCATCAAAATGTGGGGTGCCTGAGTGGCTCTCAGTTAAGCATCTGACTCTAGATTTCTTCTCAGGTCATGATCTCAGGATCATGAGATTGAGCCCCGCATCGGGCTTTATGCTCAGCAGAGTCTGCTTGAGATCTCTCTTTCTCTCTCCCTCTAAAATTAATTAATTAAAGTTCCATCAAAATATAATAACTCTTCAGCTATCACAAAGGTAACTGGGATTACTTTGTGTAGATTTGGATAGCTATGAGGAAAAAGTAGTTTTAGTTTGCTTTTTAAGTAGTTAAATCATGGAAACTTTTAAACTTTAACAGATAGACATAGCTATAGTTTTTTTATGCTCAGACTCTGAGTGTAGATACACAAAATAGGTAGATGTGGTCTGGCACTGTGCCTGATAATGCATGTACAGCTCATTGCAGGAAAGTAACAAAAGTATTTTGATAGCCTTTGCAAAAGGCAGAAGAGTTGTCAAACTAAAAGGGAAATCCACTGCAATATCTCTGCCTCTTTAGATTCACAGGACTCTTCAGAAGCAAACACAATCAAAGAAAGACCACATCCCAACAGCATTGATGGAGATGAGAATGAAGAAGATCCACCTGAACGTAAGCCAAGCAAACTCAAGAGGAGGCAAGTTGCATATTACCTCTCTCTCCACAGTGTGGTAGCATAAGCACTGCTGTCCGTGAGGGAGGGGCTATAAAGTGCTTGTTATATTGCAGTACCGTTAATCTTGTGAGGAGAAAAGACAAGACATGCTAGCAAGACACTGCACCTTGGAACACCCAGCAAATCCCAACTCTTTCTCTGCCACAGTTTCTTGTTTCTAAAATGAAACTGATGCTTTTTTTATGAGCTCATTGGGAAGACAAAAACTAGCATGTAATATATCTGACAGTAGCTATCAATGGATGACAGCTTTTAACTAATATATAAGTTGATATGGTTTCTCTCACGGAAGTTCATTTTTTTTTCCAAAAGTCTGAGTGTATATTATCACAGAATTTTATTGCTAAAATAGACCTCCAGAAGTATGTAATCTAATGCTCTTAATCTATAGATGGGAATATTAAGACGAAATGGGGTTAAATGCCTTGCTCAGAGTTACACAGCAAAACAGTGGCAGCTCCAAGTCTAATACCTAGACCAACTCTTCTGGAAGCAGTGCTAGTATACTGTTGATACATAAACAAGTAGCAAGTAATATAGGTAGGATATGGTCAAATGCTAATTCTGTAAAATACAAGGAAAGGGTGGAAATTGCAGAACTTAGATATTAGCTAATAACATTTCTTTGACAGGATATGAAGTGTTCCACATAAGACTTTTATGTTCCATACAGCTTCTAAAGAAACAATATGCAAGCTTTGGAGGCTCATTAACTTAGTATATACATAAAAGCATGCCTCCATCGTGTTCTTCCTACATGGTATACAATGCTCATTAATTCCTGCTTCAGTTCCTGGAGGCAGAGACTATGTGTGGTGTACTTATATTTCTGGAACCTACTAGGTCCACCATAAATGTTCAGTGACCTTAACTTAATTTGTAAGAATTATTTCTCACCACTTTCTCTTACTTGGTACTCTCACCAGGTAGTAGGGATCACTAGAAGGCATCCGCAATAGATCGATGATCATGGGTTACTTATTATCACTTGTATCACAACCTTATTCTTCTTAATATATTTTTTTTGTAATTTTCTTGGTTGCATTGATACATCTCAAATGTTTCTGACTTCGTTTTTAAGGAAAACTAAAAATAGCACTCTAAGGAGATTAGTTTAAGGCAATCTTTTTCAAAACAATCTCTCCAAAGGCAAATGGAGAGATCTGTATTAGTGTCACGTTCAAGAATAGAGGTAATTAGGATTTGAGTACTTATTGCTGTGTTCCAAACACTGCTGGGTACTTTATCAGATTTGGAAAATCTGATTAAACTACTCTTTCCTGTCTTCCCGGATTTGTGAGCTGTGGTTGATTGTTGGAATAGGAAAGTGTGTGTAGGTTGACTGTATGTCTCTTTTGATATTTGCCTGCTCTGGTGGGCTCTGGATGTAATGGCTTATCACTGTTTACCTTTTGTTTATTTGTTTAGCCATGAACTGGACGTTGATGAAAACCCAGATTCGGACCTTGATGACAATGGTTCCCTTCTAGGATTCAAGCATGGCTCAGGACAAAAGTAATTATACATAAATATAACATAAATACTGTTGTCTTCCTGAAATCGTAACACGTCAGCTATCTTCAAGTTCTCTGATATTCAAATAGCTAACGATGGTTAGAGATTTGATTGAATTTGAGATATTACAGTTAAAACACTAACCTCTCATAGAGACATTGCTACATGTTTGATATATTCACATGTGTTATTAACTCAGTTGTACTTCATAGCAATCTAACATCATTATTGCAATTTCATGGATAAAGCAACTGCAGCCCGCGGAGGTGTGACTTGGTCAGGATCACATCAGAGATTCAGGCCAAGCTCTTGAGACTTCTAAGCATGGTTCCCTTTTTCACCTTGCATCTCACATGTCTACCTTTATATACATCTGACATGTATAGCGAGCATGTCATGAAAAGTTCAAATCTGCAGTAGCCTTTTTTCTCTTTTATTATGAAAACATTAAAACTCAAAACAGAAGTAACAAAGAGTAAAAATCTTTCAAATCATTCCTCAGAGGTAGACAGTGTTTGGCATATATCCTTCCTAATTTACTCGTGTGTTTTTACATACATATAAACAGGTTACTCCCTTTTTATAAAACACAAAAATAGAATATTATACATGTTCTGCTGCTTGCTTTTTTCCCCTCAACAATGTACTATGAACATCCTGATTTATCAGTACATGCACATTTATCTTGTGTGTTTAATTGACCACCCTGTGTGTACTCCTAGGTGTTACTAAGATCTTGGCATATGCCCTTGCGGTTCCCCACAAGTTACTGTGTTTATCAATGGTTCATTCCTACTTACTGCTGAATAGTACTCACTGTATGGATATATCCCAGTTTTAACCATTCATCTATGCAGAGACGTTTGGATTGTGTGTGGTATTTTGCTATTACAAATAAAGCTGCTATGAACATTTGTATGTGGAAAGTACAAGTTTTCTCTGGGAATAAATGCCCAAACTTTTAAATCTGAAATTTATAAGAAATCTGAAACTGAAGAAAATAAAAGAAAACTGAAGGGTCTATTGCATATACCGTGAGGACTGAACTGAGTAGTTAAGGCACACTAAAGCCCTACCATTTTTTTTTTTTTTTTAAAGATTTTATTTATTTATTTGACAGAGATAGAGACAGCCAGCGAGAGAGGGAACACAAGCAGGGGGAGTGGGAGTGGAAGAAGCAGGCTCATAGCGGAGGAGCCTGATGTGGGGCTCGATCCCATAATGCTGGGATCACGCCCTGAGCCGAAGGCAGACGCTTAACCGCTGTGCCACCCAGGCACCCCAAAGCCCTACCATTTATGTCAGCTTGCACCAGTGATTTAAACCAAGATTAAGGTCTTTGATATTTCTAAGGGGTGAGACTTATTTTGTTAGTTGTAAAATTTTAACTGATACCTATATATTATGAAGTCAGCAAGAAAAGGACATAGATCTCAAAATTGACTTATAAATTGAATCCAAATTAGTACAGAAATACATGCTTATAATTATAATACTATGAACATATTTTAAACTATCAGTTGTCTCTCTTTTATGGTTCTTGAAGGCAGTTGCAGCTCATATAAGCATTTAAAGCTAAAGATCATAAAGATTAGTAATATAAAATATTTTCCTAATATTGCGATGTTTAAATTTCTGGCAGAATTTATTTCTGCGCACATACAGTTTTATTGAGAAATTACTTGGGTGGCTCTTGCTCTAGTACATTTGTGGAGATTTATTCTGTTACCTGGAATTTAACTTTTCTTCTATTTGGGATTCCCAGTTCTACTTAAAAGGATAACATCTGGGCCTGTGGGTGGCAAAGTCAATTGAATGTCCAACTCTTGGTTTCAGCTCAAGTCATGATCTCAGGGTCATGGGGCAGGCCTCCATGTTCAGCACTGAGCGTGCTAAGGCTTCTCCCTCTCCCTCTGCCCCTCTCCACTATGTATGCATGCTCTGTCTATAAAATAAATAAATATTTTTAAAAAAAACATAAAATAGACTTTTTATAAAGAAGTTTATTATGGCTAGAAGATAACACCTGACATTTAACACTAAACTGTTCAGGAGTTTATAAGTGCTAAATTGTATATTACACTTTAAGTTTCTAATAGTCTGTGGGACTGTGGAAGAGGTACTTAAATGAGGTATGGTCAGAGAAGTCTTTGTAGCAGATCTGTATGATTTAGGACTGGAAAAATTCATATGGTTAGATCAGCAGATATTCTCTAATTATTTTGATAATACGAGTTTGCTTCTTTGGTAAGCTCTGATTAATTTAGGTTAAAAAGTTAGTGACCACTTTTAAAATAATTCATACCAACTATAGCCAAACTATGGAGAGAGCCCAAATGTCCATCGACTGATGAATGGATAAAGAAGATGTGGTACATATATACAACGGAATATTACTCAGCCATCCAAAAGAATGAAGTCTTACAATTTGCAACTGCCTTCAAGTACCATGTGAATGGAGCTAAGAGTGTATTATGCTAAGCAAAATAAGTCAGAGAAAAACAAATACCATATGACTTGACTCACGTGGAATTTAAGAAAGAAAACAGATGAACATATGGGAAGGTGGAGAAAAGAGAGAGAAACAAACCGTAAGAGACTCTTAATGATAGAGAACAAACTGAGGGTTTGTTAGCAGTGGGCACCCTGTGATGAGCGCTGGGGGTTGTATGTAAGTGATGAATCACTGACTTCTGCTCCTGAAACTGATATTGCACTGTATGTTAACTAACTGGAATTTAAATAAAAATTTAAAAGATAAAGTAACTCAAATGTACCAAAATCTTAATATTAAAGCGTTTTGGTATCATCTCACCATGAGAAAAAATTATATTTCCCTAACGTGCAGGGGGGTTATATTTTTCTGCTATTTCTTTGTTACATTTTTCTATGTAATATCTGCTTTCTGTTGTATGCAAGGTATGTTGATATCCCCAACTGGTGTTTCACATTTACTTGAAAATTAGCATATGACCAAGACCTTAAACTCCTCTACATTCGAACTTTATTTCGTAATTTTTATAATTTAGAAAAATAAGATTAAAATGGTGGCTGCTAGTAGAAAAATAGTGAAAATTGTTGGTTTTATTCTCTTTTCATATAAGAAAACAAAGTCATAGAACTTAAGGTTTGAGTCAACTTTCTTTGGTTTGGTCACAGATACGGTGGAATTTCAAATTTCAGTCATCGGCGGGTCAGATACCTACAGAAGAATGTGAAATATAAGTCAAAGTTCTTGGACATGAGAAGACAAATAAATATGAAAAACAAACACATTTTCTTTACTGAAGAGTCAGAAAAAACATTCAAAAAAAGCAAAACTTTGACTAAGGTATGTATAAATTTTGTTCTTTATTTACAGATAAAATTTCATTTTGTGAGCTTGACTCTTTAAGTGGAAATTTCTGTCAGATATAAGGGTACCTAAAATTCTCTTCCCCTTGCTTCCTAAAGGCATATATCATGTGAACCAAATTTGAAATAGAGTAAGTTGGAAGTAGTATGAAAAGGGGATGCTTTGAAAGCCAGTATCAGTGTCTGGGAAGATAAATAGATAAAATTGCTTTGTATACATAGTAACAGTGAGAATTTCTCATCTGCCTCAGGCTAAGTAGGATCTTGGAAGTCAATTTTTGGTCCAGCATTTTATTGTAAGCCTTAATTTTGAGGTCATCTAGAGGTAATCAATCAAACGTTGCCCTAACCAGTTCATCCTAATAGTCTCATGCTAATTTAGTGATTTACACTGCTAACTGGAATATTCATGTCCCCTCTCTTGGACTCTGCTATGCCTGCTGTCCAAGCACCTGAAAAACATGGGTAATTAGAATTATTTTTGCTTGGTTTGATGAGTGATACTTATCCATTATAGGAGAAAAAAACAAAAACACCTTTAGTGAGCAAAACCTTTGTATCAGTTACCTCTCCAGCAGCTCCTTCAGGCAACAAAACAAAATCTCAGACCCCGTTTTACCCTTAGGATACATTATCCTTCCCAACTTCAGCATTCTTCCAAAAATTGCGACAGATTTGTAGCTGGCTTTATTTTTGTTATATTTTAGATTGGTTGGTTGCTGGTGATATTTTAGTATTTTAGTAGCCCTAGTTATATCTGGAACACATTTCCCAGTATCCGACCAATCAGTCTTAAAGAACTTTTTACATGTTGGTTGTGATAGTCCCCATACATCCATCTATAGACAAAGACCAGAAACATAACTGCTAAGTATTGCCAAGGAGAAAAGAAATATGGCTGTTATGTCCTTAGATATCTGACTGATGTATAGGCACTGTCCCTTTGAAGATTCTGGGTTGCTGTCTATCCTCGTCTTCCAATTTCCTGACTCATAGGAAGGTCACAAAGATTTGTTATGAAGAATGTTCTTGTTACAGAAGTTTGCAAGGAAGTACATATCATCTGTAAACACCTTGTTAACATTTCTAAGAAACCCAGTTTTTAGGAATCATTTTACTGGCTCTACTCCATTAAAGGGCAGCTTGCATTCTAAAATAGCACTGCTCTTTTTCTTACAGATAGATGGGCACTAGACCTTTTTAGAGTTTATCTTTGATGCTAAGTACAATTTAACATAGCCTGGGCCATTGAAGAAAGGTCTGTATAATTTGAAAAGCTAGTAATAATGACTCAACAATAAGTAGGTACATTTGTAATGGTAACATCACATAGTATGGTTATATTGTTAGAAGCTTTTATGGAAAGCTACTGGGACAGCTTTATCCTCTTAGTGTTAATTGATCACAAGAAGGTCATCATTATGTGTTTAATCTGATATTTTCTTCCTTTTAAAGAAATCTTTAATAAGGTCATGGTATGTCCAGATACAAAAGTGTAGTTAGCTCAGAATTACTTATGTATAATTAGCTTGTATGATATAGTATACTTATTAGAGCTAATAATTACAACAGCTTCTCAGCGAAGTCCAAATGGTAAAACAGGTGGGAATGTTCTATGTACATTTGGAATTCATTCATGCTTGTAATGACTTAAAATTTCAGGTAGAAAAATTCCTAAAATGGATTAATGAACCAATGGATGAGGAAGCATCGCAGGAGTCAGTTTCTCATGACAATGTGCAAGACACCTGCACAAGCAGTGATTCAGAGGAACAAGAAATGTCTGTTAAAAAAGGTGATGACCCATTGGAGACAAGTAATCCAGAGCCTGAAAAGTGTCCTGCCATGTCTTTAGCTGGTGAACTTGAAACAGAAAATAATGAAGGAGACAGTGCAGTAGTAGCTATTACAGATAAGGAGGATGGTATTACTCAGATTACGCCAGGTCCTCTTCACGTAGAAACTGAAGGTAAGACTAAGTATGCTTCAACTTGCTGATGAATTTAGATAATGTGCTTCCCTAGTCTTCATTTATGAATCGTCTATAACTAAGGATTCACTGCTGTTTATTTTTAAGTGGAGAGAAGACATAGCAAGTGTAAATGTGCTAGTGGCTATGATTTGGCACCAGAACACTACATTCTTGGCTGAGCAAGCATGATAAAATGAAAGGTCAAACACATGGGAAAACTGAGTACCTCTGTCTAGGCCATGAAGATTGGTTTGTGCCACTACCTTCTTCCCTGGGCTAAATGTGACTGGCAGTCCCTTTTATCCCTCTTGAAATTTGGTATTGCCCTGGTTTTCCTTTTGATAATTCTTTTTTTTTTTTTTTTCTTTTTTTTTCTTTTTTGGCTTTTGTGGTAATGGTTGGGTAGTGGTAGTTTGGTGTTTGGATGGTACGCTGACATAAGGTATTTATAGTAGTTGCCTGTAAGGAATGCAGCAGGGAGTCACATTTTCACTTTATGCCCTTTTGTACTGTTTGAATGTATTCTACAGTAAATGTTCTTTTATAATTGTATTCAGTAGAACATTGAGTCTTTTATGAGGTAAAAATTTTGATTTGACGTGTATTCATTTTTATTGATGAATGATTTTAGACTTGCTCTAGTGAAACAATTTATATTGTGATGGTCTCTCTCTTAATTTAGTAGTGAGGAAAATACCTCATTTGATTCTTAATTTTTTTCCTGTGTGTGTGTGTGTGTGTGTGTGTAGAGCTGTGTTCTTCTATCACATATTTCTTTCTCTTTCTAAAAAGCATACTCAAGGTAGATTAAATTTTTTTATTGTCATGTACCACTGATGTTCATGTGGTACTTACAGATTTCTAAAATGCCTTCATGTGCCTTATTTTCATTTACTGTATGAAATCACCCAGTGAGGTAGGTGGGATTATCCTCATTCTAAAAATACAGAAAGTAAAGCTCAGAGAAACTAAGAAATTTGCCTAAGATCACAGAGCCAGTCGGTGGCATAGCTAGGACTCAATACCAGGTTGTCTGATTAGTCCCATTTTCCCGCCCTCCCCAACTTCCCTAATTACCTTACCTCATAGTGCTGGTAGTTCTCACCTGGGGTGATACCACCACCTCAGGGTCATTTGGAAGACATTTGCTGTTAGAATGACCTGGGGGTACTGTCATTCAGTACTTTGGGTTGCTTAACGTTATGTCGTGTACAGGATGGTCTTGCACAGAAAGGAGCTGTTCACTCAAAATGTTAGTGTCCCCACTCCTAAAAAATTCTTACTACACTTTGCTGTTGATGACACCTTGTGCTGTTTGCAGTGATCAGATGACCATATTAAGACATAGTCCTATCCTTGAGGATCATTTAAATGTAGTAGTTTTATTTGTTAACTTCAGTTCTGGTCATTATACTTAGCTGTGACAGCAGTCTTTCTAAGTTGCTGTTTCTAATCTGCTCAGAACTTAAACCACATAACCAAATTAATAAAAATTGTTTATCTCAGAAAAGGTCAATCTCTGAATGAATGAGATCCTTTTCTCTTAACATTAAAGCAGTGACCTGTTTTAATTTTCTGGAGGCCATATGACCTTCAGGTCACTTCTGGATTCAGAGGATTGACCAAGCTGAAAGTTAAGGGCTTAATCAGTCCTTAGGAGATTTTGTTTTAAAGAAATGTTTGGATTTCCATAATTGACCAACTAAAGCAGTGTCTTCTCTAACAGTAATAACTTTTATACTTATATAGTGTATCTATGTATGTCCTCACAATCCTGTGAAGTAAGTAGGTAAAATACTATTCATTCATTCCTTTTGAGGAATTAAAAATTGGATCTTAGAAAGCCTGGGTTACCATTCCAAGCTCAGGGAGCTGATAAATAGCAAAATAGAGGCTGTAATCTAAAGTCAGTGCTGTTCGCAGTGTACCCTCCTGCTTCTCCTGCAGTGCCTTCCCAAATTGTAAATACTGAATGTGGCTATATTTTTTAGATAAATTCATCTATGATTGCCTTTTTTCATAGTGAGCATCTGTATTTATATTCTTTTATTTTAGCTGAAAGTAAAAAGAAGAAGAAGAAAAAAAAAAACAAGAACAAAAAGGTAATTGGTCTGCCTCCTGAGATAGCTGCTGTTCCTGAGCTGGCAAAGTACTGGGCCCAGAGATACAGGCTCTTCTCCCGTTTTGATGATGGGATTAAATTGGACAGAGGTAAAATACATATATAATGTTTAACATTATTTTGAAATAATTTCAGACTTAACAGAGAAGTGGCAGGAATAGTAAAAAAAATTTTCATAATGCCCTTTACCCAGATTTGGCTATTTTTAACATTTGTCACATTTGTTTTATCATTCCGTCTGTGTTTCTGATCCAGTTCCTTCTACCCCTTAACGCTTGGTGTGTGTATTTTCTAACAACAAGGATACTTTATGTAACAATGATAAAATTATGAATTTAGCATTGCTGCAATATTATCATCTACAGTCCAGACTAGTTTAATCTGCTATCCTAATCATGTCCTTTTTGGCATTTTTTCCCTTCCAGTAGAGGGTCATGTATTGCATTTAGTTTTCATGTTTCTTTAGTTTCCTTTCATCTGGAATAGTTTCTTAGCTTTTTTGTCTTTCATGATTTTGACATTTTCCAAAGAAAAGCACCCAGTTATTTTCTACAGTGTCTCTCAATTTGGATATATATGTGTTTTTTAAAACTTCACATTCAGGTTTAATCTATACTTAATCTATATTTTAGGATAGATAACTAAAGGAATCTTTATTAACTGTCAAAATTAGGAGGCTTGATCTGGGGTTAGAATTTTGGGTTCTGTGAACCTCTTATAATAATTTACAAAATGTTGTGTAGTGAAGAAGTGCATAGGAGTTTGGAGAAATAAGATTGAATAAAATCTTTTTAATTCTATAAAAGGAATTTATATTTTTATTCTTCCAGCAATGAGGAGCCATTTAAAGTTTTGATAAGGAAAGGGAACAGGAAAATTGGTGTATCATTTTGTTCAGAGAAATAGCTCTCTGAAAAAAATGTTAATTTCTTCTATTGGGAAAGGAGGTCAGTTTGCTTCCCCATTAGAAATGAAATAATCAGGAAACTCAGTGGAGTCTGGGGAGTTGGCTAGTTGAATAGCTAACTTTCCATTTTCCATAATTGTCAGTAGTTAATACTTCAAACAGAAAAACTAAAACTGCATTCAGTTGTTGGAAGTATATTACAAAAGAATCAGGCAAGAATTGAGGCAGTTGCTTTGGTGGAAATTGGGAATGGGGATGGAACTGCTCCTTTGTGGAGCATTTTTAAACAAGCTTTGTGGAACTTTTTTTAAAACTAAGTAATTTATAATTTTTGGAAAAGAGAAACTAAGTTTTGCTTAAGTATGTATAATATATAGTAATGTTTAGCTGTGTTTATGCGTGGGTTGACTTCTTGAAACTGAACATCTTAACAGACATGCTCTTCCCTTCACAGAGGGCTGGTTTTCAGTTACTCCTGAGAAGATTGCTGAACACATTGCTGGCCGGGTCAGCCAGTCCTTCAAGTGTGGCATTGTAGTAGATGCATTTTGTGGAGTTGGAGGAAATACTATTCAGTTTGCCTTAACAGGAAAGAGAGGTAATTAGCCATCAAAGGAAGAAAAGTAATTCTTTTTAGTTTATTCAGCAAATGTTTCATTTTGCTTTAGCCTATCTTGGCTGAGATTAAATATATAATTAGTAATTTAATGCTAAATATTTAAAATAATAACTAGCCTATAGTAAGCATACACTTTGTATCACATACTGGTCTAAGTGCTTAATATGTATTAATTTATTAGTCAGCACTCTTGTGAGGTGTTATCTTTTACTGTCTGCGTTTCGCAGATAAACTGGGAAATAAAGAGATGAGATAACTTGTCCAGGATTACACAGACACAGCTTGGTGAAGCCAAGATTATAATAGTATATAAAACTAAAAATATTAAAATGGGGAACCATTCTTTAGAAGAAGCGTGGACAGGGAGTTCCAGCTTTGCCACCTTTATGACTTTGGACATCGTTTAACCTCAATTTAAAGGAGACCTTAAATTGAGATAACTTCTGTAATACCTTTCAGCTTGTGCATTGTAAAACTCTAAAAATCGTCTAAGTATTAGATCATTCTCCTGGTGGTTTGACTTTGGAATCATGAAAAAGAAACCCTCTGTCACTATAAATGTTCCAGGAGCTATGTCAAGTAGGTTGTATGTGTGCTATTTCTCAGAGAAAAGAAAACTTTATAGAATTGGACCTGTCTGCCCAAATGGGCATAGCTGAGTCATGAAGCCAGGATTTTTACTCAGTTTTTTCTGATATCCCTGTTCTTTCTAAATTCTTTTGAAAGTGTAGTGTAATGTGACATTTTAAAGATATCAGTTGTTAAGTCATACTGTGAAGATGCTTTTTTCCCCCAATATCTTTATATTATACATGTAGCTTCCATTTCAGTGAATTGTAGTTAAGTCTCATTAATTTATATAAAGTTTTTAATGTTAATTAGGAAAGTATGATTCTGGAAGCATAATATGGAAGCTAGAAAATGGTGAAGGACAACTTAACATTGAAGACCCTGACCCATGCTGATGAACTGTGACCTTTATTAAATCATGCTCCAGGGCATGACAGGTCTCACCTCATATGGTCTTCTAGTAGCCAGAATGAAAGTTGTCTTCACATTTACTGGAATAGGAGTTATTTTCTTGTTCCCTTAAATTATTTACTCTTAAAGTTCTCCTTTGTGCTTGCCAAATAAGCCAGTCCTGTGAGCTCGTATCAGTGTTTATTGCATGGAAATGATCTTTCCTCAAAAATTTTCAAATTTGTCTTCATTTTGACATTGTATCATAACATGACAATTAAAATATCTGCCCTCTGATAAAGCAGCAAATAGATCTGGAAATTTTTTCAAAATATGGAAACCATCCATATTGTAGATTTATATTTCTTTGAATATAGGTCTCTTGCCAAGGCTTTTTGTAGCTTAGTACACATTTGGTAAAGAAAAATGTCTAATATGGGTCCCAAGCTAAAGGAAGGCTACTTCTGCCATGTTCTCCCAGACCCAGTTGTTGTCTAGGCATATACTCAACTGAATGGTTAGAGAATCCACAAAGTTTTGCATTTTGATGTTAAAGATTTTTTCCCTTTCTATGTACTTCAGTATTACTGCTATCCAGTAGAATTTTCTGTGATAATGGAAATGTTGTGTATCTGCACTGTCCAGTATGATAGCCACTAGCCATATGTGGCTGTTGGGCATTTGAAATGTGGCAGTGTGGTGGTGTCTGGGTAGCTCAGTGGGTTAAACAGCCAACTCTTAATTTTAGCTCAGGCTGTGATCTCAGGGTCCTGGGATGGAGCCCTGTGTCAGGCTCCACGCTCAGTGGAGAATCTGCTTGAGAATTTTCTCTCCCTCCCCCTCTGCCCCTCCCCCAGCTCACATGTGCACACACATACTCTCTCTTGCAAATAAATAAATAAATCTTTAAAAAATTTGGCAGTGTGACTGAGGATCTAAATTCTTTATTTCATTTTAATCAGTTTAAAGTTAATAACACGTATGGCTAGTAGCTACCATTATTGGACAGTGCAGTTCTATATAATGTCATCCAACATTTGCCAGCATTTCATTTACATGATAGACTGAGTGCTTATAATCTGTTAGGCCTAAAAACAAAGCAGCCTCTAGGAGAAATGAAGATAAAAACATGAGGATTGACTGAATATATTTGATGTTAAAAATCATTTTTACCATTGAGTTTTTGGTGTTGTCAGCATATCTTTCCATCTGTCTCTGTACTACTAATGGAGCAGATTGAACAGCTGAAAAGGGCATTTTCATCTTTTCTCTTATGAATGTTAGTTTATTTAGAACAGAAAAAAATAGCATTGTAAACATGATTTCAACACGTAATTGTAGCTTGTATTCATTGTTCGAGTGATTTATTTAGTGTATTATTTCTCAAAAGTGTTAACAAATTTTGAAACTGGCATTTTCTAGAAAACCAGCTATGTTTCCATGACAACCATGGTGTATGCATCAGGGTTCCACTTAGCCCTTCCAAATATAAAATATTGACACCAGCATACTGGTGCACATACAGGTGCACTTGAGTTATTGACTGCCAGATAGGAGTAAGCTAAAATTAACTTATGTTTGTATTGCTAATTATGAAATTGGAATAAATTAAATGAAAGCCCATTCGATGAAAACATAACATTGTCGGTTCCCTCTTCCTAAGATGTCTCATTAAACATTATCAGCAGATGTTTTTACACTTCTTCTTTGTAAGCTGGCTATATGGGTTTGTCAAAATACGTTTAAATTTGCTTTTCTGTAGAAGTTGTCAGATTTGTCTTTGGAAGCTGTGTCTCATTTTAGGAAATTGGTCGTTTCTGAAATCCTAGTCTTATAGGCCTGTTATGCAGTGACCCTTCCAAGTGTTTGCTGCTCAGGCCATTCAGAGCACAGTGCTGAGCACATGTTTACCTCTCAGTAGATACTGTGTGGCAACTGTCACTACTTGCTCTGGCAAAGCTGGCTGAATGACACAACTTTGAAAGCCAGGTCCTTCAGTCACATTTTCTTGGTATTACGCAAGTGAATCTTTCTAATTTAAATTAAAATCTTTAATTTAATTAAGTTCTTTATCTCTGGTATATGTACCAAACTCCCTCAAGTCTTTAAAAAAAGTTCTTACACAGAGAAAAAAATCAGACTGCTCAGAAGATGAACTCTTCTATAGGTCGGTGTCATTGACTCTTCTTTTCCCACTTCTAGTGATTGCCATTGATATTGATCCTGTGAAGATTGATCTTGCTCGCAATAATGCAGAAGTTTATGGAATAGCAGACAAGATAGAGTTCATCTGTGGAGATTTTCTCCTCCTGGCTTCACATTTAAAGGCTGATGTTGTATTTCTTAGCCCACCTTGGGGAGGACCAGACTACGCTACTGCGGAGACCTTTGACATCAGGACCATGATGTCTCCTGATGGATATCCTTTGAAAGGCTGAGGGTTTACTCAAACAGTGGTTGTGGAGAGAATGGTGTGTGTGTGAGTGAGTGTGTGTTGTGTGTGTGTGTGTTTCGGAAAGAGAGATTAGTGAAGTGGGGAAATACTAATAGCACTTGATAGATTCCAGTTTATTTTGCATAAAAAGCCAGTATGTAAAAATTAAGTGGTGGTTGATTTCCAAGAGGAATGGCAGATGTGAAGTCATATTTTCTTCGGGTACTATCCAATTTTATCATTATAATACAAGAACTAGGAAATATTAATTACTTGAAATTATTGTCTTAGAAATAGGGAGTTTCCTCAAATATCTGTCCGTAGACTCTGGGTGGCCAGAGACTTTTCTTCGACTTACTCTGACTTGTGCTAATTCTCTTTGCATCTTCAAATGTTTCCTGTCCCTCTTCCAAGATAACTGAAGCAAACCCTTCTTTCATAAAGAATAGCATTTATTATTTGTCCCTTTCTTTATCTCTCCTCCCCAGAGGAATCAACTGTTTGACTCTAACAGGAAGCATGTTTCTAAATTGCTAATTAAAATTTAGAATGTAAACCACAACGACCAGATTTATTTGTCTTTATTCTTTACTGTAAAGAGGTGGTATTATGCTTTCCTGTTCTGTTTTCGTAATAATTAGGAAATGGCAGAAAGAGAAAGTGTATTTCTGACTCTTGGCTGCTTTCCACAAGGATAATCAAATGAATAGGCTCAACTTCTAATCTCTGACCCATCTGAATTACAGAATCTGCTACTTAATTCTCTTTTAGGTTCCATTAGAGGATCTAAATGTGTGTCTCAAAGTTATGTATCAAAATACATTTGGGTTATGACATAAGAACATATCTCTGATCAGAAATTAGCTGCTCTTTTTATTACCATTCCTCAACTGTTGTCCACCTTTGAAATCTTCAGGCTTTCCCAGAAGATCACTAATAATATTGTTTATTTTCTTCCAAGAAATGCTGATATTGACCAGGTAAGCCACTACTAAAGAACTCCTATGAGCCTCTGGCATAACTTACAAAAAATGGGCAGAAAAAAAGGTACAAGGCCTTCCTTTGAGAATGTATTTATAAGAAGTCTATGGATTTTGACTATTATTGGAAAACTGGAGGTGTTTGGCAATTAAATCCATGCCTGTTTCATCCACTTCATCTCCACATCTCCTGGAGGACATACACATAAATAGAACCCTTTGGTCTTTTAGTTATATGTTCTGAAAGGATGACTGCATGTGTTGTGTTTCAAATGCGCATACCTAAACTAGCCAAGATCTGTCTTTATTGAGACCTACCTTGAGAGTAGAGGTTTTAGGTATTCCTCAAAA
Source organism: Ursus arctos (assembly GCF_023065955.2). Lineage (NCBI taxonomy): Eukaryota > Metazoa > Chordata > Mammalia > Carnivora > Ursidae > Ursus > Ursus arctos. The sequence goes on from NW_026623078.1 coordinate 15,365,395, forward strand.
GAAGCCTAAATAGAAACATACAGACAGATGAAACCTTAATTTGGCCAGAAGCAATTTTAATTATAGTCTTGAAATGTAGGACACTTGACTAATGGTTTAATGTCCTTATTCCATTCTTCCCATAAACGCTTATTTAATAATGTTATTTTTTTCTCTTGTAGAATTGGATTTGGCATAACTGCCTCCTAAAGATTCAATGATGTCTTTTCTTCATGTTTTTGTTGATTTGCTTTCTATAAACACTACATATCTAATGTGTGATAAGTATTCTGTTGAAAATCTTTTGTCTTTTTATATTTTGAATTTTACTGTAGCGTTACTAGCTCTGAGGTTTTCCATTCTCTCCTGTTTGATACTGATAGCTGACCCTGTCATTCTGACCTTTTTCATCTTGTTCTGAAGAAATTATCTCCCATTAGGTATTCAACTAAATTTCTCACCACCTTTGTTCCTTTTTCTGGGGCATCAATTATGTGGACATTAATCTTTCATAACTATATTTCGTGGTGCTTTTTCTCTTCGTTTTTCTTCTGGGAGATTTGGTCTTCCAACTAGCTCATTCCTCAGGTATATGTGTTCTATTATCTATCTCATCTATTGTATTTTTTAGTTCAACTATTAATATTCTTTATACTTAGTATTTCTGCACTGTTTTTTGTTTTCTTCTTTTACACTCTAATAATAATACCTTCTTAGTGTTACTTTAAGAAGTTTAAATTCCTAATCTGGTCTATCCTTTCTGTATTTCCTATAATTTAGAATCCATTTTGTTTTTCTTCCGTGAAGTACTTGTGGTCCTCAAATGTCTCATCTTACTGTGTATTGGCTGTTCTCAAGTAATGCAGAAGGATACAGGCTGTGCTTTAGTGTCCCTGGGGACCCTTGTAAAAACTGTAACTATCTAAGCCTCACCTCAGAAATTGACCTAACCTGTTTTTTAAAGCTGCCAGATCATTCTAATATGTAGCCTGGGTTGAGAACCACTGCTGAAGTCTGTATTAGCCCCACTGATAACCTCAAGGGATGAAAGTGGGTAAGCTATGGGGTTGCCAACCCAGGCACCAGAAGACTGCAATTAATTATCACCAAACACCATCTCATACAGCTCCTCAGCTTTGGGTAGGAGCTGGACAAAACCAGATTTAAAGGCTATACTCTTTAATCTTCTAGTGTCATTCATCAGCTCACTGGCATGGAGAGGGAAGAGTGAGACAGTGACTTTCAGGGATTAATTCCCACCTGTTCCTCTCAGCTCTTCACAGCAAGATTTCTTTGCAGACTGCCCTAACTTTACTCCTGAACATAGACCAGAGTTCCCAGTTCCTGTAAGTGAGGCATCATATACCAAATACAGGGTGATTGGGAGGGAGCAGCAAGAGCAGAATATCTTTTAATTTTTTAATTTATTTTAGAGAGAGAGAACACAAGTGTGGGGAGAGGGAGCGAGAATTGCAAGTAGACTCCTCGCTGAGTGCAGAGCCCAATGCGGGGCTCGATCTCACAATCCTGAGATCATGACCTGAGCTGAAATCAAGAGTTGGCCGCTTAACCAGCTGAGCCACCCAGGTGCCCAGAGAGCAGAATTTCTAAGTTCTCGTTTTCTTTCTTCCTGTCTTAGCTTCTCACAAGCACAAGCACTTCCTTCTTGCCCTGGGCCAGAAGCACTCCCCTCCATCCTACACACACATATTCAGACCATCCTGAGTCTCCAGAGGTTTCTTTTGTTTGGTGGTTTCCCTCTCTTGTGTCTCTAGGGCTGTCTTGCAGTAGCCAACATTCATGCTAGTTTAGCATCTTCCTAGGGCTTTGGTCATCGGGACATAAATAGCAGTGCAACCTTCTTATTAAGAAGGTGGAGATTAAATGCCCCGTCTCTCTCATTGGATGACTTCAAGGCTCTGATGATCTAGGATGTAAACTGGACTTTAAAGAAGCTTTGATTGTAGGAGTTGAGAAGGTGGCAAGAGCACCAGTGACATGGAAGTGAGCATGTGTGGATAATGTTCAGTTAATGGGCTCAAAACGAGAGAGAGAGAGAGAGATTAAGAGTCACATAGACCTAGTTTAGTCTGTGTGGCAATGGTTCTGAGGCATAAATAAGTATGTGGGTAAAGCACTTATCACAGTACCTCTAGCCCATAAACTCTCAATAAAGTCTTGTGTATGTGATTCAGAAGATCCTGTTACAAAGTTTTTGTGAGAAGAATGTAGATGTTACTAACACTTTGAGGAGGGCCAGTACAGAAAGATAACATCTTTTCTCTAGAAGATAGAATAGAAGGTTTTATGTTTGTGAAATGATAGAATTTAATTTATAAACACACTTCCCAGATCATATGTTTTTCTCCTTTATCAGAGACGTACACTCGCTTGAAAGGACATACTGTTGTGTCAGTTTGTCACACTCTCCCAATCTTGGCTTATTTCCTTGGTCTTTGGAACCCTGGCCCTCAGCTCTGGCTCCTAATTGAAATTGCCTGAGTGGTTTTTTTTCAAATTGTGGTAAGATACACATAACAAAACTTACCATAAACTATTTGTAAACATACAGTTTAACGGCATTACATACATTCACATTGTTGTGCAACCATCCCTACCATCCATCTCAGAACTTCTTCATCTTCCCAAATTGAAACTCTATAAACACTGACTCCCCATTACCTGGCAACTGCCATTCTACTGTCTCCATGAATGTGACATTCCAGGAACCTCAAATAAGTAGAATCATACAGTATATGTCCTTTTGTATCTAGCTCTTTCCACTGAGCGAAATGTCCTAAAAGTTCATCCATGTTTCAACATGTGTCAGAATTTCCTTTCTTTTTAAAGCAGAATAATATTCCATTGTATGTATATGCTACATTTTGTTAATCCATTCATCTGTGGACATTTTGGGTTATTTTCACCTGGCTGATGTGAATAATGCTTCTTTGGACATACAGTATCTATTCCTGCTTTCAGTTGTTTTGGGTATATAGCCAGAATCGAAACTGCTTAACCATAGAGTAATTCTGTTTAGTTTCTTGAGGATCCACCATACAGTTTTCATGGCAGCTGAACCAGTTTACGTTCCTACCAGCAGTTCTTTAAGAGTTGCAGTTTCTCCTCATTCTTGCTAACATTTGTTTTTTCTGTTTGTTTTGTTTCGTAATAGCCATCCTAACGGGTATGAAATGGTATCTCATTGTAGTTTTGATTTGCATTTCCCTGATGATTAGTGATGTTGACCGTCTATTCACATACGTTTATTCTGGATATTAGTCCCTTATCAGTATATGCTTTGCCCATATTTTTCCCATTCAGCGGGTTGCGTTTTTACTATCTTGACAGTGTTCTTTGCTGCACAAAGTTTTAATTTTGATGAAGTTCAACTTAGCTGTTTTTCCTGTGTATTGCCTGTGCTTTTGGTGTAATATTCAAGAAATTGTTGCCAGATCCAATGTCATGAAATTCTTGCCTGTGTTTTCTTCTGAGAGTTTTATCATTTTAGCTGACTAGCTTTTTAAAACTACCAGTACCCTGGTCCGCTCGGAAAGATTCTCTCTGATTTATTTTCTGGGTGAGGCCCACGCATAAATTTTTTAGAAGTCCCCAAATGATTGTAATGTGCGGCCAGAGTTGAGATTCTCTGGGTTAAGAGAAGGATAAATAAAATGAACAACCCTGAGCTGTTACTGTGTGGGTTAGAAGGAGAGGAAATTAGATCTTGTCACCTGTCATCTATTTATGAGCCGCTCTATTTAAACATTAGACCTCCAAAACACTGTATGCTATATGCTGTACCAGTTACAAGAAAAAGCACCGTCCCCTTGCTCCCTGCATTTTTTATATCAGATTTGTTATTAAATCATACCTGCTACTCATGTGACTCTGATCTGCATCCTAGACTCCCAGATAGGGTTGAGCCTGTTGATTCCATAATTCTTATTTGCCCATGTAAATATTATGCTCTGTAACTAGTCTCATAAGAGGTTATATATCCTAAAATTAAATATTAGATGAGCTTACTTGGATACTTGAATGACAATAGGAAATTTACTACTTATTGCAAAAGTTACAATGAGTACATTTTTTCTAGTTAAATTAACACTTTTCCAAGGAGAAAGTTAACTTTTTTCCTTAACTTGGATTTTTGGTTTACTTCAGAAACCTGCTAAATCATAGTTGGTAGTTCATTCACATTTTCTACCTGTAGAGGGAGTAATGACACTGAAGAATAATAGAAGTCAAAAGGAAATGAGATTTCAGGTATATTATATTGTTTGGTATTAAGTTTGGATCAAATTACAGAAGGAAGTCAACTTTTCTTTTTAAAATGAGGAAAATCTATCCATATGTAGGATTTTTTAAATGAGAAAACTTGCAGTACTGCAAGAATGAGAGAACGCAGCATTACAGAGAAGTCAGCTTCTCTATTAAGGAACATTTAGAATGTCACAGCGACCTGAACTTACAAATGGGCTGGATTCCCCAAGTTTATGAGTTGGCTCTTGGAAACTCAGACTTCATTTTTCCCATAGAAATGTCTATAAAGAACAGTTAATTTCCCATCCAGGGAGACTTATACCCTGGACTATATTTATATTTAGGGTAACTAAACTGAGTATGGGCCCAATACAGATACAGCTTGTCCTGTAGTCTCTCCACATGGGAGATGAGGCCAGTTGTTTTCTGTATCTAGCAAAATATTTTTCTAGGTCCCCTATTATCTCAGTCTTTTATTCCCTTTTTCCGTGTGGGGGTTACTCCAGGACACAAATTCCCTTGTTACCCAAACTCTCACTGTCCAACTCAAGAACTAACTAATGTAGAAAGTCTTTTTGTGCTAGGCTCTTTGGAGGGAAATCACAAGTGAAACTTCGGAACTGATTAGCTTCAGTTCAAAGGCCCAGAATATATGTATTTATCTACTGGATGCCTCTTTCTTGCTGTGTTTTCTTTCATTTCTTTCCTTTGACAATCATCCAGTTGCAGCCAATACTAGCTTTGGATCCACCAGGCATTCCAAATATGGAAAACTTCTATTTTAAAAAGTAAACATACACAATATGGATAGAGGTCTCTGAGCAGAGTAGAATGTTTGTATGAAGTCCCTGTGAGCAGAAGCTCAAACCAGGAGGAGCCCTGTCTCCTAGGCAGACACTGGAATAAGGGGAGGAGTGGCTGCTGTTTGGGGTGATACAGCACCTCCTTATCCTTCTCTCTCAAAATGTCTGGCCTCAGAAAAGTGATAGCATTTATGCATTTCAGGTCAAATTAATTTAAAGCTCTTTCCTTTATAATTTGTTTAAACCAGTATAGAAGGCAAAGCAACATTGAGCAGCATCCCTAAGAATTGTGTTCATAAGTGAACTGGGAGGTGGCCCTTTATCATGTAACTCCTGGCACTTGTTTAGTAGCCATGCTCCACCCTTCCATTACTTCCCCCACACAGACATCATGATAACAAGTAAGCCAGACCCCACCTATTTTATTTCCTGATAAAACAGGAAAATACTTGCAAATTGACCTAATACCATAGGTAAAACTTAACCTGCAATTGTTTAAGTTGTATCCTTAAGTATAGAAATTATGAGATTTAATCAAGAGGGCTCTTTCTAGTGGGCAGAGTTCTTGAAGCTCCCACTGGAACCAGTATGTCGTGTCTAGGAAGGGGCAGATTCCTAATTAGAGCAGTCATCACACTTCTAATAGCTTATTTCATTAGGTAGGTAGGCAGGCAGGAAAGGAGAAAGGAAGGAAAGGAGTACTTATTTATAGGTAACATTTCTAAAACCACATAGAAGAATACAGCTATGCAGTTGAATAAAGTTATTTATAAATATGGAAACTATTAAGTAATGTTATTTGGGAAAATATTTTAAATATAATTAAATTCAGTTCATTAACATTTTTTAATATTTGTTTTTAGCTGAGTACAATAAAAATTTACCACTAATTTGTTTGCAAATATTAGTTATAAGCTATTATAGTATCTATTCATTTAATAAATGAAAAATTAGGGCCTTACTGGTTTCTGAATATTAAGAGTGATAAGAAATTTGTGTCAAATTCTTCTAAATGAAATTTCCATAGTAGAAATCTGGTCTAAGGGCAGCACTGTCAGATAGCCAAAACTGTGTCCACGTAGTAAGTACGATGAAGTCATCTCAACAAGTAGAGGACCCTTAGTCCAGGTGTAGATACCAGAAGCATGAGAGAATAGAAGGAGGACCAAGAACTGGATTGGATTTCTGGTATGTGTAGGAATAGTAAACTCAAACCGTTGAACCTGAAAATAACCAGCCTCTAAGACTCCGAACACTCAAAAGTACATACTACAAAGGACCAGTACCCTGCATTTGTATACAACACAATTGTTAATTATAAGTGCTTAATAAATGTTTCTTGTCTGGATGTCATACTTAGAGTTTGGGGCTTCCCCTGCACATTTCATTGGATTATCACAGCAGCTAAAGTAGACAGGTCAGGTTATCCGCCTAAAGGTTATAGAAAAGTGAACTAGGGGAGTTCAGTGATTTGCCTGGTCATTCTGTTTCACAATGGCAGTGCCTTACTGTCTCCCACTGACAAGGGATTCATTACCAAAAGGAACAGATCCCATCTCTTATCACTGAGTTAGCCCACCCTGAAATTGGGAGCAATGAATAGAAGTTGAGGTGACAAGAGAAGCAAAAGGAATTATGAAGAATTTCTGCTGAATCAGTTCTGTTCCATTCCTGATCGGTGAGAAAAGCAAAAGAAGGCTAAAAATTCACCACAAACTAGAAGGCACTTGCTGCTGAGCTTTGTCTGCTACAGGTATTCTCTTATCTCGTCTAGTAACTGCTACCAGGTTCCTAGACCACCTCTGTTCCTAGCGAACCCCACTGCTTAGTACACGTGTTGCAGTTAAGTACATAGTTGACCAGCTTCTCATGTTTATTAGCTGGCTTTTCCCTTGTGAAGTTTGCTGTTGGACCATAGAGCAGTGTTTTTCGTTCTTGTACTCCATATATTCTCATTCTCCACAGGGGCCGTGCACCTGGTCTCGTAAGTGGAATTGGAAAGGCACAAATGCTTCTGAACATAAGCTTATATTTCCTTCATCCCTTTGGGTAAATTTTTCAGTAAATGATGTAGATAAATAGAGGATACCACACGTAGTGCTACGAACAAGTCCTGTGCTAATAGCTGGGGACTTCCTGATTCTCCGGTCTGTTGTGCTTTATGTAACTAGTTAAATTTGAGAAGTCTTCGTGTTTCCAGGTTCCAGCTCTGAGAACAGGTAAGAAGTAAAGCTTAGTGAACTGATTTTTGGTAGCCTTCTCCTAAGAGACTAAAGCAGGTAAACTTTTAATGCCCAGGAGAATTTTTTTGACGTATCCCCACTGCCCTTCTGTTAACAATGGTGGCTTTTAAAAATCATACTTGTTTTAATCAACAAGTAAATATTGAAAAAGGAAAGAAACAGGAAATGATATGTGAGAACCTGAGGTAGCATTCAAGTTATCTGAAAAACTATTAGCAGAAAATTAAGATTCATTCACTTAAGCATAAAAATCTCATTTCTGTTTACCATGTGCTACTAAATAGAACTAATCTTAATAAATATCTACAGGTTTTGAGCATTGCCTGGTTTTCTACTGATAAAAAATATTTCCTTTTATCTCCTGGACAACTGTCCATCAGAAATATTTTACCCAGCTTACTTTCACTTGTGTATAATTATTAATGGGATGTCAGAAAAAGAACATGAAGGCAAAAGGAACCATAGATAGGTACTTACCTGTTGGACACTAGGTTTCTAATCACAACCAATAATCGTTCAGGTGCTTGCTGTTCCGGTCACTAATTGACAGAAATCCATAGACCCCCGTAAAAAATGCTCTTCATTTTCACCTGATGTAATTTGTGTCTAAGCAAGTTTTTGCATATTGCGGATACAAACCCTTCTCCAGTGTAGTAATAGGACTGTTTTTAGTGCTCTAATATTTCTGTATCTTTCTTGCAATAAAGTGTTCCTGTCCTTGATATTGATTATGTTTTTTCCATTAGGATCCAGTTTGGTAGTTAGTCTCTCTCATTTGTTCAGCTGCCATACATTTTTACTTCAAATCAGTTTGCAAGGAAAAAAAAAAATGCAGGGGTGCCTGGCTGGCTCAGTCAGTAGAGCGTGCAACTCTTGATCTCAGGGTCAGTCGTGAGTTCAAGCCCCATGTTGGGTGTAGAGTTTACTTTTAAAAAGAAAGAAAGAAATGCACTTTTAAATGTTTAGTTGGCTTTTAAATCTTAGAAGCCTTTCATTTTCACTAAACTTTTCACCTTTACCATGATGTTTATCCGTTTCTCCATTCCTAGTCCCCAAGGAACAACTACTACAAAATCTAGTTGATGAGAGTTTCAGCCTTAGTTCTAGTTCCAATCCAAAATAATTGAGATTTCTTTGGTGAATCTAGTTAGTATACTTGGGTAGTATGCCAAAAACATAAGAGTGTAATCCAGAGCCGTTGTTAACCTTTATCTATTTTCTTACCTATGTTTTTCTCTCCCTCCCCTCAGTCTCACCCCCTCCTTTCCTCATTGTCTCTCTCAATTTATTAAACTTTAAGAAAGGGTAAGGAATCAAATAGTATTTTGCCAGTTAAGCCTGCTAGTGAAAAATAAAGACAGCTGGAAGTTAATGGCGTTAAGTTTGAAGCAAAGCATTAATAACTACATAATCTTTATAGTCTTTTCAACCTCAGAATGCTAACCTTTTAAAGTATAAAAAGGCTAAAGTTAGAAAATGTTTTTAATTAGAATGTGAGAGTAACATATTAAGGTGGGTTTTTTAAATTTTCTCTCTAAACACTGAATAGAAACAAGTTTTCTCATTGTATTTTGACATAGATTCACCTTTTCCTCCAATATCAGGAACGGTGCACACTTGTTTTATTAGTTTGTCATTTGACTCTCCAGCCTTCATGAAGGCAGAGATCATCAGCTGCCTGGGACAAAAACCTCTAAGTGCTCAGTACATAGTTGTTGAATAAAATAATAAATAATTCATTAACTGTTTTGCAACAAACATGGGAAAACCCCCACACGTTGAGGACATCTCCACTCCTTTCTCTATCCAAAGCACCCAAGTCCAGGCAACCCTTTAAAAAGTGGGGGAAAAGGGAAAAGAAAGTACCCCACCTTCTCAGATATTTGTTTTAATGTAATTCTATTTATGGCTCACAAAATATACCATTTAGGGAGATAGGTAGTATTCCTATTTTTCAGATCTTTCTAAATTGATGGTTGAACAGGTATTAAGATATGCCTCTGACTTTGCTTTTGGTTTTCTGCTAGACCTACCCTAGCAGATTTTTGCTATGGTTTCAGCTCTGCTCTGGTTCTCTTAACCTGCCCTCTTCTCTCCTCCCCTCTCCTTCTCTCTCCTCCCCAACCAACACTATTCCGCCAGGGAAAACTAGAGCTTTTGCTGCCAATGTTACTTCCTCTAAGTAAATCACTAATTAAAGGAACAGGAGAAATACTGCATCCGAGTTATATCTAACTCCTAGAAAAATTACTATGAAATTATATTTTAGATGTACCAGTCAGAATGCCTTTCATTGGTTAAAGACAAAATTTTTTATTTTGCCCTTCCTTATGAAAAGTCAGACTGGCAGAGGCACCTGGCTGGCTCAGGCGGTGGAGCGTGTGACTCTTGGTCTCGGGGTTGTGAGTTCAAGCCCCACTTTAGATGTGGAGCCCACTATAAAAGAAAAGAAAAAAAAAATCAGACTGGCATAAAGATCCCAAAATAGAAAATAAAACAATTATTCCTATAATTGCCACTCTGAGACTAGCTGGATACTTTTAATTTCAAAAGTTTTACTTTAATATATTCCTTATTAGTGAATAGTGGATACACATGTGCTTTTTATCATTATGACAAGTACTGTGTTTGACTCCAGTTGTCAACTATTCCTGTTGATAAAAACACAGCCATCTCTTTGTGTCCCTTTTGCAGATGGGGGTTGATATTGACAGTGCTACTGACGGTTTCTTTTAGAATGACCTGTGGTTTCTTCCCTATTTCTGTATCTGTGACTTTTTTTCTAAGAGGAAGTTGAAATGCTTTAAAATACATACTCATTGGTGATGCACAATAAATCTTCCCCTCAGCCAGATGCTGGTGTAGCATGTATAATACCACTGAGATTAGATCTCTGAACCTTCAAACCAAAATAAATCAACAGCACCTCTCTTTGCAAAATACACAGTTTTGCCAATTATGATCACAGAATGAGTTACAGAAACTACATGTCTTGGGGCACCTGGGTGGCTCAGTTGGTAAAGCATCCTACTCTTGATTTCAGCTCAAGTCATGATCTCAGGTTCGTGCGATCGAGCCCTGTGGAGCCCTTTTAAGATTCTTTTTTTCCTTCTCCCCCTCACCCCAACTCCTGCTCACCCTCTTTTGCTCTCTCTCAAAAAGAAAGAAAGAAAGAAAGAAAAGAAAGAAAGCAAGAAAGAAAAAAAACTACACATCTCCTCTTGTTTGAACCTACCTCTGGCATTTTAAGTATCCCTTTTTCCATCACTGTGCGTCTTCAGTTATCAGACTCCCAGGGCTTTCCTGATGCAATGCCCTTCCCCATAATCATTCTCACTGCTACCAAGATGAAGCTTATCTCTGGTAATATAATCATGGGGTTAGAAGGTAACATTATTTGCTAATTAATAGACCTGAGAGGTCACATGAAAAGCTGTTGGATGAAAACAAAACTTTTATCTGTATAAGAACTTAGGGGAAAGCATTGCAAGCTTGAAGCATCCTTTTGATGTTAACTGTGTGGAGATGGAAAGGGGGTGATGCTTTTAGCTTCCTAATAAAAAGGTTGGTTTGGGGCACCTGGGTGGCATGATCGGTTAAGTGTCCGACTCTTGGTTTCAGCTCAGGCTGTGATCTCAGGGTCGAGAGATGGAGCCCCATGCCCCGCATCAGGCTCTGCACTCAGCGCAGAGTCTGCTTAAGACTCTCTCTCCCTCTGCCCCTCCCCTCCACGTGCTCTCTCTAAAATAAATAAATCTTTAAAAAAAATAATAAACGTTGGTCACTGTATTCTAGTAGACCTCAAAAAGTAGGGGGACTTAAAAATACATACACAAGAGCAACAGATGGAGGAAGTGGTTCTGGTTGGGACACCAGCATAAGAGACCAGTTAGAGAAGGAAAAAGTATATAATAGAGACTAGAACTCTCACAGGAGAGTGGGATCATGTCTGTCTAGCCTCTTTGATGTATTCCTAGCATCATGTAGCAGATGCTCGGTAAATAATGTTCAATGAGTGAGATGGTAAGGTGAAGAGGACAGAAGTTTTCAGGGAAGAAAGTTATTCTTTAAATTTCTATCTTAATAAATAAAACTGATGTTTGGGGAAAGTACGTTCATTTTCTCTTCCTCTGAGTTCTTTAGCTTCTGGCATTGGAGAAGTTAGCTCCTGCGCAAATAACATAGCACAATGGCCTTACCCATATTATCGAAAGTGTTTGAAACAAGTGTTTCCGCCACCAAACAACTGCATTAATGCTTGCCTGGAAAGTAACAGTGAACATTTGAGATGCCTCATTATTTGAAAAACTTAAATGAAAAGCCAGAGTCTTATTATTTGATAAAGCATATAAATAAAAGATTTATTTTGAAATCATGTTTATGTTATGTGTGACTTTCTTCCATTCCTTTTTTTAGGTGGCGTCCTTAGCCGGGCCTGGAGGGCAAGTGGAAATAGAACAAAACTTTCTTAATAATAAATTGAAAACAATCACTGCTTATTTTGGGGACCTGATTCGAAGATCAGCCTCTGAATCGTAGCTGTGAGGTGGTACAAGGACAGAAAGTTCATGTGTGGTCAGAACATTATTCACATGAGACCCTTGGAATTTCTGTATTCACTAATATTTTGTACCCACCATCTTATATCACCATATGAAATGGAAACTTATGGTAGATTAAGGCATATTAATGAAGTACTTTGACATCTTTGGATAATATTAACTCTGTACATTATACATTAGGATAGTAAGTATCTGAAATGGAAAAGGTAGATTTCTCCTGTGCTTAACTGTCAGACAATGTATATTTATGTATGTGTGTGTGTCTGTTTTTTTTTTTTTTTAATAATTGCATATGTTTTGGTATAACATCTTTGTAAGTGTGTATAAAAAATAATTACTGTGTTTTTTCTAACAGAGATATAAGAAAACAATGAGCCGTAGTCTGCCCATTTGACCCCTGCTGAAATAAATAATGTTAAACCTTTAAGGGTAGAAACATAAACAGTACAGAAGGGTACAAAATAAAAAGTAAAATTCTCTCACCCCCTGGCCCTACCCTTTATTCATTTATCTAAAGAAAACTACAGCCAACAGTATTTTATAATTCCCTTAGAGGACAGAAAAGGAACTGCAGTATATTTTAATATACTTTTTTCTCTCTAGTTGATGCACTCACTGTTCAATACTCCTTCCTTTTTTTTACTTAATCTTGTTTTAAACTATGTACATTTTATGAATAAATCTTGAAGACCTTTCCTGTGCTTACATATATAGAGATCTACCTCATACCTTTTCATGGCTATCTTGTATTCCATCTAAAAGATGGAATTAATTAATTTAACCAGTCCCCTGGTGACGGACACTTGGGCTGTTCTCAGTTTTTTGTAACTATCAACTATTGTGGGCATCATCAGGCATTTTAATTTTGTTATCTCATGTCAGAAAAATGGTATCTTAGTGTTTGTAAGTACTTCTTAATTATGAGTGAGATTTGAACATAATTTTCATATATTTTGGTCTTACAATAGTTTTCCCCTTTTAAACTGACTGCCCTATCTTATCAGTTTTCCTTTTGGATTATTTTTCTTATTAATATGCATGAATTCTTCATAAATTAAAGAGCCCTTTGTCTTCAGTAGGTGTTGCAAATAATGTATTTCCAGTTTGTTATTGGCCTTTGCTTGTTTTGTGACTTTTACTTGCCATTCATAAGTTTTTAAGTTTCATGTAGTCAGACTTACCAGTCTTTTTCTCTGTTGCTTCTGGGTTTATGGTTTTTTGAAAGAGCTTTTGCATTGGCAGAATACAAATACATTTTTCAGGCTTTTTTCTAGAATTTTACTGTTTTTGTGTCTTTGCTTCATCTGGAATTTGCTTTTTAACATCCTCTTATAAAGTTAGTGTGGTTTTTTTTTAATCTCCATTGCAAGAACAATACGCAATATATTTTGTAACATTGGGATTTATATTCTTTTTCTATTAAAATGGCAATGAAAGGAAGAATGTGTGGTGCTTAATTATTCATCTAAAAAAGTATGTTTGGTTAGTTTTATAGGTAGATAAAAAGAGAGGGACATAGGACTCTGGCCAGCAGGGATCTGGGGCCTTTATCTTTTAATATCGTGAGCATGTTAAACATTAAACAAAACATGGTTTGGGCTGGGATGGAGCTGGGGAATTGAAATAAATTAGGGGATTTTCAGTAAGTCCCGGAAAGAATAACTATTAAATAAAAACAACTTTGTTGGAGAATGGAGAAGCAGTGCTAACTGCTGTCTCTTTAAACTTTACAATGTGTGTGCGATTATCCTGCACTGTAGAAGCAACAGAGCCAGTCATGAAAGGTTAATTTTTTATTGATTTGCAGCATCAAAATCTGTCAGCACTTTGTTTTTATACTTTGCCATTATGGAACATTAGTGTATGTGTCATAAATTTGTCATCATTTTTAAATTAATGGCAACATTGGTCATAAACGTGGCCTCTAGAACTAGAACATGACTGAGCCACTGAGGTAGGAGGTGGAGGAGTAAAAGCAGATTTCCAAAATCACCAGTTGTTTGTTAGTTTGTGTCCCTTAACCTTTCATACATACCTTTTTTCCACAATACATTTTTTTTTTAAGATTCTATTTATTTATTTGATAGAGACAGCCAGTGAGAGAGGGAACACAAGCAGGGGGAGTGGGAGAGGGAGAAGCAGGCTCCCAGCGGAGCAGGGGGCCTGATGTGGGGCTCAGTGCCAGGACCCTGGGACCACGCCCTGGGCCGAAGGCAGACATTTAACAACTGAGCCACCCAGGCGCCCCCACAATACATTTTCTTATTTATGTATTCTTAGTATTAAAATTATCTTTCTGAACATACATAACCTTAAATGAGTAGAAAAGGAGGCCTCACCAAGATTAAAATATTTCTCTCCACTAATCACACACAGATATAACATTTATAGACTTGTTCAGAGATTATCAGTGCTCAAAAGAACTTTGTTGTGCAGCTCCTGTGTTCAAATAAAATCTTACCAAAAAGCCAAATATACATAAAATGGGTAAAAAGTAAAGCTGCTGGAGCTGCTTCAGATAAGACAAGTGAGGAAACTAGCAGCCCTTGTTCTACTCCAACTCTTTTTTTCTTTTGTTAACATTGCTAAACTTCTTAAAAGACATTTTTGTAAAAAATGAGTATTGTCAATTTCAACACAAAGTGAACAACTCAAGAAGTGACACCCCTACCCTCACCTTCTGTCTGGAGCACCTCCTCTCCCACGTTTCCATTCCACTCGATGTGTGTGCTTCAAGACGTTTCCCTATCTAATAAACGCTTGCACACACACACTGGGATGGGATGGGATTATATTATTTCGGCACCTGACTTTGTTTTTCATTTAATATGCGTTACAGATCTTTCCACATGCATACATACACATTTGCACTATCATTTTTAACCGTCACATAGTACAGATGTGAGAATTTCTTTAACCATTACCCTACTATGAACATTGAAATTGTTCCCAGTTTTTGCAACTGCAGATGATACTGCAGTGCATATTTCTAAGTAGGGTAGGATCCTAGAAGTGAAATTTTTAGGTTAAAAGTCATGCTTATTTTTATATTTGGTCAAGTTATCAAGTTGCCCTAGAAAACTATATATTCTTACCAACTATGCATGAAAGGGGCCACTTCCCAGACTTTCAAAAACATGGCATGTCTTCACTTCCTATTGTTGCCAAACTGATCAATAAAGTTATCTTAATTGGCATGTCCTGATTACCAGTGAGGTATGAGCAGTTTTTCATACATATAATTATTATTCAAATGCATGTGTTGTTAGGCATCTAATTTTTTCACCATTTTCTAATAAATGAACTAACCTTTCTCCATTAATTTGAAATCAATCGTGTGTGTGTGTGTGTGATTCCGTGTCTGAAATTCTTTTTGTTCATCAATCACTTGTCCATTCCTGTGCCATGTTTTGATTACTGTAGTTTTCAATGTACATGTTAATAGTTGCAAATAGCCCCATCATTAGTCTTTCAGATTTTTCTTGGCTCTTCCTGAGCATTTTTTTACTTTTTCAGATGAGCTTGAATTTGTCGGTTCTATTTTTAAAATCCCCTTTAGGATTTAAAATTTTCAGTTTAGGAAGAATGATGTCACAACATCGAATCTTTCTATACAAAGACTTAAACTGTATGTCCCTTTCTGATCTGTGTCTTTCTGTAAAGCCTTCATTATTTTAGTTGTATAAATCTTGCATATTTTTGCCAAGTCTATTGCTTGGTATTTCACACTTACTGTTTGATTTTGAATGGGGATCTTTTTTGTTGTTACATTTCCTTTGGATGTATTGTTTGCATGTAACAATGCTTTTACTTTCTTATATCCAGTCACCTCACTGAACTCTTTTTAATAGTTCTATTAACTGATTCACTTTAATTTTCTAAATCGGCAGTCGTGACATCCATGTAAGAGTTTTTCTCTTTGCCAATATGTATGCCTTTTTTTTTTTTTAATATGTATGACTTTTAATTCTTATTCTTTTCCTATTATATTGGTTAGAACTGCCAGGAATGTTATGCTAATGGCACTTACTCCTTGCTTTTTATTTTGCAGTGAAAAGTTAGAAGCATTTCTATTAAATATTAGAGCGTGCCTTTAAAATTAGAGATAGTGCTTTATCCTAGAGGCTTTTTTTGTCCTTATTTAATCTAATAAAGTGGTAAATTACTCTTAGAATTTCAAATTATTCAACCATATGGGCATTTGTCATTAAATCCTACTTTATTATAATGTATTATTTTAGTCCACTACTGGATTTCACTTGGTAAGTTTGCTCTGTTTATGTTTGGTTTTTGTTCTGTTCACCTTACCTAGTTTTGGTATCAGAGTTAGGCTATTCCAGCAGAATGCTTTGGAAATGCTTCCATTTTTTCTGAATCCTAAATAACATTAGCATTATTGGTTCATTGAACCCTTGGTTAGAACTCCAGGAAAACCGGGCCTGATACTTTTTCAAGAGAGATATTCATTGTATCGTTTTTTTAAATCCTCTTCAGTTTTTTTTAATTCTTTCATAAGTTTTGTTTTAATAATTTATAATTTCCTAGGAAATACTCATTCACTTAGATTTTGGTTTATTGATATATAGTTGTACATTTTCTTATGATAATGTACTTGCACTTGCATTGTTTAACTTTTTTTGACAATTTCTGTCATAAAAAGATTGAAAAACTAGCATTAAAAATTTTTCCGTTGGGGGCGCCTGGGTGGCTCAGTCAGTTAAGTGTCTGCCTTCAGCTCACATCATGAACCCGGGGTCCTGGGATCCAGTCCTGCGTCGGGCTCTTTGCTTAATAGGAGCCTTCTTCTCCCTCACCCTCTGCCTGCCACTCCCCCTGCCTGTGCTCACTTTCTTTCTCTCTGTCAAATAAATAAAATCTTTAAAAAAAATTTTGTGTGTGTGTACAGGTCACTCATTTTCCAAAGGTTAATGTCTAATTTCAGGCTACTATTCAGAAGTAGACCTGGGTGAATCCTGGAGATAATAAAGGAGGGTCTAAGAGAAAACATGAAACACTCCTCAAGCCCTCAGCCACCGGGATGACAGCCTAACCAGACAGAAGGAAGACATGAGCTAGGCCAGGGCTGCCCAGATTTCAGGCAGTTGTCTGCTACCATCGTAATGTCGCCATGTCTAACATGTCAATGTGTAGGGTTAGTTTTTTTTTTTTTTAACTCAGCTAATTTTCTTAAACTTAAAATGTATATGAAAAACAATTTCAAATATTGCCATAAATGAAAAATCACTCTCCCTTTTAATATTTGTATACTAAGATTTAAAAAATGTTCATTTCCTACCAAAAACAATGCTAGATACCACACTTTGAGAACAGTAGGATGGATGGCAAACGATAAAGACCCACACTGTCCCCTCAAGGAGCCGAGAAGTGTGACATGTGTACCATGAAAAGGCTGCCCTTTGAGTAGCGTGGTAGGTTATCACAGGTTAACAAATCAGGACAAGAGACCCCAAGAATGGAAACAGCATTTAGAAGACACAAAGGCAAAAGCATGCAGAGTGTGTTTGAGCATCCAGTAAATGTCAAACCCATGGTGAAATTGCTGAAGAACAAACATGCTGCTCGATGCTGTGCTAACGAGTACCCACTACATCCTGAACACAGTGTAGCTTTTTTTTAATCAACACATTAAATAAAATCCGCTGGAGGATCTACCAGCTACTGGGGTTTCCAAGTAGTGAGACCTGTAAATGGTATTTCAAGAAAGCAGCAACAACTGGAATATTACATGGAAACATAAAATGTCTATTGGTGGCAGGGCACAGGTACCTCTAGGATCTTGTTTTTGTGTATGCCATGCATATTCACAGACTGCCTGAGTTCCAGCCCTGATCCCTGTGGCGGCCACAGGCTCCAGATGAACTCCCTTCGAGAGAGCTCTCAGACTCAGGAATGAGCCTGACCAGGAGCCGGAGGCAAGGAGGAGGCCCTCATCCACATCAGTGGTGTGTGTGCGGCAGGGAGGAGCAAAGGCAGAGGCAGATCTAAGAGAGGTTTAGAGTTCGCACGAGAGAGGCAAGCCAGTATCAGCCCCATGGGCAATTCCTTACTTTCCTAGGAGACACTCAGTTCCTGGGGACTCTAAGACAAAACTCTCCTTTCTGCAACAGAAGAGTGGGTTCAAGGGGCGCCTGGGTGGCACAGCGGTTAAGCGTCTGCCTTCGGCTCAGGGCGTGATCCCGGAGTTCTGGGATCGAGCCCCACATCAGGCTCTTCCGCTATGAGCCTGCTTCTTCCTCTCCCACTCTCCCTGCTTGTGTTCCCTCTCTCACTGGCTGTCTCTATCTCTGTCAAATAAATAAATAAAATCTTTAAAAAAAAAAAAAAGAAGAGTGGGTTCATTCTCCAGCTTTGAATGGGGAAAGCATTCTGTAATTAAGCAAGATGCCCTGTGGAAATAGTGAACAGTATTAATGGGGATCATCTAAATCAGCACTGTCCAATAGAACCATCACAGGAGCCACAAACGTAATTTTAGAGTTTCTAGAGGCCACATTTAAAGGTAGAAATAAACAGGTGAAATTAATTTAATAATACGTGTAACTATATTGAAAATATTATTTCAACATGTAAATGATATAAACCCTTATTAATGAGATATTTTACTTTCTCACTTAAGTTTCCGGTATCCGGTGTGTATTTTAAATTTACGGTACATCTCATTGGTACCAGCTACGCTTCTTGTGTTTGTACCTACAGGAGGCCAGTTGCTGATGACTGTGGATCTAGATTTCTAGAGAATAAAAAAGTACACTTAAATTTTGAGGCTTTGGTATCTTGTAATTAAACCTCAAATGCTTAGGAATTCAGATTTCATCCTCAGCTGATAAGGAGACATAGTACTTGAAGCTGGAAAGGGAAATGACCAGATTTGCAATTTATAACATAGGATGAAATAGTGCGTAGGTCTTCCTCTTTCCAACTAGAAGTATGGAGATTCTTTTACAGTATTTCAAATAAGAGCTTAGAAAGTCCTACATTAAGGTTATAACAGTTTAATTGTCCCAAATGAAGTATAATCATGATTTTAATCCTTTAAATAATTAGCAATAATATAACTGAGATTAAAAATAGTGAACACATATGCTCAAGGCTTTTGTTGTAACTGTACAGTGACTTGTCTCTGAGCCTAGACGAGCTATGGATCTTAGATGAATTTGCTTTAATTCTTTTAGGCCTGACAGCCACTCTCTGGGAGCCAATGAATAGCTCGGGCTCCACGAGAACTCTGGGGAATTTGCCATTCTGGGGAATTCCTTCTCAACCTACACCACAGCAAGAGACAGAAGAAGCAGTTTACTCTAAGTTTTAAGACGTATGCTCCCTGTATTCAAATTCATTTTCTTTAAATTACCTTTCTAGTAAATAAATAGGAAAAAAGCATCTAAACATTAATGTACATGAGGAAATGCAAATTGTATGCAAACACAAGAAATGTACTTCTCCTGAATAATCATTTATTAAACAAATAAGTATGCCCGGCACAGCTAGATGTTGGGAATTCACAATACCAGTTAAAACACCCTTTAGATACAGATTTTATCTCATCAATTAGCAGTTTAAAAGTGGTAGCATCCCATGCTAACTTGTTATGATAAATACTTCACTCATTCAGGAGCTGTCCATCATTAGCACCTTTTGCAAAAGCAATGGAATGGAATCTGAGATGGCTCAGAGTCCTTTAGCGCTCACTGTCAACCCAAGCTGGTGGCTACAGCTTCAGACTTCAAGTTCCAACAGGTACCTCCAGTTCCAAATACACAGTTTCTTGTCTCATGTCCCTCAGATCTAACAGCTTATCCCCAGATTCTGCTGCTCCTCCAGATGCATTGACTGGACTGGCCTCACAGCAGTTCCTTTCCATTTCACCTCTAGACATGGCCTTGATCCATCCTGGCCTCTTCATCTTCAGCCCTCAGTCTAGTCTGAGTATACTCCCTCTGTCACTTACCTGACTCTTGAGGATCTACTCTATGGAAATAAATACTTAAGGGCGGGGGCGGGGGGGAGGCATATACATGAAGATATTCATTGCATCTAAGGAAAATTTTGAGAACAACCCAAATATTCTCTAAAGAGAAATGGTTTTTTACACTGTGACTATTAAGACTATGAAAGCACGTAAATGCATTTATAGCTCAAGAGAATCTCCATAGCATACTCTCTAACAAAAAGCAGTGCACTTTGAGGCCCCCTTCTTAGGTGTTGCTACCCTCTCTCCATTGATCAGAGCAGATCCTGTGAGTACTGTCTGCTCAGGCTTGCAGGAGCCAGCACAAATATGTTGTCCTGCTCTGTTCTGGTTCAGCCTCAAGACAAACACTGGGGAGCCCTGGATAACTGAGAGTGGGCTGTAAAGGGTATTTCAAGCTCTACCGTTTGGGACTGCAGCCCCTCGGGCCATTTGTTCTTCTCTCTGTGCCCCACTGCATGGAATCATTGAGTGTATTGATTTATGCCCACAAAATTAACACCTGGGCTAGAGAAGACAGCATTCCTTGGAATAGTCCCATGCCCTTCTCTTGGAGAAAGTGTAAAGCACAGTTTGAAGCCATTATGGCTCACTTCCCCAGAATTAAATTGCACAAAAAAAGTTTTTAATTTTTTTTTAATTGCTCATCACATTTTACTGACAGTCTCACCATTTGGTATCAGTGTTCTCTCTAGAGAGAAATTGTTTCTAGTTGCATTTTACCAGACAACTATTAACAGTTGAGACACCATCTGTTTTGAGATTTTATACTGTAGCATATGATAATAAATCAGGCAAGCAGTATAGCGGGAAAAGACATAGAAAAGATGGATAAAATCTACAAAGGATATGAGAGGTAGATCTTTGCACTGTCATCAGATAATCATTAGTGCTTCTTAATAACACCAATAATGAGACATTAAAAACAGGTGTGCATCTTCAGAATTCCTGCCCTTTGGAATTTTGCATCATTTTACAGTAGTACCTTGTAAAATTTTTACTGTTGGACAACCTAAAATTATGTCTTCATTTTTTTTTAATTTTATCTATTTATTAGAGAGAGAGAGTGAACAAGCAGGGAGGAGGGGCAGACGGAGAGGGAGAAGCAGGCTTTCTGCTGAGCAGGGCGCCTGATGCTGGACTGGACCCCAGGGCCCCAGGTCATGACCTGAGCTGAAGGCAGACGTTTAACTGACTGAGCCACCCAGGTGCCCCTAAAATGATGTCTTTAATGTAAAGTATAATTGTTAACTAGTAAGCAGCCTCTATGATGGCCTCCCAGTGATCCCTGCCTGGTATTCACACCCTTGTGTAAATACACTCCCCTTTAGTGTGAGGGGACAAACAAATAGAATTTGGCAGAAGTGAAAGAATCTGATTCTAAGATTAGGTTACAAAAAGACTGTAGCTTCCATCTGGGCACTGTTTTTCACTCTTGGTTTGCTCACCCAGAGAGAAACCAGAAGCCATGTTGAGAGGCAGTGTGGCAAGCCACTGACACCTGCCAACAAGTACATGAGTGAGCTCGGAAGCACGTCCCTCCCCAGTGGAGCCTTCTGATAAGACCACAGCCATAGCCAAAGGCTTAACTGCAATCTCAGGAGACACCTTGAATCAGAGACAGCCAGCTAAGCTACACTCAGGTTCCCAGGCAACAGAAACTGTGAGGTAAATATGTATATTGGTTTAACCTGCTGAATTTGGGGATAATTAGTTACATGGCTATAGATACAAACACAGTAACTGAGCAATGAAGTCTACTATGGCCACATGGTTGACCAAATACATTTTGACTTTTTGTTCATAGCTTATAAGCAAGAATTTCAAATTTCTAAATAACTAATGAATCATCTTTTCTCTACTGTTTCTCACGGATAATATCCTAGTTCGGGCCATCTCTAGCATGAATTTCTACAATGGCCTCCTAACTGTTCTTTCTGGTTCCAGGGCTGTTCCCATCAATCGATCTTCTAACTCTGCAGCCAGAACAAGGCTTTCTAAATTCCAAATCTGATCACATTTCTCCCAACTTAAAATTCTTTAATGGCTATTCCATCTAAGAGAAAACCCTGAGTATCACTCCTGAACCCTCTCTCATGCTGCCCTCATAAAGCCTTCCCATGGCCTAATGGCCAGCACAGCCAGCCCACTCCTGCTCATCTCCCAGCCACACCACTCACTCTGCACTCATCCTACCATCCAGCCCTGATCCTACTGTTCAGTTCCAGCTTTTGTACAGGTCATTTCCTCGGCTAGGACATTCCCCCAACACACTGTGGTCATCTGACTAGAACCAACTCAGCCTAGCTCTCCAAGCTCAGAGGCCTCCCTTGTCACTGCCTTGCCTTCCAGTCCCCTCTTGCCACCCTCTGTGGACCAGACCCTTCCCTGAGCTCCTGTGACTCTCTGCCCTACTCACCTGCAGACCCCTCACAGTGTCCTCGCACAGATTTTGGACCCCTTCTTCGAGTTGAAGCATTGAGGAGAAAACCTCTGCTAAAATGTAAAAAAAAAAAAAAAAAAAACCGTATTCATCACAGCCTTTTGTGTCCTCAGCTAAAATAGTTAGGTTGTCATTGTCCTTTTACTTTTGTGGGAAGATGACAAAAAATTCTTACAAATTACTGCATCCAATATATGGTAAGGATTTGTAGCATCATCTAATCTTTCCATTTATAGAAATTGAGACTGACCCACAATCACGTGATTGGTTAGTTTCAAAATCAAGAACAGCACATACAATTCTTGAATCTCTGACTTCTGCCCTGAGCTCTTACGAACACTTCCTCTCTCTACTCATGTTCACAAATCCATTGACTTCTCCTTTCTGCCTACGAGAAAGGCAACACCCAGCCAGCATTACAAAACACTACATATGCCCCAAATACGTTTGGCCAGAGAAATCTTTACATAAATATTTTTACCATTAACTGGAAAACTCATATCCATTCAAGTTTATCTGAATGATAAACTTACTTTTTCTATTTTATTGATGAAAACAATAAAAAAAATTAGTGAGATTTTCACATCACCATGTGATCGATATTAAAGTACTAATTTTAAGTTAATTTCTAGCCTAGCTCTGCCAGATTTTTTACTGTTTGTACGTGAAAGGACAGTTTTAAAGATGAAATTTTACTATTTACTGCTTTTTAAATGCTTATAAATTTACATTAAACTTTCTAAATTTCTTTCTTAAATTATTTTTTTAGTTTTTTAATTTGGAAGCCTGCAATGTGACCAGTTTTAAAAAATTGCAACCTACTCCAGTTGAAAAAGTGAGCTATAAATCATTTAAAAAAAAGATCTGTAATCAAAACTAAATATTTGGGCACTTGGAAAAAACAAAACCTATAAAGCAATCTATATCCTTCCAGAGAATAGAGCAACAACTGTATGTTGTAGCAATTCATATCTACGTATAGTACTTTCATAGTTCAGCATGTACCTCTAGATAGCTACTACCTCAGTCAGTCTGCCTGACACCCCAGGATGATGTGTGAGAGCCATCATCCCTGTCTTGTCCATGAGCAGGGATCGAGCGAGTTTCAATGAATCCATGGCCTGCCCCACTTACCATTTGCAGGACCCGGGCCAAGAGTACAGTGGAGGTCCACATACTGTGTGCCTTTTGGTGTTGATGATATGTGGAGCGTCTAAAGCTTGGGGCCTATGGCATGGTTCTAGGAGTGGATTTGTTATCAAGAGCTAGAGCCACAATGTGTATCTTTTAAAACCAAGATCTAACACTCAATTATCAGAGTCACATCATAGCCAGGGGGCAAGTCTCTCAAGTCAGAGCTTGAATCAAAACAAAGCCAGTTGGACTTGGGGTATTTTAAGCTCTGACTTAATATTCCCAAAATTACCCTATGAAGTATAATATACATTGTTTCGTGTTAATAACCCATGTGTTATCATAGAGGATATTATTAATGGTTACCAACCTACCAGTCATTCTGAAAGGATCCTGAATTTCCCTGTCATGGGATTTAGGTAGATGGCCACCAGCCTCTGTTCCAAGGGTGGGCTGAGAGTAGCCAAAGCAAATCAGTGTAGTCACATCTGCTCTGTCACAACAACTGGATTAGAAGTGGACACACAGTCTAAGTCACTTCAACCAGCAGGAAGGTAAGACTCTAAAGTAAGAGAGTTACTACTCTTTTTAGAGGGATAATTTTCCTGTCTTAATGATTTCCTGTTCTTCCTCTCTTATGAGGCTCATCCTTCTCCTGTGCCACTCTTTCCCTGCCCCAAAGTCTATGTGCCTTCTCGTCAGATTTGGGGAACCTTTTTTTCCACATGAAAAAAAAGAAAGATTGTTTATTTTTAAAATGAAGAAGAGAAAGAAAAAGAAGAAGGGAAAATAATGGGTGTGTGGCACATGGATAACCTCTAATTCATGTACACAGTTCTTGGTGCTCAGTCTATATGTCTAAGTGTAAAATACTGTATGATTCCACTTACGTGAGGTACTTAGAACTGTCAAATTCATAGAGACACGAAGTAGAATGGTGGGTACTGGGGGCTCGGGGAAGGGAGGACTGGAGAGTTATTGTTCAATGGGTACAGTATTTATGATGGAGATGATGGAAAAAACTGGAGGTGGACAGTTGTGTTGATTACTCAACAATGTGAATGTACTTAATGTCACATTTTAAATGGTAAATTTTATGTATACTTTACCACAATAAAAAAAGGAAAAGAGTGTGTGTGCGTGTAGCATACATCAATATGTAGTATTTATTACATAATTATGTATACATCAATACGTGGTATTTGTTACATAATTATATAACTATCATTTTTAATGTGGCTTTATCTGTCTCACTTCCTCATTAAGCTATTTGCCTGCCCAACCGTTGATCATTCCAGAGAGCAGATTCAAAATGGGTGACATCAGCACAAGTCATCTTCAGGGCTGGGAAACAGCTCCACAGAGCCAACACCTACTGTGGTAAAGGAAATAATACAGTGCTCACAATGGGTGGAGACTGCTCCAAAAGCTCTGTGTATATATATTTTTTAAAGATTTTATTTATTTATTTATTTGACAGAGAGAGAGAGAGCACAAACAGAGGGAGCAGCAGGCAGAGCGAGAGGGAGAAGCAGGCTCCCTGGCTGAGCAGGGACCCTGACTCGAGGCTCTATCTCAGGAC
Source organism: Ursus arctos (assembly GCF_023065955.2). Lineage (NCBI taxonomy): Eukaryota > Metazoa > Chordata > Mammalia > Carnivora > Ursidae > Ursus > Ursus arctos. The sequence goes on from NW_026623078.1 coordinate 15,390,397, forward strand.
CCAGAGATCATGACCTGAGCCAAAGGCGGTTGCTTAACCAACTGAGCCACCCAGGCAGCCCATATTATTATTATTATTTAAATTCAATTAACATGTATTGTATTATTAGTTTCAGAGGTAGAATTTAGTGGCTCATCAGTTGTATATAACACCCAGTGCTCATTATATCAAGGGCCCTCCTTAAGGCTCATTACCCAATTACCCCAATCCCCCCACCCACCCCACCCCACCCACCCCCCCAGCAACAATCAGTGTGTTCACTATAGTTAAGAGTCTCTTATGGTTTGTCCCCCTCTCTTATTTTTTCTTATTTTATTTTTCCCTCACTTCCTCTATGATCCTGTGTTTTGTTTCTCAAATTCCACATGACTGAAGTCATAGGATAATTGTCTTTCTCTGATTGACTTATTTTGCTTAGCATAATACCCTCTAGTTCCATCCACATGGTTGCAAATGTAAGATTTCATTTTTAATGGCTGAATAATATTCCATTGCATATATATACCACATCTTTATCCATTCATCTGTCGATGGACATCTGGGCTCTTTTCATAGTTTGGCTATTATGGACATTATTACTATGAACATTGGGGTACAGGTGCTCCTTCAGATCACTATGTTTGTATTCTTTGCATAAATACCTATTAGTGCAATGCTGGGTCATAGGATAGCTCTATTTTTAACTTTTGGGGGAACCTCCATACTGTTTTCCAGAGTGGCTGTACCAGCTTGCATTCCCACCAGCAATGTAAGAGGGTTCCCCTTTCTCTGCATCCTCGCCAACAGCTGTCATTTCCTGACTCATTAATTTTAGCAATTCCAACTGGTGTGAGGAGCTATCTCATTGTGGTTTTGATTTGTATTTCCCTGATGCCAAGTGATGTTGAGCATTTTTTCATGTGTCTATTGGTCATTTATATGTCTTCTCTGGAAAAATGTCTGTTTATGTCTTCTGCCCATTTCTTGACTGGATTATTTGTTTTTTGGGTGTTGAGATTGATAAGTTCTTTATAGATTTTGGACACTAGCCCTTTTTCTGAGAAGACATTTGAAAATATCTTCTCCCATTCAATAGGTTGTCCTTTGGTTTTTCTACTATTTCCTTTGCTGTGCAAAAGCTTTTTATCTTGATGAAGTCCCAATAGTTCATTTTTGCTTTTGTTTCCCTTGCCTTTGAAGATGTATCTAGCAAGAAGTTGCTACAGCCAAGGTCAAAGGGGTTGCTGTCTGTGTTTTCCCCTACGATTTTGATGGATTCCTGTCTCATATTTAGGTCTTTCATCCATTTTGAGTCTATCTTTGTGTATGGTGTAAGAAAATGGTCTAGTTTCATTCTTCTGCATGTGGCTGTCCAATTTTCCCAACACCATTTCTTGAAGAGACTGTCTTTTTTCCATTGCATATTCTTTTCTGCTTTGTCGAAGATTAGTTGCCTATAGAATTGAGGGTCCATTTCTGGGTTCTCTATTCTGTCGCATTGATCCATGTGTCTGTTTTTGTGCCAGTACCATACTGTTTTGATGATTTCAGCTTTGTAAAAACTCTATATATATTAACTCATTAACACATATAAGAAATCTATGAAATAGGTAGTATTTTGCTCATTTTGTAGATCAAGAAACTAAAGTAGTGGAAGACTAAGTAACTTATCCCAAGTTCAAAGAGCTAGTAAACAGTACCTGGGATTCGAACCCAGGTACTCTGTCTCCAGAATTATTGTACTCTTCTGCCCAAATGAAACTTAACAAACTGGGGATCTCTTTATGCCCCAGACCTATAAGGCTACAGAAATACATCTAGAAATGGACCTTCTCTCTCTGTGCCTTGGTTTCTCCATCTGAAAAACAGATAATAATGACATCTATCTCATAGAGTGGTCATGAAGATTACATGAGTTAATGGACATGACTTTGTAAAGTGCTGTGTATGTCTGGCATGTGGTAAGGACTATCTAGTATTAATCATTGTTCTTAAGGAAAAATTAGGAATCAAAGATGGTTGTCATGATAAAAACTCTCAACAAACCGGGTATACAAGGAGTGTACCTCAACAAAATAAAGGTCATATAAAATGAGCCCACAGGTAACATCATACTCAGCAATGAAAAGCTGAAAGCTTTTCCTCTAAGATCAAGAACACGACAAGGATGCCCACTCTTGCCACTTTTATTCAACATAGTACTGGAAATCCAAGCAGAGCATTTAGACAAGAATAAATAAAAGGCATCCAAATCAGAAAGGAAGAAATGAAACTGTCTCTATTTGGAGATATGATGATATCATATATAGAAAACGCCCAAAACCCTACCAAAAAAACTGTTAGAACTAATAAATTTGGAAAGTTGTAAGATACAAAATCAATATTCAAAAAGCAGTTTCATTTCTATACACCAATAATGAACTATTGAAATGAAAGAAATTGAAGAAGGCACAATTAAAGGATAGATATTTTATACTTGAATTAATACTGTTAAAATGTCCATAATATTCAAAGCAATATATAGATTGAATGCAATCCCTATCAAAATTTCAATGGCATTTTCCCCAGAAATAGAACAAACAATCCTAAAATTTGATAGAACCACAAAAGACCCTGAATAGCGAAAGCCATCTTGAGAATGAAGAACTGAGCTGGAAGCATCATACGTTGTGGTTTCAAACTATATTACAAAGTTATATTAGTCAAAACAGTATGGTATTGGCACAAAAACAGATACATAGATCAATGGAACAGCATTAGAGCCCAGAAAGAAGTCCACACATACAGGGTTGATTGATTTATAACAAAGGAGCCAAGAACATACACTGGGGAAAGGACAGTCTCTTCAATCAAAGGGAAAGCTTGACTGGGAAAACTTGATAGCCACATGCAAAAAAAAATGAAACCAGACCACTTTCTTACCTCATACACAAAAATCAACTCAAAATGGATTAAAGATTTAAACATAAAACCTGAAACCATAAAAACAGATGCAAACATAGAGGTAAGCTCCTCGACAAGTCTTGGCAATGATTTTTTGGACCTGAGATCAAAAGTAAAAATAAACAGAAAGGACTACAACAAACCAAAAAGCTGCACAGCAAAGGAAACCAACAAAATGGAAAGGCAACCTACTGAATGGGAGAAAATATTTGCAAATTGTATCTCTGGTAAGTGTTAATATGCAAATATATAAAGAATTCATACAACTCAAAGAAAAAATCCAATTAAAAAATGGGCAGAGAATCTGAATAGATACTTTTCCAAAGAAGACATCCAAATGGCCAACAGGTACATGAAATTGTGCTCAACATCACTACTCATCAGGGAAATGCAAATCAAAACCACAATGAGATACCATCTCACACCTGTTAGAATGGCTATTATCAAAAAGTCAAGGATTAACAAGTGTCCGTGAGGATTTAGATAAAGGGAATACTTGTGCACCATTGGTGCGAATGTAAATTGATGCAACCACTCGAAAACAATATGGAGATTCCTCCGAAATTTTAGAATAGAACTAATATATGATCCAGCCATTCCACTTCTGGGTATTTATCTAAAGGAAACAAGATCACTACATCGAAAAGATATCTGCACCCTCTGTTCATTGCAGTATTATTCACAATAGCCAAGAGTTGAAAATAACCTAAGACTGGAATCAATCCAAGGTTGGAGACAACCTAAGTGTCCATCAACAGATAAATGGATGAAGAAAATGTGAGATAGATAGATGATGGATAGATAGATAGATAGATAGATAGATAGAGATAGAGATAATGGAATATGATTTAGCCATAAAAAGAAGGAAATCCTGCCATTTGTGGCAATATGGATGGACCTTGAGGGCATTATGCTAAGTGAAATTAGAGAAAGACAAAACTATATGATCTCACTTATATGTGCAATCTAAAAATAAACCAAACTCATAGATGCAGAAAACAGATGGTGCCAGAGATAGGGGATGGGCAAATGGTCAAAAGGCACGAACTTCCAGTTGTAAGATAAAGAAGTCCCAGAGATATAATAATGTACAGCGTATTGACTATCGATAACAATATCATATTGCATATTTGAAAACTGCTAAGAGAGTAAATCTTGAAAGTGTTCATTACAAGAAAAAAATGTTTGTAATAATGGTGACATGTTAACTAGACTCATTGTGGTGATCGCTGCACAATGCATACAGATATCAAATCATTACATTGTGTACCTGAAACAAATATCATGTGTTATAACAATTAAATCTCATTTTAAAAAAAGAAAAAAATATTTTTTTAAAAAGTTGTTTAGAGGGGCGCCTGGGTGGCACAACGGTTAAGCATCTGCCTTAGGCTCAGGGCGTGATCCCGGCGTTCTGGGATCGAGCCCCACATCAGGCTCTTCTGCTATGAGCCTGCTTCTTCCTCTCCCACTCCCCCTGCTTGTGTTCCCTCTCTCGCTGGCTGTCTCTATCTCTGTCGAATAAATAAATAAAATCTTAAAAAAAAAAAGTTGTTTAGAGTGTAGATCTTAAGTTTCATCACTAGAAAAAAAAGAGTTGTATCCATGATGAAACTCATTGTGGTTATCATTTTGCAATATATACATCTACCAAATCATCATGCTGTCCACCTAATATAATGTTACATATCAGTTATATCTCAATATAAAAAAATGGTTGTCAGAATGTTGATGAAAACTTTTATTTTTGTTACATAAAAACTACCTTCTTACAAATTTTGTAAATTTAAATTTTCTTCTTTTTGCAAATGAGTAAAGTTAGAGGTGTGAACATTAGGGTCATTAGGTCTTCTCGTTTTTGAACCTAAAACCCTCACCTTCCTGATCACATTGTTTTAGTCCTAAAGAAGCTTCAGTATTGGGCTTGAGGTCATAAGACGGTAATGTGATCCAGTTTGGGCAAGCGATTCAGGGTCTCTGACTCTTTGCATGTTAAAATGGAAATAACAATTGCCAGTTCGCAAAATAATTGGGAGAAGAAATGAAGAGATGCTAAAGAGTGGCTAAAGGTCATAGAGTCATTTGCACCTGTGTTTACAGCCCAGGGTCTTAATGAAGCCCCTTTGCTTGAGAGGTTCTCATAGGTGATATAGGGCTTAGCACACAGCTGTTCCAGAAACGGTATTGCCTCAAAACATCAGAACTATAATGGGGATGTTGATGAAATGATGCTGTAGTGTTGTAAAGGCGCTAAGAAAATATAGGTTATCATTTCTGTTGCTTCCTGTAGTAACACGACTTGGAAAAAAAAGGATTCAAGGTTAGAGGCACTTACGGGCCCACTACACGAAACATTCTTGAGCTAGCTTCCCTGTTTGGGAAGTCTGGTGGTTTCTACTGCACAGCCACTCAGAGTAGCAGAGTTCCCAGGTGGGGTCACCACGTCGTGCCCTCAAGTACAAATGTGAAAACAGATTCACCAGTATGTGCTGCTGCATTTTTAGTTTCACTACCGGAAAAGCCTGCTTGGATGGAAAGATTTCATTTGCTATGCTTTCTGCCTTTGAGTCTGGTTAGCATTATAAGCAGGTGTTTTTTCATTCAAAACATGTTGTGGCCCTTGTTAAAGGCCACCGTGCAACAAGTCACCAGTGCAGCCTGGGAGGGCCCGACAAGTGCAGACTTACTAGGGCTCTAGCTTCTCTAGAAGCACTTAAAGCAAGAAAACTTCACTCCTTGGCTCCTACACCTTATCTCACTTCTCTTACAGCAACCGCCCTTCAATCTCCTGTAACTAACCAAAGGATAGTGGTGAATATTCGCAATTTCTCAGTTCTTCTAGGTCAGGGGTCAGCAAACTATGGTCCACTGGCCAAATCTGGCCCAGCACCTTTTTTTGTAAGGCTTGTCAGAGAAGAATGGTTTTTACATTTATCAATAGGCTTTTAAAGGAGAAGAGTATTCTATTTCATGACAAATGAAAATGAAATGAAATTCAAATTGCAGTGTCTATAAATAAAGTTTTATTGGAACACAACCCATTCATTTACATATTGTTTATGAGAGCTTTTCACACCGCAGAGGCAGAGCTCCACTATTAGTTGGGAAGTTCCCACTGCCTTTTAGTTGAACAAAGATAAATTAATAAATAAAACAAGAAATACTTGCCTTTTAATATGATAAATTCTGATTTGCCAGTAGTGCTAGAAGTTAAAAATTAATTCCAGAATTTAATCAATAAATATTTAGGAATTGACTTAAACAAAGGGGAAAAGCATGTCAAAAAGTATTGTATTTAATCTTTATTCTCTAAACCGAGTGTCAGATAAGCACTTGCTATCCCATGGTGGTCTCTGAAATACTTATGCAAAACAAACAAACAAAACAATTGTTCTAGAATAGACATTAATCTGAGATGGGTACTGTAAAAGATGAAATTGGGGGCTTTGGCTAAATTATTCAAGATTTTAGCAACTGTTGAAACAATTCCCTTAATTCTCTACTTTACTTTGGTGGCAAGACAGGCCTTATCGTTGACTATATCCAGCCTAGAATTTCAAAGCCTTTCCTTTACAAGCCTCCTGGGGCTTACTGAAGTGTTCCAGTCTCTGGAGTGGCTTTAGCCTCTGATTTTGCTGTTCCTTCCTTCTGCCTTGTGTCCCCCTACAGAAGAAAGCAGTCAGTGAACTATGTGTGTGTGTGTGTGTGTGTGTGTGTGTGTGTGTGTGTGAGGAAAGAAAGGGTGTGATAGCCACACCAGCTCAGTAACTGAGTATAACCCTGATGACTAAGTACCAGAAGCAAGCCATCATAGGTCCAGAGAGCCGAAACTTTGCTTGTACTAAAAAAAAGTCCAGCTACAAGAGAGTAAGAATTTAAATCCAAATAAAACTCATCATGTAGATGTTTACTGCTGTGCTCTTTTGAGTAAACAGTTGAAAACAGTCTAGATATCAAAAAAGTTTTTTAAAAGAGTGAATTTTTAAATAGACTGTGGTGCATACACATAGAAAAACACAGTTTAGAACCATGCAGAACTACTGTGGAAGTAGTCTGTAAAACTCCATTGAGAAGTTCTGTGCAGTCCTATGACAAGCTGGTGAAACTGGAGCTACTGATATAGGGGCACATCCAGTCCCCAGTTTCAGGGCCACCTCCTAGATATGGAGGCTCCACACCACCGAGTTTCCCAAAATCTCTCCTGCCCCGTGTTGGCTTTGCTGCCCACCTCTTTTGTAACTATGGCCTGCTTCTAGTAAAGTCTCCACAGCCTGTGGGCCATCCTCATTTCCAAGGAATAAGGGAGAGGGTCACCTGGGTGGCCCAGTCAGTTAAGCAGACATCTGACTCTTGATTTCAGCTGAGGTCATGATCTCAGGGTCTGAGATCGAGCCCCATATCAGGCTCCACGCTCCCCAGGGAGTCTGCTTGAGACTCTCTCTCCCTCTGCCCCTCCCCCCATGCTCACTCTCTCTCTCTCTTTCTAAAATAAATAAATAAATCTTTTTAAAAAAAGGAATAAGGGAGAGAGAGGGGAGAGACAAAAGTAATTTTATTGCAATAAACTTATTTGCCGTTTTCCACACGCAAAGTCATTTATTCAAATGATTATGTGAACTTTCTCCTTGGATTTGAATATTTGATACTATAGCCTGTAGAGATAAAACTACATTAGGAATTTTATTGAATATATTTAACTACAAGATAGTAATTTATTTATATAGCACTAATTTGCAGGCAACCTATCACCAAGAGAACCAAAGAAGGATTTTTGCGTTTGCGTCTGTCTGTGCTTGCTGTCGGAAGTCCATTTGTGGCTCATCAAGACGCCCCTGGTAACATCTGGATCCCTCGTCTCCACCGTTTACTCGGTTATTGTTATAAGCTAAACCATGTCCCCACAATTGTTATGTTGAAGTACTAGTCCCCAGTACCTCAGACAGTGACTGTATTTGGAGATAGGGTCTTTAAAGTGGTAATTAAGTAACAATGAGATCATTAGGGTGGGCCCTAATCCCAAAAGACTAGTGTCCTTATATGAAAAGATTAGGGCTTAGACACACACCGATGACAGAGTAGGTGAGGACACAGGAGAACACAGGGAGAAGAAGGCCATCTACAAGCCAAGGAGAGAGGCCTCAGAAGAAATGCCAACAGCTTCATCTTGGACTTCTAGCCTCTGACACCATGAGAAAATTAATCTCTGTTGTCTCCAAGAACCCAGTGTGTGGCACTTGGTTATGACAGCCCTAGCAAACTAATACAGTAATTCATGGTGCATTAGGGAGTTTTTTAACATAATTTTTATATATTTTTTACATTTTACCTGTTTTTATATGTCATGAGTACCATTTAAAACTTCTAGTGTGTTTTGTTTTATCCCCAACTAGACAGTGAGGTTCTTGGGGGCACTTCAACCCAAACCTATATAGCCCAGTGTCCTTGTAGAACTCACTAGATGTTTACTGACTTCACCTAATAACAAAATGTGTAACGATTCTATGAAAAAGAAGAAGTGAGAAAAGAGTGGGGGAAAGTTAGTTTGGGGTAGACACTGACATTTCTATGTGAGTGATTTGTTTAGTTAATAGTTAACCCAAAGATTGAAATCGTGCTTTAAGGCTTTCCAAAATGATTTTCTTGGATCTCATCTCCTGCACTCATCACAGCAGCCTGGGACAGAGGCGCCCCCAGTGGCTACACTTCGCAGACGAGGAAACTGAGCTTGGACGAAGTCGGCCCCTAACCTGGCAGGTCACACAGAACCGGGGGAGGGGGGCCTGGAAAGGCAGCCGCGCTCCAGGGCACAACTGGAGGGTCCCAGTCCGGGCCTCGGTGAAGCTGCCAGCAGGGAACTCCTCGAGGCCTTCCTGGAAACCTAACTGAGGAGGACCCACAAGTCCAGTCTTTCTCATCGAAGCCCATTGTCAGATGATTCAGAAGCTTGGACTAGCCAGGCAGAGGGGTCTCCGCAGTTCAAAAGAAAAGTGTGTAGTTGCCTCTTTGAATTCGGGTGAGGAAATCAAGTGCAGGCACTGATATTGTGCACTTCATGCAAGTTCTCAAAGTTTTCTCAGGGCAGTTTTTCTTTTTCCATTCGTGGTTTTCCGGCCACAGTCAGAGGAGCTGTGCCCTTAGTTACAGCGCTGAAACTTCTCACTTCTCCATTCCCTGGGCTTCCTCCTGGGTGACCAGCTGGCTAACAGCTGGCCCTTTCTCTGTAGCCCTGATAAGGCCCTCCAGGCAGGAGGCATTAGAGGACTTAACAGTGTTCTATCTCTGGGCCGGCGGGAGGGCTCCCGGGCCCCTGGCTCTTGGGGGTCTGTCCAGCCTTTCTGCAAGGCCGCAAGATTTCCCCGGTCACTGACACCGTAAGCAGACAGCTAGAAGCTGCTGAACACATGGAGCAAGGAAGGATTTACATGCTGGTGGAGGAGATTTTGGAGTTCCTCCAAATATTAGTGAACTATTTCGGACAATGAAAGAAAATTAGATCTCTGCCCCAGGTCCTGGAATGAGAAAGACCTCAGAGCAGCCCAAGGTGCTGAGAAGACCTAATGCCCACGCCCTCCCTGCTCCAGGGGATGCAAAATGCCAGCAATGCTGAACGGACAGGGAGCTCCAGGAGGGCTCCGACGCTATTCACTCTGCAGGGAATACCACATTCATGGCCCCCTCCCCCAGTCTTGTCTTGTTTGGGCTCGTTCCTAATTTGGATGAAGCCATTTCATTTATCATTAAATTACCTTTTCGATTGCAGGCTTCTGTCTCTAGGACCTGATATTATGTGCCTTGCAAGTTTCTTAAAAATAAAAGTCCAACACTGTTCAACTTCCAGTTAAAAGCTTCCACTCTGTTCCATAATTAGTGTTCTACTTTTATTTTCCTAACCTAGTCACCCACCAAAACTACGTTGCACAGCTATTATGCACATCTGTAATAGGGCAGCATGCGGGCTGCATTTCTACCGTAACTCACATGCACCTTGAACTCTGTAATTCATGGAGACCTCATTTTGATGAAGAGCTGGCTCCCCTCCAGGTAGAGCTAGCAGCTGTCTTTGTGTCCCCGAAGCCTAGCATAGGCACAGTACCTCCAACAAAGTCTGACTCACGAAAGGCTGCCGAATGAATGAAGTCGGAGCAAGATTTCTGTGCAAAGTATGGTTGGGAAGGAAAGCGGCGGGGGGACGGGGAGCGTTGTTAAAAATAAAAAACTAAAAAGAAAGCTACCATATGCCTTCCCACTCAGCGTCTGTCTGCATGACCCTCCTGCGTGGATGCCGACTACTCTTGTAGAGAGAAATGGGGAATACTCTGTACAGCTCGGTAAACCTCTCTCTGCACACATGTCTGAAATATGCAGAAATGCACTTGAAGAAAGGGGTAATGGCACAGTTTGAAGTGTTAATCTCACAGCCTCAGGCTGAGCGGAGAGGAATCCTGGGCAGGGGTGGAGAGATAGTATGCGGAAAGACAGTGGCTCCAACTGCCACTCAGACAGGCTTCCAGGGAGAGGGTGGAGGCCAGTGAAGATAAGCGTGGGTTTCTGAGTGCCTCGCCTGTGGCATCCCCGTGCCCCCACCTAAACGACCCCTCCCTCCGAGATCTTGCTGTTTCACTTTTGGACTCAGACCCTAGAGGGATTTCAAAGGGAAACCCCAATGGGGTGTCACAGTATCCCCGTCATCCCTACAAGCTTCCCATTATGACGCGCCCAACAAGGCTCTGTTGTTCCCCATGAATGCCGAGAGGACTCGGCACAGCCAGGGGCCCTTCTCCATGCCAAGGGCAGGGCATCGCTGGAATCTTCGACCCTCCCCTGGCTTCTCAGAAATGCCATGCCGCGCACTACCTGACAGACACCTGTCCGCAGGTGTGCGAGCAGCAGCAGCCAGAGGAGGGCTTTTTGCTGGAATGGAATTTCTCAGCCAGGAGCCTCAGATCGAAATTGCTGGTTTGCTAAGAAGCGTTCTAATCCCAACTCCTGTCCCCAGGAGCACTTTAAGTGACTGTTTAAGTGGTTCAGGACGTTTTTTAAAAATTACCTGGGTGTTGGGGTGCCTGGGTGGCGCAGTCGTTAAGTGTCTGCCTTCGGCTCAGGGCGTGATCCCAGCATTCTGGGATCGAGCCCCACATCGGGCTCCTCCGCTAGGAGCCTGCTTCTTCCTCTCCCACTCCCCCTGCTTGTGTTCCCTCTCTCGCTGGCTGTGTCTCTCTGTCAAATAAATAAATAAAATCTTAAAAAAAAAAAAATTACCTGGCTGCAGCGAAGTTTGGATGAAAAGGATTATCTTTTTCAATGGGATTATATTTTGTCATTGTTTTTATTTTATCTATTAAATTGTCTGTGCTACTATTTTTGATTACCAGAGGCATGCCAAAAGTCTGGCCCCAAACCAACTGAGTTGTGTAATTATTCCTTTATTACTGGCGATGATAATCCTTCGTGCTTTAATTTCCAGGCCACCCCAGATGCACTCATGCTGAACGACGGATCAAAGGGCAGGGGCTGCTCCTACCTGCGCTGGCCCAGGAGGGGGATCTTCTATTGTAATTATTGATCTGTCCTTCTCCTTACTTCTCAAAAGTTTACAACACACCCTGTGTAATTCGTGCCACGGTCAGGGCAGTCCCGGTATGTGGCTTCTGTAGCCTTTGAGTCACAAACCACAGCTTGATGTTTCTGTATCTGTTATCTTCCATCTGTGACCATTTGTTTCAGGCTCTATTCCCGCCGTCTTCGTCCCTTTCCAGACCCCACTTAACTGAGCCCTAGGAAGGCACCAGTTCTGTTACTGTCCTGGCCACAGCCGCAGAAAATGCTGGAAGAGCTCCAAGTGCCCAGGGACAGCAGGGCATCTCTCTCTGTGACTCCCTCCTCACCCGTGGTCTCCAGCTCAAAGCCATTTCTCTTTCCGTCTCTTTAATTATCTGAGTATTCCCACTGGGGGCTCAAGCACATGAATTTTAGAATTCTACTTAGTATAGCACAGCAGCCTGGCATTTCGAAAACAACGGGGGAAGGGCGACCAAAGAAGGAATAACTTAAAAAAAAAAAAAAAACCAAACCAAAACAGAAAAAACAGGTTGCCGATAGTGGCGATGATATAGCTTCTGCTTCCAGAGGACAAGCTCGGGGTCCCAGGGTCACTGACTCCGTCTTGTGCAAGTCTGCCGAGCTTCCCTGTCCCGTACATACGTGGCTAAGGTCAACGAGAAAAGGTCAGAACTCTGAGTGGAAAACACACACGTGATTTCAAAACACTTAGTACCACAAAAGAATCCAAAATATATGAATACTTTTTTATATTAGTTACATGTTTAATGATAACATTTTGGATATTTGGAGAGAAGCAAAAACTATGGTCAAAATTAATTTCACCTGTTTCTTTTTGCCTTTTTTAAAGTGGCTATTAGAACATTCACGATGATGCATGTGACTACCGTTATATTTCCATTGGATGTGGCTTCTCAAATAACGGCCTCATCTCCTGCCTCGCGGGAGCCTTCTCCAGGGTACTTGCTTACTTCCTGGCACCAATCCAGGACAAAAGTTCTCTGTGCCTCTCACCTCCCATATTCCTCCCATTCAATTCTGCTCTTCAGTCTGAAACAGTCACCTACATCATCCACAGCCAACCAAACAGCCCATCGTGGTCAGATAGGACCCTCTCCTATAACGAGGAGAATGGACTTGCCCCTTCAAGTTAACTTCACTGTTCGATAATAATCTCAGGCCTTACCACGAGAATTATAATATCTCCCTCCATCATAGCCCCACATCCATCTCAGGTCTTTTCCAAAGGTGATGTAACATCCAGGATGGGTATTTATTACTAAACAGGTAGGAGCCCCACTTTCCTGAGACAGTCTTTGCATCCGACAGTATCTGCCTGGAAGAATCACAGATCTCACGGAATAACCTGACAGCGGGAGACCATGGCTTGCCCAGCACCCCAGAGCAGAGGGAAAGAAACACGGATTCCAATCACCAGGTATCTTGGCTCGAATCTTGTCTAGATTTCTACCTGTTTCACATTCCTCTGTGCCTATAAAAGAGGAAAATGGACTTCACATTGTTTTGATGCTTATAAAGAGCAATCTTCTTTCCCAAGGGATAAGACTTTCCCTACCTTGTAGGGGTTACAATACCAGGTAAGTGATGAAAGGCAGATGGAAATAACAAGATCTCAGAAGGCATCTGCATGGTGCCGAATAGCTGGAACCTAAGAACATCCAAATGGTCGGTGTTATTACGACAAAAAATCTGACGCACAGGTGAAGGGTTTTAACTATTCATTCAAATGTACGGGCCTGGTATAAAGACAGCTGTAGATTTATGAAAGTGGTCGAGTTATCAGAGAAGGCTGGAGGATACTAGATTTACACCAACCACTGATAGTGGAGCACAGGCCGGGGAGGGGGGGCAGTTCCTGATTCCAGATGTTTGAGGAAATGGATGGCAACGCCCACACATGGATGGCTCCTGATAACCGGCCATCTCTCTTCCGAGCAGCCACGAGTGTTATTTCAGGAGCGCAGCACAGAGCAAACCCTCTGTTGAGGTTCTGGGAAAAGCTTCCGTTGGTCATACGTGGAGAGCACAGCGAATCAGGCAGAATTCCAGCACGGCCATGGAACATGCCAGAGGTCCCCAAACACCCCAAGCTGGTGGCGAGGGAGGGGCTCAGAGGTCCAGAGATTCCGGGCACCTCTGAGGGACAAAGCTGAGGGACCTCCACAGTGGCAGATGTCCGCTGGGCCTCGGCCGGGCCTCCGTTGTCCCTGTGTCTGGGAAACTGGGACACATTGCCTTGCTGTCTATTTTCAGGACCAGAGGACTGTATCTTTTCACAAACAATTGTTTCAAGGAAAAGTCTCGGGGCGCCTGGGTGGCTCAGTCTTTAAGCGTCTGCCTTCGGCTCAGGGCGTGACCCCGGGGTCCTGGGATCCAGCCCCACATCAGGCTCCTCTGCTGGGAGCCTGCTTCTTCCTCTCCCACTCCCCCTGCTTGTGTTCCCTCTCTTGCTGACTGTCTCTCTCTCCATCAAATAAATAAATAAAATCTTAAAAAAAAAAAAAAAGGAATAGTCTCATATTAATAGTATGTGAGCAGACAGGCCCGGGAATGGTGGTTCAAGATAACCTGGACAAGAATGACAGCACACGGCAAGTATCTTTCATTTTCCAAAGGCTTAAGGAAAGCGAAGCTTTCAGACCTTTTCAAACCTTTCTCCCAAGTGGGCGGGTTTTTTTTCTAAATGCTTGAAAGGCCAGAGTTATCTTTGTCCACATAAGCTGTGCCTCACTTGGTCACACTGGTGAGATGTCTGACTTCGCATCACTGGCCATGCCACGATGGGCTCTGGCATTCACCTCCTCTTGTCTCCATGCCCCATGGCACCAAAAAGTCCAGCTCACATTTCATATGTCATGCAAAACAGCAATGAGACAGAAGTAAGCCATACAATACAAAAGTACATGTATGCTCAAACAAAATTTTTTCATTCTAAATTTCTCTATTGTCAAATTTGGAGTAATTTTTTCCTCCCTTCCTTCCTCTCTCCCTCCCTCTCTCTCTATCCCTTCCTCCCTCCCCTTCTTTCTTCCTTCCTTCTTGACCCTGCCCCTCTTTTGCTGGTGCCCTGTGTACCCACATAGTCTGTCTATTGAATAATCCATCAGCTTTGGTGTCACCTTCAAAAAAATCACCCACCCCAAAACTCTAACTTCCTACATATCTCATTACGGTTTTATCTCCCACGAATGTACCTACAGTGAGAAAATCATCTATTCATATTCCTCACCTCACAGAAAAGGACACTCTGTTCATTGGTTTCTGTCGCCCCTGGTATCTCCAGAGGTAGCACTATGGTCCCCTATTAGCTCTGGTGGCCTCTGACTTCCAGGTCCTAACCCATCATCATCTTTAAACAGTACCAGACTGGGGAGTGGGGTCCAGATCCGGTGGCTCCACAACCACAGTACTTCCTTTCCTTTCTCTTCTCAGCATCTTGGAGTGTCTCTTCCTCCTTCTCCCTCTCCTCTCTGAGCCCATGCCTATCGTCAGGACCTAAGTAGAGGGGAGGTCAGTGCAAAGGGAAGATGGATGACCCTCCACCAATCACCTTCCCTTCTGCCTTCTCTCAGCCTCAAAGCTGGAACATCACAGCATCTCTGGCCCTCATGTCCCTTTCCCCACAATGGCTGTTCTATAACTCATGCCAGAAAGCTGTTTCCATTTCATGTAAATACAATGACCTGATTTTCCAGAAAGTTCTAATTTAAAACTTTCTGTTTGCCAAGACCTACCTCCCCTTTGAGAAAATATGAACACTTGTCTAGTACAGAAAACAATGGAAGCCTGTTAGTAGCACCTGTAAGAGTAATTCTGATTTTGTACTTGTTGGGGTCTAAGTAGAGGTCAAGCAGCAAAAGAAGAAGGAGGGAGTAACAAAGTTAAGGTGCAATGATTTTACATTGGACTTCTCGTACTTGATTGAGAATCTTGAGAAAGCAGCAGACTTTGATTTTGGAGGGAAGCGCAATCTATAACATTAAACTGTCCTCCACCTAAATGTAAGGGACAGATTCTTTAATAGGAAGCATCAGAGGAGGGAACACACAAAGGGAAGCAGCGAGACCTTTTTGTTTCCTTCATTAGTGCACCCACTCTTGTCGAACACTTGCTGACTGCTAGAGTGTTCTGGGCACCTTGGGAATGCAAAGTGAATAAGCATCCCTTTTGTCCTCCAGAAGTTCACTGTAGAGAGGGTGGACACATCCACATATCATTCACTCTCTCTCTCTCTCTGTTTTTTTTTTTTTAATTTCAAAATAATCAGAAACTTACAGAAATGTTGCATGTACAATAGGAAGACATTTTTCTTCCATCAGTTTACACTAAGCTGCTGATCTGTTGTCCCATTTATAATAACCATGTCTCTTATTTTCTATATTGTGATGCTTTGACAGCTGGGGTCTTGCTGACCTTGGAGGGACTGGCCCTAACAGGGTAGCCCCCTTTCTCAAGAAAACAAACAACTTGCCCATCGAACGTGCTTTTCAGTGCAAACCAACCAAGCCAGAGTCCACACCCACAACTCTTGCACTCTGGGCCACTACACACTTACCCTAATCACCCCAAGGCAGGTACCAGACAAGCAAGGACAGGTCCTATTCCCTAGAGCCCACTGAAATAATTCAAAATAGCCAATCCCACATCTGCTTGCCCTGCCTTGCCTGTTCTTCCCATGGAAACCACAATAAAAGCTCTTGTTGACATTTTCCCTTTGCTCCCTCTGCCTCCTTACAGCCTGGGGTGCTTCCCCTGTGGGCCTGTGTGGTGTGGCGACCCCCCCCCCCCCGGAAACGGTAACAAAATATCTTTTCATTGATAGTCATTTCCTGATCTGTTACTGTTACCATATTTAAATAATAATAATAAAACCAATTAAACCACAATAATCTGTGAATGCTTCATGTATTAATTCCTATATAACTACAAAACAACTCTTTTATTTAAAAAGATTTTATTTATTGAGAGAGCAAGTGAGAGAGCGCGCATGCGAGTGGGGCAGGGGCAGCGGGAGAAGCAGACTCCCTGCTGATCAGGGAACCTGTTGTCTTGCTCCATCCCAGGACCTTGTGATCATGATCTGAGCCAAAGGCAGATGCTTAACTGAGTGAGCCACCCAGGTGCCCTGAAAACAACTCTTAAAATTTGGAATTGAACACTGATAACACTACTACCATCTAACCTTCAGACTCCTTTTGAGTTTTGCCCGTTATCCCAATCGTGTCCTTTAGAGCCAAAGGATCCAGACCAGAATCAGACATCACATTTAGTTATCAGGCCTCTTTAGTATCATTTAGACCAGAACAGTTCCTCAGTCTTTCCTTGGCTTTCATGACTTTGACCTTTTAGAAGATTACAGATTACAGTTACTTTGTAGGCAGTCCCTCCATTGCACCCATCAGCTGTTCGTTCTCATGATTAGACTCAGGTTCTGCATCTTTGGTGAAATATCACAGAAATGATTCCGCGTCCTCAGCATGTCCCAGCAGGGTCACCACAGCCTCAGCTCGCCCGGTGACTTGGATCATTTGATGAAATGGGTATCTGCCAGGCTTTTCCATGGAACAGTTACTCTTATCCTTTATAATTAATCAGTATTTTGTGGAGAAAAAAACTTTGAAACTATGTAAATACCCTGTTCCTTGTCAAACTTCCCATTTATGTATCTGCATAAACTCTTGCTTTCTATTTTACTCAATAGGTTATAATCTATAACTACAGTCCATTATAACTCGTGACTCTCATTATTCCTTTTATGTTCAGATTGACCCAGATTTACCAAGTGTGTGCTTTTAAAAAGTGGCCCCAATATCCATTTGCCATGCCCCCATAATTTTGTAAAGTACTTCCTGGCTTGCTCTCTCAACAAGATGTTCCAGCCTTGTCTTGTACTTTCCTTGCCCCAGCCCAGGAGCTGACCATTTCTCCAAGCAGTCGCATATCTTTTCAGAGGGTGATTGTATTTAGAAGTAAAAATCTCAGCACTGGATGTGTTCATTTTTATGAGGGTGTTGCTGCTCCCCGGCCATCTTGGTGAGCAGAATAGGAAGCATTGCTATACCTATATGCACGTGTACACATATATGCGCACACACACACACACACACACGCTATGTTTATAAATTATTTCTCTATCCATATCTCTCTAATGTGTGGTTCTATCTTTGGACAAGGATATGATAGGGTGGATGCTGCCAACAGGTATGGGATCCTGAGAGTTCGGTTCTTTCCTGGTTTTCGTTTGTGTATTGGTTGGTTGGTATATTAATCTGTTTGGGTTACCATAACAAAATACCACAGACTGGGTGGTTTATACAACAGCAATTTATTTTCTCACAGTTGTAGAGGATGAAAGTCTGAGATCAAGGTGTCAGCAGGTCTGGTTTCTCCCAAGACCTCTCTCCTTGGCTAGAAGATGGTCGCCTTCTCCTATGTCTTCACATGGTCGTCCCTCTGTGCATGTCTGTGTCCTAATCTCCTCTTATAAAGACACCAGTCATATCAGATGAGGGCCCACCCACATGACTTCATTTTAACTTAAATACCTCTTTAAAGACCCATCTCCAAATACAGTCACGTTCTGAGGTACTAAGGGTTTGGGTTTCAACATTTGAGTTTGGGAGGGAGAGGATACAATTTAGCCTATAATAGTTAATTTACCAGAAAAATCAGCATGCAACTTGGCAAAGGTCTATATGTTCTAAATCGGGAGAAGTCAAGCTCAAACAAAACCAACGGTAATGAAGATTTTTTAAAAAAATCATAATTCCCCTTCTTTAGTGGAAAGACTGTCTAAATTGCAATGGGCCACGACTACCTTCAGTTAAAGACCTTTCCTTCTAGGCACTTCCCATAGGTCTGTGGGGGCTCTATTCTCCATAATATATGTAATGCAGTTATATTCAATTTTTAATTTTAATTTTACTTGTAATGTCCTGAAAAAAATGTCCTTTTAGAGTTCGTTGATTTGTTAAAAAGCCATTTTTTTAAGACCGACCCTCAAGCTAAGTAAAAACAGCATGGAAACATTTCTATTCTCAAAAATTCCATTCTTTGCTTTACAGTATCATCAGTTCTACATTTAACCAGAAGATCCCCCTTTTTTTCTTAACATTTAAACTGGTTTAGAACAGAAACAGATTTCTTCTCCACTTATTTCCATCTTACTTTTTTCACAAATTAGTATTCATTAATCTGAAATGTGCCAGCAACCTCAAAGTCAACCAGAATGTGATTTTTAGGAAAAAAGTAATTTCATCTTACAGTGAATTTAAAACTTGATTTTCTGGTTAACCACATTGTTTGTTCCTTTTCTTTCCCAGTCTCTTTTTTCCTTCATGTGGCACAATGTTTGAAAAAGACCAGAGAATATTCCCTCCCATTTGGGTTTCAGTTTTCTAACCAGACAGCATTTGGCACAGAGGGTGTGAAATAAGGGTGGCCAAGGGGGCTGACTGTCTGGAGGGGTCCCCACACCCACGTGCATTTTATGCTGGATATCACAAGGGTGTTATCTGATCTCCCTCTGGCCAACAGTAATGTATGTTTGTCATGAGGGATTTTCACAGAGCTTCTCTGCATCAGGCTCTATTGAACAAGCTTGGGGAGGATGCATGCTCAGTATCATGGCTCAGGCAGCAGAGCCCAGCTCCACTACCTTCCAGCTGCGCCATTTGGGAAAAGACTCTTGATCTTGCTGAGAGTCAGTTTCCTCTGCTGTAAAATGGGATCTTCGCCACTATCAATAGGGCTCCTTGCACACGGAAAATGCTCAACAATAACAGTGTTGAACAAATGTGAGAATTGAAAAGAGATAACGTGTGCAAAACCCTCTGCAACAGTGCTCCTTAGCCCAAGAGAAGAATCAAGAAAAAAGGCAGTAGAAAAAGAGAGATAAATGGCAAGTTTAATTATTTCTATCAGTAGATCTATAGGATGAAGGATTAAGTAATTGGTGTGGAAGAAGGTAAGTCAAAAATTAGGGGAACTGTCACTCATTTTCTTTAGATAAACCATCCTGTATCTTTATATTGATATGGTAGATTACACAAACCATCACAGTTTTCTTTTGTTCCATTTTGCACTCTGGGCGGACATCCAGTCTTCAGACCCAGCTCTTCACCTGGAGATGCATTTGCAATTCCTCTGAAATCCCCTGAGTCACATCTCCCCTGCCACTGCAGTAGGAAGCAGTTTGGGGGACACACTCCCCCGGGATGGCCACCGTGCACCTTCCAGCGTGAATAAAAGTGCACCGAATTCCCCCCCTGGCATCGTTCTCCTACCCTACACCGGCAACTCGTATCTGAATTATGTTTTAAGTTTTCCTCCCTGCAGTCTGGAGGCATTCATCCCTTGACTCTGAATTAGACACAGCAGAAAGAGTTTGAAAAGTCAAAAACACAATCGTTCCTCTTTCGATACCAAAATAAAGCATTCCTTGCATTTCCCTGAAATTTCTTCTTCCTCTTCTACCTCTTCTCCTTCTCTTTTGAGATCATCTATTGAGAATTTCCCATGAGCCAAGCTACACCAAATCCTTTACAAGTTGAGTCTCATTGATGTCATAGTCTTCCCGTTTTAAAAATCAGAAACCGGAGTTTAGTGCGTTCCAAGGTTCCCAAGCTTGAATTCTGGCTGAGATATAACCGAGCCCCTGGTCCCCCATGACGTGATCACTCAGATGCGGAGAAGCAGCGTCCACCTTCCTTCCCCCAAGCTTCCCAGCCCCGCCATCAAATTCCCACACCTCGATCCACAAGAGGCAGCAGGACTGCAGTAATCCCCAAAACAGCTTCATGTCGTCCCCTCCCTGCCTTCCTAGCAATGGTCAGTGACTCTGCTGTCCACTAATGAAGTCACAACTCCTTGCCTTAGTATTCAAGAGAGCGCAATCAGACCTCAACCATCCCGTCTTCTTTCTTTTCCAAACTTCGCTCAGTGCCTCCCCATGGCTGACTCACATTTCAAAATTTCTTCCCCAGACATGATACTTCACACACATGCACACACACACACACACACACACACAAGCCCGTGTCTGCATGCACACAAACATATACACATGCAATATAACACACTGTACACACGCATCCCTGCATACCCACACTCCTGCATAAACATACAGACATCCTTACAACACGCTCCTACATACACGTGCTTACCCACACAGTCCTGAGCACAAACAGACATCCTACTCATACAAATGTCTTTACACATACTCACATCCTGCACACTCATCTATGTACATGCGTACCCCTATACACACACATTCCCTTACATATACACACCCTTACACACATACAAATACCATTCACATACACGCACCCCTAAATACATACTCTAGAGACACACAGATGCTTGCACGCAGATGCACACCTGACACACGCAATCACTCAGCCACGATCTGAATATGGATGAAAGTGGAAGACACTAAGGCTACATGTTATTTTAAATTTCCAATGATGGGACTAAAGGAAATCTTCTCTCTTTGTTAAATTTTCTTAATAGTGTTATTTGGCAATTAATATATACTAAGAGGAGAAAGATCATTTCAGGTAATGTAGTCCAGAAGTTTTTGTGCAGAAGAGACATTTTAGGCCACCCAAAGTAAGATGGTGTAAGTAACTACATTTAAAAAAAGAGGAAGAAGTAGATACCTTTGCGTGTCTTCATTTTGTTTTGCTTTTTAAAAAGATTATGGAATGCATTTTTTTTATTTAAAATTTTATTTTGGGGTGCCTGGGTGCCTCAGTCGGTTAAACTTCTGACTCTTGATTTTGGCTCAGGTCATGATCTCAGGGTCGTGGGATCAAGCCCCATATTGGGCTCCAGGCTTAGGACAGAGTCTGCTTGTCCTTATTCCTCTATTCCTCCCCCCAGTCTTTCTCTCTCAAATAAATGAATAAATAAAATCTTTAAAAATTTTACATTTTATTTTATTATTATTTTTTAAATTTAAATTCTAGATAGTTGACCTACAGTTCAATATTGGTTTCAGGAGTAGAGTCCAGTGGTTCAACACTTACATATAACCCCAGTGCTCATCCTCACAAGTGCCCTTCTTAATACCTATCTTCCGGCCCACCTCCCCTCCAGCAACCCCCAGTTTGTTCTTTATAGTTAAGAGTCTCCCGTGATTTGTTTACGTCTTTCTTTCTCTTTTTCCCCCAACCAAATGTTCATCCATTTTGTCTCTTAAATTCCACATGATGAGTGAAATCACGTGGTATTTTCTCTTTCTCTGACTGACTTAATTTGGTTAGTATAATACTCCAGCTCCATCCACGTCATTGCCAATGGCAAGATTTCATTCTTTTTGATGGCCGAATAGTATATGGAATTTGTTCTTCTTTATTACAGTGAGAAAATGTTGCCAGCCCTTATGATGCGAGGCTGCTCTTCTTATTCAATTACCGGCGAGTTTTTGCAATAGGTCACCTTTGTATGGTTCCAGAGCTAAGAAGCTTTTCAGTAGAGCAAGTGCTATCCTAGATTTGCAAAGCAATGGTAAAACACAGAGATTCCATCAAGAGGTATCTTCCTCAGACAATTTACTATCAACCACTCACAGAGGTAGAACTACTAGAGCTTTTGAGAGTTCAGATAAAAGGCTTGACTTCATGCTACTTGCACATTCTGGGTTCTCAGCAACTATATGTCTGAGGTTAAATTTCTTTCGTTTTTAAAAGAATAAGAGTAGAAACTTTTATATTAGGACAAATATACTTTGTTATCCTCAAATCTATGCGTTAATATTTATGAGGAGAAAAGTACTATGCACAATAAAACCATTTCCGATGTGTCAAGTTTTATAGTGAGTCATGGGTCTGTCTAAACAGATAAATGTAACAGGACATCCTGCAGGCACCATGCAGTTTTTCCAATGCTTCTAAGTTTTTCTTTTTTTCTTTTCTTTTCTTTCCTTATTTTTTTTTTCTGGCTCTGCATGAGACACAAAGGCAACCCAATTTTAACCAAATACTGAAACATGCTATAATGATAGTTGCAATTGTATACAAAAAGAAAGAATCGTAAAGATGCTGTGGAAGGACTGTTGCGTTTGATAACATCTCTGCAAAACAGACTTTTTTTAGAGCACAAATCCCCTTTCTATTGATGTTTACTCATTTGTACTTTTTCTACCCTTACTTCTACTCTTGCCATGTGCTTAGTATTGGCAATTTCTTTTTCTTTTACTGGGAAAGAAGGGATTTCTCTGAAAGGCTAAAGGAGATATAATTTAATTTTGTTTTGCTAACATGCTGTTTTCTACAGAGTTCCCACATCTACTTTGAAATGATTTTACATTTCTTCCCAATGGAGTGGTGACAGAATCATCAGATCAAGTAGACAGTAGACCGTGGGCCACCAATGAAAATGGTTCAGGATTCACCAGAATAGAGTAAAAGTCAGCTAATATGTTTAAACAGGATGAGCAGTTAAGAAATTAACAAGTTATTATTTAGGTTTTACTTAATAAACTTTGGAGTTTCTTTGGCGAGAATGACCCTTAGTAAACATTAACAAATTGAATTGTATTTGTTTTTTTACAAATGCCCTCAAATATCTTAAGCATCTTATTTCATATCAAAAAGTTATAATCATCAATCTAACCCAAAAGATAAACATGCAATTAGTTGAGCTTAATTAAACATTTAACTATAGATATTAACATATCTATACATAAGTACTGCATGACTGATAATTATTCTTTCTCACATTTACTGGCTCTGTGATAGTGGACTAGTTACTTAGCTTCTCTGAGCCTTACTTTCCTCCTCTGCAACCTAGGGATTAACAATACCAACAGCATATCATTGTTATGAGAAGTAAATAAAACATCATCCAGCACGTGTCCTGCTTAGCACATAATGAAAACAAAGCAATCATGGTGGGTGGGATGACCAGCAAGCTCTGGAGTCAAAAAGCCTGTGTTCCGGCCAGAACCACCGATTTCCTAGTTTGATATCGGACAAGGACTTTCTCTTTTCTGCCTCTCAGTTTTCTTATGATGAGATGAAACACAAATGAGCATGTGAAGCCCCTTGCACACTGCTGGCCATTGGTAGGCAGCGACCGGGTTCCCTTTCCTGATCCTTCCTGCTCTCTGACTCTTTACTCTAATATTCGAGGGAAAAATGACAAAAAACCTGACAGATTTTTATTGGGAGAGAAAATAAGTAGTATCATCAGCGTATATAGGTGCTTTCAGGCTGTAAGAAGAATGGTGGTATTCCCCAAGACTGATCATAGTTTTCTACAAATGAAGCATGTATGAAAAATAGGTGGCATCTAAGAGGTGCCTGAGAGGACGTGTGTGGCAAATGCAGAACGATCACGCAGCGAGAGTGAGTGATAGTTAGGGCTTGTACATCCACGCCGTCACTAATCCTATAGCTAGTCAGCCTCGCTTACGTGAGCTGGGCCACTGTGCCCTGGTTGGTGTAATGCGAGGTGTGCAAGACTATACATTGATTGAAAAGCTGGAAACGGGGCGCCTGGGTGGCTCAGTCAGTTAAGCTGCTGCCTTCAGCTCAGGTCACGTCATGATCCCAGGGTCCTGGGATGGAGCCCCACGTGGGGCTCCCTGCTCAGCAGAGAGTCTGCTTCACCCTCTCCCTCTCTGCATACACACACCCACACTCTATCTCTTTCTGTCTCTCAAATAAATAAAATCTTAAAAAAAGAAGAAGAAGAAAAGCTGGAAACAGAATCCAGTTTTCAGAAATCTCATCACATCTTTGAATTTCCCACTTCCTGACAGAGCTGTGCCAATGAAGGTCTTGGACTTCAGGCCTGCTGGATCTTCTGGCCGCTTCCCATGGAGCCCCCTCTCGGTGTTGGGGGGTGGGGTTGGGGGATAGGGGTTGGGGGATATTTCTTATTCCTTTTTCCAGTCTTAATACCACACATAGGTCATAATACAGGCCATACACACACATGTACACAGATATACAATTACAGTCTCTTCAACCTCATTTAATAAATTGTCCTAAAATTTGAATCCCCCCCACATCTCTCTGTTATGTTAGCCTAACGTCTTTGACGGCTCTAGCTTGATTGGTTCCCAATCATTCTCAATCCAGAGCTGCTTTCTTTGGAGGCCCCTTCTCTTAGGGCTGAAAGCCAGGCACTGCCAGAGGAATAAGTAAACATTAAGCACGACCATTTGTGTTCTCTCGGGAATGTGCCCTAATCAAACCGTGTACTTGAGCAGTGTTCTAAACTTTCAAGTTCAGATCACAAAAACGTTCACATGTAAACGAACTTTAGAAGATGCAGCCTTAGCTTCTCAGTCGCCCTGTAAGGTTTTCTTTGTTTCCATTTAACAGAAGCATCTAGTTGGACTGGTTTGTAAGAGCTCATAATAGTTGGTGAAGGTTTAATCTCCCTAGTACAAGCAATCTTCTTACCACCTCTTTTGCATGCAGATGCCCCTCAAATTATTTTCCTACTGAAACAAAAAGCTGCTTCCGATTGGCCTAAGCAAAAATGGTGCTTTATACTGCTCATGTAATTGCTCCAGGTCCCGTGAATTATCGTCTGGGGTAAAATGCCCTGAACAGGCAACAGAAGTGCTCCCACCACGTCTTACTGTCAGAAACATGAACTCTGAAACCTGGAAGTTCTTATAGATGCCATGCAGACCAGCCTCTAAGCTTAAAAGTGAGGAAACCAAGGTTTCTTTCTTTTTTTTTTTTTTTTTTTTTTTAAGATTTTATTTATTTATTCGACAGAGAGAGAGACAGCCAGTGAGAGAGGGAACACAAGCAGGGGGAGTGGGAGAGGAAGAAGCAGACTCCCAGCAGAGGAGCCTGATCTGGGGCTCAATCCTAGGACCCTGGGATCACGCCCTGAGCCGAAGGCAGACACTTAACGACTGAGCCACCCAGGCGCCCCGAAACCAAGGTTTCATAGCTAATGAACGGTGAAGCCAGAGCTGAAACAGAGATCTTATAATTTCTATGCAGTGTTCTTTCTCTCAAAGAAAGGTTATTTTTTTTTAAGATTTTAAAATTTATTTATGAAAGAGAGAGAAAAAGAGAGAGAGTGCACTAGCAGGGGGGTGGGGGCAAAGGGAGAAGCAGACTCCCCAGTGAACAGGGCTCCCGATGTGAGGCTCAATCCCAGGATCCCAGGATCATGACCTGAGCCAAAGGCAGCCACTTAACCAACTGAGCCACCCAGGCACCCAAAGAAAGGTTATTTTTATTACCAGCTTAAATCCCAGAGAACTTAGGCTTTACTAATGCATAAAAACACAAAATTATTTTGTTTATAAAATTAATTTTTAATACACTGGAAAACTCATATCTAACAAATACTCATTAAGCAGCTTCACGTGTCTGGCATTGCGCTAGGCACAGGGATGGAAAGGTGTGGAAAACACTGTCCTCGATTGACGGAAGCTCAGGGTCCTCCTAGATGTACCTGTTGAACACAACTTGGGATCTTATCATGTCCATCTGCATTGAGGCAGGGAATGGACAGGTAAGGGGGGTCGTCACTGAAGACCAGTGGATCGTGGAGAGCAATGGAATGCACCTGGTTCTGGCTCAGAAGACCTGAGTTGAGTCCCAGCCTCCCATTCACAAGTTACATGACTTGGAGTAAGTCTCTTAATTTTTCCGTGTCATGCTTCCTTCATTTGTAGAATAAGGGTCAGAGTAACCATTTGAGGGCTAAATGATGTAATGATACATGCAATGTACTTTGAACTCAATAATTGTTACTTACCTTTCCTTTCCCCTGTTGGTGAAAAACAGAGGTAGTAATCACATCTACCCTCTGTACCTCTAAGACTTTTTTAAAAAAAAATCAAGTTAGTTAACGTATAGTATATTATTAGTTTCAGAGGTAGAGGTCAGTGATTCATCAGTTGCATATAACACCCAGTGTTCATTACATTTAGTGCCCTTCTTAATGCCCATCATGCAGTTACCCCATCCCCCCCCCAACCTCCCCTCAGTAACCCTTAGTTTATTTCCTAGAGTTAAGAGTATCTTATGGTTTGCCTCTCTCTCTGTTTTTAGGTTGAATGAAACAATGCATTCTAAAATAATTTGTAAATATTGTTATTATGTTTCTTTCACCCCAATATGATCATGACTGTTAGCTTACTCCTTGTTTCTTTCCAGCTCAAGCATTCCAACCACTTAAACAAAATCCATCTGTCTACCTTCCAAAAACCACAAAGAGCAGAATAAGAAGAGGATAATTTAAGGAAGAAGTTGTGTTTCTGTGTGCCTGACCCCATTGCTATTTGATCAAAGTTATTTTTGCACTAAGTTCCCAGAGAAGTTAGGTAGTAATTCCAGTCTTTCAGTGTATCAAGATTTTGTTTTTGTTTTTGTTTTGTCTCTGCGGAGTTTACTGAAAGACTAGTCTATATTTGTAATAAAGATATCACAGATACTAAGATATTAAGGATTAATAAAGATATTAATAATTTTGTAATATGTTGAACCATGTAAAATTGCCAATATACAACCATTTTTGTATCTGTAAAAATGGCAGTTTCATATAGTCAAACCCAATATTTTATTCAAGAGCAGTGGTCATGGGAATATTAGAAAGACTCTCCGTTGGGGCACCTGGGTGGCTTAGTCGGCTGAGTGTCTGCCTTTGGCTCAAGTCATGATTTCAGGGTCCTGGGATCGAGTCTCACATTGGGTTCCCTGCTCAGCAGGGAGTCTGTTTCTCCCTCTCCCTCTGCCCCTCTGCCTGCTTGTGCTCTCTCTCTGTCTCAAATAAATAAATAAATAAATAAATAAATAAATAAATAAAATCTTTAAAAAGAAAGACTCTCCCTTGATATACATTTAGCTATAAGGTGGTTTCATAACACATACCTGAGGGCAGCTTATAGGGGTCTCCCAAACAATCCATTTGGGATGAAACTAACTCCAGTGTCTAGAGTGGAATGCTGAGTGGAATAATGTATATTGTACTGGTTGGGGATTAGGATATATTGGATGTGAGGGCGATCTGGTTGTGACATCTGTCACCCCATCGATCGCCAAGGTTGATTCAGCTGATCTGGCTGGCTAGGCAGGTGTCCTCTTCCTCCCTCACCACTCCATGTGCGTCCCTCCTGAAGCTGCATGCTCAGTCGAAGAGGACGACCTTCCCCGATAGAGGAGGACCATTCTTCAGTCAGGGCATACAAATAGCTGTGCTCCCCTGCTAGAACCTCTAAACAAGCTCTCAAGGGAATTAGGATATACAGCTAGTAGTGTTTGCCGTGAATCGAATGAGTTGACTCCCTGAGGCATATCATGGAAGCTCTCTGAATTGCAGGTCCTCACACCCAGCAGAAGAAACCTGGAATGCATGGCTATGCCTATTTCTTGGAGCCAGGCAAGAAGAGAGCCTGGCCTGATGCCCCACATGGTAGAGGCCCTGTCCCTAGCACATTATGCCCCTCCAGAGAGGAGACCATGAGTTCATGCCCTCCTGGAGCCTGTGCCCCTCCCAACCCATGTTGAAGTACCACAAAGCACAGAGTCCCTGCTCAAGTGTCCCTGGGCAGACCAGATGTTCAGGTCTCCTCCCCCAGAGAACAGAGGATGGTAGCATACATCGCCCTATGTGGAGAGGTGGCCAAGAGACCGTTGTCTGCAGAGATGCAGATGGTATTTGGACATGTGGGTTAGGAGGGCCACACTCCTGCAGGCAAGGCTGCTCAGAGTGAGAGGCAGAGGATGGGTGGCAGTGCACAGGAAGGGCCTTCAGCCAGCCCTGGTACTGCCACACTCTGATTCTAACTTTCCAAGTCCTTCTGAAGGTTGTGATGGTTAGTCTCATGTGTCAACTTGGCTAGGCCATGTACCCAGATATCTGGTCAGACACCCGTGTAGATGTTGCTCTGAAGGCATTTTTAAGATGAGATGAAAATTTCAATCAGTGGACTTTGATTAAAGCAGATTACCCTCCGTGATGTGGGTGGGCCTCATCCAAGCAGTTGAAGGCCGTAACGGCAAAGACTGTGGTCCTCTGAGAAAGGAATTCTGTTCCTACACTGCCTTTGAACTTAAGCTGCAACATCAGCTCCTCCCTGGCTTCCAGCCTGCTGGCCAGCCCTGCCAATTTGGGACTTGCTATCCTCCATAATTGCATGAGCTGATTCCCTAAAATCTCTCTTGCTCTCATATTATATGATACTGATTCTGTTTCTCTGAAGCATCCTAATATAAAGGTTTATTTTTCAAGGTAAGAGGATTGATCATATTTTATCTGTCACTAGTTTTATATAGACTAGACATGTTAGATACGTATTATTTAGGCCACTCGCAAATGGTCCCACAAATATTAGGACTGAGCCTGAATATGTCTGCAGTTCCCATGTTGTGAATATAGGGGTCCTAAATATCTGAGTTTTAGCTAAGTGTAGCAAGAGCTATATAGATGCTCATTGCTACCAGATGGTCAATCTTGACATTAAAGCTACAGAAGAATCTAGGAAGGAAGGAGAGGGAAAGAGGCAGTAGGGTGCCGCGGGAAGGCCATAGGCTTGGCTAATTAAACTTAAAGTCAAATTTTGCTTCTGTTATCCACAAGGTGTGAGCAAATGATCCACGCAATCTTGAAAACTGCTTGTAACTCCTCTCTGACGTCATTCTCATACATGTAAGACACAGGAAACAGCATGGGTCTCAAACATTGCTGTGAAAACTACATACATGATGTCTGTGAGTGACTTGCCCAGCTCCTAAAGCAGGGTAGGGACTCAAAAACTGGATACTTTTGCCAGGACTGCTGTAACAAGGTCCCAAAACTAGTGGCCTAAACAGCAGAAATCTGCTGTCTCTTGGGTCCGGAGGTCAGAAGTCCAAGATCAAGGTGTTGACAGGCTTGGTTCCTTCTGAGGCTGTGAAGAACAGTGTGTGCGATGCCTCTCTCCTAGCTTCTGCTGGTTTCCTGGCAACATTTGGCAATCCTTGGCTTCATCTTTACATGGCATTCCCCCTGTGTGCAAGCGTGGCTATCTGGGTTCATATTTTCCTTTTTTTTATAAGGACAGAGTCACACTGAATTGAGGCCCACCCTAATGACTTCTTAACCTGATTATCTGCAAAGATCCTGTTTCCAAAAAATGTCACACCCATTGGCACTGGAGATAAGGACTTCAACATCTTTTGGAGGATACAATTCAACCCAGAACAACTACTGCTAGCTGGTGGTGGTTCATAGGTAGTTCATAGCAAACCAAAAGCAAAATACTGCTTCTCTGGGTTCCAACAGAGCCTCTCCTGCCACACTAACTCTTCACTTGGCAAACTCGCTCTCAGGACCTGCTGCTTTTATGTACCGTGCTTAGTGCTGAGAGTAACAACACGCAAAATCAAGACAGAAGGAACAGGCCTGGATCCTCCATCAGGAACTTGCCTTCTGGTGTAGGAACTCCATGTAGATAAACAACAATAGTAGAAGAGAAGTATAAAGTGACAAGTGTCAACAGAGCTAGAGGTGACCTTTCATAGGATGCTAAGGACTTAAGAGATGCCATGACTCTAAAGAAGCTTTAGTGAATTTTTGATAAGGTGGCATTTGAAGTGGTCCTTGAAAGATGGGTAAAAATTGTTCAGGTGAAGATGGAGGGAAAGGGAAACACATGAAAAGAAAGACATAAAGTTGTATGTCAGTGTGAACTAAACCACATAGAAATATTCTCAGTATCTTGTGTACCTAAAGTATTAGTTGGGCTTCAGTTCTTCTTTCCCACCTCTTCCCCTCCTGCCATCGCTTTATGCAGAGACTAGGAAAACTGAGTAACTTGCCGGCCTTTACAGGACCTGGATGAGCTAGACATGACTCACTTTATAGATGAGCAAACAGAATCGAATTACAGTGTAGTCTACCCAGCAATCACAAAGGACTTCTTCTGATATCCTTGGGTCATGTAGATGAGCAATTTGGGCTCATCATCATACCTTTTAATCAAAACTCTCCCACTGGGTGGTAAGGCAAATACATATACTCTCAAATTCTAAATTAATGTGAATTTTTTCTCTTATAACTTGGAATCTTATCTACAATCAGATCTGAAGAATCCTTAAGTAAGAATCAAATATTATATTTCATAGGACACTATATTTTTAGGATAGTGGTGTCCTCAGAGCTTAACAATAGCGATTCAAAATAAACAGGACTTCAGAGGAATAGGCACACATAAACTATTTAGATCAACAAAAAGGCACACCCAAAGTCAGAGAAAATCATAAATCCATCCTGGAACGAATTCTACCTTTAGAGGGTGGTTGAGATTTTACTGAGTGACCTGTAGGAATCCTTTGCATTTTCTGGACATTTCTGGAGGTGGAGGTGAGTAACGGAAAATGAGCACAGTGAGGCCATGGAGGTCCCCCCTAACACTTCAGCTATCACTAGCTTGTTGGTATGAACTACTCTGTGAAGACAAGTCAATGGGGTTCATATTAAAGCACACCAACAGGGGTGCCTGGGTGGCTCAGTCGGTTAAGCATCTGTCTTCAGCTCAGGTCATGATCTCGGGGTCCTGGATTAGAGCCCCACATCAGGCTCCCTGCTCAGTAGGGAGCCTGCTTCTCCCTCTCCCTCTGCCCCCACCCAACTTGTGCTCTTGCTCTCTCTCTCTCTCAAATAAATAAATAAAATCATTTTAAAAACCCCAAACAAATAAAAAAATAAAGCACACCAACACCTCTTTCCACATAGTTAGAATCTATAGATTCCTCTGAAATACTTTCCTTCTCATAGCGATGGTAATAACCAAATCATCTTATCAGGTTGGCTCTCCAGAGAACTGGGAGGACTCAGCTGCCCTGCCTCTTACCAGGGCAAAAAACAGAAGTAGGCTTTGGAGCAGAATTCATGCCAAGGCAGCACAGACTGAGAGACAACATCCAAGGCGGTTAGCAAACTACATACATAATGTTCATAAAAACAACACAACATTGGTCAGTGCAGTTAAAGAATGTAACCAGAATGTAAAATCGTGATCAACTTGACACAAAAGTCCAAATCTGGTTGTGTCTTCACAAGACAGCTGTTTGGGGGAATTGTATTCAGCACATAGCTTCTTTCTGGTCCATGACAAGTACTCGGTGAACAGAAACAAGGCGGACTGCAAGGGTGGGGGATGAATGAGAGGTGATGGCAATAGCGAGACCCCAGGGGACCGGCTCATAGTGAAAAGTTCTGAGGGACAATTCTGTTAAAATGGACTGACATAGATCTCTGGGAAGAAGGCTGGGTTTGTTTTCATACTGGGAAAGGGGTGCAAACATCCATGGGCACTTTGTTCATGCTCACGGTTTAACCTATTTTGCTGTCATGTCTGTGGTGGTGGGCAAGGCAGCATCACATTCCCGGGGTCCTGCCTCCGATGCATCGCCCTGCTCACACCAGGTGGCAGTGAGGGCTCTCGATGATCACAAGCAGCTGTGTTTTCTCTGACAGCTGGTCCCAAGTGCCTTTCTCAGCACACTCATCCCCTGGGTCCATGAGTTAGAACACGCGCATACCTGGGCCCCTTCCTAAAGACCCACAGCAACATCACTGTGCTACTTGGAACCTCTGAGGCTGGGATCATCTCAAGATCCCCCAGACAATTTAACCATGACAAGTTTTTCCACGTAACATCTATTAATATTTGATGAGCAGTTCAAGAAATTCTGCTTTGTGGTAATTTGTGCATAAACAGTATTTAATGAAAGATTTTTGAAGCCTGAAAGGGTTTTTATGGTTTTTCTTTTTTCTTTAATAATTCCCTCTATTAATAAGCATTTGTGCTAAAGTCACTTTTTTTGCTGGTAACACAGGCTTGATTTTTTTAAAGCTTACTGTTTTACTCACCCATATGTATGTATACAAGCGATTCTCTTAGAAGTGGAGGTCCTGGGGCCAGGAGAGGCCCTGGGTGGGGATGTTGCTGTTAGGACAGCTGGTTTCCAGGTGGGGGGATGGCGGAGCCCAATACGAGAATAGAAGCAAATCTCTGGTACGTAGAGAAGAGACAAAGCGAGAAGGGATGGAATGGGCAGAGCCTTGTCTCCAAGAAGGAGAAAAACCCAGGTCCTGAGCCAGAAGAAGCAGGTGAGCCTGGACCAAAGCCTCCACCCACAGCTCTGAAACCAGAATCCAGCCTACCGGGCAAGCCCTCTTCCAGACACACTCACGTCATGATGGTATCCAACTGACTCAGGTAGCCTTTGCCTTCTAGATGAGGAGAATGTAAAAAAAGATGGAGGAGAAACAGTGGGAGGGCCTAGAGGCACTGCCGCTGAGCACTGACTGCTAGACCGCGTCTGTACCCACGGCCCAGCCCACTTGAGCCGGATGCTGCCCAGTTTCTGACAGAGGGGTTGCTGGCTCTGCTCGCCCTTCGAGACTGGCACCCCATCCACTGCCCCCTTTGTTAATGGCTTGTGTGTTGCTGTGAACATTAAAGGTGATTAGTGGAGCTGCATCTTCCAGAGGAAATTTAATTATACAATAAAGCCTTCAAGATCAGTGTCTGTACGATGCACCCCTGGACTTCCAAGGTTTGCCCTGGGTCAGGGGGAGGGGGTGAGGGAGTCTGTTTTCTGCAGCCCTTTCCTGCCCAGCACCTCCCACAGGCTCCAGCCCTGCTTCTAGACTCTTACTTCCCTCAAAGCCCACCTCTTTCTGCATGAGGTCCTGGGTGCCACGTGACCCCTGACCATCGCTCCTCCCACCACCACCTTCATCCAAACTGCCAGTCTTAATGCTCATAACCTCCTAAGAAAGCTCTCTGATTCAACTACATCATGGGATGTCTTGGCTGGTTCAGTCAGTAGAGCATGAGACTTGATCTCGGGGTTGTGAGTTCGAGTCCCATGTTGAGTGTAGAGATTACTAAATAAATAAATAAATGACATCATGAGGCTGTTCTGAAAATTAAGTGGTTTTTTTATGCTTTTTTGTTTGATCCTTGCTACCTATTTTTCCAAAGCTCTCTACCTCCTTTGACTGACACAATCCAATTCCAGAAGTTTCTTTCTGTTCAAAAGTCAGATATATTGTTTGGCAATGATCACAGTAATTACAGACTTGGGCAAGAATCATCAATGGAGGCTAAGCTAGTGGGTAAAAGTTTAACGAAGAATGGGAAACCTATACAATTATCAAGGTATCTCCTTACAAGATACTGATTAATTATAAAGGGAAAAATAGTGTCTTCAGAGTGGAAAAACTAGGCAGACACCACCTTAACTAAGTGATCAAACTCCACCTCACTTGTGAGGACAGAAACCGACCCTCTTGATAGCTCCATTGACAAGAAGTCAGTAGCACTTCACCTGAGGGATGCTTCTGTAGAAAGTCATAGCCTGACTCTAGTTATGAGGAAATAGCACATAAACCCAAAACAAAGTATGATCTGGGATGTTCTTTCACTATGAAGTGCATTTGTGGGACAATTGCTGAGATTTGAATGGTCTGCAGATTCATTAATAGTGTTGTATCAATGTTAGTTTCTGGATAAGAGAATGTTTTTAGCAAATACCCACCAAAGGATTTAGCAGTAAAAGGGCATCATGTCTGTAACTTACTCTCAAATAACATTTCAGAAACACTTATCGATTGATAGAGCACAAATCTGGTTAAATGTTAACAGTTGGAGAATCTGGCTGAAGGAGGTATGGTGATTCTTTGTGCTCATTTTGGAACTTTTCTTTAAGTCTGAAGTTATGAAATGCTAAGTATATGAGTTCCTAGATACCATAAGAGCACCTAGAAAGGAAGTTTGGCCTCTCTAGAATTAGAACTGGGGACAGGGCAGATCCCAGAGTCAGGAGACCAGCTTGATTTGAGGGGCTAGGCACACTTGCTGAAGATCAGAAGGTCTGGAAAGAGGGGAATGTGGCACTGGGGCCTCCTCCCTCTGAGAGAAAACAGAAATGAAGTCACAAGCAATTCTCCTTCTTACCTTCTGGACATTCCCCAGTAGGCCCCCAGACGCCCAGTTTGACCACATGAGACCTTTCTGTACACATACTTTACTATTGTGGTCTAATTACCATGTAGTACAATCTTGTGTATCATCGAGTGACAAATATTTTAAAAATTTGATAAGATTCCAATCTCAATTAGGTTATTGGTATGCTTGCCGTCATTATTTAGCTCAGTTTTTAAATAATTGATCGTTTAGGTAGTTTGGTTATTCCTTTACAATGTCCAAGGATTGATAAGGACTTGGCCCAGCTTTTGCTCCGTGTGCTTTCTGGAGTATTGCTTCTGTGGTATTCCAGGCTGAGAAGCTGGGACTTTCCAGAAGGCATTGTAAGCCAAACGTTCGAGCTTGACCTATGATGTCAGGTGGACAGAATGGGGCTCTAATCCAGTGTATGCCACTTCAAGGTGAACTTGGGTGGGTCACCTTCCTCTTTCGAGGCTCTCTTCTTATCTATCAAATGTATAAAGGAAAGCCCGGTTGTTGTGAGGACTGATAGGAGGCGTTAACCTAAAGCAACCTGCCTAGTTCCTCACCGGTAGTTGTGACAGAAACCCCTGGCAATCAAAGTCTTCCCAACAAAGAACTCTCGATGAGTCAGCACTCAAGCTTGCCTCTGTAAACACCTGCTGGATCCCTCCAGCAAAGTGAACCCTCTTCCCCGCAGGCTTTCCAGCTGTTTTTATGTCAGTGTGTGCCTGATACGATAGATAGGGAGTTTAATTAAATAGAGACTTAGAAAAATGAGTGAAAGAGTTGTTTCTATGTAAACCAAGCTGAATATTTGGAAAGAGTCACAGGTAAAATGGTAAAAGCAATAATTCTGCTGATGTAGGAATTATTTAGGTGGTAGTGAAGCGGTTGTAGAAGCTCAGAGACCGTGGGAGAGATGGCTTTGCGAGCCTTTCCTCTGCTTCCACAAAGCTGTAACTGGAAATAGAGATGCGGGCTCATGGGTGTGATTTAGGTAAGAAAGATGACACAGAATGCCAAATCAAGATTCACACTCAGGGGCAATGGCCTGGCATCACATGAGAGATTGGCAGTGAGTAAATGAATGTGAATGCAATTTTAGGTTGAAGTTCAAGTCAAATATCTAAGGCACATTTATATCGCATTCATTATTTCCCCACATTAAACAGCTTTTTTGATTCATTGCTCCGCATGTGTTAGATGAAAGGCCTTCTAATGTATTTTATTAGGAACACTGGTGGTAGGTAGAAACCATTTGTTTGGCATATACAAATACCCCATATCCTCCGAGGATGTTGACTAGGCTTTTTCCCAGTGGTTCCCCATCTTTGCTGCTCATCGCCACCAGCTGGGGAGCTCTGATGATTGAGTCCCTCTCACTCCACCCCTGGACTTTGATTTAATTACCTGGGCAGGGCCTGGGTAGGTGATTGTCATGTGCTACCAGGCTTGGGGACCACGGATCTGTATTATTTGCTACTTGGGCCTCAGTCTGTGGCCATGTTTGCAAGAGTCAGATGGAGAATCTTAGCCTCCACTCTGTCCCTTCCTGCAACGCCAACCAGGAGGCTTGTGCAGACAATCTGTAAGAGTCCCTGAGTTGTTGGGAGGAGTCTGAACCCCTGGAGGGCAGCTACCAGAAAAGTGAAAGGGGCATGGGGACAGTCCACACTGTGGCAGTGGGATGAGCAGCAGGTCAGATGGCGAGATGGATAGGATGGCAGGAAGGTGTGGGCTGAGATTGGTCATCCTCATCAGCCCCTAAGTGCCACGATCAGGCATATGAAGATGAAGATTGTGTTGGAGGAACATTTCTTTAAAGTCAGACATTTCATTTTCCTACCAGTGGATATTGGGGTGGTCTTATGCACAGCCGATTCTCATTATCCGTGGTAATCACGGTCTATAAAGTTGCCACAAACAATGAATCAGCTAATATTGAACCACTGTTCCTGGGAGCAAGACAGGGTTCAGTTGCTGAGAGCCTCTAGCCATTGCATGTTCATCAGTTGATGGATAAATGACCTCGTTTTGTGTGCTTCTGCTTAAAGACATCTTATTTAATGTACACTGTTGACTCACTAACATTGAACTCACGCCAACAGCACCATAACTCCTGCCCAAATAAAGCTTATCTAACACATGTACTTCCTCCATAAGATACACCCCAGCCTTCTGTGCTCAGAACACCAGACAGCACTTCAGCTCTACCTTTAGGAGCCATTTTAAACAGTGAAATCACCAACAAAAAGCACAAAAATGCGAAAACATGGCACTAAACAAATCCCCAAAGGACACGGGTTTATGGTACAAGAGCTTGAACAAGAAGGCAGAGCACCGCCTTGTTTGACCTCTGCTGGGAATGTGTGCACAAGGAGACACAGATTCTCATGGCTGTGCCCGGTCCACGCGGGGCTGTGAAAGCATTGTGAGTATTGATCTTGGGGTTACACTTAAGTTTTAGTGAGTGGGTGAATTTGCAGATAGATATGGAACTTGAAAGACCCAGGATTGCCTCTACATAGCTGGTGTCATTTCCACTACTTCCTCCTCTTGTCCTGCTCAGTCATATCCCTCACCTTCTTCAAAAGCCTGCTTCCCCTGCCAAGAGAGATCTTTGTTGCTTTGCAACCTGCCTCTGATCATTCGTCCGTGCTCAATTCCCAACCGAAAATACCCTTGAGACAACTCAGTCCATCAATCATTGAACCAACCAATACTAATAAAGTTTATTAAAGCACCTAACAGAACTTTTTTGTTTAAAGAATTTATTTTTAAGTAATCTCTACACCCAATGTGGGACTTGAACTCACAACCCTAAGAACAATAGTCACATGCTCTACGACTGAGCCAACCAGGAACCCCTAAAGTACTGAATAGAACTTTTGAGAAGTGCAGTGGGAGAGAGATAAATACAAGAAGCAATGGCTTCCAAAGAGGGGTTCACTATTTACCAGCAGTTGAGAAGAGAAAGTTACCATGTGAAACAAAGGCAAACCATGTTGGAAAGGACCTAAGTCTAGTTTACAATGAATGTTGCACACTGCAGCTGCTCTCCATGTCTAGAAAAGACAGACACCAATGAGGTCTTTAAATAAAACTTTTCTGAGACATGGAACTTTCCTGGGACTTAGGAAAGACAAATACGGAGGGTAGGTGGGGAAGTTTTTAGGATATATGAATGCAACCTGACAAGCGGGAATGAACATCCCCCAAAATAAGAATAAAGAGATGAATTTAGGCAGGATGCTTGTATGTCAGGAGTTAGAAGAGATAGAGCTGAGTGCCAGCCTAGCTCCACCTGATGTTGCGTTGTTCCTTGTTCTGTCAGACATTTTACCAAAAAACACGGACTGGACACTCCAGACGGATGAACCAGCACCAGACATCTTGTGTCCCCATCACATGCCTTTTGCCAGGATCTCAAGGACTCATTGGTAATGTCAGCTATTTTAATTTAAAGCCAATATATTTGAGAGGTCATCCCGAAGAAAGGTCCAGGAAATGGGCTCTCAGGTAGTGAATGACTCCATAGGATCCGTGACAGATTTCACTCACACATTCAATACCTTCCAACAGGTAACCCACCCCCTCCTCTTCAGCAGGAAATGAAGCAGCTACACACTAGTGAACATCACAGGTATAAACCATCCTACTTCTTGTTGCTTGAGGCAGTGCATTGCAAACCTTGGCTGTTTGTTACCAGTAATAAACTACTTCTGTATAGGATTATGTTAAGGTGGCTACTTGACCGCTGGACCGTGGCTGTAGCCTCAGGGGGAGCCAGCCTTCTAAAAAGGTTGTTAATAACCCACACTTACAAGGTCAATTACTCTACAGTAAAGAAGGTAAGAATATACAATGGGGAAAAGACAGTCTCTTCAGCAAATTGTGCTGGGAAAAAGAGACAGCTACATGTGAAAGAATGAAACTGGTCCACTTTCTTACATCAACACAAAAATAAACTCAAAATGCATTAAAGACCTAAATAAAAGACCTGAAACCATAAAACTCCGAGGAGAAAACATACACAGTAAACTCGTGGACATCGGCTAGAGCCATTTTCCTAGATCTGTCTCCTGAGGCAAGGGAAATTAAAGCAAAAAACAAACTATTGGGACTACACCAAAATAAAAAGCTTCTGCACAGCAAAGGAAACCATCATCGAAATGAAAAGGCTAACCTCCTGAAAGGGAGAAGATACTTGCAAATGATATATCTGATTCGAAATACATAAAGAACTTATACAACTCAACACCAAACAAACAAAGAAACCAGATGATCTGATTAAAAAATGAGCAGGGGACCTAACCAGACATTTTTCCAAAGAAGACATACAAATGGCCAACACACACATGAAAACATGCTTGTCACTAATCTTCAGGGAAATACAAATTAAAACCCCAATGAGAGCACCTCACATTGTCAGAATGGCTAAAATAAAAAAGGCAAGAAATAACAAACATTGGTGAGGATGTGGAGAAAAAGGAACCCTTGTGCACTGTTGGTGGGAATGTAAATTGATGCAGCCACTGTGGAAAACAGTATGGAGTTTCCTCAAAAAATTAAAAATAGTATGTGTGCATACACAAAATAGAACATTATTCAGCCATAAAAATAGGATGAGATCTTGTCATTTGTGACAACATGGATGGATCTAGAGGCCATCGTGCTAAGTGAAATAAGTCAGACAGAGAAAGACAAATATATGATTTCACTTATATGTGGAATCTAAAAAAACAAAACAAATGAATAAACAAAGCAGAAACAGACCACTAAATACAGAGGACAAACTGATGGTTGCCAGAGGGGGTGGGGTGGGGGATGGGCAGAAGAGGTGAAGGAGAGTGGGCACTAACAGGCTTCCAGTTAGGAAATGAATACGTCATGGGGATGAAAGGTACCGCTCAGGGAATATAGTCAATGATATTGTAACAGTGTTGTATGATAGCAGATGGTAGCTACACTTGTGGTGAGCATAGCATTAACATACAGACTTGTTGAATCACTATTCATGTAACATTGTGTGTCAACTATACTTTCATTTTTAATTTAAAAAAATTTTTTAAAGATTATTTATTTGAGATAAAGAGAGAGAAAGAGAGAGAGCGCACAAGCAGGGCGGGGGGGCAAAGAGGAGAGGGAGAAGCAGATTCCCCGCTGAGCAGGGAGACCAACGCTGGGCTCAATCCCAGGACCCTGGGATCATGACCTGAGCCACAGGCAGAACTTTAACCAACTGAGCCACCCAGATGCCCCTATACTTTGATTTTTTTTTATACAATTGTCTGCTATTTGGGCTTATCGTTTATTGAGAAAAAATATATAGATAATTAAATGAATCTTTTTACCTAAATGTATTTTTCTCAAAACCGACATTTTTATTATAAATTTCAGTCTAGACTATCTAAGAATGGTTTATTTAATATTACATGAATTTTCTTTATTATATGTTAGTCACCATACAGTACATCATTAGTTTTTGATGTAGTGTTCCATGATTCATTGTTTGCATGTAACACCCAGTGCTCCATGCAATACGTGCCCTCCTTAATACCCTTCACAGGGCTAGCCCATCCCCCCCCCAAAACACTCAGTTTGTTTCCTGGAGTCCATGGTCTCTCTCGGTTCATTTCCCCCTCTGATTACTCCCCCCTTCATTTTTCCCTGCCTTCTCCTTAAGATCTCCCTGCTATTCCTTATGTTCCACAAATGAGTGAAACCATGTGATAATTGTCTTTGATTTTTTTAAAAAAGATTTTAAAAAGAAGAATTACA
The DNA here is from genome assembly GCF_023065955.2 of Ursus arctos. Lineage (NCBI taxonomy): Eukaryota > Metazoa > Chordata > Mammalia > Carnivora > Ursidae > Ursus > Ursus arctos. Next base: position 15,430,607 of record NW_026623078.1, read on the forward strand.
GGAAAAAACATATTAATGAAAGGTAATCAATCTAAAGTGCTTAGCGCAATGTCTGGCACCTGATAGGCCCTATGTGTTTGCTATTATTAATACAAAGAGGAAATCTTCTACTGGGCACTGTTTATTTCCCTGTAAATTCTACAGTGTAGTGTAAAGCTGGGACTCCAGTGAATCTTGCTTAGAACAGTTGGCCATCTGCTGTGACTGGGACTAACATTATAATCTTGGACTTGTATGGTGGCTTTTATTGAGTTGGAACACAGGCTTGACGATGCAATCATTCTTTCGACATTGATTATGCGTTTGCTGTGTGCCAAGCACTGTGATCCTTGCGGGAAGGCTGGGAGGCAGAGAGCGCAGGAATGAACGGATAGCAGCTACCATTACTGTGTGCTAGCCACAGTGAGAGCCTTGACAGAAGGCATTTCATCCCCCCAGTGACCCTGCGGGGTAGGCACCCTCATCTCCATTCTCCTGGGAGGAAATCGAAGTTTAGAGGAACTGAGTAATTTGCCAGACCATTCAACTCCACAGTCACCCTCCGACGCTACACACTGAACATTCCCGCGTACATTCTTAAGGAGCTTACTCTGCACTAATTATTAAGAACTCAGTGAGACCTTGAACATCCACTCGGCGCATCTCATTCTCTTTCTTGAGAACTCCAGATGTGGGGACCAGAGCGCGCCCGCTCTGCTGCCAGGGGCACCCCACTTCCTAACACCTTATAGGGAGTAGGATGGCAAAGAAGCAAAGGAGACGCGAAAGGTTTCGTCGCCAGGCCACCACGTCCAGGCTCCAGAGGATCTCCCTGGAAGATCCTTCTGTCCCCGTCACAGGAGGATGTTGGGCCCCAGCGGCCCCACATTCCCGAGCGGCACGCTGAGAGGCTAAGTTTCTCTGCCTTCAAAGCTCGCGCGACGGCCACACCAAAGCCCCAAACCTTGGGCAGGGGCCAAACGGTCACTTCCCCGCCCTCCCGGCGCAGTATGCAAATCCGAGCACCAGGAAGTAGCTGGGACCTCTCGGCCGAGCCCAGCGACAGCCAGTTCCTCTCCCGCCGCTCCGGGCTGTCCGCCGCTCGCTCCCCTGCCGTGGCGCCTCCGGGCCCGACGCGCTGCAGCCTCCAGCCCGCGGCAGGCGGGGCGGCCGCGCCACCCCGGGCCCCGAGCCCGTAGCCTGCCCTGCGGGGGCCCCGCCGGGCCGCCCCGTCGCGCCCCCCGCTCTGAACGCGAGTCACCGTGGAGCGCCGCCGCCGCCGCCCCGCAACTTTCACCCGGACCTGGTGAGTCCCAGGCGCGAGCCCGGGGGTGGGCGCGGGCGCCTGGGCGGGGTGGGGCGAGCGGGGGCTGCGGCTGTGCCACTGGCCCGAGTCCCGGGTGCCCGGCCGGCCCTGGGCCGGGGGCTGGGGGTGGCCGCGGGCGCGCGCCGCCTCCTGGCCGTACATGCGCGGGCCCCGGCGGCGAGGGCACCCAGGTGCCTCCAGCCTGTGGGTGGCCGGGCCCTGGGGAGCGGGGGACGCGGGGGCGGGCAGCTCCGCAGGTGTCCTCCCCGCCGCGACGCGCAGACAGGCGGTGGGAGGTGTGGGCGGGGGGCGGGCGCGCTGCGGGTCCCTCTGGCGCCGACTGAGGGCTGGATGCCGTCCCCGCTCGGGCCACTCTCGGTGCGCCTCGGGGAAGCCCTTCTCCGTGCGGAGCGGGCGCGCGGCGGGGATCCTGGCGGGGACTCCTCAGGTTGCACAATCCGGCCTCCCCCCTGGCCCCGGGCTCCCCGAGGTGAGGGATGGGGGTCGGCCCGGGCTGTCTGCCAGGCCCGCGGGCAGCTGCGCTCCTCTGGAGCCCCGGGCGGGAGTGTGACGTCGAGGGGCTGCGGCAGAGGCTGGTGCGCACCCTCCCGCTGAGCCCGGCGCCTCCCGGCCTGCGAGGAGCAGTCCCGTGCCTCCGCCGGCGGAGAGGAAGCGAGAGTTATTTTAAGAATTCAGGGGTTGCCTTTCCTTTGCTCTGGGGGAAGGGTGTAAGCGGCAGTTCCCGCTTTCCTGCGTTATCTTGGCCGACTGCGGCATCTTCTCCAAGCTGTGCACTTGTAACGTTCCTACTAATAGCTGAAGTGGTTGTCTGGTTGTTTCCGTGTGTGTGTGTGTGTGTGTGTGTGTGTGTGTGTGTGTGTGTGTGTGTTATCCCAAACCCACCCAGCTTGTTTGCCAGAAACCCCAGTTGAATCCGGGCCTTGCAGTTTCCTAGCTGCGTGTCATCTTGGGCCTATTATTGAAATTACCTGTATGGGTTTTTTCATCCTCGGGAGAACATATTTACCTCCTGAGCTATTTATTGCACGTGAAACCCCAAATGCATACATAGGCATCCCATAAATGGCGCTGTTATTATTTATTGCTAATAATTCTATCCATTAAAACAGGGTTCCCTGGTTCTTTGCAGTTTGTTGATATTAAACCTGAGACTAGGTGTCTGATTCAGCCATCTGACCTTCCAAGTAAAGCTGCTTAATAGATACACCCGAGATTTGCTGTCTGCAAAGCTAGGGTCTGGGAATCTCACTCACCCTAAGCACTAGCTAATAAGGATGTTTGGCTTACTTCTTATTTGTTGGCTGCCCCCCACGCTGCCTGTAGGGTTTAGGAGCGCAGGCCTGTTGTCCCTGCAGAGGTATATAAGCTAAGAGGAACAGGCACTGAAGGAGTACAGGAATTTCCTAAGTCCCCAGAAGCCCTTCCTCTAAAACCCTCTTCCTGAATGAAGAAGTTTAGAGGTCAGCTCATGTAAGGGAAGAGAAACAGGAGCTGGAAAACCTAAGTTTGGGTCTCTCCCATCATTGACCAGAGCTGTGATATGGAATAAGTTGGGTTAATGACTTGGGCCGTTTATTCAGCCAACATTTCCTTCATAGAAGTAAGCAGAGTTATATTCACCAGTGCAATGAAAGCTCTGTGAAAACAGCTGTGCCTGTCTTGTCCAAAACACTAGCCCCAGTGCCTGTCACAGAGTCCAGATTACTTGGGAGAGGGAATGAAGGTTGGCTCTGAGTTTGGCTCTGTGCAAGGCCGAGGAACAAGCCTGGATCCTAAAGCATTTGAAGCCTGCTGGCCCTCTCTGTCCTGGTTTCTAAAATGGGGATTTTTGCCTGTCCATTTATCCCAGTGTCAGTGTTCTAAGTGGGAATCTCTACACAGGACGGGTTACCCTGCTGTATCCCTGGGAGCAGGGGCTTGACTTGGAGTGGTGAGATGTAGCTTGCAAAGGGAGTTCGTCCAATCAAAAAGACCCACTTTATCTTAGAGTCATAAATGTCCCCCAAATATATGGAGACTTTACAATATCCCTCGACCGCCACAGGCGTTTCTTTAAGCAGAAAAGTGGTCCACAGTATTATGAATTAATGACTCTCTAAGCCCCTTAGTTCCATTTTGTTTGTGTTCAAAAATAAATCACCAAAACATCTGAGATGCCAGTTGGTTCAAATGAATATACAGAGTTGTAATTTAACAACATTAAATGATACTATGCATAAACAAACCCATACAAATTTAAATCAGTATAAATAAGAATACAACGTGTACAGTATGAAAAGTTGTTACATCTCACTCACACCGCTGCTTCCAATGACCTCCATGTCCTCATGCATGGATAGTATTAACATCGAAAGGTCACTACAGCTATTAGTTGGGACACTGACCAATGACGCATTGATGACAACGGTGGCTTCAGATCTCTCTTGGGCTCTCTACCTGGCAATGACTGCTCACATCTTTCACTTGTCAGAAGCGATTCCTGAGAATCACTGATTCCGCAGTCAGAAAGGCTTCTGACTCTGGACCTCTCACGGACCCCAGGGTAGGCAGGGACAGGTACAGAATGAAGGTGTCACCACCAAGGCTGTTGCCCAAGCAACAGAGGGGCTAGAGGGGCTTACTGGTTAGTACAGAAGCACCCAGGTAACACTTTACCAAAGGACCGCCTCTAGCCGCTGCTAGAAGTGCCTCCCATGAACCCTACAAGCCTCCTTGTGTGGTTTGTTGTATCAGTGAGAACATCATTTGAGGTGAAAATATTAGGTTGGGAGACAGGACTCATAAGATGCTCGTTAAAAGATGCACTCCTTTACTGAGCACCTGCTGTGAGCCAGGCGCCCTTCAAAGCCCACACTTCTATAGTGGACACGCACTGCCTATCATCTTTAAAGATTGGTGACCAGCAGAAGGACGTATAAGAGGAAGTTCCTTTTTTTTTTCCAGTCAGAACTATTGAAAGATTTCTTACAGCTGTCCAGTTTCCTGATACTTAAGTTGTGAAATGTTGAGTTGACTCTATCATCATTTCTGAAATTTATTTTGACTAAGTTCCCATTTAGGGGAGAAGCCGAAATGTAGACAATGTATGGGAATTAGAATTTTTGGAACAGCCCCCTTTCAAGACTTGGACCTTCTTTTGGATATCTTTGGCTTAATTTAGCTGGAAGGGCTGTCTCGTAAGTTAAAAGAGCAAGTTCAAGTAATGACTTGGGGTGATGTGTTAAAAAGGTGCATCCATGCGGACAAGTTGCACAGCCCGAGAATATGGCCTTTGTTCTTCATTCTTGGACTTTTTCTTCAGCCTTGTTCTGTGCTTCACTTTCCCTTAGTACTTAACGAGCTGTCAACATTCCTTATTTGCCACAAAACTATTTCTTGAAAGTTCTGTTTGCCATCAGGATGTCATTTTCGTTTGTATCCAACTCTTCCGAAGTTTGGTTATTTGACTGTCTTTGTTAACCTTCACATATTCCCAATCTCCCTTCTCTGGCCCCTCTTTTCAGCTCTCTGCCCACCCTCTTACAAGGTCCACAAACCATAAGTTGACATGATAGGAGCTGAGCATTTTTGGGAAGAGATTATTGGTTCATGTCATTGTAACTGTTCATTTCTTCTGATGCTGACTTATAAAAATGATGTCTCGTAAAATCATATGAATGGGGATACCTTTACAGAATCCATCTGAGCAGGTTTTTCTTAATGTTCTAGGCTCTGCCCCCGTTGGGTTGTAGAGCTCTGGGCAGAGCTCTCCATTCCTGTAGCTCAGAGGGTCCTACAAATGTCTCATCTCCTTTTGACAATCCACGCCTCAGGCAAGTCAAATAATGCAAATAACTGCTCCGGCTCCCACCCTTCTGTGAATATCTAAACTCACTCTGTTGATCCCAAGTCATGCTGATTGAAAGCTCTTTGCCAACACACCTCTCCAGTCCTCCTTCCTCTGTCTATTGGTACAACATCTGGTGGGGAGCTGTCACGACTTCCTTGGGCCCACTTTTCAGCACTGGTGAGAAGACGCAGTGAGACCGGAGAGATGGGTCTGCGTTCATTCTACCTCCAGCTAACGTAATGACATCTTCTTGGCTTTTGGGCCTCTGCTCTTCCTGTAAATGTTAACCCCCACAGGGGTGAGGGAAACAGAGAAGCTCGTCGCAGAGAGACCCTCTGGAGAGGGAGGACCACTTCTGCTTTCCACGGGGAAGCTGTGTCACAGAGAGCAGAACTGTAGCCAGCGACCTGACAGGAGGCCCGAGGGAGGGGGCCGGCAAGGAAGTGATACTTCCTCCTGTTTAGAAGGCCCCAGACCCAGTCATTTGCCTGCTGCCCCAGCGTTCTTACCACCCAACACGGCTTTTTCCTCAGGGTTCTTTCTACCACCTTCCGCTCTGTTCATTTTCAGTTTGCCCCTGAGAGAGGGGGATGGGGTAAGGGAGGGGGAGGAAGGAAAAGAACGAATGTAGTCATCACTGGAGAGCCTTCTATGGTGAAGCCCATTGTGGCCATGCTTGATTTTACAGCATCAGAAAGATGTACCTTTTGATATTCACCATCATGGAAACCATTATGAAAATCTAAGTGGGTGTTTTGAAATCTTAATGTTTAAGCAATATAATAATTTCTTAATCTAGTACAATGGTTCAATTCTATTTTTAAAATTACTTAAGCTCTAGCCTCTAATTAATTTTTTTGGATACAACAGTGACTTTCATGCTTCTTTGACCACACCCCACATCAAGAAACATGTTTTACCTTGTGCCTGAATGCACATCTATCTGTATGCAAAAAAGAAAAGAGAAAGAAAGAAAGAAAGAATTTGGTGAAAGAACGCCTCCTGCTAGCTCATTGGGTAGTGTGACTCCGAGCAGTCCCTTTGAGACCAGCAGCATGGTAGGATCTACCAGAGTTTAAAACCCATGGGGCAGCCCAGCAATTCCACAAGCTCCAGTCCAATAGGAGGCTTATTAAGCAAATACAAATTAAGATACATCATATAATGGAACAGCTATAGATATCTATAAAGATAGTATTAAATTACATTACTAAAATGAAAGATGTTTTTAAAAAGTTGAATCACTATATTGTACACCAGAAACTAATATAACACTGTATGTTAACTCTACTGGAATTAAAAAAAAAAACTACTGGAATAAAAATAAAAATAATAAAATAAAAGTACAGTAACAAAATAAAAAAAAATAAAGGTTAAACACAAGTGTGTAGGTAACATATAATACTAATTCTGAAATAAAATATGCATTGGTGGGACACATAATCTATAAGCTATGCATATTAGTAATTTTGATACTAAAGTTTTAATAGTGATTTTTTCTGGGTTATGGGTGAATGCTGATTTTTTTGCTTTTGTACATCTTTATTTTTTTATTTTTTAAATTTTTAAAATTTTTATTTATTTTTTAAAAGATTTTAGTTATTTATTTCAGACAGACAGAGAGAGAGAGAGCACGAGTGGGGGCAAGAGCGGAGAGAGGGAGAAGGGAGCCTGATGCAGGGCATGAACCCAGGACCCCAGGATCCCGGGATCATGACCTGAGCTGAAGGCAGCCACTTAACTGACCGAGCCAGCCAGGCTCCCCAAATCTTTATTTTTTTAAAAAAGAGAATCACTTATATGATTTGAAAACAGCAGTATAATGAGCAATGGCACGAAGCCAGTGTGAGAGCAGGGGGAAGGGAGGACAATCAAAAAAACTTTGGGGCAAAAGTGGCCATTATGGTGCTTGTGTGGGTATAATTGTAAGCAGACCTGCCCCCAGAGGAACTCATACACTGTGAATGTTGTAAATAGGTGTAACAGTTTCTTTTTCCTTTTTTTTTTTTTTTAAGATTTTATTTGTTTACTTGAGACAGAGAGTGCACGCGCTAGTGGGAGGACAGAGGGAGATGGAGAAATGAACCCCCACTGAGCAAGGAGCCCAACTAGGGGCTCAATCCCAGGACCCTGGGATCATGACCTGAGCTGAAGGCGGACCCGTAACAACTGAGCCACCCAGGTGTCCCAGATATAACATTTTCTTAAAGGGATGTCCACTTCTTATGTCTAGTTATATTTAGTTACATTTAGTATGGAGCTTATTTCTTGAGTCCCTTGTGCAGGAATCATTCCAAGGCCCACGAACGTGTTCTAATGAGGTGGTGGTTAGCGTGGAAGTTAGCGTGGTTAGTGTGGAAGTTAGCGTGGTTAGCGTGGAGGTATTGCCCAGAATACTAAATGTTGGATTTTATTGTGTAAAAGGGAAAATCATTGGAGCCTTTTAGTGAGAAGCCAATTTTTTCCCCATCACAATCAACTTACTGCCTAGACTCTTGGCTACATACGGTGCTGCCCAACGATGAAGAGATAGGGAGCATTCATTAACTGCTCCGAATTAGGTGGATGATTAACCCCAGAGCTAACAGGCACTTCCACAGAGAATAATTTCGGGCTGAAAAGTAACACTTACCGTTTTTTTCCATGACATCGGTAGGCGTAACCGTGTAGTCGCTAGCATGTAGGTAATCCATCACTGTCCTAAATGGTCATCTTGCCCAAACATTTAGCTAAATATTCTTGATGATGGTAGCACTGTTGAAGATGTAAGCAATTAATTCGGAGTTGAGGTCTAAGTGTCTGTGGTATTTAAAAGGAGAATATGTTGTAAAGCAGCAGCTTAGTATTGGAATCATGTGTATGATATATGAATTAGTTTATCAAAAGAATTACCATAACTAAGAGTGGCCATATTTGGTCAAAATGGCATCATTTGGCAATGATGCATAATCATTGCATACCTTGCATAATCAGATACGGCATACTGGTCATCTGCTGTATTCACTGCCTTTGAGGGATTATTAATTTTAAATTTGAGGGGAGATAATATAAAATGGTAAAAAGAAAATGGGCTTCCAAGTGAAACAGATCTGAGTTCCTATCTTGGTTCCCCTGCTTTATGACTTTAAGCAAGTTGCTTATCCTCACCATTTAGTAATACCCAAGTTTGTGGTGGCTTGACAGAGCTAACCTATAATCTCCTAATGTTGTTTCTGGTGCACAGTAGGCACAGAATAAAAGGGACTGCAGCCTTAAATAATGAGAGGCTTCATGATCTAGGGAGTGACAGACAAATACCATAATAGACACAGTCCCTGGCTTCAAATGAAATTTTAATATGGAGTTTATGGTCATCAATATAATCAAATGAGCACTGTAAGAGTTGGTTTTTGTCTCTCTAAACAAAACCCTGGTTGTTGTCTCTCTGGCCAGTGGACCACATTGACTTTTTGAATTGTTTCAAATTGAATGGATTAAAATGTATATAAAAAAGAAATTCTAACAAGTTAAATCTCATAACTGCCTGTGTATCTTTTACTGTATGGTTTTCAGTTATTTTTAAAGTTTTAAATAAATTAATATAACCACTAAATGAGGATTGTAATTTGCCTTAAATTCGCTTACAAGTGGATAATCTTTCAAGAGTCTAGTAGAAAAAACATTTCTGAACACTTTAGTGAATGACCCTCAAATGTTACATCGTTGCTATAGTTATAAGTCTTCAGCAAAGACAGGACTACAATATCCAATTAAACAAATGGCATGGCCCTGCTGGTGTCAAGTGTTGACCCTTGGGCTCTTGACATCACCTATCTACCTTGATGTTAGATGTATGAGTCATAGAATCTTGTAGAAGGAGGAGATTCTGGTGGTGTGTCTTAACATAGCCCTTAGCAGGTAGTCACTTTCCCTTGAACATCGGATCTCAAATGTTAGTTTCTTCCCAGGTTATCCTAATGCAGGGTGGTGGAGGGCTCATCGCGAGAAGCACCAGCGTAGGGTGCTCAAAGTGGCCCATTGCATTTTTGGACAGCTGTGGGTATTACAAAGCTTTTTCTATCATGCTGCAGTATTTCATTACCATAATTTCTGCCTTTTGCTTCTGGTTCTGCCCTCTGACACTGTTTTGACACATTTGAAGCTGTGGCTGTCATTTTGGGATGTGGGGGGACGTTATTGATTGCCTGTCCACCCAGCATCATCACTCTACCTCTCTTCCTAGAGAACTCCAATTATTTCAGGATCCATCGTTTCCATGGGAGGTTCAGCAGAAGTTTTCTCCATCCCCATCTATAGGGTGGCCCTGACTGGTCAGAGGCTCCTATTCTTGCCAGTGATTGGTTCATAAATGGGTGTACTTTGGGTTGGACAATAATCAGTAAAGCAAGGTAATGTTCCATAGATGGTCCCAAGATATAAATAGAAAAGGAGTGGAGGGGGAGAAGAGAAGGGAAGTGAGAGATAAATGAGGAATAAAGAAACAAAAACCCCTCAAGTGAGAGTCAAGAAATTGGCAGAAAAATATTGTAAGTTATCTTGATACTAATTTGTAATGCGTACAGTATATGGTTGTCCACTCTGTATTCTTTTTTCTCTAGTCACACAGACTAGCGTGGGATTATTAGTGATCACTGAGTTTCCATAACTACAATTTATTTTTCAAATCTGTATTTATTGAGTATTGTGTGTTGGGCATTGTAGCAGATGCTCTGGGGGAAACAAACATTGGGAGTGTTGTCCTGGAAGAGTTTATTGTACTCTTTTCTTTCTTGCTGGTTCACCAGTCACAAGGCTGACAAATTAATATGCCATCAGCAGGACGGGAACCTCGCTCAGGAGTTCCCTGGGCACCTTAATCGTGCCCAAAACCAGTATCTTTGAGAAGAAAGAAGGCAGCATATGAGATGGATAGAACACAGGATGCGGAATTTGGAGCTCAAATTCCAGTTCTGACCCTTCCCAGCCATGGGACTGCTGACAAGGTGCTGGCCTTGTTAGCTCCAGGGTCCTTATATTGAAGCCTCAGAGGCTGATTGTGAGGATTCCAAGATGCAGTGGATTCAGAACTAGCTACACGTGAAGCACTCGTCAGTGTTTGTCATGTAATCGTCATTATCAGGAGAAAGTTATCTAGTTGCTATCAAAACAACAAAACCACAAAAACAGAAACCAGAAGATAACAAGTGTTGGCACGGATGCGGAAAAACTGGAACTCTTGCGCACTGCTTGTGGGGGTGTGAAACCATGCGGCCACTGTGGGAAACATGGCGGCAGCTCTTCACAAAGTTAAACATGGACTTTCCATATGATCCAGTAATTCTGTTCTGGTATATACCCCCCACATTGAAAGCGGGGTCTCAAAGGATTATTTGTACACCCATGTTCATAGCAGCATTACTCACAAGAGCTGAGGGGTGGAAGCAGCCCAGGTGTCTGGTGGCAGGTGTGTGGACAAACAAAATGTGGGATGTGTACACTGAAATATTATTCAGCCTTAAAAAGGAAGAACGTTTTGACACATGCTAAAAGGTGGACGAATCTTGCGAGAACAGTATGGTAAGAGAAATCAGCTAGTCACAGAAGGACAAAGACAGATCTTCCCCAACTTAAGTTGGAGTTACATCCAAATAAACCCATGCATTTCATATGCCTAAACCTACTGAACATTGGAGCTTAGCCTCCCTTACCTGAGATGTGCTCAGAACACTTATGTTGGCCGACGTCATCTAACACAAAGACTATTTTATAATAAGGTATTGAATATCTCATGTAATGTATTGAATAATGTACTGCACGTTGCTAGCCTGTGAAATGATCCCAGTTCATGATCCCAAGTACAGTTTCTACTGGATGCGTATCACTTTTGCACCATATCATAATGTCAAAAAATCATAGGTCAGATCATCATAGGTCAGGGACAACTGTACTGTATGATTTCACTTCCCTGAGGTCCTCTTGGAGAAGTCAGATTCATAGAGACAGAACGTAGAATGGTGGTCGTCAAGGACTGGGGAGGGGGACACAGACGTACATGTTAGCAGGTGTAGAGTTTAGGTTTGCAAGATGAATAGAGTTCTGGAGGTGGATGGTGGTGATAGTAACACGAGAGGAATGAACTTAATGCTGCTAAATTGTACACTTCAAAATGGTTAAGATGTAAATGTGCATATTTTATGAGTTTAAAAATGATTTTTTTAAGGAGTTTTATTTCTTTATTTGAGAGTGAGAGAGAGAGCACAAGAAGGGGGAAGGTCAGAGGGAGAAGCAGACTCCCGGCTGAGTGGGGAGCCCAACATGGGGCTCGATCCTGGGACTCCGGGATCATGGCCTGAACGGAAGGTAGATGCTTATCCGACTGAGCCACGCAGGAGCCCCTAAAAATGATTTTAGAAAAGTTGCTAGGCAAACAGAAATGTATACAAATAATGAAGGTGGTCTAGAGGATATTTCATTGAGTCTGATAGAGTGTCCTTATTCTGAGTGGAGATGTGCCCATCACACTGGCTGGTGTGCACTTTTTTTGAGGGGAGGGAACAGGGTCTTCAACTCTATCATTTAGTACAAGACCATGTGGATTGATGGCTGACAAGATATTGAAGTGGCTGTGATGTATGTGAGAGGGTCTGAAAGTGGAGAATTTTATAAGGGCAGAGCCTGGATTAGAGGGTGAAGAGGAGGTTTTGAACAATCGAAAGCCTGCTGGGACCAGGCAAGGGTGAGAAGTGGGCCTTCTCCATCCCTTGAAGTTTGTAAGCATATGTTGAGCGATTTTCTCAGAGGAACTTTTATTTATTTGTTTATTTATTTTTAAGATTTTACTAATTCATTTGAGAGAGAGAGAGAGAGTGCATGCTCACGAGTAGGGGGTAGGGGTAGAGAGAGAGGGAGAAGCAAGCTTCTCGCTGAGCAGGGAGCTGGATGTGGGACTGGATTCCAGGACCCCCCAAGGCAGATGCTTAACTGACTGAGCCACCCACCAGGCATTCCTCTGAGGACCTTTCAGAACGGGTCGGGCCAGATGCCTCTAAAAGGTGCTTTCTGATTCGATAATGCTGTGTTTCCTAGCCATGTACTCGGATTCCAAATTGTAGGGGAAGAATGTTGCTGATGGAGTTTTTCCTCGTAGGCTTGAAGGGGAGATTTTTAAAAAGTTTTCCCCAGGCAGGAGTGGTCTTTTTTCTTGTAATTGAAGTATAACATACATGTAGCAAAGCAGCTGAAAGCTGAAAGCTGCCTCCACACCCCCACACCCCAGCTCAAAAAGCAGAACGGTGCTCAGGCCAGCATCTCCCTGTCCACCCCCCAAACAATACTCGCTTCCCTCAAAGGCATCTCTTGTCCTGCTCCTAGTTTTAATTTAGTTTCCAGTGTCGGCTTTTTAACAATAAGGTGTAAGAAACTGAAAAGCAGTACAAAGCCATTTGGTTTGGCAGATAAGCGGATTTTCAAGCTGTGGGTTTGGCAGGCACTGGCCTCTCCCCTGTGTGTGGAATGACTACAGTTCAATCGGAGAGCAAGTCCTTGTCCTGTTTTAGACCCTGGCTATTCAGTTGCTAAAATTCTCACAGGCGAGTTTGATCAGAGCCTCATTTAAATACCTTTTTTATTCAACCCTTAGTAAAATTAGGCGGCCCTAGGCAGGGACAGCTTGCTTTTCTGCCCATCTCTGCACAGCTAAGTGAATTTATAAATGCAAATATATAAACGTGGGTGTGATAAAGGTGGTTTCCAGTGACCCTCATGTAATCAAACATCCTGCTATGGGCCACAAAGCCCGCCTGTGCACAGACATTTGAAAGGACTAACTAGTTTTGGGAGTTCAGGGATCCTCTTCCTCAGTAAAACAGGACTCCTTTTTCTCATGTGAAGGCACACAGTACCCTTATTACTAAATGTTCTGCCTCACGTAGTTTTGACATTTATTTTTGTTGGAGGGGAGAGAGAGCCATGATTTGACCTGTGGAATTTATTTAATCCATGAAGTAATGCATCATTTTTTCATCATACAGAAAACATTTCTTGGATACTCAGCACTCATGAATATGTATGCATACGACCCGCCGTCACATCCACTTGTGCCATATGGACTCAGGAAGTAAAAATATTTTAAAAAGTAGACTGAGGAGTACAAGTTTCTAGCTCATCTGAAATAGGAAGAACACACACAGGCAGGGAGTAGTGAGGTGAGGTCTTCCTGTGAGAAAGTCACAGGCTGTGGTCCAGGTCAAGGCCCCGAGGAACCACACGCTGGGCGGACCGGAGGAGCCCACAGTTTGACTCACGGTGTCTGAGCGTGGCCTCTCTGCGTTCTCACCATGTACGACTCTTGGCAGCTGTGGGTGCTACAGAAGATTTGAAGAAAGACTGAATCCTGGGAAATGGAGGGAGGGCAGGGTTAGGCCCAGGCGCCTGACCACAGCAGGAGCACCCATTTTTGGGTAAAGAAGTGTGTTCCTCAGGTGAGGATAAAAAAGAAAAAGAAGAGAAACAACTTAGCAGGATTCCTTACTTACGCAACTGAAGAACTGGGGTGTGCACCAGGGGAAGTATGGTCGCTGTGAGAAAGGGGATGGCCACGACATGCACTTTGGGGTGTCTCAGGAGCAGTGTAATGTTATAGGTTCAAGCGAGGAATCAGGACTTGGGTCTAATCCCCATGTGTCATGTTCTAGGCTCAGGGCAGGAGATGAAGTTCCTTTCCATTCCCAAGTCAGTAATGACACCCTTGTCTCCTACTCCGGCCCATCGTTGCAAGGCTGAAATGAGGTAATATACCTGAAAGTCCTTGGCGAAATCTAACTCACCACATACTTGTGGCTATTGTTTGGGGTTCAACTTCAGTCCCCCTTGCCTTTGCTTCCTTTTCAGGCAAAAGGCAAAGGGAAAACATTTTCTTTTATTATTAGGCTGTCATTAAGCATAAGAAGTAAAGCAGTTTAAAAAAAAAAAAAAACTAGTTTCATAGATAAAGAAACAGAGGGAATAAAAACCTTGCTGAACTTGGTTGAGGCCCGTCCTCAAGCTCCCTCACCTCGATTTAAACGCCCTGGTTGCAGGACCCCAGTAAAATCATTGGTGTGAGTAGCTCGGTGCGGCACCATGCCCTGGCCAGAGAGCAGGTTCCATGCAGGCTCTCCCTCCACGCAAACCTTCTGATTGACCTTGGAGCGACCTTGGCCTATTTCTTCCTGACAAGGCCATGAGGCTCAAGCATTAGTACATTGGTTTGGATTCGTGTGACTCCTATCATGCCATATAAATGAAAATCCAGATTTTAGGCTAAGGAAAGTGAAGTCTTCTCTATTGTATCTTAAAAGATACTTTTTCTCCTTCTAATAATAGATTACATGGCGCTTGACGTCTTACTAAATTAAAAACACCTTGAGATCAGGAGCAAGCTTCTCAGATGCTAAGCAGACCTCGAAGTTCACCTGTGGCATTAAGGAGGGACTTGAGTGCGTGGGACCCTCCAGTTCTAACAATAGTACGGCTGGTATTCCCCCATGCCACCTTACTCTTAAATTTGCCTTTTCTACCTTGGATTTCTCCCCATCTAATAAAAAATGTACTACCTAATATGTACTCCAAAATATTTCAAAATCCCTTCAATAGAGAGATAAAGCACTCTAAGGCATCAGAATAACTTTTTAAGATCAATAAACATTTTTTTAAAAGAGTAACAAACATTTAAATGAAAGCAGATTTGATTTTAAGAAACAACTGGAGCTTTTTGTTTTTTTAAGTTGACTTTTAAAATTTTGCTATACAGTTCTGTGATTTTAAATAAAAGTATAGACTCATTCAATCACCATCATACTAAAGATGCAGAATGGTTCTATCACCCCCAGCATCTGGCAACTGTTGGTCTGCTCTCTTGCTTTAGTTTTGCCTTTTCCAGAATGTAATATAAATAGAATCCTATAGTATGTGACCTTTTTTACAGTGTGGCCTTATTGAGATATAATTCACACACTGTGTAATTTACTCATTTAATGTATGCAATTCGGGGATTTTTAGTTTGTTCACAGAAGTTAGCAACCATTGCTACAGTCAACTTAAGTACATTTTGATAACACCATAAAGAAATCTTGTACCCACAAGCAGTCACTGACCATCCCCCCGCCCCCCAGTCCCTCTTGCCCTGGGCAGCCACCACTAATCTGCTTTCTCTTCATATAGATTCCAGGCAACTGTTTTTAATGATACTTTGTGCATGGCTTTTGATGTTTCCCAGACTGAACTGTTTCCAATTTTATTAATTTAGCATTGCAGAATTTCTAGGTGTAATTCATAATGCAATTTCTATAAAATTCAATATAGTTGGCAGGGTGGGAACCTTCATTCTGTCTTTTATCAAGAAGGATACTCAAAGTAGTTTTTCTCTTTTAGATCTTCAGCCTAAAATAAATAAAGTTCCTCTCCAAGAGAAGCCTCCAAGATTATAAAGGGCAGTGTTATTAACACTGGAACATAAATCATTTGGGAGGGAATCCTGGAAAGCTGAGCTTTAAATTCTGAGGGTAAACTGGGCATTTTGCCCTGCCGCATTCTGCTGCCCACCCCTGCCTGCTGCCAGAGGGTGATGGTGATGTTCTTAACTACCAGGTTTACTTTGTGGGGAGGCGGTCTCTGGAAGCCCCAGCTCCCCCACCTAGAGAATGGACATGACCGTTGCTCCTCACAGGCTCTCAGAAGCATCAAGTGAAATATGATCATTTGAGCCAATGCTTCATAGTCACTCTCTTCTTCGTGAGAGGTAATGTCATGTAGGGACAGTGGACAGACGACCCGGTCACATGACCTGGCTCTACATTTGCAGGTATAAATTCTCACTGTTGGAGGTTTAATCTTGGGCAAGGCACTTGACTTCTGGTCATCTGCATGTGGCCATCTGTTGTGTGATGATTATTAATTATAGAAGGTCTTTGGAAGTTTACTGTGATCATTTGTGTGGATATACTCAAAACAGAATAGAGTTGTAACAAATATTTAATATTTGCTTTTCTTTTGGTAAAGGAATCATTTTTGGCCATCAGAGTCTTCAGGGAGCTTATTCTGTGCAACTATATGTAAATTACTGAAAAGATTTTGCAAAGGCCATGGCGGTCTGAACTTAGATGCATGCTTGGGCTTGAGCCAGTACTTCGTTTTGAAACGTTTGTTAAAGCTTAGAAGCACAGTGTGTTGCCAAAAGGGAAAGAATGTTTGGATGAACGATGGACAAAGGAGAAACCCACACCAGGATGACTTAAGTTTTCCATGCGTTGCTTAGTCTCTATAGGGAGCAAAAGGAACTTTCTGGCCCTTAGGTTTTCAAATCCAGACAGTCTTACTGAACACTAGCTAATGATAAGACATAGGATCCAATTTGCAATCATTTTTTTAGATGAAAGACTGACCTATCAGAACCAGGGAGGAAAAGAAGCTGGGAGTGATTAGTTTTGGCACAGAAGGGAAAGCAACTTTCTTTCTTAACTGCAGAAGTTTTATAATGATGCCAGCACAGTTTTGACTTGTTTTACTTTGATATCAAACAATATTTACCTTTCACAGAACATATAATAGAAATAGCAATTTTATTGAGTATGTGGCCTCTGTTAAGTGACTGATTCCTTATAAGGTGTGTTATTAATATTCTTGTTATTGATAAGGAAACCTAGGCTCAGAGATAATAAATTATCCTTATTACCTCCTTTAGCTACTAAGTAAATGGAAGCTGAGCCACGGTAACTCCCAGGCTGGTGTGTTTTGCAGGCATACCTCGGAAATATTACAAGTTCAGTTCCCAACCACTGCAATAAAGTACATATTGCAATCAAGAACTTTTTGGTTTCCCAGTGCATAAAAAAGTTCTGTTTCTACTATACTCTTGTCTATGAAGTGTGCAATAGCATTATGTCTAAAAAAATGTACATACCTTAGTGAAAGAATACTTTATTGCTAAAAAAATGCTAACTATCATCTGAGCTTTCAGTGAGTCATAGTCACTGATCACAGATCGCCATAACAGGTTTAATCATAATGAAAAAGTGTAAAATACTGTGAGAATTACCAAAATGTGACACAGAGGCATGAAATCAGCAAATGTTGTCAGAAAAAGCAAAGTGCAGGGGCGCCTGGGTGGCGCAGTCGTTAAGCGTCTGCTTTTGGCTCAGGGAGTGATCCCAGCATTCTGGGATCGAGCCCCACATCAGGCTTCTCTGCTAGGAGCCTGCTTCTTTCTCTCCCACTCCCCCTGCCTGTGTTCCCTCTCTCGCTGGCTGTCTCAATGTGTCAAATAAATAAATAAAATCTTAAAAAAAAAAAAAAAGCAAAGTGCAATAAAATGATGTATGCTGGTATTTAACTTTGAAAGATTATTTTTATTTACTTATTTTTTAAAGATGTTATTTATTTATTTCAGAGAGAGAGAGAGAGAGGGAATGAGCAGGGGAAGGGCATAGAGAGAGGGAGAAGCAGACTCCTCGCCCAGCAGGGAGCGGGACAACTGAGGGCTCCAACCCAGGACTCATGACCTGAGCGGAAGGCACCTCCGAAAGGTTATTTTTTATAAAAATCATGACTATAATATGTGGAAAGTGATGTCCGCTTTCATTTATCAAGTTGACTTTATACATTTCCTTAAATGAAAACAGAGGAACATGGTTGCTCCTGAGAGATTAATAATAAAAATGACGCAGCAAACATTTTTTGAGCACACACTGTGTGTCATTAACACTTCCTAAGTTTTTATTCATTTACTCCTCAGGACAACCTTTTGAAATCCGTACAGTTATCATCCCCTTTTTGCAAACAAATAAAGATTAATTGACCACAGTGTCACATGGCTCTGCCAGGTGGAGCTGGAACTTGAACCCAGGAAGTCTGGCTGTCAAGGTTAGCACCGCTGCTGCGTGAATTTAATGTCTAACTCTATCATCTTGCAGAAGACGGAAGCCTGGACACTAAAAACCAGTCAGAGCAAGAGAGAGCCCCCACTTCTGCCAATTTGGTGTGATTTTTACCATGGTCACCGCTTGAAAAGACGAAGAGCAAAAAAATGTGTTGAAATTGCACTGAAACTTTATAAACATCACATCAAGACTTTAAAGCATGATCAAGATTAAGCCAGTTGAATTTATCCACATTAACTTCTGCTGGCAACTCAGTGTAACCTATTAGAGTTGTCACCCTTTGCTGGGAAAGCATAATTTTCCTCTTCCGCCAAAGCAAAGCAAATAATTTGTTTTACAGCTAAGACTGAGTCATGATTGGATTAAGACTTTTCTTCAGTATGTAGCTCGCATTTTTCTTTTGCTAATTACTTATGTAGCTTGCATTTTTCTTCCCATTAAGCAGTAACTCCTCAGGATCATACACTTGCTAACTCTTTACCTTGAAACACTGCGACAAATCCTCACAGTTTGAAAGGTTAAGACTGTGGTTAATAGATTACTAATGGCAACCGGCAGGATAATAGGCAAGGAACTTCCAGATGAGGAGAATTGTAGAGCCATCTCGAGCTCATTCCCCTTCGCTTTTCTTTGTGGCATCTGTGGCAATGTGTCCAGATGCCTGAGTGAAGCCACTTTGTTCCCTGGGAGGCAATGTCAACGATCCGGCCAGTGCTTTTGCTCAGCACGTGGGCACTTCATGATGGACTGTCTCCTGTATGGTTTATAAATGGCTTTTTCCATTTCTGAATGATGGCTCTCTGAAAAGAAGTTAAAAGAAAAATGGATAAGACTTCAACTTGTCCTTTAAAAAAGGAAAACGTATTAGAATCTCTCTGCTTTCTTTCATTGCTGGGGTGTCAGGTGATTCTTTGAGTAAACCCCAGATTTCTCTAGCCTTGAGGAAGTCGGTGGAAGTGGAAGTGCTTTGACATTGACTTTGACAGAAAAGGAGCTGTTTAATCTCAATGCCAGCCCTTGTGCTCATTCTTGGGCTCATGTAAGATCCTTTTTCGGTACACCTTGTGGCCTAACCGGAAACACTTCTGGTGATTTCCCTGGACTGGTAGTCCCCAAATATGGCAGCTTCAGGCTTGATGTCTACCAAAGGTGCCGTGTTATGCTTGTTTTCTGTGGGGATGACGGTGTTGCCAGGGGAGACTTGCGTCAATATTTTTCATGCAGATTCAGAAGAAACACAGGGCATACACTTAAATAAACTCCATCAACTGACAGTTTGGAATCATTGCTGGACCTGCGAGAACCTTCGGGCCATAAAACCACTGCACCATCCTAAACATGAGCTGGAGGCAGCAAGGGGGGCGCACCCCGCTGAACAGCTCATGCTAAGTCCTTATCTGGCTTCCCGGCTCAACCAAAGACGAACAGATGAGAAGAGCCAAAGCCAAAACCGGCACAAGGACTATGATTTGGGTTAATATACTACCCGGGGCAGTGATAGATTCATTCCCGGACACAGACAGGGGGAATCTGGGGTTAGAAAAGCCAGATGAGTCACTGATTATGTATCATCATTTAAAAAGTGTCTTGTATTGATATGAATGGGAAGGTGTCTTCACATTGGAGCAAATAGAAGAGTAGAGCCCTACTTTGAGTATTTCTTTCAAGCCTCCAGAAGAACTAAGTGACCTAGTGGGGAAGAGTGAAACTGGTAAGGCTTCTGCACGCAAGACTTGTGGGACAAAGTTGAAAAAGATGAAGTAAACTTTAACAAGAGAACAATGATGGACTGAATTACTTCTGGTTTTGACTGCCAGTGGTTCAGGAAATGAACAGGTTGGAAATTTTCCGCTATTCTAAGTTTTAGTTTTAAGGTCAGGAGATAAATCATTTCCTTGAAAGCTTCTTTTTATTTTTGTGTTGGTAGTTTAATCTGAGGACATTGGGGTTTATTGAGACCCTCCCATTTGAAAATGATTTCTTCCTGTTATGATTAGCCTATTGTTTGTTTATGTAGAATTTAGAGTGTTTTATCCTTTATACAGATTTTGAAGTCTTAAACATAAAGTAGTGTTGTTTTATTAGTCATAAAAGTATTTGTTCTCTGAGGGTTGATTATAAACAACGAGGTAGAATGGCTCTTGAAATAAAGGAAAATGATAGCAATAGTTTTATAATAGATAAACCTGAGATAAGTATAAGTCAATTCTGTTTTTCATAAAATGTACCCCAAATCTAATACTTTGTAAATTCTACCATTTTCTTTATGGCTATTGTATAACCTTATATTTGGCAATCAGGTTTATAGAACAGAAATAAAGTTCACAGAAGCAAAAGTATGATATGAAAGCCAACTCTCCTGCATACCAGCAAATACTACGATTATGGACTCTATTTATCAATTAGAGCTTTACTTTCTCTCCTGAGCATTGTTTTCAGTTTTGAGTTCAGGTATGGGGTCAGACTGGTAGTGGGTGAATCCCAATCCCCATTCCTAAATAAGGGCAGGGAATTGTAATGCTGTTTGGGATTGTTACTGTTGTAGTTAACCGGCAGGGCACCTGAAATTAAATCATCCATGGCATTTCCATTGCTATGATTTCAGTCCTGGCGTGGAGTTTGGTATTTGCTAAGGTTCCTAACATAATTGGATGGTGCCTTTCTTTTTCAAAAGCAGATGAGGTTGTAGTGTGGGGTTTTTGTAGTAGTTCTCAACCCTGGCTGCTCATGGGAATCAGTGGGAGGCATTTAAACTTTCCCACGCCAAGCTGGACCTCAACCAATTAAATGAGAATAATGGAGGACCCTCGTCCAGTCCTTCTGAGAGCTCTCCTTGAGATTCTGCTTGTGTATCAAGGTTGAGAACCATTTCACTAGATCTAGCCATCATGGAATTTGGGGGCTATTATAAGAAAACATTCAGATCAGTGAATTAGGGTGGTACAGTTATACCTGGTAATTTTCCAGCTGAATGTCATGTATCCTGGAGTGTGGAGACATGCCCGGAAGAGCTGCCTAGCTAGGAGTTCCCCCTTGGAGGAAAGCAACTGCAGTGGGCACCAGTTAGGAGGGTAGACAGTTTCCTGGGCTCAGAGTGTTTGTTCCACTGTCTCCCATGCACACTTAGAAGCACCTGGAGTGGGACAGGGACATACCACTTGCTGGGACAGCACATTCACCGAAATGGCATTGTCTTGGCTGTGTTTTCAGGTGTGTGGGGTCCACAGAGCTTCTGTCACTCCCTGAGTAGCACATTCAGGTGTGGAGTGTCTCCCACATGCAAGGGTCTCCTTCCCCTTTCCCCAGGACTTGGCTCCAGCAGTCCTAAAGGTTGCACCCTTGTCTTGACTTCTGTCAAAGTGACCCGTGAGTGAGAAGGGAATATGTATAGGAAACTATAACGTAGCTTAGTTCCATCAGAACTCAATCAAACCTATGATTCAATAGGTTTTTCTTTCTTTTTTTTTTCTCTTTCCACATGCAACAGGTTGACTGATGTGCTCAGAAATGGGGAACCTGTTTAGTCAGAGGGCTGGGATAGAGGTCTGCCCTGTGAACCCAGGGCAAATTACCCCATCTCAGAGCTGCTCTTTTGTCAGATGTTAGAATTCCTTATCAGGATTCGTTTTTGTTTTTGTTTTGTTTTGTTTTGTTTAAAGATTTTATTTATTTGAGAGAGAGGAAGAGAGAGCATGAGCAGGGGGAGGAGTAGAGGGAGAACAGACTTCCTGATGAGTGGGGAGCCCAATGCAGGACTCAATCCCAGGACCCTGGGATCATGACCTGAGCTAAGGCAGACGCTTAACCGACTGAACCACCCAGGCGGCCCTCGGGATTCATTTTGAAAGGGTGTGTGAAAGGGCTTTGTTGAAAAAGTAAGGAATGAAATAACCCCCATTTAATCTCCAGCTGAGCCGGGGTAGAAACCTCCTGCCTGAGAGAGGAGGAACAGCCTCCTGGGAAACCAGTAACCCTGTCCAAGAGGTACTTTCCTCTTTCTGCAGCATTCATGATGGTTCAGTGAGCCGTCGGTGTCCATTTAAAAAGAAAAGACTGACCATACCAAAATGCTGGCGAGGATGTGGGGAGACTGCAGTCGAAAATAGGACAGCTACCGCAAGACACCCTTTGGCAGCTTCTTATAAAATTCAACATACATCTGCCTCACAAGCCAGCATTTCCATGCCTAGGTATTTATGCAGGAGGAATGAAAACATACATCCACAAAATGACATGTGCAAGGATGTATATAACACCCTCTTTATATATATATATTATATATATATATATATATATAATATATATATATATGTGTACACATATATATACATGTGTATATTATATATATATATATAAAACTGTGGAAATGTCTTGAATACCCATCATCAGAAGAGTGGTTCAGTACATTTGGATGGCAGACTCATAAAATGGGATACTACTCAGACAAAAAAAGAAAGGATACTGATACATGGAAGAGCTGCTTGAGCCTCACAAACATGTTAAGGGAAACACGTCCAAAAGAAATACATACTGGATGATTTCATTTGCATGAGGTTCAAGAACAGTGCTCACAGGGAGGGTGTGACTTAGAAAAGGACACAGAGGACTGCCTGAGATGATGGGAATGTTTCGTATCTTGTTTTGGAAGCTGGGTAGGTAGATGTGGACATACATTGAAATAAATCTCATATAGCATTTAAGATTTGTGCATTTCATTATATATACAGATTTGGTTTTGGTGGATAATCAGAATGTACTTCTCATGATTTTTTAATTGTGGTAAAATACTCATAACATAACGTTTACCATCTTAACCATTTTTAAGTGTACTGTGGCATTAAGTACATTCACATTCTTCGGCAACCGTCACCACCGTCCATCTCCAGAACATGATATATACATTTTGCTTCAATAAGAAAAGCGAACTAAAGATAATGTCATGTGGTAAGGTCCGATTAAGCTCTAACTAAGGTGTTAACCTGGTGCATAGGTGAAGCCAACCCTGACGCTTCTTTTGTCTATGGCCCCGAAGCGTGTCAAACACACGTCTGCTGTGGTACCTGTCACGTCTTGGTATTAGCATTGATTTGCCTGTTTCTCCCACTGTTCCTTGAATTCCGGAGGGTGGAAAGTATCTTGCTCATCCTTTTTTCCCTGGCATCCATGTAAGTGAGGCTTTCATGAAAGCGTGCTGAACGCCAAATGGTCCCAGTGTCAGAATTTGGTTTGGTACATTTCCACACTTCTTCTTCTTCTTCTCCTCCTTCTCCTCCTCCTCCTCCTCCTTCTTCTTCTTCTTTTTTAAGATTTTATTTATTAATTTGACACAGAGAGAGAGAGAGAGCACAAGCAGGCCAAGTGGCAGGTAGAGGGAGAGGGAGAAGCAGGCTCTCTGCTCAGTGGGGCTCGATCCCAGGACCCTGGGATCATGACCTGAACCCAGATGCAGACGCTTAACCGAATGAGCCACCCAGGTGTCCCTCTATGCTCTTCTTAAAGAAAACATGAGCCTGTATTTTTCACAACTACCTCTGTAAAATGGTTAAAGAAACTGTGTGAGAATTTAGAATCTTGAAATGGGGAACATTTAGTATGACTTCCTGGAACTACTTGATTCTATTTAACATGTGTGTTTTATCTCTTTTCTTCCTTCTTGCTGGAGTCGGCTTCTGGACTCCCACACCCAACACCATGACTTAGGCACTTCCCTTTCTCCTGTGCCCTGTGGTTTCCTGTCCTGCCTCCAAATCCTCTATCTAAACAACACAAAAGAGCCTGGTGACCACTGAAAATATTTTATTCTCCTAGCAGCTCAGAAGAGTTGAAACTAAAACTTCACATTTTTCTTCTTCAGAAACTCCACGATTTCCCAGGAATAAGGAGGCGTATAAGGTCATGGGAGGGATTACCATACGCTGCTGTTTAGGGACTTGGCCACGGTGCTTTTGGGCTGTGGCACAGATGGTCCACAGGCAGCCCCTTCTTCCTCTTCGGAGCCTGACAGCCAAAAATAGGGTTAAATGTGATAAGGGCCTCCAGCCCCAGACAGCTAAATAATTTGTACCATTTCTAATTGTGTGTTCCCGTTTAGACATAATTTTCAATATAGATTCAGCATTTTATCTTTGGGCTCCAGTTTTATGCATTTTCTTCACAATAAGGCTATCAGCTTAGATCAAAAAAAGTGCTTTGCTTAGGGCTTAAAGGGTCCTTGCTTTCAGCCTATCTTGTGATTTTCATCTTGTTACTGTTGAATTAGGCGTATGGCATCTCTGCTTTTTATAGCATTCATGTCAACACTTGGGTCTTTTGGCTTTCTACTAGATTTTTTCAGTTATAGGTTTAAAATATAACAAAACACTCCAGTAACTGCATCCACTATCACCTTGCATTGAGTAAGACACTGCTCCTGATGACTCTGCACTTGGAGCGATGGTCAGCACCACCATGCAATAGGTGAAAAGGTGTATTTGCTGGCTGATGGGAAAAAGTCTGCATTTGGTGCAGGAAAGGTTGTTTAGGGATGTCACCATTTTATTATAGAAGTTGAACATGTGAAAGTGAAGACCGCTTGGAATTTAAGGAAATTTCATTTTACAGATGGAAACTCATTCATTTATTCATCAGCAAATACATAAAGAGAGGCTGTTAAATGCCAGATTCAGTTCTCGGTGCTCTGGAGACAGTGAACGAAAGACACAGGGCTCTGCTGTGATGGACATGCATCGCCAGTCAGGATGAAAGGACAATATACTAATAAATGCTTTCAGGCTAGAGGAAGGGGCTCTGAGGAAAGTAAGACTGGGTAATGTGACAGACGGCATGTGGACGGGTACACTACTTTAGCTAGGTTGGCTGGGGTGGGGGTCTCTTTGAGTTGTGATCTGAATGATGTGGAAGACAAGGAAAGGAAGAGGATTTTAGACAGAGGGGACAGCAAGTGCAAAGGTGCTGAGGTGGGGATGAGCTCGAGTGTCTGCAGAGAAGAAGGACATCTCCTATGGCTGAAGCCAAGGGGTGAGAGAGTTTGGAGAGGCAAGCAAAAGGCCCTCTCCAAGTGCTCCCACCTTCTCTGATCGAGGGCCCTCAAGACTTTGGTAAAGAACTTAGTTTTTATTCTAAATTCTGAAGAAAGCTGTGGAAGGGTTTTAATCCGAGAAGATTTGGCTGTGTGGGGGAATGCAGGGGCAGACAAGGCTGGCTGATTGAGCAAATAAAAATACAGAATGCCAGATCCAACTTAAATGTCAGGTAAACGATGAATCATTTTTTAGTATAAGTGTGTCCCATGCAATATTTGGGACATACTTATATTAAAAATGAATTACTGTATCTGTGAAATTCCACTGATTTATTTTATTTTATCTGGCAGTTGGGACACCCATGCATGTGGCCCTGGTCCTGGAGCTGAGGAAGGTTAGACCGGGGAGAGCTTGTGCTTGTTGATGAAAAGACCTTGCCACCGAGTTGGATTTGGGGAGTGAGAAAAAGAGGAATCAGGTGACTTCTCGGTTTTCGATCTCAAGAGGCGAGGGCGCCCTTTACAGAGATGGAGATGGCAGGAGTGGTCATGTGTGTATGTGTATGATGAGGACCTGTCTTATTTAGGGGTATAGCAAACAGGAAGTGGAGACACGGAAGCCTGATTCTGAGTGAGCTGAATGTCTTTGTGATTTCTTCCCCCTTCCATCCCCATCACTGTCCCCATCCCTTCCAGCCTTCTCTTTTCCCTCTCTCCATCTAGTGTTATTTGGCTCAAATGGAAGGAGAGGAATAATTCAGAACATAGCATGACTGGGACGAACCACTTCCTAAATGAACCCCAAAATGGGTAAAGTCAATGCACGTCATAGGAGCCTAAAGAATATTTCTGTACCTTGATAGGCATAATGAAGGAAAATTATTTTTGCAATGAAGCGGTTATGTGGACGGTGAAGGAGAGACAAGATAAACCAGGCTCAAAGTGTCTGAGTCACAACATTTATAAAATCCAACATTACAACTAGACCCTACCATGGTTGCACTTAAGAATTTTCTGAAATTTTAGCTCAAGTAAGAAATTCTTTCATTTTGAGTAAAAAGCAAGAGTTCATAAGCACAGTTGTAAAATTAAATTTCCTGATAGAAATGTCTTTTTTTTAAAAAAAAAGACTATAAATATTATAATTTCCCTCAAGATAGCCATTGTAAAAAGTTCATTCACCTTGACTTTATTCTTATATAATATAATGCCACTTTACCAGGTAAGCATTTTGATTAGAGAGGATTTGGATGTAAAATGGCATCATATCCAGTGAATGTTTTATTTTTTTTAAAGATTTATTTGTTTATTTGAGGAGGGCAGGGGGAGAGGGAGAAGCAGACTCCCTGCTGAGCAGGGAGCCCAAAGTGGGGCTCAATCCCAGGACCCCAGGACCATGACCTGAGCCAAAGGCAGACACTTAACCGACTGAGCCACCCAGGCGCCCCCAGAGAATGTTTTAAATTAAAATTGGATGTATTCTTGGGGTGCCTGGGTGGCTCAGTCAGTTAAGTGTCTGCCTTCGGCTCAAGTCATGATCCGAGGGTCCTGGGATCAAGTTATGTGTTGGCCTCTTGCTTAGCGGGGAGTCTGCTTCTCCCTCTGCCTGCTGCTCCCCATGCTTGTACTCTTTCTAGTTCTCTCTCTCTCTCTGGCAAATAGATAAATACAATCTTTTAAAAAATTGGATGTATTCCATGACTTTTTTCTTTTTTCTCTACCCATTCTTTTCTCTCTCTGTCTCTCTCTCTTTTTTCCCCTACCCCTTCTATTTAAATCTTTTAGGTAAGAATTTTACCAAAAATTCACTGTAAAGTATAAACAGTAAAGTTTATGATGTCATTCTCTTTCCAGAGAAACTCACATTTTAATAGGGGACAAAGTATCACCTAAGTCAAATCAGTGTAAGAATTACCTGTATTGTTGGCTATAGATGCCCTCATCCCCCGTACAGATGCTAGTTCAGGGGTCTGGCAAGCGCGGAGCCCAAGAATCTATTTTTAACAAACGTCCAGGTCATTCTTGTGAACAGGCAAGTCTGGAATACACTGGCTTGAGTGAGAGGATTAAAGGTGTCATAGCAGAATTCCAGCTAAGGTAGAGGAATGAGTGGAGGAGTCTTTGGAGAGGCTGGAGGGGAAATAATTGCATTCAAACGATTTCATTAGTTATAGGATTCAGCCGAATTTATCGGTGTCTTCTCGTGGGCTTGACAGTGTCCTGTACGCTGAGGACACTCGGTGGAGTAAACAGTGAAGTGAGGGCTGGGCCTGAGATGGGCGGGTTGAGGACGGTGTTTCTGCTTCTGCTTGCGGGTTGAGGACGGTGTTTCCTGCAGGGCATGGGGCTCCAGATGGGTGACTGGAAACAAGGAGGAGGCTGCTTGTAGAGTGTGGTATTCCAGGGAGGGGCAGGTGCCCAGGCACGGAGGAGGAGGACGAAAGATGAAAGGCTGCAGGGTACTGGGTGTGGCTGATCTGTAGGATGCAGTGGGAAGGGGATGAGTGGCCTGTAAAACCAGGAAGGTGGGTCACTGTGGACGGAGCTTCTTTCCAGGCTCTGAGGAAGGAGGAAGCAGAGGGGAGAGAAAGAATCGTAGCTGTTTTTGGAAAGACACCTGGGCCAGCAGCGTGTAGCATGGGGAATGGAAGGTGGTGGTGAGTGTGTGTGTGTGTGTGTGTGTGTGTGTGTGTGTGTACGGGGTGATGGGGAGAACGGGAACGGGAACGCAGGAGGAAAGAAGGCCCAGTTGGAGAGTTTTTAGTACAGCTCTGTGAGGCCGAAGCGGGTCCTGAAGTAAGCCAACAAGGTTCAGGTGCTCACTCTAATGGGAATGGGGGAACCCTGAGTGTGTGCTCACAGGCAACCCTGCTGCCTCCATAGGCATTTTATGTATTTAATGTGAAGTATGCTGAGATGACCGCATACTTTTGGGTACACATGTTTCCTTAAGATGAGAGTGAAAAAGCAAAGGCGAGAATGTTCCGATTTCCTGACATGAGATGCGCTCAGTTCCTTTGAAGTTCAGGGAGGACCGACTGCGTGGTGGATCAGGCCCCATCAGCTGCCCTCACCAGGCCCTGGGGAGACGCTGCTCTTGTGGCCATCTGCATGCGCCCCCAGGAGCAGTCTGAGCTCTTGGGAGCCTTCCCTGAGGCCTCTGTTGCCAGGACCTTTGGTGGCCATCCAGACAACGGAATCACCAGGGCGACTGTGTTCCTTGTACCTCCTTCCCACCGGCCTCAGTCTCCCCTTCTAGACGTGAGGATACACTGCTTCAGAATGAAATCCGGTAGCTTGACCTACTTCGTAAAATAAGAAGGATCCAGGAAGTGGCTATTCTGTTAAGTCCCCCGTTCCTGTTCATTTTGTTTGTAACAGTGAAGCCACGTTTCAAACAAACGCAGAAAAGGTGAACAACGCTAATGGATTTGTTTCCAGTGGGATTCAGGGCCCGCTAAAATTGAAATGGGCTCTTCGCCATCTGTTTGTGTGCCTGAAGTTTCACCTGCTTTGAATTAGGATAATTTAATAAAGTCCAATTAGACTGGGAGAGTACTAATGGGTTTGTTAATTAGATGAAAAAATTATGCTTTATGATACTTGTACTAAGCGCGGGGTGAAGGCTGAGGCCATACTCTGTCTGAAAGCCCTATTAGCTGTTCTTCTATCTGTGTCTTATTTAATTCCTCCCACGCTGTGTTGGGGCTGTCTAGTCTCCGGCATTCTAGAACTGGGTGCTGCAACTCTTTCTGTTCTTTGCCCGATCTTTTGTGAACGTACGCTCTGTGATTCCAGATCCCCTCAAGCCTCTGATATCAAGATTTGATTATATTAACTATAGTTTGTTTCACTATATTTTATTACATCCAGTTTCTTTGAAAATCAATACCTCTGTGAAATGCAAACCAAACGCTGAAGTATTTGAGGTTCTAGACTAAGTCCCTGAAAGCTGGGCTTCTGTTTGCTCACTTTGCTGTGTCCAGGTTGCTGGACCTTGAGCATCAAGGTCTGTCAGATAAGGAGATTGGACTAGTTAGTGGTTCTGGAGCTTTAAATGTTTATTTTATAATTGAGCAGATGAGAGAGAGAGAGAGAGCCCGCTTGCATGCACAAGTGGGAAAGAGGGGGCAGGAGCAGGGGGAGGGGTAGAGAGCAAGGGAGAGAGAGAATCTGTAAGGAGGGTCCCTGCTCAGAGCTCACAACCTGCCCTGGGTGATCTCATGACTCTGAGATCATGACCTGAGCCTAAATCAAGAGTCGGGACGGGACGCTTGACCGACTGAGCCACCCAGGAGCCCCAGTGGTTCAGGAATTTTTGCAGGTATAAGAATCCCCCGGAGGGTTTGCACAAACCCAGATGTGGCTCCACCCACAGAGTCTGATTCGGAAGGTCCAGGTTGGGCCTGAGCGTTTGCATTTCTTACCCATTCCCAGGAGGTGCTGAGCTTGCTGGTCTAGATTGACACTTAAAAAGTCTTCTCCAGCTCAAGTATTTTGATTCTGTGTTCCTCTATAAAGCATCAGGTGGGACCTTGTCACATTTCTCAGAGATGATGGTGTCTGCCCATTTCTGCCCTCAACTTCACAGGTGTTTTCTGAAATTACTCCTTCTTGCTCCTGCAGATTTCTGCCAGTCACACTCCTGGATCCTGTTTCTCAGCTCCAATAGCTCACGTCAGCCACTAAAACACCCATTACCTGTCAGCATCTAGAGGCCAAGTCACACCGCATTCACAGTGTGCAGCCACCCTGGGGTGGACAGTGGTGCCCGCTGGCCCTCACTTCTGTAGTCTGAAGTGGGGACTCTTGAGGGGGTTTGTGTAGTACACCCTGGAGAGCACATGGTGCTAACCTAACACTGCACATCGCAGCTCTGGCTCCACTGCTTACTGTTTCCATCACCTTGGCAAAGTCTCTTTACCTCCCTGAGCCGCAACTTTCACATCTGTTAAATGGGATTAATAATAGTATCTGAAGGATTGTTTTAAGGATTGAATGAAACAGTAACATGTGAAGTGCTTGACGCAGTACCAGGTACATAGTAAGTGTTAAATAGATGTTAGCTTTTATCAGGTATGGTCAGCAGCAATGTTTGGATGGGAAAACATGTTCAGCATGGATTAGAGATGATGATAATACAATTACCCTGCATAAACCAGGCACAGGCTTTTGAAATACTACTCATTTCACCATTAAATGGGGGAAAAAAGAGACCTTCTTCTTGCTTAAGTCTATTAAAATTTTCTTTATTAATAATTTAATTCTCTGTACTTAAAAAGAATGTGAAGCAACACTACCAAAAAAAAAGACATTTAAGGATAAAGCAGAACATAGATTATGATTTCTAAAATAAATGGATATTCAGTAAGCATGTACTTACTGTATTTCACAAGCTCTAAGGCAAGCATATTTTTACATCTTAATACCTGTGAAATCACAGTTAAAGGCATCTTAATAATTGGAAGGGTAGCCATTCTGTTTTGTTTTCTTTTTTAAGATTTTATTAATTTCAAGAGAAAGAGAGCACACAAGCAGGGAGAGGGGCAGAGGGAGAGGGAGAGAAAATCTCAAGCAGACTCCACAGGAAGTGTGGAGCCCGATGCGGGACTCAGGCCCACAACCCTGAGATCATGACCTCAGCCAAAATCAAGAGTCAGATACTTAATCAACTGAGCAACTCAGGTGCCCCCTGTTTTGTTTTCTTTAATGGTACATAAAATAGTGATGTAAAAATCAATAGTATTTTAGGTTCAGGAAAACATAACACTTTGAATAAATCAATTTAGTAATTCTACTTGAGGTAAATTATTTCTGTGATAGTCCCATTTGTTAGCTAAGTCTTAAGAAAAAAATTTTATCAAGTGGACCATTGGCTAAAGAAGTACTGGTTTTAAAGGAACATTTTATTTTGGTTTTTGAGGGCAGAAAGGGAAAATAATGGAGAGAAACACTAGGTGTGTTAAACATTAATGTGCTTTTAATATCAGTAAATTGCAAGTGATGAGGTTGTGTTTCCAATGTATATTACTAAACAGTCCTATTTCTTCATTTAAAAATAGTGCTTCTAGGGGTGCCTGGGTGGCACAGCGGTTAAGCATCTGCCTTCAGCTCAGGGCGTGATCCCGGAGTTCTGGGATCGAGCCCCACATCAGGCTCCTCTGCTATGAGCCTGCTTCTTCCTCTCCCACTCCCCCTGCTTGTGTTCCCTCTCTCGCTGACTGTCTCTATCTCTGTCGAATAAATAAATAAAATCTTAAAAAAAAAACAACTGCATCCTTTATAAAAAAAAATAGTGCTTCTAAGGCTAAATCTTCTACTTCTTCTAGACTTTGTCAGATTACTTTGGGTGATTTTGAAAGATTTATGCCTGATTTCCAAACATAATACCACTCTGGAAGGATGTAGAGAAAAATGTAGATCACAGAGCAATGGAGACCTATATTTACATCATAGGGCAATGATGTAGACTCTTACCCTGGAACAATTGTTCTGGATGGGTATCCTGTCTTTGATGATGATTCCTGAGCACCAGATGTTAAGGAAGATATAAATCCCTCATCATGTAGTGAATTTCCCAATGCCCCACCCCAGAGAGAAGAGCAGAGACCGATCTCTATCTGGCTCTATCCTAGAAATGTGGGAATAGTGACTGCCCTGGAGACTGTGCAGAAAAATTACTGCCGCAGGCGGTGTGTGCACGCATGAGTGTGTGTGTTATATCAGAGAGAAAACTTAAAAATTATCAGAGAAAATTTAAAAATAAAAATTTAATTTCAGGTAATGGTTGAGGTCAGGGGGAGTTGTTATTTTGAAACTGCTCTTTTAAAAGTTTTGATATGCTGGATATACTAATAATATTTTGTCAAACTTGGAAGTTGTGGGAGTGAGAAAGGAGAGGCTGGCGCTAATGAGCAGGTGACATGAACTAAAGAAAGAAGGAAGGGAAAAGAGTCTCCTAAATCCGCACACACTGGGTAACTGTCCTCCATTAATACGAAAACATGCTCGACTCCTTGGAGATAGCCGTGTCTTACAATATTTGTGCCTCCAGTGTCTCTCTTATAGTGTGTTCAACAAATGAAAATGATCCCAGGTGCATGGATGCATAGAACTTGAGCTGGAAGATGGATATTTTGTTTGACCCATGTGTTTTACAAATGAGGAGAAGGTGTAGGTCCAGGAAAAGTTACGGAATATATTTGGGATACTCAGTGGTCGAGACTTTAATGAATTCCTCAAAATATCTTGATTTGAAGTTCCATGTTTGTCAAAGACGATTACATAAATAAGACCAATTTAAACTAAATTACCTATTAGTAGAAGTTTGTTGGGTTTCCATGGAGACCTCCTTTGCCTAGCTTAAGCAGAAGTGGGGAATTATTGGAAGGAAGCTGAGGCATTGCCCAAAATTGCCCAGAAGGAAACGCTGAGCAAGGAAAGCTGTGGTGGGAAGGAACCTGGGTGGCCTTGGGGCACCTTGAGTGTGGTCTGCTCACACAGGCTTGCTGACCAACCATCCCATCCCTCCCTCTCCTGTGACCCTGTGTTTTCTTCACTGTACGTACCATCACCTACCAGTCTTCCATTTACTTGTTTGCTTCTGGAGATTTTAAGATACTGATAAACAGGCCTAACCCCCCGGGATTCTGACATACTGATCTGGGCACTTATTTCTAAAAGCTCCCACATTGTATTCTAAGGCATGTACAAGGTTAAGAATCCTGGCCTTACACATTGATAGAACAAATACAAGTGAAATGCTATAACCACTGCAGCTGAAAATATTTATAAAAGAATTAAGAATGAGAAATCTAGAAAGGATTACTAAGGAATAGCAAGGCATTTATTTGTAGATAACCACACGTGAGTGAAATTGACAAAAGCCCTCTCCCATTGAGTGCTTGCTAGGTGCTCTGGGTGTATTACTTCTGTTGGCCTTCCCTACAGTGGCAATATCCTTATTTTCCAAATGAGTCAATGGAGACTGAGGCGTTAAATAACTTCCGAAGGTTGACCAGTAGCTTGGGATTCAAGCTCAGCCTGTGCCCACAGTTCTCAGACAAAGGCAACCACTGGGCTGAGAGCACAAAGATTCTGAGTGGCCTCTCTCCCACTTCCCGAGTGGGACGATGGGGGGCTGCAGCGAGGATCCTTCACCTGTCTGGAGGTTGAAACAGCCAACAATGACATCCCTGACAGGATGGCTGCGGAATGTTGGGATACACTGCCAAGGGAGAACACATTTTTAGTAAAAATGCTGGGCGAGAAAGAGGATCTCAGTTATTGCAAGAAAAGCAGAACATGCTGGGCATTCAGGGTAATTAACGGAAATGTGAAGAATGTGAGTGAGTGAGTGAGTGAGAGCCTGAACCTAAAAGTGGTTTAGTTCAAAGAGGAGAAAGAAGTGGGGGGGCTGGGGAGGGGGTATGAAATTTTGAATTTTGTCTTTTTAGGAAATTGAGATACTGTGTAGTGTTTGGTAAGGAGAATGGGAAACATAAATATGAATAGTCTGTTGACACAGTGCTTTTCATAAAGATAACAGAATAGAAGAGACTTCACTGAAGAGTCTAGAAAGCCTCCCCTCTGCCTGGGTGATTTGGAAATGGACTGCTTTTAACACAGAGGGATGGACGACAGGCCTCTGAGGGTTCTTGAAGAAAGAATCTGTAATCCTTTTGGGTTTAACCATTAGGCAAATTTAGCTTCCTGGTTTCAGAAAGAGAAAACACACCCACAAAAAGAAAAACCCAGGCCCGTGGGAACAAGTAACTTCCTCCTCCTGGGGCTGTTTGAAAACCCTAATCTGCCTGTCATGAGTCCCTTTCCTGCTCAGCATGAGGCTGGCTGGGGAGGCGTCCAAGAGGCAAAGGGGTAGTGGGCAGAGAGAGCACGCCAGCTTGGATAAGTAACTGAATACACTTTGGCCGAGAGGTAGGTTTGGAACGTGGTTCTCAAGGCACAGAGACTGGTGAGGGGCAGCTTTCTAATGCTGTGTGCTCCTGGGGGGATGAAGGACCTGAATGACTGTGCCGAGTGCCCCCTCTTTGCTCCCTGCCGCCTCTGTCCTTCAGTCTAACTAACACATCTTGAAGCCGAAAAATTGAATTCTTCATTTCTTACTCGCTTGGTGACAAAATCCGAGAAAAGCCGAAGCCGAGTGAAAAAGAAATATCTGCAAACACAGAACTCGTTTCCTGCCAAGTATGAGTGTGTGCTGCAAATCCAGTAAAGTGATTTAGCAGATTAATTGATGGGAGCCCCGTGCGAGTTGGGGAAAGGTCTACAGTCTGGGCTGCTTAGATTTTAGTAAAGCAAACGGTGGGTAAGAATTGAGGTGGAGAGGAGGGGGTTCACTAGAAGTTATCTGGGGTGCTGTGAAAATTGGAGTGGCTTTTGTTGTGAGTGGAATCCACATTCAGGAAGACTCCTTAACAATTTTTATTTAACGATTTTGTTTGTGCTTAAGGTTGCAGGAGCCTTTGTTCACTTAAGTATGATAATGTCACTGTAATCTGGTGCTCCTTGTTTTAGGGGTCAGGGAGGGAAAACGGAAAGTAACACATTGTTCACTTGTTTTGGGAGAAGCATTTAACAGATGCTATTTCATTTAATCCTCACGGCAACCCTTGAAGGAGGAATATTATTTACATTTTATAAACGAGTAAAGTGAAAATGAAGTTTAGTTGAATAACTTGCTGCTGACGTTCACATGGCTATTAATAAACAGAGGAACCAGATTGGACCCAGATTTCCTTATCCCAAAGCCCTTTGCTACTTCACTTCAGAAAAATTATTTTTTTAATGGAGAGATTTTCAGCCCAAATTCTTTGAATGGTCACAGATTCCCAGTTCATACAGGCATTTTGGTTGTTTTCATGGTCTAGATACGTCTGAGACTAAAACAGTTTTGGGGACTAACATTTACTGATCACCTAGTAAAAACCAAATAAATATGGGTAATTAATTTTACTTACAGAATTGCTTCTGATTGGGATTTCTAAGTTCAACTTTAACTGAGTAAATGGTGTTTTATTGCTGACTCAGTAACTGGGTAGTGGTTCTGTGTGAGTTTGGGTGGTGGAAGCAAGTTGTCTAAGGTGTCTACAAAAAGGCGGAATAGACCGTTTCTGCCCTCAAGGAATTTCTAGTCTAGGCGAGGAGAGCTATACACAAATTCACAGACAGGCAGTATAAGAGTTACGTGTCAATATCAAATAGTACTGTAAGAGATGTCTTGGGGCTTGCGCCTAGATTCCAAACTGATTATAGAGAGAAGAAATCAGAGGGAGAGAAGGATGTACCCTGAGGGGACGAGGCAAGATTGGGTGTGAGTTAGGTTTGGGAGGATACACAGGATTTACCTATCTGGGTAAGAGCCAAGATGCCAATCGAGGCAGGTTCATGCTGCTGTGTCAGTTCATACCTGTGTCCACCAGGGAGTCTTCCATTGGGAATAACACAGGTGATGGTGAGGTAGACTGTCGCCAGGCTGTGAGGGGCTGAGTGGCAAATTAAATATTTGAGATTTTATCTTATTGGCAATGGCAGTGGGGCTGATGGCAGTATTAGAGGTGATGGTATAACACTAATAATTATAAACACACATCTAACATTTGTTGAGTGTTTGAACTGCCCGGTGCCCTATTCAACAAATGAACATTTATAGAACACTTCCAAGTGCCCAGAACAGTTCTCTGCTCTGGCAATACAACAATGTCCAGAACTAACAAAAATCCCTGCTCCTGTGAGGAGAGACAGACCGATGATAAAATAGGTCTTGTAATCTGAATTCTTGTCCTAATGCTATAGCGAAATGGAAACAGGGAAGTGGGCAGGGTGGGGATGACTGAGAGGACATCGCCATTGTAAGACTGAGCCCTGCATATGTGTATTAACTCACCGAATCCGTGAAATGATAGCGGATGGTCTGAAGAACTTTGAATATAGAGTGACATGAAGATATTGTAATTGCAGAGATGAGCAAAGAGTCGGGGAAGGACTGATGCCGTAGGGCCTAGCTAGAAGGCAACTGCAACGATCAAGACTAGTTTTCCCTAAAATGTTATGATGTTAGTAATTAATATCATGTAGGGTTTCGTAGAGAAAGAAGACTCATGTAGGAAAAACCACCAGAATACACCGTTTTTCTGATCCACGCCTCTTCCTCAGCTTCGAAACCAAGCACAATTATACTGCAAAAGGGACAGGGCTTGGTGTGGAGTTGTTTCTGCTGCATAAAGTGTGACATGGAGGTCACAAAGATGACAGAGGTTCTAAGCCTGGGTGAGTAGGACGTGGAGAAAAAGGAGATTTCGTTAAGAAAAATGGAAATTCAACAGAATATCTGTCATGCTGTTTCCACGATCTGAAAATTTCCGACATTAATTGGGGGCATCCTCTTGCATATTCATACTGAGAATCAGCGGTTTCTCCTTACAACGGGGTAGGCACGATGAAGTTAAAGGTGGTAGGTTCCTGGTGCCGGGAGACCTCGCCTCGGCTCCCCGGTACGCCTGGCCCGTGGCCCCACCCTCGGCTGTCCTTCCGCCTCACTGCTCAGCCTGACAGCTCCCACCTGCTCTGTCCTAACCTGCCGTCTGTTGCCGCTCACGTTTTTAACATTGCTGACCCTGAGTGTGTCAGTTTTTCCATGGCCATCCTAGAGCAGAAGACACCACAGGGTTCCATTTGTTAGGTCTAACCAATTTAATGTATATTTGTTATAACCACTTTGCACCATTTGAAAAAATAGTACACACACACTGAAAGCAAAAAATATTATTTTCATGTTATTCTTAAATGAACACACAGTTGTGCTCATTTAAGACGTGTATACCTGTGTCGTGCAGCCTCTCAACTTTTGGAAATGTATTTGGGCACACCACCCTTACTTTCTGTTCCATGTTTATCTTCATGTTTCTGTTCCATGTGATACTTCCTTTTTATCACAGAACCACAGAAAACCCTGTTTCCCACAGATACAAAGTTGTTGAAAGGAATACAGTACAATCTAATGTTGAAACTGAGCTACCTTGAGCTATTAGTTCTCATGGTGTCCAACAGATGTCATTATGTTTCCCTTGAAAATTTGAAATATCCCTTTTAGCCAAACTGTGAGTTTGCTACGGCACCCTGGGTGCCTTGGCACACGGTTTGGGAACTGTGGTACAGGCCTGTTCTCTACCATATCTGTTTCTTTTCCTCATCCTTATGACACTTCTTGGCCATACCCATTTTAATTACAAAAGTAACTTTAGACCCAGCCATGGCCTCATCTCCTCTTTTGCACTTGTAGACTCCTGGCCTGAGTTTAAGGTGACTCTCTACAGTCCACTCCTGATACCTTACACCACACTTGATAAGTCACTTCTTTGTCTCCAAACTTAGTCCAAAGAATTGTTTCCAGTCCTCCTTCTTCCTCACATCTTTTGTGAATAAAATCATGGCCCTGGGACCTCTGGTCTTCTGGTTTAGAATCATTGCCTGGCTTTTAACCATCATACTTTATTGACCACAAGCTCACATGGGTGCCAGGCCATGGGGAAGACGGGCTTCCCATGTCTTCGGCTCTCTTGAAAACATTGTGAGTCCACCACAGCCCCATGGGGAGGAGTGCTGTTACTAGTCCATTCCTGTCCGAGGAGACTGAGGCGGGCTGACACCAAGGCGTTGCGGCAGGACAGAACATGTGGGTGTTACTCGTCTCCCATGAGTAGAGGTAACTAGTGTAAATGAGTGGCTCACCATGTTCGATTTTTCATTTTACAGCCATATTTTTATAGAAGTAAAACACTGTAGCCTTTTTTTTTTTTTAAAGATTTTATTTATTTTCAGAGAGAGGGAGCACAAGCCAGGGGAGCGGCAGAGGGAGAAGCAGGCTCCCTGCTGAGCAAGGAGCCTGATGCGGGACTCGATCCCAGGACCCTGGGATTGTGACCCCTGCCAAAGGCAGAGACTTAACCGACTAAGCCACCCAGGTGTCCCCACTGTAGTTTTTTAAAAAAAAAAACAAACATGGTTATTTATTTAGAGAATGAGAGGGAGAGAGAGAATCCTATGCAGACTCCCTGCTGGGTGTGGAACCCGATGAGGGGCTTGATTCCACAACCCTGAGATCATGACCTGAGCAGAAATCAAGAGTCAGATGCTTATCAACATGGATGGGACTGGAGGAGATTATGCTAAGTGAAATAAGTCAAGCTGAGAAAGACAGTTATCATATGGTTTCACTTATATGTGGCACATAAGGAATAGCAGGGAGATCATTATGAGAAGGAAGGGAAAAATGAAGGGGGGGAACAGAGAGGGAGACAACCATGAGAGACTATGGACTCTGGGAAACAAACTGAGGGTTTTAGAGGGCTGGGGGGATGGGCTAGCCCGGTGATAGGTATTAAGAAGGGCACATATTGCATGGAGCACTGGGTGTTACATGCAAACAATGAATCATGGGACACTACATCAAAAACTATTGATGTACTGTATGGTGACTAACATAACATAAGGAAAAAAAAAGAAGTGTTGGATGCTTAGCTGACTGCACCACTCCGGCACTCCAACACACTAGCTTTCTGTAGACAGACATTTTGTCAATGGAGAAAGAGAAGAATAAAAACTGACCAGCCATAGAAGCATTAAAGTGCTTTTATTTCTATTTTAGTTTGATTTTAATATTCTTTACAAACTTTTTTCTACATATGTAATCATAATGTATATAACACCGATCTTGCTTTTTTTTAAAGTTACGTTATAAACATTTTTTAAAAAATTTAGGTACATAGTTCTTTTAGCCATCCTTAAAAAAATTCTTAATCACCATCAAGGTGATACTTGCCCATAATTTGAAAACCAAAACAGCTAAAAAGCTTTAACATAAAACAGCAGCCTCCTACCCCATCTTCCTAACCTCCCCCATCCAGTTTTACTCACTAGATCAACCACTTTCTTGTCCTCAATTTCACTGGCTCTGTAATAGCCCCTTAAATGGACCCCATCATTTATGTACCTGCTACCTGGCCTATTTTTACCTGTTTGACTTACTAAACTATCCGTTGACGGTGGTGGTTCTGTAGGATTACTAATTGCTGATAAAATCCTGTTCACTGTGCAAATGTATATGAGTAAACTCAGGGCTACATTATCAGATGTACTTTGCCTTGCCATTTTTATATGCCTAACTCACTTTCACCTTTCATTTATCATAAATGGCCATAGGCATATTGTTAGGATTCACAGCTTTATTATTAAACATTACTAGAGCTCCCATCTTTTACCAGTTATTTTCCCAAGCTAATGTTGTAAAAGTTTAGGAATTCAGCTGAGAAGATTTAATGAAGTTCTATTGTATTTTATACCATAATTATTAAGGCAGGTAACAGCCTGCCCATGATGATTGAAAATTTTAGGGTGTCAGGAAGGAACATAGTATACGGATGTATGCAAACTTTCTCAACAGAAATAATTTAAGGCAATCGCCTTTTCAAAATCGAAGATCTGTTTTCTGAAATACAGACTCAAAAGTATATGGTACCTATCCTGTACAATATACTTAACAAATTAATAGATTACTTTTGGGGGGCAGTTTTAGGCTTACAGAGTGGTTTATTGAATGGAAAGTACAGAGAGTTTCCCAGGTAGCACTCACCACCCGCCAGCTTCCCTAAAGTAGGAACATCTTGCATTGGTGTGTAAATTAGGAACATCTTGCATTGGCATGGTACATTTGTTACCACCGATTTGTTACAACCGATTGGTACATTATTATTACTGAAAATCCAGTTTTTATTAGGTTCACTCTTTGTGTTGTACATTCTATGGGTTTTGACCAACGTATAGTGACATGTATCCATCATTACAGCATTGTATGGAATAGCTGACTGCCCTAAAAATCCCCTGTGTGCCACCTATTTATCCTTACCTCCCCCTAAACTCCTGGTAAGCACTGATCTTTACTGTTTCCAATAAACTGCTGTTTTGTTTTGCCTTTTCCAGAATGTCATATAGTTGCAATCATGTAGTAAGCAGCCTTTTCAGGTTGGCTTCCTTCATTTAGCAATAGGCATTTACCTTTTCTCCATGTCTTTTTGTGGTTTGATGGCCCATTTCTTTTAATTTATGAATAATACTTTCTGCATGGACGTTCCATCATGTCTTTATCCATCCGCCCAGTGAACTACTTCTTGGTTGCTTCCAAGTTCTGTCAGTTATGAATGAAGTTGCTAGAAACATCCATGTGCATGTTCTTGTGTGAACTTAAGTTTTCACTTCATTTGGGTAAATTACTGAATCATATGTTAAGAGAAAATTTGGTTTTGTAAGACACTGCCAAGCCACTTCCAAAGTGGCTGTACCATTTTACATTCCCCCAGCAGTGAATGAGAGTTCCTGTCACTCCACATCTTCAACAGCATTTGGTGGTGTCAGTGTTTTGGATTTTTGCCATTCGAATAGGTGTGTGGTGGTACGTACCATTATTGTCTTAATTTGCAATTCCTTCATGACGTGGTGTTTAGCAGTCTTTTCAGATGGTTATTTACCATCTGTATATCTGCTTCAGTGGTGTCTATTCAGATCTTTTGCACGTTTTTAACTTGGATTCTTTGTTTTCTTATTATTGATTTTTGAGAGTTTTGTATCTTTTGGCTACCAGTTTATTTGGATTTTGCAACGATTTTCTCCCAGTCTGTAGGTTGTCTTTTTATTTTCTTCAGTGTCTTTCACAGAGCAGTAGTTTTAAATTTTAACGAAATCCAATTTACCAATTTTTTTCATGGATTATGCTTTTGGTGTTGTATCTAAAAGTCATCACTAACCCAAGGTCATCTAGATTTTCTCCTGTGTTACCTTCTAGGAATTTGATGCTTATGCATTTTACATTTAGTTCTGTTATTCATTTTGAGCTAATTTTTGTAAAAGATGTAAGATCTGGGTCTAGGGTAATTTCTTTTTCATGTGGACGTCCAGTTCGCCATTTGTTGAAAAGACTGTCATTTCTCCACTGAATTGGATTTGCTCCTCTGTCAAAGATCAGTTGGCCATATTTCTGTAGGTCTATTTCTGGGCTCTCTATTCTGTTCCCAATAAACTTTTAAATGAACTTTTTGTTAACTTCAGTGAAAATAAAATACCTTTTCATAAGAAGGGGGGTAGGTAGAATCATTCTTCCTATTTCTTCTAGCTTTTTCTCATGAGACTAGTTTATATTGAAGTATAGAGTCTGGCTGATAATTTTCTCATAAAAAGTTTCTGGGTCAGTTCCAACAAACTCCAGATCTGTGTGTGTGTGTGTCTTTGTGAGTCTGTGTCTGTGTGTACAGGCGGAGTGACAGACATCAACTGCACAAGATTTCTGGCAATGCCCCTGAAGTTTTATAATTTGATATTAAACCTGTCTTGCAGTGTTGACTGACAAAGCGTTTTGTTCTACCCCAATCTGTAACAGAAAACATACTTTAAGGTCATTGCCAGTAATTAAAACATCTGATTTCCTGTGCAACTTTCATCAGGGGACATTTGGCAGTGTCTGGAGACATTTTTGGTTATCACCACTCGTGACGAGGCGGGGAGAAGGGTGTTACTAGCTTCTTGGGTAGAGGTGAAGGATGCCGTGAACTACCCTACAATGCACAGAACAGCCCCCACAACAAATAATGTTTGGGATTTGAAACGTCAGTAGTGCTGAGGTTGAGAAATTCTGTTGTAGAGCAGCTGATTTATTTATATCCATGGCATGTTTTCCTCTTTGCTTTAAGCTCTAGAAAACCTACATTTTTGTAGATTTACAGCCTACATCTAACAATTGTACCAAAACTTATGGTGTGCTGTAATATTCAGCTTCCTTTAGATGTCTTGGGCTTAGTTGCACTTTCTGTCTGATTTCATAGTAGTCTGCATTATGTTGCATGCACTTATGTAAAGCTGCCTTAACTCTTAAAGTGGAATATAAATATGTAATTTTATATATTTCTGAATATATGTGGCTGAATTCTTGATCACAAAAATCTGACACTAGACGCAAAGTCGACATTTCTAATACTTCTTGGTTATACATACATAATCAGACTCTGCTTTTCATTTCCTCGTCTGGTCCTTTAAATGACACACTTGATACATAAGTTTCTATGATACATAAGTTTCCATGAGCTCATCTTGTTTTCAGTGTGTTCCCTTTTATTGTTAAGAGAAACAAAACCAAAAAACCCCATTGTTTCAGCAATCCCCTGTTGTCTTCCTCTGTGTGAAATTGCTCAACTAAGAGTTATGCAAATCGGGATCAGCCATGTAAGTGAGGCTTCTTACTGCACATTGATCCAGGGGAATGTCACCCATCTCTGGTATATTTGTCATCAGACGCACACTGGCCATAAGAGGGTCGGGACCCAGGCCTTCCCTCTTAGCACTCAGCCCCTTGCTTAATTCCCTCTAGCCAGACCAGCTCCTTTTCTGCCCCTCACCTCATTCTAGTCACAGGACCTTTGCACAGCCTCTTTCTTCCACCTCCAACTCCCTT
Organism: Ursus arctos; assembly: GCF_023065955.2. Classification (NCBI taxonomy): domain Eukaryota; kingdom Metazoa; phylum Chordata; class Mammalia; order Carnivora; family Ursidae; genus Ursus; species Ursus arctos. Next base: position 15,473,171 of record NW_026623078.1, read on the forward strand.
CCCTGAGACCTCCCAACTTTGCTAGGAGTCAAAGAGAAGGGGACATCGCTTCTTCTGTTCACATAAAGGCCTGCGTGGCTGTCACCTCTTGAGACACCTTGCAGAGCCCTTGCTGTCTCTTCAGAGCCCACTTAAGTGCATCTCCTGGATGTTGAGCAGTTTTCTTTATGTCTAGGAAAAATCTTCATGATTGACAATTTATTTCTGTTTAAATTCTTAGCAAAGACTATGACTCCAGCTGCAAGCTCTCCAAATTCTTTACTCCCACAGATTATCAGAGTTTGGAAGATCTTAAGCCATGGGTTCAGATTCTCTTGTTTATTCGTTTGTTTCCTATGCTGTATTTTTCATCCCTGGGATTTATTCCTTTTATCATTGGAATTTAGTACCTTTTAATCTTCTTCACCTATTTGGCCTATCCCCCATTCCCCCTCCTCTGGTAACCACCGGTTTTTTGTATTTATGAGTCTGTATCTGTTTGTTCATTTGTTTTATTTTTTAGATTCCAGGTGTAAGTGAAGTCATACGGTACTTGTCTTTCTCTGACTTATTATTTCACTTAGCGTAATACCTTCTAGGTCCATTTATGCTGTTGTGAGTGGTAAGATCTCATTCTTTTTTATGGCTGAGTAATATTCCTCTGTGTGTGTGTGTGTGTGTGTGTGTGTGTGTGTGTGTGTGTGTGTACATGTGTACCACTTCTTTATCCATTCATCCACTGATGGACATTTCAGTTGCTTTCATATCTTGGCTATTGTAAATAAAGAAGCAGTAAACAGAAGGGTGCATGTATCTTTCTGAATTAGTGTTTTCATTTTCTTTTCCCAGAAGGGGAATTGCTAGATCATATGGTATTTCTATTTTAAGTTTTTTGAAGAATCTCCATACTGTTTTCCACAGTGTCTGCACAAATTTACATTCCACCAGCAGTGCACAAGGGTTCCTTTTTCTCAGCATCCTCGCCGACACTTTTTATTTCTTGTCTTTTTTATTTTAGCCATTCTGATTGGTGTGAGGTGATATCTCGTTGGGGTTCTGATTTGCATTTCCCTGATATGATGAGTGGTGTTGAGCATCTTTTCATGAGTCTGTTGGTCACCTGGATGTCTTCTTTGGGAAAATGTCTATTCAGGTCACCTGCCCATTTTTTAATCAGATTGTTTGTTTTCTTGGTGTTCAGTTGTAGAAGTTCTTTTTATATTTTGGATATTAACCCCTCATTGGATATATCATTTGCAAATACTTCTCCCATTCTGTAGGTTGCCTTTTCATTTTGTTGATGATTTCTTTTAACGTGCAAATACTTTTTAGTTTTATGTAGTCCCAATTGTTTATTTTTGCTTTTGTTTCACTTGCCTGGAAAGACAGAACAATATTGCTAATGCCATTGTCCAAAAGTTTACTGCCTATGTTTTCTCTTAGAAGTTTTGTAAGATTTCAAGTCTTACATTTAGGTCTTTAATTCATTTTGAGTTTATTTTTTGCATGGTGTAAGAAAGGGATCCAATTTCATTCTTCTTCATGTAGCTGTCCAGTTTTCTGAACAGCATTTGTTTAAGAGACTATATTTTCTTCATTGTATATTCTTGCCTTCTTTGTCATAGATAAATTGACTATATAAGCATGGATTTATTTCTGGGCTCTCTATTCTGTTACATTGACCTATGTGTATTTTGTTTTAAATTTCTATTGTTTTAAATTTCTAAAAAATGTTTTCCATTTTTGTACAAGCATATATATATATATATATATATATATATATATATATATATATATATATATACTGCACCACCCAGGTGCCCCTGTACTGTGGATATCTTTTTATGTCTCTCTCTCTCTCTCTCTCTCTGTCCCTCTGCCTGTATACACAAACACACACATAATATTTTAATAACTACATAGTATTCTTATGTGTTGATGTATCATCTTCTAGGTAAATTTTCCAAAAGTCAGTTGCCTAAAGGCCAATCTGATATATTTATCAAATATTCCAATTTACCAGAAGACTTGTTTCTTTTAACTACTTGAATATTATGTCTATTTTTTTAAAGTATATTCATTTTTTAATGTTTCTCCTGCAATTTTTCAAGTGGCATATCAACCTTGTTTCTGAAATTAAAAGAATAAAAATTAATTTAATTTAAGCTTAAACTTAAGTTTAGAAGCATTAGAAAGAAATCACAAGTGACTAAAATATTCCCAACACATATGACATGCTAAGGCAAAATTAGGATGTGTTCACCCAGCAACTGTTTGCAAAACCATTTGACACAGAGGGATAAAACCACCCTGAGATGTGGAAGGGAAGTGAGGATGTGTAGAGAAATTTCTAGAAGGAAGCAGGAGATTTGCACCTTAGCTGTAACAAAAATGTGTCACCAGGGTTGATGAATTTTTAGAAATTAGTTTGAAATCCTAAAAATGTAAGGATGAGTAAAGTAAGGAATGAACTAGGAAACTACAGAAACAACCATATCTCAGAATACACTTAAGCTACTTGTTACAATTTTAAAAATCATGTCTGTAATATTTTCATTTTAATCTCTAAAAGGTAAAGACTCATGTTTTAAATATAAATTTAATACCATTATTATTAAACATAGAAGTGATGATAATTCCTTATCAAATATCCAGTAAATGGTCCAATTTCTCCAGTTATCTTATAATTCTTTTTAATAATTAAGCTATTTATTACTATCAACTAATGTTACTATAGTCCTAAGAAGATTCAACAATCCTGTTTTTAAAAATAGAACATTTTGGGGGTGCCTGGGTGGCTGAGTCGGTTAAGCATTCAACTCTTGATTTCGGCTCAGGTCATGATCTCAGAGTTGTAAGATCAAGCCCTGAGTCAGATTCTGTGCTGGGCATGGAGTGTGCTGAAGATTCTCCTTCTCTCTCCCTCTGCCCCCTCCCCCTGCTTAAAAAAAAAGAACATTTCTTAAAAGACATCATAGAAACTTTCAAAAGCTTTGAAAACAATTACATTTGATAAGAATTGTTATACACTTAAGCTATTAAAACCATTTCAATTAATACAAATTATAAACTTAAGCTGTCCCACAACAAACAGTTCCACAATAAATATCCTTTTCTAAGGTGTAACTGACCAGTTATTTTCATAGAAACAATGTATAGCTAGAAGTGGAATGTTAAGAAGTGCTCACATTTTAAAGGACTTCAATATGTATTGTCAAGTTAAAGATAGTATCATTTTCTCTCTCATGCCAAGCCCAACCATTTCATTTTATGGTGAGGAAATTAGAGCTGAGAGAAGAAAGTGGTTTTGTCCATGATTACAGAACTGTCATGGCTGGATCTAGCAGCCCTGCTTCCCAATTCCTAATTTGCTGCACCTGTCATTATCCACTGCCTTCTTCCAGGCAGGGACCAAATTACCCTTCAACTTCTCTGCTCTAGATTCCAAACGGTCAAGCATTTGAACACTCACCTACCTATTTAATTGTCTTTTTTGGACTCACCGTAATAAATGCCGTGGCTAAAATTGTACTGGCTTATTAGGGTGCTGATAAATGCAGTCAATTTGCTCTTTTTATGCATCCTTATTTCAGAATATCACAGTATCAGCTTCACATTAGTTATGCTACACATTCCTATTATAGCTAACTACATAATACCTGGTTTTTCCTGCTGCTATGCATATGTCCTACAGCATATAATTTAAAAAAAATGCTTTCAAACCAGGTAAAGACATTGGCAAACGTAAGGTAAATTAAAATGTATCAGAATCATCTGATCAGATCAGATCACAGAAACAAAGAAAATGTAATGAGGAAGCCAGCCATACTGCAGGACATCTCTCTTGGGGGGTGGGGAGAGCATATTTCTGATTAGTTTTTTATTGATACATGCCATAAGTTCACCCTTTTAAAGTGTACAGTTCGGTGGGTTTTAGTATACTTACAAGGCTGTAACACCATCACCGCTCTGTAATTCCAGAATCCTCTGCGTCTCATGTGTGGTGTGCTTGCAGAATGTACACACTGCATTTCAGCTGTGCACAAACAAAGAGAAGAAAGGCCTTCACATTCTTTAACTATCTCTCTTCATCCCTCTGAATAGCGGCAGGTGGGAGAACAGCCTTAAGTTCGCCAACACGGTTTGAATTTTTTCCAGTTTAATCTTTTATCATCATGCCGCCGCTTCTTTAACCTGGGAGCGTCATCCTTCACGTTTCTTCTCCTGCTCCCTTCTAAGATGGTACCTAAGTAGATAAAGGATTTCTGTTGTGCTATTTGGGGGAAAAAAAAGCCATAGATTCTCTTCATGTTCTTTGTCTGTCTGCTGACATATGACCGGACCCTGCTGATTGTGGGGAGCTTTACCCTAACAGCGCCCCCAGAACGAATGGATCACATCGGGACAGTTCCAGAACCCTTATACCTTCAACAGGCTGAGTGAGGGGAACCTCGAGACAGCTGCCCGGTCTGCTTCACTCCGTGTGAGGTGGCAAGCAAAGAGGGAGGCAGCAGCTCTTTCACAGCTACAGCCTCTTCCAGGCTGGGTCTAGGTGTGTGGACCTAAAACTACTAGATGTTCTTCAAGCCTCTTCCCACCACACCCCCTGTCCCAATTGGCCCTTCACAGTAAAAGTGGTTGGGGTTGGCCCCCTTGGACATACGTTCTGTCCCATTCTTCCTCCTTCTAAAGCTCCTTCAGGCTCCTCTTTCTCACATTTTATAACTCAAGAAGTACTTCTTGTAAAGCACACCTCTCTCCCTTCTCAGGGGAGCCCAACCTTCCTCACAGACTAGAAATGATATCCACACCACAGAGCAGCCCTGGGTTGGGAGTTGTCAAGGATTTGCTCTTAAAATGGAACCCAGAGGAACACCAGGAGCTGGGATTACCAGATACCAAAATGACATTGACTTAATTGCCTCAAGACCCTGTTCCTGTTACATATGGTATTTAAACTTTAGGGACCTCAAATCAGAGGTCGGTCAAAGCCAGGGTCTGGACCCAGGCAGACCTGGGTTACCAGCTTACATAAATGTGTCAACACAATGGTTTTCTGGGAGATTTCATAAAAGAAAAATACCGAGAACGTTTGAAAACGATTACCATGACATACAGAGGAGAGAACTCTTATTTGTCTAAGTAAAGAGAGTCTGACTGTACCTTTTTCAATTCTATCTTTTTCAAAAGGAATTTAGGAAAATGGGCAAAAGAAAAGAAAGCTACTTAAGGTAGGAACCGATGGGGCTGATTGTGGAGTTTAGTTCTGGATCTTTCTTCTCCTCTGCGGTCCTGAGGCTGCCTCTGAGGCTTCTCTGACCCCTTTTCTCTCTGATAGGTTGTTTGAAGAAAACATTGCGACTCTTCCGCATATAGACTTTGCTTCTCTGAAAACATCTCTGAAGTCTTATTCTTGAAAGTAAAGTAAAAAGGAAAACAATCAAATGGTGTCAAAAACGCTTCTATTTGGCCAGGCAAAGTAAGGCTCTTAAGTTATCTAACTGGTCCTGGAATGCAAGCATGAGGCGTGGACATTATTTTAGGGATACATTCCTCTGAACGACCCTTGAACCAAACCCAGCCTACTTTGGAAGCTCAAGATCACTTTTATTTGGGATTGTTACCACCCATCTCTAAGTCCTTGGGACTTCCTTTCTCTTGCTCTGGTTTTCTAAGCTCACTAATTCAGAGATTAAAGTCACTCCACGGAAAGGCTGCAAAGCTTTGGGTGGGTAAAGAAGTGCAGTTTTGGGGGCGCCTGGAGGGCTCAGTCAGTTAAGCGTCTGCCTTCGGCTTGGGTCACGATCCCAGAGTCATGGGATCGAGTCCCGCATCGGGCTCCTTGCTCAACCGGGAGCCTGCTTCTTCTTCCTGCTGCTCCCCCTGCTTGTGCTCTCTCTCTCTCTCTCTGACAAATAAATAAATAAAATCTTGAAAAAAAAAAAAAGAAGTAGAAGAAGAAAAAAAGTGTAGCTTTAAAGCTGATGGACCAAGTTCCACTTCTACCTAAGACCTTTGATAACCTGGCACGGGTTCACATCACGGCTTTGCTTTCCTCATGTGGGCAATGCCAGGCACAAAGTAGGTAATTACATGTTCTTCTCTTTTTTCCCTACCCGCACAGATACTTCTAGTAACTCCAGAATGACCGCTTGATATTGCAAGGTCAGGCAAAATGTCGCTAACAGGAGAAAGATTTCAGAGCTCCCGATGAGTCTTTGGATGAGTAATTGGCTTGTTGCCGGGAAAACTCAATGCAAATTGAAGCAGTCAGTTTGGGAAGTGGTGGTGAAGTTCAAGGCCAAAGAAAAAGGTTTTAGTTTCCTTTGGTGGCTGCTGGAATAAAGGAGAAAATGTACAAGTCATGAGAAAAACAAAACGTGATACCAACACAGTTTCTTTGTAGCATTTTGTAAAGGCTAGAAATTGAGGTTCTGAGAGGTTAAATTTTAGTAACTTTGTTTTTAAATTTTAAGATCTAGGATTGTGTGGAATTGTTAAAACACGGATTCAGCTTTCGGATTCAGCTTTCATAGGGGAAAGTGACGTCCAGTGGGATATAATACCTTTCAAGCTTAGGAAATCTGTGACAAACAAAATAGTACCCAAAACATATGTAATATGCAAACTCAGAACCTCTCTCACTGTGCGGCTTCCCTCCCCCCTCTTTAATTACAGAGCAATGCGTACATTCACGTTCAGGTCATCCTGCAATACTACAGTATACAGCAAAGTTGGTGTAGCATGCAAGGTGCCCACCCAAAAGTAGGGAGGGGAAGGAGGGGGGTGGAAGAAAACATCCATGTAGATGGTCCAAGTGGCCTGGGTGCCACCCTGCGGGTGGGATGGCAGATGTGCCCCCACTGTTCCCTCTTTGAGGCGGGGTGGGGTTTGTGCATGTGCTTCTCATCATCTCAAGTGTTTCTCTTGCAATGTTGAAGGGAGAACTAGTTTTTAGACCTCATTTATTTAGGTGTTTAACAGACATGTATATAGCTCTTACTGTGTGCTGTTTTAAGCATACTTCTAAGCACTTTAAAATATCAGCTAATTTAATTCATTTAATTATCATAACAATGCAATGAGCCAGATAATTTTTCAGAAGGATACTAAGAGACAGAGAGGTTTGCATCTTGCCCAAGATCACACAGTTAATGATTGATGGACCCAGGATTTGAGGTCAGCGAGCCTACTCTATAGTCCTTACTCCAAAATATCTTGTAAACTGTAGTGTCTTCCTTAGGAATTTTTGAGAGAAAATTTCCGTATGGGATCTTGCGCCTTATAAGTGGACTTCGGAACCTAACCAGCAGGGTGGTGGGTATCCTTTCTTTTTCTGTGCATATGTGGATTCGCTCCCATATCGATATGTGTGTGTAACTGTGTATATGTGCATTTTTTCAATCAGTCATGATTGATGGGCAAGAATGCCCGAATTATACAAATCTGTCTTTTTAATTCACCCTACTCTTAGAATATGTCAGTCTGACCCAATTTAATGAACTCTCCCCTATTGATGGACATCTAGATTGTCTCTGTGTATAATACAAATACCATTCCTTACCATAAAACAAATAAACTAAACCTGACAACCACGTGAAGTGATGGATGTTAACTAACTTTATTGTGGTCATCATTTCACAATACACAGTGTATGAAACATCACATTGTGTACCTTAAACTTACACAAAGTCATGTGTCAGGTATATCTCCGTAAAGCTGGAGGGGAAAAATAGAACAAATCGATCCCCAGAAGGAGAATTCAGAGTGGATGGTTTCGTCTTTGTTGAGCACATGGATGACTGTAACACATTATTGGATCTGACCACAGGCAGCAGGGGTGAGGAATGAAGACTCATACTTCGTCTTTTTTCCACAATTTTTTTTCTTTTTTTTAAAGGATTTTGGTATTCTAAGGCCCTTACGTGAGGATAAGCCACCCAGTGGATATTTGTTGTGTGACCAACAGACATTTTTGGAAAGAAAAGTTACCCACCTCCCATTTCCTGGTTGTGTGGGTGGACGTCCCTTTGTGAGCAAATGGTTGCCCAGCTGTTTCTGTCTCTTCAGACCAGTAGTTGAGCTCATGTGAATATCCCAGGGCTGTATTTGCATGTGAAACCCCTGGTTATTATCATTATTGAATGAAAATGTCCACATATGAAATATGCCTTCATTAACTGCTAAAAAAAAATTGAAGATATTGTCATAGGACTTGAAGATATTTACATCCGTAGGAATTGATGTAAAGTCCGTCATAAGAAACCTTAAGTATTTGTGCCGGGGCCTTGCCCTCCTGTGACGAGCTGGGGCTACTTCCTCTTCCTTTCGTGAAAGCGCTGTCACCCGCCCTGCACTCTTGCTCTTCCTGCCAGGAAACCAGCTCTAGCAAATCTGGTGCCTACCCTGTTACCCCATCTCCATTCTCCTCTTTTCCTGGGCTTAGTTTTTTTCCGTTTTTGATTTTTTAAACTCATTACTGTCTTTTTTTGGTGAAAGCATTTCAAATCCTTTTGAGAAAGAAGCAGGCCACAAAAATAATCCCTTCATTCAGCATCCTTAGTAAGTAGATAAAGCACAAGTTTCAAAATAGCCGTCCTATGGCAGAATGGTGGAGCACGGACTTACAGCTAAAGCTGTGTGTGAGTCCCGGTGCTGGCATTCCCCACTGTGGCTTGGCAACTGTTCACACAACCTTTCTACGCCTCAGCGTACTCCTCTGTAAAGTGAGGTTAGTGACACCTGTGTCATAGGGTTTCTTCAAGAGGTAAACGAGATGCTTAGAAAATGATAAATGTTTCATTAAATATACTAAGGTGGGAGTCATTGTACAGTGTAGCCCATATCATTTGCAAACATGTAACCACTTTCTCAGTTTTTGTTGGGGGTACGTTGTATTTTCTACCTTTCCGTTACCTTCCTACAGCAGAAGGCATTTGCAAGACCTGGTCTGAGTTCATCCCCATGTCACAACAAGGAGCTCTCTGAGCTTTCTTGCTGGACTGTGAGAAACTGTAGGACCCCAACCCAGAGCTCCCTGCCGGGTGCGCAGTCAGCAGAGGCTGACTCATGAGCGACCAAGGATGATTTTTCCACGTGGGGCAGTGTTGTAATTGTTTCCATCTGCAGCCCATGCATTGGTTCTCAGTGATCCATGGTGATGAGGGAGGGGAAATTATGAAATAAGCATAAAGAAATGATAATTCGTGGACTATCACCACCCCTCACACATCCACCTGCTTTCTGTTTCCATCCTTCATCTTCCTTCCCGGGTTCACTGCCCTTGGACAGTCACCGTTGTCTCTTTGTCTAGACGTCTCAGAGGATAAGATGTCCCCATCCAACTCTCTCCCCTCTTGCTCCTACAGAATTCTCTGTGGGAAGCAGTGGTCTCATCATATCGTTTCCCTGGGTAAAGAACTTTCCACGGCTTCCTGCTGAAATAAAGTCTGCGCTCCTTGGCATGGTATAGAAATAACACCCCTCAAAGTACTTTCCTTACCTCATCCCCTGTGCACACACACACACACACGCGCGTGCGCGTGCACACACACACACGCACACACAGAAATACACATTGCAGGGGTTTCTAACATTTTGAACAACTTTATGAAAAAAAGTAGTATAACATAATATCCCTTTATTTTCTGCCCACTCCAACTTTTTATTTTGAAAATAAAGCCACAGGGGGGGAAAGAAATGAAAGAACATCCTCACTTAGATTGACTGATTTTTTAATGTTATGCCACATTTGTCTCTCCACTCCCTTCTCTTTTTCATCTTGGCCAAAGTGTTGGAACTTGCAGACACCATGAGACTCCATCCCGGCACACGTGTGTATACATCTCCTAAGATATGATATTCTTCTGCATAACCATAGTGCAGTTATCATATCCCCTATGAAACCCAGCAATTCCCTGATACCATGTTCAAATAGATTCAGATTTCCCCAATTATCCCAACCTGTGTCCTCCTCTACCCCCACCCCCCCAATCCAGGATTATTCAAGGCTCACCCATTGTGTTTCTTTCGTCTCTTAATATGGAATAGTTCTGTCCTCACCCCCCAACCCCTGTACTTTTCAAAGTATCCAGACTAGTTACACACTATGGATTTTTCTGATCATTTTGTTCCTCTAACGTCTGTGTTTCCTATAAACTAGAAGTTAGTTCTAGAGGTTTCTGTGTCTTTTAAAACAACTGAGGTGGGTTTCACCTTCTTTCCTTCTTCTTGTCCACCTTTTGCAAGGGGAGTCAAGATGAGCGTGTGCGAAGGCGGAGTGCAGCAGACCAAGCTGGTCCATCCATTCGTTCTTGCCGCTCATATTCCCTGAGCACCGCTCTGTGCAGGCGCTAGGTAGCTACTGGGAATAGTGCCCTGAAGAAACAGGCTGGGGACCTCCCTGTCTGCCTCAATTGTGGTGGGGGCTGACCACGAATTAATCAATACATAATGGGATGTTGGTCACAATCAGAAAAAGAAAAAGCCTGAGGAATGGGCAGAGGGGTGATCTTTTCAGTAGGATCTTTAGTGAAGACCAGTCTGGGCAGGTAACATTGTGTCTAGGTCTGGAGAGGGTGGAAGAGAGAGACAGAGGTGCAGAGACAGAGAGACACTGAGAAGGAAAGAGGGAGAGAGAGACAGGCAGAGACAGAGAGACAGAGGGAGACAAAGAGAGATACAGAGTGTGCACTGGAGCTGGGCAGCTGGCCAGGCTGTGGGAATGTGGGCAGCCCAGAGGCTCGGTGGGGGTGCAGTCAGTGTGAGGGGGAAGCAGGGTGCTGCGAAGGGCAAAGGGCAGCAGCAGTCAGGTGGACCCTTCAGGGCCTCCTCTTGGAGCTGGCTGTGTGCTCAGCGGTGGCATCTTCCCTTCTTGAACAGCACCATCTTAATGGATGACCAGTGAAACACAGCTTTTTTTGGGAGGGGATGGGGGTTGAGACAGGTGAGAAAAGAACTTGCGTGTTTACTTATAGATCAACTCTAAAACCCATCTCGCTTATTTATAGATCAACTTAAAAACCGTTCTCCAGGGGCACCTGGGTGGCACAGCGGTTAAGCGTCTGCCTTCGGCTCAGGGCGTGATCCCGGAGTTGTGGGATCGAGCCCCATGTCAGGCTCCTCTGCTATGAGCCTGCTTCTTCCTCTCCCACTCCCCCTGCTTGTGTTCCCTCTCTCGCTGGCTGTCTCTATCTCTGTCAAATAAATAAATAAAATCTTAAAAAAAAAAAAAAACAGTTCTCCATTGCTGAAACTTTAGCATATTAAAAAGGGGGGGGCTGTTTTGAATCAAAGAAGTACTTGCTTCCCCTTTATTTTGGGAACTACAGCTCGCTAGTTTCGGAAAGAGGTATGACCGCCCTTTAGAGGCTTCATATCTCCATGATGAGATGATAAACAAGTCGAAGGTTGCAGGCCCCCTGGAAGCCTGCAGGACAAGGTGCAGAGACGAGCTGTGACCTGTGGATGACAGTTTGACAGAAACCTCAAGATCTGAGGTTTCTTAGAACAATTCCTCCTCCGGGAGTTATTTCCTGATTCCCACCACCTCCTCCCCAAACTCGGAATCATCTCTCCCTCCTCTAAAGTTCTAGGCAGTGGTCCCCCAATGGCACTGCTTCCTAATTCCACAGATTACGCCCCTCCCGGGGGGAAGGGACAGCCTGCCTCCACTGGGCCCCAGGGAATTTCCTGGAATACATGCAGGGAATCTGTTCTATGTAGTTTGATGCTCCTTCAGCTTTGGGAACCGCTGCTCTACTGGACCTTTTAATGGAGCTCATAACAGATTTTTTGTTTTTAATGTACAGATTTAACCATAAGGCTATGCTGTAAGGCAAGCCTCCTATCTGATTTCAGTTTTTAAAGTCATCTCTTTAGTCCCCAGAGGGCTTGGTGCAGTGCTCTGTACATCCTAGTATTAACCAGAGAAACGAATAAAGGAGTTCGGCATTCGGAAGCACGGTTATGTCGTTCTGCACTGGTCGGGCGGGAGCCCCTTCCCTTCCCTGTTCCTCCTCCGAAGCATTATGCACGGTCACGGCGTGCTGATGCCTTCATTTGTGCCCCCGGCTCCACCATCTTTCCTGGTTTGCACACTCACATACCTTACTGGGAAGCCCACCGGAGCTGGTCATCTGGGTGTTCCTCCAGGCAGCATGCCTCCCATATCGGCGTCTCCTCTTTTATTTCCAGTCTTGGTAAAGGCCACTGCCATTTTCCCAGGCCCCAAGCCACATTCAGCTGGAGCCAGGTTCTGCGCCATCTAGCTCTTAATCATGCTTGCCTTTGAGGCCTCAAGCCCCCTCACTTGACCTTGCCCATGGTGTCCTCGTGAAATGACAAAGTAAGAAAAACAACTCCCCAGCATGGCACCCAAGGTGCGCCTCCCTATCCATCCCAACGCCTGGCCTTCCCTACCTGCTCCTTGGCCAAAGGGTTTCTCATCATACAACAAGTTCCCTGAAGGGATCAGCTTGAACTTCTTCCCTGAAGGAGTGAGATGAACCAGTTCCCCAAAGGGGTGTGATGAACTGGTTCCCTGAAAGGGCCATGTTATCTCGGGATCAGTATTTCGCATGTGAAATTCCTTCTTCCTGGAATCCCTTCACTGACTCTGTCCTGCTTTGACTCAGAGCATTTCCTTCAGGACGTTTCCCCTGACTGCCTCTTTTTCCACTTGCCTGACTTAGGTGCCCTTTCTAGGTCCTGTGCATCCTCCGTCATTGACTCCCCACACTGTACTGTAATTTTAATTCACGATCATTGCCACAAGAATAGAGCATCTTCAGGGCAGGAATGATGTCTTCTGACATAAAATTGGTGTTCAATAAATACTTGCTGAATGAATGAATGAACACGCAAACGGTTATGTGAACAGTTTTCACATTTGAGTTTGTTAATATTTATAATAAAAAAATAAAAATGTTTTCTTTTTATTCTTTGTGAATGGAGATATTTTGGTAGCTTGGAGCCAGTTCTAAAATGGTAAAACAATGTCATTGCTTTTATATTCCCACAGGAAATATGGGATGTATAAAATCAAAAAGGAAAGACAATCTGAATGACGATGGAATAGATTTGAAGACTCAACCAGTACGTAATACTGACCGAACTATTTATGTGAGAGATCCAACGTCCAATAAACAGCAAAGGCCAGTAAGTAGATAGTCTCAGGGGAGAATTCCCACAGCAGGATCAAAGCATGGCTGCGTAATTTAAACACCAAATCTGTAACATGTGCATGCAAAAAAATCACATCCATTACTTGGGCCTCAAATAATTTTTGATGTGCTTTATAACCTAATCCTTTAAAGAGTTTGTAAACATTTTAGGAGGTAACCGGGCCACTTACTGTACAATAAAGGGCCTTTGATCACCTTCTCATGTGTAAAGAAAATCATCTTTCATATCACTGGTGGAAAGACCCACCCTTTATATATGAAGAAATCTGTCTCTCTGAACTTCTATGACTTAGGATAGGTAGTGAGATTAGCACAGTGGTCTGGAGGCAGAAGAAATTCTGGATTCAAGTCAGAAACTAAAATAAGTGTTAATGTGCCCTTTCGTGTATCATATTTTATCCCCTATCTTGTCATTCTTCAGTTAACTTCAAACAGTACAGATTATGAAGTTGTGATGACTTATTATAGAGAATTAAACAATTAAAAAAATACACAGCTAATTCTGCCCGCTAACCTTGGACAAATATCTGTACCAGAAATTTTATATGAGTGACGTGCTATTCGATGCAGTTGGGAAATGCTTGGCAAAGGAAGACTTAATAGTCTATCCGATTTCATGGACAAGAAGACCAGAGCTTTGGATAGTTGCTATGTTAAATGCACTTTACTTCAGATCTTTTATCCTTTCCATCTATTTTAATACATATATATATTATATATATTATATTATCAAATTAGCCCCAATGCCTTTATGAAGAATTTTCATAGTGTCTCTAGTCTGACATGTTTTAAATATAAGACCTTGGCATTATAGAGTGTGTTATTGTTACCAAGCCTTCTGCCAGCTCTTTCCCCACTGTTCCCTATTATCCTGTACGTTTGATGTATGTCAGTCTCATGCCATTGCTGAAATTGAGAAATCACTGCTGGCCTTCTTAAAAAGTGGAGATGAAGAGTGAATATATTATTACTATTAATTATTGTAATGATGTTTCTAGATAGATAAATTATTAAAATTACATAGAGAGAAACTCAAAATGTAGAAGACTATAGCTTTAATAATTTATATAAATATAATATTTAAAAATATTACATAAACAAGTATAAGTGTAGAACTATATTACATAAATATGATTCATAGAAAAGATAATGATTTAAAGAATTGGAGTCACAGATAGTTTCCTTATTATAGACTTTAAGAGATCTCATAAAAAGAATCTTGCTTTTCCTGGTATCACGTGCTAGGCATTTTATATGCTTTAAACCCAAGTTTTCTTTTGCAATGATGGACAAAGATGCCCTTGATTCGGAAAAACAAAGGCAAATCATATAAACGTACCATTTTTCCTCCTACTAAGAGTAAAAGGGGTTAAACATGGAGTTGGAAGGCAGAAGTTGTAAACCGGTTTGCAATATGGCACCTCCCTCCTGGATTCTGTCTTATAGTCTGTGCCTTCTCTGGTCATAGCTGCCCTTGTTTCCTGAGCGCGGCAGCGTGGCCTTATCCCATGGCCATAGATAACGCTCCCAGCCGTGACCAGATGTGCCAAAAATGAACACTCTGGCTCCATGACAGAGGAGCTCTGAGGAGCCGGTGAGGTAGAGTTGATGGAATTCAACAACCCCCCAAGGAAAAGACATTTTGAGGAAAGAGTTATGGCAGATGAGTTGCCCATACGTGTTTTGGTCTTCCAGAAAGTCCGTTAAAACATTTGTAAATTAAGGACTCTTTGATATTTCAAAATCAGCTTGCTGCTTTCAAAGTGATTTAATTAGTTTCTCCTCTTCTATTTATTTCCTCTAAACCATTTATAATTGATCATGCATCCTAATTATGCAAATCCCCATGATTAAAAAATCAGTCTAGAACTTCTTAAAGTAAATATTCAAGGATAACAACGGACCCCTGATTTTCTGATGCCAGGACGTAGAGTAATGTCCCCTTCCCCACTGCCCGGACCTCATAATTGGAGATTTTATGGGCAACGGTCATCAGAAATTTAAATATCAAAAAAAAAGAAGAGAAAAGAAATTTAAATTTCAGTGCAAACTGTTTTGGTCCCATTCCATTAAGTCACTGAATCAAAGGGAAAAGTTGCATGATTTGTGGATATAGGCCTTGGGCAGTACTTTCCTGAAAAGGGGCCCAAGAGGTCTTATCATCCTCCCCATGGTCACTGAGAGAAAAAGGAATTTGATTTAAAAGGTCAATGAGGTGGCCTTTTGTCCCACGGACCCTTCCTGCTAATCCACCTCCCAACTGAAGTAACCAGGGTTGCCATCTGTCCCCGTGACGGGAGCAGGGTCAGCCTTAGGAAGCCTGGATCCGTCAGGACCTGTTCTTAGCCTCTAGTGACAGAGCCCTGACTGGTTTTCTAAACAAGTCTGGGAAACACGGAGATCAGGAGTCCTGGCCAAAGTGGCAGTCCCACCAAGCCAACAGGGGCCCAGGCCATTTCCATCTTGTGCTCTGCTGTTCCTGGTGTCTGGTTTCCATGCTGAGACTGCAGCCTTCACCTGTTCACTTCCTGGCACCACCGACGGCAAATGACTGCTTTTAGAAGGGAGAGCCGTTCTGCTGAGCTGTGTCGGTTGGGACTCAGCTCCGCAAAATGTTTTCTCTGTTCTCCTCTTCTTTTCGGCTTCCTAAATTAGCCATTCTAAACCTCATTTGCTACTGTGAAAAAATGATATGAGTGTGAGTAAGAAAAGCTAAATGTAAAAATCCTTTTCCTAACCAATATTCTCTCCTAGGTTCCAGAATCTCAGCTTTTACCAGGACAGAGGTTCCAAACTAAAGGTATGTTTCCATAGCAACATGGTGGTTTTCCTTTCTTTACTGTTAGAGATACTATAAGGGAGTCGGCTTGGGTGTTTTTATTTATACTTTCATTGTGGAGAAATCCATGGAATATAAAATTTATCCTTGTAACCATTTTTACGTGTCCAGTTGAGTAGTGTTAGGCACATTGACATTATTGGCAGCCAGCATCCATCTCTAGAACTTCTTCATCTCCCCAGTCTGTCCAAACTTAACACTACCTCCCCGTTCCCCTACTCCCCTCAGCCCCTGGCAGCCACTATTCCACTTTCCACCTCGATGAATTTGGCTACTCTAGGTACCTCAAATAAGTGGAAGCATAAAAGTGTTTGTCCTTTCGTGTCTGGCTTATTTCACTCCTTGTAACGTCTTCAAGGCTCATCCATGTTGTAGCTCATGTCAGAACGTTCTCCCATTTTAAGGCTGAATCATATCTTGTTGTATGTACACACCACATTTTGTTTATCCATTCATTTGTCACTGAACATTTGGACTGTTCCCTCCTTTTAGCTCTTGCGAATAGTGCCGCTCTGAACATGGCTGTATCATTTCTTAAATAAAGGGCAGCAGTTAATTATAGTTGTAGGTCTGTGTGGTTGGGGATAACATGAAGTGTATCCAGTGTGGATGATATGTTGCTTACTGCAGACCATGTGGGCTCTGAGCCCCACTAGGCAGGAAACACACGGTTATTCATCTTTTGTGCCTGATAAAGACTTGTTAAAATGTTTCCATTGATGGATTCTTGAAGGTCTTCCCTTTCGTCCTTCATTTTTAGATCCGGAGGAGCAAGGAGACATCGTGGTAGCCTTGTACCCCTATGATGGCATCCACCCGGACGACTTATCTTTCAAAAAAGGAGAGAAGATGAAAGTCCTGGAGGAGTAAGTACCCCCACGCACCCTGTGCCTGCTGGCCCTTTACTCAGGCCACTGAGTCCTGGCCCCTTCGTATTGTTCCCAGCAGCACAGCAATAACCAGCCTCCCAGCCTCCTCCTTGCTAGCAGGGCTTTGGGAGTGGAAGGAGTGGGGCCAAAGGAATCTTCCTCTTATGTTCTCCAGCTTTCCCTTTGAATGCAGACACTGGTTTCTTTATCCATCTGTGCCCCCTTAAGTAGTTTGTGTCTGTGTGGAATTTGCATGTTATTTTAATGCCATGTTTAGTTAGCTGTATTGCTTAAATTCAGACTGGGTTTATGGGTCCGACTTGGTTTGATTTTTAAGGGCACTGTGCTGAAGCAGCCATCATTTTGGAAAAGCCCCTACTCAGCAGTTGTCATCTTTCTGTGAAGACACTTAGACATCGTCATGTCCTTGACCCACCCCTCCCCCCCCCCATGCTGACTCACAGACCCATGGCTCAGACCACAGGGGCTTGGTACTCAGAATAAGGATTTCCCAAGTATTTCCCCCTGATCTTGCATACATTGTCACCCTGGCCCGCCAACCGGGGTTGGAGGAAGGAGACCTTTTAGTAAGTACAAGGTGCTAAGTGATTAAGAGCACTTACCGCTCACGGGTGAGTGTGAACTTGGGCCTAATTCTGGCCCTGCCTCTTGATAGCTTTGTGACCTTGACCAGTCAGTTTGGCTCTATGCCTTTGTTTTGTCACTTAAGAAATGGGAGCGGCAGTGGCTCTGTCATGGGGTTGCTGTGAGAATGTCGTGTGTGCACATGTGTGTAAACACAGCATAGACGTACAGTGGGCAGCAGCTTCGTGTCATGTGGCTGTCCTTCAAGTCTTGCAATCAAGGAGCCTGGCCGTGTGTGGGAATTTGAACATTATAGTTGAGGCTCATGGGGACCCTCCATTCCTGCCTCCTTCCTCGGCCCCAGCCTCCTCCTTGGCTCCATGCTGAGAGCAGGAACGTGGGGATGAGCCTACCTGCTTGGAATTCTTTATGGTTTTCCATTTCTTTTCTTCACAGCAGCTCTCTATGGAAATTAGATGTTTTAACAGAGGAGTTTATAACGTGAGAGCATGTTTCATTGTTCCCTTGGCTCCCGTTTCTGTGAGGGTCCTACAGCATTTCTTAGAGATCCTGGGGGAAATTACAAACATGTTGCTTCTACAAAATAGGAACCATTTTCACCGATTCTTGTGTGTACAGCGCTGAGCACAGTGACCCAGTTGTGAGGCTGTTTCCTTTGCCTTAGTCTCTAAACACATTTTTATTTCAGCAAAAGGAATGAATTTTCCTGCTGGATTCTGGGATTCCAGGGATCTTACCACCCTCCTTCACCCCACAAAACAGACACCTTAAGATAATTGCTATTGCAGTTCTTGACTCATTGGAAACAAACACTTATTTTTTTTTTAAAGATTTTCTTTTTTTAAAAGTAATCTCTACATTCAATGTGGGACTCGAACCCACAAGCCCGAGATCAAGAGTCAATGCTCAACCAACAGAGCCAGCCACACGCCCCTTGGACACAAACACTTTTTGATGTCTGTTTCTCTTCCAGGCATGGAGAATGGTGGAAAGCTAAATCCCTTTCAACAAAGAGAGAAGGGTTCATCCCCAGCAACTACGTTGCCAAAGTCAACACCTTAGAAACGGAAGAGTGAGTCCTTCCCTCTTGCCATCTTGGATGGTTTTGTTTGCTGCCTTGGCTTTTTTATGCATTCCTTATCTTTTTCCTTCCCTGGAGAATAACATCCATGAAATGTGACAATGTCTTCACAGGTGGTTTTTCAAGGATATAACCAGGAAAGACGCAGAAAGGCAGCTGCTGGCTCCAGGGAACAGTGCCGGAGCTTTTCTTATTAGAGAAAGCGAAACCTTAAAAGGTAGGAAGTGGTTTAAGTCCCCTTGTAAATCACTATTTAGGAAATCATTCTTAGAAACTAGTCTAGAATTCTTTTTAAAAAAAAAAAAAAGATATATTCTTATAGTGAAAGTTTTATGGTTTGATAACAAATAAACTAAAGTGATTAGTTTTACTACAAAAAGTAACATAGCAGACATAATTACGGCCATGTCTTACCTCGCTTTATGTTTGCTGAGCCTCTTACATTACGGTTGAGTGTAAATCTTGATATTTTAAGAGAAAGGAAATCAAAATAACTTTTCAGTTCAGCAAAATAATAATAAAAAAAGCTAGCATGAAGAAGGAAAACGGCATGTTGGTAAGCTTCATGGCAACAAAATGGTAGCTTCATTTGTCAAGTAGACTTCTTACAGGACTTAAATTATGCACCAGATACACAGTGAACTTACATTTTGCATATTTTATGGGAAAATGTGTCCTACAGTGTTGTATAAGGCAGATCTTACTTGTAAAATATAAGCACAATCTCTACTTGCGTTTTTCCCCACAGGAAGCTACTCTCTTTCTGTCAGAGATTATGACCCTGTGCATGGTGATGTTATTAAGCACTACAAAATTAGAAGTCTGGACAATGGAGGTTATTACATCTCTCCACGAATCACTTTTCCTTGTATCAGTGACATGATTAAACATTACCAAAGTAAGTAAAAACTGAAGGTCGGACAAGACAAAACAGATTTATCATGAAGTGTAGGGTGTCAAACACATTTTTATATTACAATTCTCCTACCTCATATTTCTTTTGGATGAAGTTAGAGGATCATATTCTGTAACTGATTCTAAATTAATCTATAATTACGTATGCATTTAAAGCCAGATTTGATCTTAGTGAGTAATTATCCCAGTTCTTCCCACCCGATCCATGCTGTCTGACAGTTAATGTTCCAAAACTGTGAGGAGAAAAATGAATATTCTCTTCATGTAGTGCATATTTTTACAACACATCTTTAAATATTTGGAATCAGAATGCAGATTTGCAGATCTGTGTCTTTGTAGATGTATGTGTATATGTGTATAAAAGTAACCTACAGTCTGGATAAAAGAAAACAGAAATAACAATGACAAGAAAATATTTAGAAGTGGCAAGTCAATGGTCCTCTGTCTCCAGTGCCACTTTCCAGCCCTGTGATGCCAAGCCCATGGGCGGCCTTTAGGTTCGTTCCCTGTGTGACTGAACTGAGTTGCAGTGGGTAGCTGCTGGTATAGCTTATTTCTGCAACCCACTCCGAGGGGATACACAATGTAGGTCTGCAGACAGTACTAATGGATAGAATCAAGGATGTTCTGAATTGTCTTTCAGGTAAGAATTTCCAAAGTCACGATTAAACAAGAGATACTGCCATAGCATTTTAGGTTCATAGACTACGTTGACCTGGAAATGATCCCACTAGTAGTCGAAATTTCTTCATAGATACTGGTAAATTACGAAGTAGGACATCTCTTAACCTTTTTTTTTTTTTTTAATCTCTTTCACATTAGAGCAGTCAGATGGCTTGTGCAGAAGATTGGAGAAGGCGTGTATTAGCCCCAAACCACAAAAGCCATGGGACAAAGATGCCTGGGAGATCCCACGGGATTCCATCAAGTTGGTGAAAAGGCTTGGTGCCGGGCAGTTCGGGGAAGTCTGGATGGGTGAGTGTGTGGCTCTGGCGGAGGCGACCAGAGAAATAAGGGCTCAAGCCAGTGTCCATCCATTTTCTCAGCCAAACATTAAACCATGTCAGAAGCATCACTTGTTTTGTTTTGCTTTGTCCACCTGGCACCAAGAACTGGCCTCAAATTGGTTTGGTTGGACTCTCTTTGTTGTAATTTTCTCTCTTCTTTTTAAAAGTTTTTTAAAACCATTTTTAGTTGAATTATAGTTGACATACAATGTTGTATTCGTTTCAGGTATATAGCATAGTGATTCAACAATTCTGTGTGCTGTGCTCTGCTCACCATGAGAAGTGTAGTCGCCATCTGTCACCATACGACATTGTTATGACATTATTGACTCTGTCTTCCATGTTGTGCTTTTCTTCACCGTGACCTAATTGCTTTATAACTGGATGTTTGTACCTCTTACTCCCCTTTACCTATTTCACTTCTCCTCCTGCCCCTGGTAGTAGCTCTTTTAGAATGAACATTTATAAGGGAGAGGACAGTGGGTTTTTATCCTGACTGTTCTGTCTACTCATTCATGATTCTCTCATCACCAGATTCCCTGGACACATATTTTAAGGGTTGGGAATTGGCTTCCCTCTCAGGGAAAATTATATTTGGGGTGAGGATAGTCCTTAGTAGTGGGCGTAATAGGAAGCATCACATTTATTGTACTTTCTCACCAAGAAAGTTTCTAAAGATGTGCAAAGTGCTGCCATTAATGAATCATTCCTTTTTGTCAAGTCCTGCCTTCCCAGGCTGACAACAGGTATGATGAAATTAGAGCAGTGACTTCTCCAGAGGAATTTTTCCCCATGTCTTTTCTAAAGTTTTTATAGCGAATGTGAATTTTCTTTTTCTTTTGTGATAGAATTTTTAAAGCCTCTCTTTAAAAAGTCATGTTCTCTTTGAGGTTCTAACTGAAAATGCCATTGCTCTTGTTAAGGATAACACGTGAAGTCATACACATCTTAGTGGATCGCTTTTTCTGTGCCAGCTTTGTCTGAATGAAAAGCAACTGTGATTTCTAGAGAGACGAAGGGGTAGCAGCTTTTAATCCTGTGCAGTCCCCGCTGAGCAGAAGCTAGACACTCAGCCTGCTGCGACCATGCAGGCACCTCGCTTGCCCATCCAGGGGTCCGGTCTGTGAGGGAGAGGGGTTTTCTCCTCTAACGTCTTGGCCACTAGTGTCAGATTACTGCCTCCTTTCTCCTGTTGCTGTTGCTTGAGTTGAAGCATCTTTTAAATACAACAGATACTGACCCAGCATAGAATGAGTTCTCACTGCACTGTAAGTCTGTGAACTTGTTGTGGAATTGAGGTAAACGATAATTACAGAACCTGACAGTCTTCATTTTGGTTGGCATATTCCAGAACCAGTCAGTAGTGCCCATTTCCATCCCAGTCAGCAGATTCGTGGATGTGAGTGTGTGCTCCTGACGCGGCCTCTTCTCATTCACACTCTGTGGCCCAGGTCATAGAATCAAACTCCGCCTTTATCTGTCTGCCGTTTTCCTTTTTATTGAGGTAGAATTTGTGTCACATAAAATCAGTCATTTTAGGATTTTATTTATTTATTTTAGAGAGAGAGAGCGTGCGTGCGAGAGAGAGCACAGGCAGGGGGACAGGGAGAAGCAGACTCCCCACTGAGCAGGGAGCCCGACATGGGGCTTGATCCCAGGACCCTGGGGTCATGACCTGAGCCAAAGGCAGATGCTTAACTGACTGAGCCACCCAGGCATCCCCAAATCAGTCATTTTAAAGTGAACAATTCTGTGACATTTACTACATTCACACTGTTGTGTAACCACCACCTCCATCTAGTTCCAGAATACATTCATCACCCCAAAAGGAAGCACTGTGCCTGTGAAGCAATCGTTCCCCATTTCCCCTTCCCCCCGGACCCTGGCAACCACCATTCTACCTGTCTCAATGAACTTGACTAATCCAGGTACCTCATGTAAGTTGAATCACACTGCATTTATCCTTTTGTGACTGGCTTATGTCACTTAACGTAATGTCCTCAAGGCTCCTCCGTGTTGTAGCATATGTCAGAATTTCATCCTTTTTATGGCTGAATAATGTTCTGCTGTATGGATATACCACAATTTGTTTATCCATTTATCTGCTGATGGATATTTGGGTTGTTTCCACCTTTTGGCTATTGTGACTAATGCTGCTACGGGCGTTCACATACAGATTGTGTAGACAAATGGTGTCATTTCTATTGGGTATATACATTCTTTTAGGAGTGAAATTGCTGAGTCATATGGTAATTCTATCATTAACTTTTTGAGGGATCATCAAGCTGTTATCTGCTCATTTAAAAAAAAAAGCCACCTTCTTTATTCCTCTGAGATATTTGTATTTATTTCTTAATATATTTTTTTGCAAACCCACAGAATAGGGGCCGGAATTGTGTAATAAACATTACAGACACTTCACCTGAGTTCACCAGTTAGTAGTTTGCTATATTTGCTTTATCTCTTTTCTACATACATACACATACACATAAATATTTTATTTTTCTTGGTGTTGTTGTTGAACCACTTGAGGGTGAGTTGCAGATGTGATGACTTTTCACCCCTAAATACTGAAATATGTGTCTCCTAAGAGCAGGACCATTCTCTTACATGATACCTTGGCCACTTGAGGAGATCTAACATTGATGCATACTATTATCTAATACAGAGTCTAGAATTTCTTTAGTTGTCCCAGTAATGCCCTTGAGCTCCTTAGGATCATGTATTTGCATTGAGTTGACATGTCTTCACTATCCTCTACTCTGGAACAGTCCCTTGGTCCTTCTTCATCCTTTATGACATTTTGTAGAACATGGGTCAGTTGTTCTGTAGAATGTTTCTCATTTGGATTTTTCCATGATTTGGCTCAGGGGTTGCCTTTGTGCATGAATACTATCTAAGTAGTAAGTGATGCTATGTCCTCAGCGCATTTACCAGGAGGCACAAAATATTAGTTAGTCCCATTATTGCTCATGGTCTGTTTGATTTTAAGGAGGTCTACCAGATATCTCCACTGTAAATATTACTTTTTAATTCCCTTTCATAATTAATTAATAATCTGTGGGGAGATATTTAAGATCATGTAAATATCCTCTGCTCCAAAAGAATTTTCCCCAAGTGGTTTCAGCATTATCTGCTCATTTTGAGTTCTTTTCCCTCTTAGAAGCCATCACTTCTCTAAAAAGAAGCTGTCCCTGTCTTCCTCCACGCTCCCCGCAAACATGTCTTCTCCAACCCCACTGGCTCATGAGGGAACCAGGTACCTGCCTAATTCCCCTGGCCATCTGAGTGCTCTTCCCTCCCCGTATTTACCATGATTTTGAGTGGGGAGGAGGTGATGAAGTGAGGGGTGAGGAAGAAGAAGGATAGAAGGAGGAATATCCCAGCTGTACAGTGTCTTCTGGTCCCCTCTAGGCACATATGCATCAATTATCTCTCATAGTCACCGCAGTAACACCGTGAGGTAGGAATTATTGCCATCATTTGATAAACAAGGACACTGGACTCAGACAAGCGACTTGCCCAAAGTCATTCGAGGCAGTGAAGACGCCAGCCTCTTTGGCATCCCAGAGACCTGGACTCACTTGCTCGCTAATAAGCTATTTACAAGTTAATTTGACCTCATCAGTTTCCACATCAGTAAAATGGGCAGACAACCATCTTTTCAGTTGCTGAAATGAGAATGAGATTATACCTGACGTGTTTTCTATACAATATGATTCTGTGCTCTTCAGTTTTATTTATTTTACCGTATTTGGCCATAGTCACTGGAAGCTGTATTTCATTGGATTTTTCCCCATTTCCAGTCATGAGTTCAAACTATAAATGATCCAGTTAGACCTCTGTGAATATTTGCCAGCAAAGGACTTGCATACCTGTCACAAAGAGAAAAGTAGAGGGAGCTTAACTAGGGTGTACTCATCTGCTCTAAAACAGTAACCCAGCATACGGAATGATGGTTTGGAGTTCTGTTCTAACCTCCTTGTGTTCAGCTGTGAAGCCAGGATAAAGGCATCAAACTACATGCTATTTGCACTGGAGAGATAAGGGATAAGATCTGCTAGTTTGAGAAATTGCTTTGAGGGAAGAGATTAAGCTTGTCCTCTTGTATTTTCTTATAATTCTCTTTTTTGAATATTAAAGATTTTATTTATTGATTTATCAGAGAAAGAGAGGGGGGAGAGAGAGAGCACAAGCAGGGAGAGCAGCAGGCAGAGACAAAAGCAGGCTCCCCGCTGAGCAAGGAGCCCGATGTGGGACTCAATCTCAGGACCCTGGGATCATGACCTGAGCTGAAGGCAGATGCTTACCCGACTGAGCCACCCAGGCGCCCCTTCTTAAAATTTTCTTGAGAGCTACTAGCAAGCAGAATGGTAATCTCTTTGCCAGCTTTACCATGGTGGTGGTCACAGGAGCAATATGCCAGCCCAACTCGGCCAAAGAAACTGATGAGGGGGTGAGCTAACGTAGCAGCAGGGGGCACATGCCTGAGTCGACTGGCTCACAGTACATTTCTGTCCTGAGTGGCCCAAGCCTGTGCTGAAATCGTTACCTGCAGCTCAAGCTCATTGGTCCTTCTGAGATTAGGAAAACCTCTGCTTCCAATTCCAAATATACTAGACCTCCTGCCCGTTTCTCACCTTTTCCTGTTCATGCACTTCCACTGGCCACCTGCTAAATCTTCACACTGTTTTTTTAGAACATTTTTTAGCATGTGCCCAGGTGGTGGGAGAAACTGAGCTTAAAAGAGAGGAGAAATGTGGCATCAGAAAATATGTAATTGTTCTATCAGGAGTATTATTTGGATTTAAACTGTTTGAAAGAAGGTAAAAATCTGGTGAAAATTCACCATTTGAATAGCTTTGCTAATAATTTTGTGTTTATGGTCAAATGCATATAACATAAAATTTACCATCTTAACCATTTTTAAGTATACAATTCAGTACTGTTATAGACATTCCCATTAGACAGCCAATTTCCAATGCTCTTTTTATCTTGCAAAACTGAGCTTCTGTACTCTTTAAACAACAATTCCCCTTAACCCTCTTCCCAGCCCCTGTCAACCACCATTCTGCTTTCTGTCTATATAAATACGACCAGCCTTGGTATATCAAATAAGCAGAATCATAAAATATGTACTTTTCTTGTGTGACTGGCTTATTTCCTGTAGCACATCCTCCAGTTCATGCCTGTTGTAGCCTGTGATGGAATTTCTTTCCATTCTAAAGCTGACTAATATTTTGTTGACCCATTCGTCCACTGATAGACACGTGGGTTGATTCCCAAGTTATTGTGAATAATGCTGCTATGTACATGCGTGCACAGATTTCTCTTTGAGACCCTGCTTCCAATTCTCTGGGGCATATACTCAGAGTGGGATTGCTGGATCACAGGGAAATTCCATATTTAAATTTTTGAGGAACTGCCATACTGTTTTCCATAGCAGCTACACTTTACATTCCTACCAACAGTGCACAAGGCTTCCAATTTCTCCACATCCTCATCAACACTTACTCTTTACTTCTCTCTGTCTCTCTCTCTTTCTCTCCCCTTCCTTCCTTCCTTCCTCCCCTTACTCCCTGCCTTCCTCCCTTTCTAAGGTAGCCATCCTAATGGGTGTTAGCTTTTGTCTCATTATGATTTTGATATGCATTTCCCTAGTGATTAGTTATGTTCAGCATATGTGTTTATATTTTCATGTGTTTACTGGCCATTTATATATCTTCTTTGGAGAAATATCTATTCAAGTCCTTTGCTCAGGTTTTAATCGGGTTGTTCGATTTGCTAATAATATTTTACAAGAGAGAGGCAACAGAGGCTTATCTGAAAGGTCTTAATAGAACCTAGCTTTTTTAGGCATGATATGAGGATTAAATGAGATGATTCAGGTAAGCACTTAATCGACAGCACTCAGAAAACCAGTGTTATTATTAAATACTGAATTTCTTATAAAGGAAGTGTGGTAACATTAGTGTGAAGACTGAAGTAGGGGAGATTACCCAGGATTTCCGCACTCAACAAAGTTGTTTCTTGTTTTATTTTTTTAAAGATTTATTTATTTATTTGAGAGAGAGAGTGCACGAGGGTACGTGAATGCATGTTCATGTGTGCAGGGGGCAGGGGGGTGCAGGGGCAGAGGGACAAGGAGAGAGAGAATCTTCAAGCAGACTCCCTGCTGAGCATACAAGCTGAGCCAAAACCAAGAGTTGGACATTTAACAGACTGAGTCACCCAAGCACCCCTGTTTCTTGGGGTTTTTTTAATTAAATTTTTTATTTTGAAATAATTGTAGATTTATATGCAATTGTAAGAAATAATTAAGAAAAGAAAACATGTCCATGCAAACACTTTTACACAAATATTTGGAAGAGCATTATTCATAATAGCTAAAGATTGTAAATAACCCACATGTCCGTCAGTTGGATGGGTAGACAAAATGTGGTGTATCCATACCATGGAGTATGATTCAGCAATAAAAAGAAAGAAAGTACTGGGGCGCCTGGGTGGCACAGTGGTCAAGCGTCTGCCTTCAGCTCAGGGCGTGATCCTGGCGTTCTGGGATCGAGCCCCACATCAGGCTCTTCCACCATGAGCCTGCTTCTTCCTCTCCCACTCCCCCTACTTGTGTTCCCTCTCTCGCTGGCTGTCTCTATCTCTGTCAAATAAATAAATAAAATCTTTAAAAAAAAAATAAAAAGAAAGAAAGTACTGACACGTGCTGCAGTGTGGATGACCTTTCAAAACACTATGTTGAATGAAAGAAACCAGACAGACATAGAGGACCACATGTTATGTGATTCCATTTATATGAAGTGTTGTGAATAGGCAAATCTATAAAGACAAAGGAAATGAGTGGTTGCCTCGGGTGGAAGGCTGGAAGGATGGAGATGTGACTGTCAGTGGATATGGGGATTCTTTTGGGGGGTGATGGAAATGTTTCAGTAATTGTGCTGATGGGCTCACAACTCTGAATATTTAAAAACCAATGAATTGTATACTTTAAACAGGCAAATGGTATGGTATATGGATTATATTTCAACAAAGCTTTCATATGCATATATATATAATACAAAGAGATCCCATGTAACCTTTACCCAGTTTCCCCCACTGCTAACATCTTGCAAAACTGCAGTATGATATCATTGCCAGGATATTGACACTGGTGGTTGTTTTTTTAATCGTGCTTTTCTCTTTCTAGTCTTGTATTAAAGAAAGGAAGGAAGAGGAGGTAGGAACAGGGTGGGGAAAGAAGGAAGGAAAGAAGGAAGAAAGAAAAAGGAAAGGAAAAAGAAAAAATAGAAATTTTGATCTGGAATCTTTTGCAGATATAGTTCTGTGAATTTGGATGTCCTTAGCTATTAAAATAATGTCAATATGTTGAGTGCATTTAATAAAGGAATACTGGGAATAAAACCAAAACAATAATGCTTGGTGACATTATGTTATGCATCAGAGGTCAAAAGATGCCCCCTCTCCTAAATGTGTCTGTGTGCCTCATTCCAACAGTCTGAGGGCTGGTGTAATAGCGAGGTCTGCCATTTAGAGCTGCATGAATTTTATTTTTTATTTCTCTGTTTTATTTCTCAAGAGATGAGCAGGCTAGTTTTTCTCATTGGTAGAAAAAGAAGAACAAATTAAAAATGATATCACTGTCAACCAAGAAAATTGATATTTTTGTAAAGCTTGAGGAATGGTACATAGACACATTTTATGGTCCGGATTTTTTTGGTTCAAAATGCAGTGAACAAATACTAGGAAGTGACCTGTTCTGGGGGAGAGGGGGTTGGTATAAAAGAAAGGAGTTTCTCCCTCAAGCTGTTTCCTCTCGTTCGTGTGATCCTCTTGACATCTGGCTTGGTGACACGTTTCCCCCTGTGGATTATTGGATTCCGAGGGAACTGACTGATAGGTGAAGCCAAGGATGATGTTTCCTGTTACCACTTGGTCTACGAAGAGACTTTGTGGAAGAAAGGGAACTTGTTTTGAACTGATTCTGCTTGATCTATTTTCATTTGAGCCAACTGCGTTGAAACTAATCACCAGCCAACTTGCAAAGTGAACCCCATGTATCTTTTTATAAAGCCAACTTCATTGTGTGGTACCTAGGTGCTACTTAGCAAATTAGTCACACCTGAAAACAGAGCTTTCTCAAATTGTCACCCCAACTTTCTTTAACTGTGCCAGACTTGCACTCTTCAAGACATGCTTTCCTTTCAAATGATTTTTTAAAAATGACTTGCATCTGTAATGCCAACCCAAATCTCCATGACTAGGTTAATTGAACCCATACCCTACTGGAGAATATCTTGGTAATGTGTGATTTGATCCTGTAGTGCCGAATAAAAGTCATGGCTTTGTGCAAGTTGGAAAGCTGCCCTGTTGTTTAAATACCACGGCCCCAAGACACCAGTAAGTGGGAGCTGCTGCCATTCTTGAGCTCTGCTGGACGCAGCTGTTTCAGTCACTGCTCATCTCAAAGTCCTTATCAGCATTTTTAATATCTTCAGCAGCTGTGCTATTTCCTGATAACTTTTCCCTTACCCTTGGAAAGCATTTTTTTTCTTTATCCTTAACCCATAATTTCATATGATGTAAAAGTCTCAGTGAGTCCCATTGTTCGATGACAGAGAGAGAACACTTTTGTTTCTTTTGCTTTTATTGCTGTGTCATATAACAAGCAGCCTGGAAAGTATGTACAGCACAAATATTCTATATCACAAATAATTACAAAAGGAAAACTGGTGTGGGAGATGCTGCCTGAGACCACACACTGGAAACTTACCAGCACCCAGAAGCCCCCACTTACCCCTTCCCACCTCCAACCTGGCTGTACCCAAAAGACCATCCCCCAAAGGCAGCTGCCATTCTGACTTCTGTGGTAATTTCCTTTTCTTTACACGTTTGTTACTTTTGTATATGGGGGTGTGCATCCTCAAACAGTATAGTTTAGTTTTACCTGTTTTTAAACTTTATATAAATGCATCATACCAAATGTACTCTTGTATTACGTCTCGCCTCTTTCTGTTCAGCATTATCGTTGTGAGATTCATCCATGTCTTGGGGTGTAGCTACAGTTCATTTACCTTCATTGCTATGTAGTGTTTTGCTGTATTTTTACTCAAGTGGTATGATGGCTTGTCCATTGATTCCACTATTTATTGATGGAACTTCACATGTTCCCAGTTTTAAGCCGCTAGGAACAATTCTGCCAGGAACACTTTGGTACTGGTGCAAGGATACGTGACTTTCTCTAGGGTGAACCAGGAGTCCGTTTGCTGGATCACGGGAGTATGAATCTTCAACTCTCCTAAATACTGCCAACTCTGTTTCCAAAGTGCTTGTCCCAGCAAAATGTACAAGAGTTCTCAGTGTGCCATTTCCTGGTCAGCAGAATTATATCTAGAAGAAGGTGGGCCGCAGGTCAGCACAGCTCTTGTGTGTGTGTGTGTGGTCACTCAAGGTAATTGCACTTGAAAGAAGGCTGCTCTGTCAACATCCGTCATGGGCCCTGGGAATGTTGGTAAGGATAGAAGCTTCACAGCTGAATTCACTGATGCTCGGAAGAGAGCCCCGAAGGAGATGGCCTTGGGGAGGGGCCCCAGTTTCCCCACTAGGGTCGTGTGCTCACCAGCACTCACACTGTCAGGCTTGGTCATTATTGCTGAGCTGGGTGGTGGCGTCTTCCTATGGCTTTATTTGCATTTTTCTGATTACTAATAAGATTGAGTTCTTTTTACATGTTACTTAGCAATTTGGACTTCTTAAAATTTAAATTCAATTAATTAACATATAATGTATTATCAGTTTCAGAGGTAGAGGTGAGTGATTCATCAGTCTTATATAATACCCAGTGCTCATTACTTCACATGCCCTACTGAAGGTCCATCACCCAATGGACTTCTTTTTCAACTGTCCATGCAAGCCTTTGTCTATTTTTCTATTTTTTTTATTGATTTATAGGAATTCTTTATATATTCTGGGCACTAGTCCTTTGTCAGTTACATGCGTCAGAGAGAGTGTATTTTCTTGCTGTTTTGCCACTGATACAATCATGTAACTAAGGATCTACGTATAAACCTTTTTTTTTGCATTTTATATAATTTATTTTTTGTATTTATTATTGGAGGATAGTTGGCACACAATGTTATATTACTTTCAGATGCACAAAATAGTGATTTGGCAATTCTATACATTAGTCTCTGCTGACCCCGGTAAGTTCAGTTACCATCTGCTGCTACGTAACGTAATTGCAATATTATTGACTATATTTCCTATGCTCTACTTTTCATCTCCATGACTTATTTATTTGATAACTGGACGTTTGTACCTCTTCATTCCCTATACCTATGTTGCCCTTCCTCACACCCCCTCCTCTCTGGCAACCACCAGTTTGTTCTCTCTTGAGTTGGTTTGTTTGTTTGTTTGTTTGTTCGTTTGTTTTGTCTTTTTAGATCCCACATCTAAGGGAAATCATGTGGTATTTGTCTGTCTTTGTCTGACATATTTCACTTAGCATATTGCCCTCTAGGTCCATTCATGCTGTTGCCAATGGCAAGATCTCATCTCTTTTATGGCCGAGTAAATTCCAGTGTGTGTGCGCGTGTGTGTGCGTGTGTGCGTGCGTGCGTGTGTGTGCGTGTGTGCGCGCGCGCGCGTGTGTGTGTGCGCGTGTGTGCATATGTGTGTGTGCGTGTGTGCGTGTGTGTGTGCGTGTGTGCATGTGTGTGTGTGTGTGTGTGCGTGTGTGTGTGCGTGTGTGTGTGTGTGTGTGTGTACCACTTCCTTAACCATTCATCTACTGATGAACACTTAGGTTGCTTCCATATCTCAGCTATTGTAAATAATGCTGTAATAAACATAAGTATGCATATATCTTTTAGAATTAGTGTTTTCATGTTCTCTGGATAAATACCCAAAAGTGGAATTGCTGGATCATATGGTATTTCTATTTTTAATTTTTTGAGGAGCCTCCATACTGTTTTCCACAGTGGCTGCACAAATTTACATCCCTACCAACAGTGCACAAGGGTTCCTTTTTCTTCACATCCTCACCAACACTTGTTATTTCTTGTCTTTTTGATACTAGCCATTCTGACTAGTGCGAGGTGAGATCTCACTGTGGTTTTGATTTGCATTTCTCTGATAATTCGTGATGTTGAGCATCTTTTCATATGTCTGTTGGCCATCTGTAAGTCTTCTTTGGAAGTCTTCAGGTCCCCCTACCCATTTTTTTTAACGATTTTATTTATTTATGTGACAGAGAGACAGCCAGCGAGAGAGGGAACACAAGCAGGGGGAGTGGGAGAGGAAGAAGCAGGCTCCCAGCGGAGGAGCCTGATGTGGGGCTCGATCCCATAACGCCGGGATCACACCCTGAGCTGAAGGCGGCTGCCTAAGGACTGCACTACCCAGGCGCCCCCCACCCCCGCCACCCATTTTTAATCAGATTTTTTTTTTCTGGTGTTGAGTTATAGAAGTTCCTTATGTATTTGGATATTAACCCCTTATTGGATGTATAACATTTCTAATATCTTCTCCCACACAGTAGGTTGTCTTTTCATTTTGTTGATGGTTTGCTTTGCTATGCAAAAGCTGTTTATTTTGGCGTAGTCCCAGTAGATTAGTTTTGCTTTTGTTTTCCTTGCCTGAGGAAACATATTTATAAATATGTTGCAAAGGCTGATGTCCCAGTGTTTACTGCGTATGTTTTCTTTTAGGAGTTTTATAGCTTCAGGTCTTATATTTAGGTCTTTAATCCATCTTGAGTTTATTTTTTTGTATGGTGTAAGAAAGTGGTCCAGTTTCATTGTTTTGCATGTAGCTGTCCAATTTTCTTAACACCATTTATTGTAAAAAACTATCTTTTCCCCATTGTACATTCTTGCCTTCTTTCTCAAAGATTAATTGACCATACAAGTATGAGTTTATTTCTGGGCTCTCTATTCTGTTCTGTTGATGTATGTGTCTATTTTTGTGCCAGTACCATACTGCTTTGATTACTATAACTTTGTACTGTATCTTGAAACCTGGGATTGTGATGCCTCCAGCTATGTTCTTCTTTCTCAAGATTGCTTTGGCTATTCACGGACTTCTGTGGTTCCATACGAATTCTCAGATTATTTGTTCTGGTTCTGTAAAAAATGACTTGGTGTTTTGATTAAGATTACATTGAATCTGCAGGTTGCTTTGCACAGTAAGGTCATTTTAACAATATTAATTCTTCTAATCCAAGCATGGTATATCTCTCTGTTGGTTTATGTCATCTTTAATTTCTTTCATCAGTGTTTTGTAGTTTTCAGAGTACGGGTCTTTTACCTCCTTGGTTAAATTTATTCCTAAGTACTTTATTCTTTTTGGTACAATTATAAGTGGGATTGTTTTCTAAATTACTCTTTCTGCTATTTCATTATTAGTATATAGAGATACAACAGATTTCTGTTTATTAACTTTGTATCCTGTGACTTTACTAAATTCATTTATTAGATTTATTCTTATAACTG
Source organism: Ursus arctos (assembly GCF_023065955.2). Lineage (NCBI taxonomy): Eukaryota > Metazoa > Chordata > Mammalia > Carnivora > Ursidae > Ursus > Ursus arctos. The sequence continues at coordinate 15,506,151 of NW_026623078.1, forward strand.
AATACCTATGTGTAAACCTTTAAACAAATTTATAATGAATCTTTATTTTAATTTTTTTAAGTTTTAATTTTGTGTGTGATGACTGTGCTCTTAATCCCTACCACCTATTTCACCCATCCCACCATCCCCCTTCCCTCTGGTGACCAATAATTTGTTCTCTACAAATTTGTTAAGAGTCTGTTTCTTGGTTTGTCTCTCTCTCTATCTTTTTTTTCTTTGCTTGTTTGCTTTGTCTCTTGAATTCCACATATGAGTGAAATAATATGCTATTTGTCTTTCTCTGACTTATTTCAGTTTTCATTATACTCTCTAGCTCCATCCATGTTGTTGCAAATGTCAAGATTTCATTCTTTTTTATGACTGAATAGTATTCCATTGCATGCATATGGACACACACACACACACACACACACACACACACACACATATATATATATAACCACATCTTCTTGGGCTGCTTCCATAGTTTGGCTGTTATAAATAATGCTGCTACAAACATAGTGTTTTTGTATTTTGGGGGTAAATACCCAGTAGTGTGATTCCTGAATCATGGGGTAGTTTTATTTTTAATTTTTCTGAGGAACCCCCATACCATTTTTCACAGTGGTTGCACCAGTTTGCATTCCCACCAACAGTGCAGTGGGATTCCTTTTTCTCCACATCCTCGCCAACACTTGATGTTTTTTGTCTTTTTCATTTTAGCCATTCTGAGAGGTGTGAGGTGATATCTTACTGTAGTTTTGAGGTAATGAATCTTCTTGGTTCAAATACAATGTTAAAGGACTTTTGCTGGTGGAATTTACTTTAAATTTACTCTTAAAGGCTATAAGAAAGATCATATTGTGTGTAACTATGCATTTAAATGGAAAATCAATTTACTAGATTTATGATCCCATTATTTTTTGCAGGTTGTGGCTTTTGAAAATAACCTAATACAGTATTTTGTCAGCTTTCTATTACTGGCTCAGCCATACATTCTAATACTTATTTTACTTTGTATATTGCATTTCTCACTTCTCTGTACCACACTGCAAGCTACTATTAAGTACAAATCAAAGTGAAATATAAAAGGAAAGGTTTTAACAGAGTAATAAGTGTTAATGATCAGAAGAAAAGTTAGTAAGTATGGTTGACTGTTAACTAATACTTTTTCTGGCCCATTTGGAAGTGTGGAAATAGAGATGTAATTTCCTTTAAAGAAATAATTCCCTTTGTAAAGAAAGATACATATTCATTCACAAAATGAATCAAAATGGAAAAGAACAAAAGAAAGTAAAAGTCTGGTCCAAATTCTACCCCCCAGAGATCATCATTGTTGATGTTTTATTGAACATGTTTCCAGTCATCTCTATATTCTGTACAGACACAGGTAATTATGTGATCTAACAAAGAGACCAGACACTAGACATCACCATTTCGTAGGACAGGTAAAAGAAAACTAAAAGGCTGTAATACACCAGGTAGAGCAACCTGCCGGGAACCTGCTACCACTCCTTCCTCTCCTTTTTCTTGCACTTCCAAGAGAAGTACAGAGCGGAAAGGAAAGGCGAACGTGATTATTCTATTTCTGCTTTGTCAAACCACTGAGAAGAAGCGGCCCCAGGAGAAAACAAGGCTCAGAATTAAGCACGCCATTGGGGCAGGTTCCAGAAAAAGGGACCTTGGGGAAACTATATTAAGGAGTTAGTATTTCCCAAAGTGCATTTCACAGGGTGTGAAAAGGTACATGACAGAGTGTCCTGTGGTCAAGAAAGTGTGGGAAGCACTGAGGTTAGCCAAGTCTGACAGGTTTCTTCACTGCGGGACTCTCTGCTTCTGCTGCATCTCCTGGGTGGGGAAGGGGTGGGAGGCGGTGGTTCCCAGACATTTTGGTACAGAAGCCTTTGCTCATGGAGAGTCACCCAAGTCCAGTTCTCTTGGAAAAGTTGGGGAAATGCTTATTTGACTCTAGCTATATTATACTTCAAATGTAGTATATATAAGTAATTTCTTAAAGTGCAAGCCTTTTTATCCTGATTACAAAAATAATATATGTTCATTGTAGAAAATTTGGTAGTTAAAGGTATCGTGAACACAGTTGAAATCAGTCTAATTGCACCATTGGAGATGGCCAACATTTGGCATATTTTAATGTGTTTTCTTCCAGACCCGTGCGTGCGCACGCGCGCGCGCGTGTGTGCATGTGTGTGTGTGTGTGTGGTATAAGGGTATACTGAGCCTTGCTATGCATTTTTTTTGTTCTTGGGTAAAGAACATTTTATTCATGAGAGGAAAATCTTTGTCCCCATGATGGATTGCATATAGAGGTTTGGTTTTTTTTTCCAAAAATATTGCTTTATGATACCTTGTTGATTTTGGAATAATTTTAGATTTTTTTTGTAAAGATGGTACAGAGAATTCTCACACACCCTTGACTCAGCCTCCCCTAATGTTAACACTGTCTAGAGTTTTCTGTCAGTTTTTCTATCTACAAATTTTCTTCTAATTCTGCATGAGACTTTTGGTTTTCAGTTGGATAAAACATGCCTCTCTTCCACTGTCTTTCTAGGTTACTATAACAATAGTACCAAAGTGGCTGTGAAAACCCTGAAACCAGGCACTATGTCTGTGCAAGCTTTCCTGGAGGAAGCCAACCTCATGAAGACCCTTCAGCATGACAAGCTGGTGAGGCTGTATGCCGTGGTCACCAGAGAGGAGCCTATCTACATCATCACCGAGTACATGGCCAAGGGTGAGCGTGCCCCCCAAACCAAGGGCTTTTGAAAGGCTTCAAGCACCAAAAGTAAAACATTTATTTTTTAATTTTTTTTAAAAGATTTTTATTTATTTGAGAGAGAGATCACGAACAGGGGGTAGGGGTAGAGGGAGAAGCAGACTCCCTGCTGAGCAGGGAGCTGGATGCAGGGCTCCATCCCAGGACCCTGGGATCATGACCTGAGCCAAAGGCAGAGCCTTAACCGACTGAGCCACCCAGGCGCCCTGAAGTAAAACCTTTAAATGTTCACGGAATGTTCCAATAATTTTAATTCCAAAACAGCATGCTCACTACTAAAAAATCAGAACACACGGGGGAACAAAGCATTTTCATAAACCACTTCACCAAAAATATTATATGTATTATCTGTATTATAGAAATAATATGTAATCTTTCTATTTTCTCTGCATGTGTCTTCATATTCATATTAGCCATAAGAATCACATGCAAGACATAGAAGACCGTTAGTAAATATTTGTCCAAAAAAGACATATTTCAAATAAGAGTATTACTGTTATACCTTTAAAATGGGAGTTCTCAAAATCCTAAAACATGTTCATTTTCCTCTTTAGAATTATCTAAGTGTTCAGGGTGTGACTTCAAAATGTGAATATTTTTAAAACTCTTGGAGGTTACATTCCTCTGAAATCAGAATCACTGAAGAAGAGATGTCCTGCAACCATGTTTTCTCCGACCGATATCACCTTCGGATAATAGGGCTTGAATTACTCCCCTTCTTCCTCCATATCAGTTAGAGATACTAACAAACTGCCAAATGGTTCTTTAAAAATCTTTAAAAGGAATGAAGGAAGAAAAGAAAGAAACATAAGCAATAATAGCAAATTAACAATCATCTCATGCATCATGGAGATCATAGCGTGATGTCTCAGCTGAGTAGATTAGAAAGATGAATATTACATTTTCTTATTTAATATATATAAATATTTCAGAATATCAGTCACTCAGAGTCCTTCCAAAAAAGGACGTTGTTTAAAAACAAAACAAACCCACAAAAACAAAAACAATGACAACAAAACAAACAAAAAAACTAGCCCCTGTGGCTTAGTTTCTGGTTTAACCCAGAAACCAGGCTCAGGATCAGACACTTTGTCGTTCAGTCAATATTTGTCGAATTAAGCAGCTAGTCGTATTTGAATCATAAAAGTAAATACCTCATCACAATACTTAGCCTTTATTGAGTACTTACTGTATACCAGATTGTTCTTGATGCTTTCCTTGGGTGCTCTCCCTTAATCTTCTTAGCAATCTGAAGGCTAAGTACCATTGTTCGTGTTGAGGATGAAGCAGCAGAACATTTATTGAGCACTTACCAACTGCCAAGCACCGTGGCACGTGCTTTAAATCTGTCCTCACAAGGCCTCTGGTGAGAACTAGTAGGACATGCCCTCTTTCCAGGGACTAAGACATTACAGGTAACCACCTTGCCTAAGGTTGACCCTTTAAATTCTAAGAGAAAAAGCAGGTCTTGTTTTAGAGATGAAGCCTTAAGAAGTAGGAGGGTTTATCGACACACTTTCTCTTAGGGACAAAGCACAGTACGTTCATCAGATACTCATTGAACACCTACAGCACGCGCTGACTTCTGTGCTTTTGCTGGACACAGAGAGGAGCGAGCCTAGCGCAGTGCCTGCTGCAGGCAAGCCCTCTATGAGGACCTGCTGGTTTCTGTCTCTGAGCAGCTCTGAAGATCAGGCTGGATCAAGTGGATTGTGGCGGCAGGTGCAAAGTGCTGTGAAACGCATAGCTAGAAAAACAGTGTCCACCGTCACCTTTTCTTACCTGGCCCACACGCCACATTTCACATCAGGTCAAAGGTGACAGGTTAGAGGGGACTGCGTTTGACCAACTTCAGGAAAAGGCACCATGGCCATACAGAATCACAAAGGCTATCATTCTGTGAGCTCCCTCTCTAATAGTAGTGATCGTTTGACTTGTTTGGATTTCGATCTTATGTACACTCACTGGTTCCTCTTCTGTCAACAGGCAGTTTGCTGGATTTCCTGAAGAGCGATGAAGGGGGCAAAGTGCTGCTTCCAAAGCTAATTGACTTTTCTGCCCAGGTGAAGTATTAAAAATCCAGGGTGCACGTAAGTTCGCGAAGACCTCCCTGCTTCAGTGCCATGATGTTCCAGGGAGAAGGCATTTGTGTTGGGTGTTTCCCAGGAGTGGTTCTGAGAAAAAGGCCTTCTGAGGTGCACTTCCTTGGAGACAGTGATGGGTGTTTCACACTGAAGGCATGTGTGTGCGTATGTCTGGCTCTGACTTGGATGTCACCTTCCCTAAAACAAGGCAGCTTCTTAGACTTATGTTCATGCCTGCCCCAGCTAGAGAAGCACTGTGGCGGAAGGGGTCACTCGGTGCTCCATTTTGGAGACACAATCCCAAGTGGTCTGAGCACAGCACGTAATAAACGATTCCTATGTAGTAATAAGTTACTCATCTAAGGTGCAGGTGCTTTTAAGTCCTTAGTATTCCCGAAAACAGAGGAACTATATTCTTCTCCTTATCTACCCCCTTCCAGTCCTTTTCATTGGATACATCTTTAGGGTTCTAAGAAATATTCATTTATAATATTTCTAGTGCTAGCCTAGAAGTTGCAGGTTTGTTTAGTTTGGAATCACATGTTTCCTGAAACGCGTTTAAGGGCAGAAGGAAGTTACCCAGAAACCCAGCAATGTACCTGGTGTGTCAAGGAAATGATGCCAGCTACTATTAATAGTCTAATTGTGTCTATTAGTCATTTTCAGTAATTTGCTTGTTTTGTTTCTCAATACTGGCCGTGGGTAGTTCATGTTGGGAAGGTCATGTGCCATAAAGCCACGTAGCACAAGGGATTTCCAGAAGTTCTGGAAAAGGGTCCCCTTTATGATCTTCATTTCTTATTTCCATTTCTTCCCTCAGACCCTCTTTAAGTTGGGAAATTGATAAGGCCTTCTTGGGAAGGTGAGATCAAAGGAATGAATTAGTATGCAGGTAAAGTGCTTCAAGTAAGAGAGGATCAGAACACATATTCTACAGTACAATATCATGCACAGAGTTGGGGTTCGACATCTGCAGACTGGCGTGTATCATGGCTCGTGGCTCTGACTCGATAACCATAGCCGCTCAGGAAGTCTTTTGCCTCTTTGGGTTAGTTTATTCACCCATCACATGGGAATGGTAATTCCTATTTTTGGGAGATGTTGTTGGGGGTCTAATCTAATCACATCGGCACGGACACAAACACTTCAGAGCCTCTTGGTGGAAACTGAGGGGATCTTGGGGATGACAGTCCTCATCATTCTGGTAGAGGTGTGTGATGAAGTCACCCAGCTCAGGCCCCATCTCATCTATCCAAACTTGGCAAGTGTTAGTGGGTTCCTTATCTGAGTAAGAAATTCAAGGCTGATCTGGAACCCCAACATCTAAGATGGAATGAAACAAGATTGCTATGGTAGAACTGGGGGAAGGGAAAACGTCCAATAGCTCTGACTTTACTCAAACTCTCTACACTGGCCCCTGAGCTCCTCTAGGGACTCCAAGGGTTCCAGGACCATAGTTTGAAAACCACTGCTCTGCAGTAAGAGGAATGATTACTTGGATGAATGCAGCTCTAGATCCTATGTAGATAGGGAGTCAGGAAATGGAGAAAGCAGCAGTTAACTGATAAACTTGTGTCACACTCAACATTGATAAAGGAGGCCCTTGACTGGGGTGGTGATTTAGGCATCCCCTATGGATGAGACACTTGAGGAGTATAGTGAAGGTTTGTTGTACCCAATTCTCAGAAAAGGAAGGGGGTGGCTGACAGGGATATGGAAAAGTGGGGCATGTGGCCTGGAGGCATGAGTGGTCATAGTTCAAGTGCAGCTGAGGGTCTGATCTGTGTGTGCCTACAGTTCTATAGGGTTATATAGGAGCTACAGTTTTATGGAAATTATGCATACCAGGGTATGTAACATACCTGGAAAAGGACTTTATTTTGTCACATGAGTATTTTTTATTTGATTTTGCATGGCTTACCTTATGAAGAGCCTTATCTCAACATAGTCAAAGTTTTTATGGTCGAACTCAGGGTCTCTGTATCTATTCTTTAACTTTCTACCTTACTACTATTGCTAAAAAAGGTAATTTTTTTCTAACTTACAAATGAGTTAGGGGGAAAAGGTACTTTCTAAAACTTTGTAGTTTGCAAGGAAGATTATCCCAGAGCCTGGCATTGACCATGACTTTGAAATTGTAGGTTCCAGGTGGCTTCAGTTGACTCCCCTGTCAACTGTGATGGGGCTGAGCCCCCCCCTCCTCCCACAATGAGAGGAGGGGCCCGGGATAATCAAGGCCACCACCAAACCAGTGTTCCAAATTCAGCTCCTGCTAGATAAGCTTGTGTTTCCCTGCCAGTGTCTCTTTCTTAGCAGGGGCCACTGGGTAGAACTGGTGGGACATCCAGTCTAAGTGCATGGAGGGTGAAGTGTCAGTGGGACAGTCAGCAGGTCAGCACCACCCACGATGTCACTAAGCATGTGGTTCTTCACAAAATTCATTTTTTTGGCAACCAAATAGGATCTCCTTTTGAGTCCATCTTTGTTCATGGTGCAAACCTCACTCAGACTCTTCCCCAATCCTTCCCTCAAGGTGGACCTCCTGCGACCCCATGTTGCCCCACCTTTAATTACCATCTTCTTCATTTGCTTGTGACTTTTCTTGTTATGATATTGATAACACGAGAAGAGGGCCTGAACCTTGGCAACAAGGAGTGGGGCCTGCACGTCTCACTTTCAGTCTGAAATCATGTATCTTACACATGGCTTTCTGTCTATACCCGATGTGCATTCCCACCATGATATTGTCAATTCCCTTTGTGACCGGTACTACCAACACTCCTCTGAAATTCTCTCTATATACAGAAAGTCATCTCTGAATTTTTTCCCCTTTTCTTCTCCATCGTGTGCCGCCAGTTAACTCCATCACTTCTCCCTAATGGATAAGATGAGAATAATAAATGTACATAATGATGGCCCAGGGTGATCGAGGATACCTGGTGCCCACATACTGGAATGAACCATCCTTCCTATACCTTCTTCCACTTGACTCTTTAGCGTGGACATAGGGTAAAGCAGAAGGATTTATATGAGTCCATATTTGAACTCTAAACTGAACAACGAGCAGGCTGTAGTTTGTACTTTCTTCTGTTAGCATTCTCAGTAGTATCAAAGAGCACAAGAAGATATAATTAAACTCAGCTGTTTTTCGCAGTGAGGGGTGGAGAGTAGAAAGAAACCAGCTTACTTAATCTCAGCCCCAAAAGGATAAGGGAATCAGGGTGAGGGACAGCACTGGGACTTTTCCCACAGCCTCTCATCAGCCTCTTCTTCCCTCTCCCCATGACCTACTTCCCCAAGCTCTGCTTTTCCCCTCACCATCCTCCCCTTACACCAGTCGAGACAGGAAGTGGGTGAGTGCACATGACAGCCTCTCGTTCATGTGAGAGCTGATTTCATCACTTCCTGTCTCAGGATGAGTCCTAAAAAGCTCTTCTGAGCCCAAGCGTAATTCACTCTGTGCAACCTGTCTCTCAGCTCAATTGCCATTTAATGGAGAGGAAGAAATCCCAACTAAAGTAGCTCTACCAGTGCTCTCCCTCTGGTATGAAATGAAGCGATGCTGTGCTCTTTGTGCTAAAATTGGAAAATTACCCCTGGTGGAAGAAGTTTAATACTTTCAGAGCAGAGATAATGCATAATTCCCTCCCAGCCTTTGCCTCCTGCGAGAGAAGAAAAATGAACTTGAAAAGGCAGGGGGTTGAAATCTGTGGGAAATCCCTTCAAGGGAAGTGGAAGTGGAATTATAGACTTGTACAACTGAGGGGACAGAAGTGGGAAATCCACAGTTGCAAGATGGCAGTCAGAGAAATCATCTTGTCATTCAGGACGAGCGAAACAAAGCGTTTCTTGGTCTTTGATGGCAACATCACTGAAGGGCAAAAATGACCAAAAATGAAATGGACAATGTGTGTGAGTAAAACTGCAGTAGAAACAGAAAAGTCCGTTTTTGTTACAATTGTGGCAGCAAGTCCCCTTTCTTTAACTCCTTCCAGTTGATAGAGCACTTCTATGTCCATTATCTAATTTGAGCCCAACTACCTTGAAAGCATTTATATCTTTATTTACTACATTTAACAATTGAGGAGGTGACCTTGGGCTTAAGGTTACAGAGCTAGTGGCTGGAATTGCTGGACTCAGTCCTGGGTCTTCTGACTTTAGATAACCTGTCCTTCCCTCTGCGCTGTCTCACACTTGCATTCCAAGGTCAGAGTTGCTCCTAGGATTGTTTTGTACCTGACACCGTGCTGTTAACGCATTTTTACCCCTTGATGGGTTTTGCTTATCAGAATTAATGATATCTAGCTTCCTTCCCCAAAAAATATCTATTGCCAAACATAGATCTTTCTTTCACATAGTGATTAGGCTCAACTATATTTTGCCCCTCCATTACATTTAAGACACATTTTAAGTTGGAATTTGGTAAACTGAGGAAGGTCGGAAATCTCCATCCCTGTAATTCTCAACCTTTTTGAGTAAGAAGGCCACTTGCCATCAGAGCTTTTAAAGTACTCCCTCATTATAGTATCTGCTGACTGAGAAAACAAGACATAGACTGAGAATCCCTTGCAATAACTGTAGGTTGGGACCCACCAGTCTGTTGGTGGTAAATGAGTGTCTGAAAGGAATTTGCTGCAGAAGCTCGTAGAGTATTTGCCAATACCATAATGTGTCTGCTCATTCTACCTCTCTGTAAAGAACCTAAAAGATAAGTTAGGTTCTCATTCTGCAGCTCATGGCTACCCTTCACCCCCCCTTCCCCCACCATAATACAGTGAAGCAACCGCTTTATTTTCCAGACCTTTATTAATCAACCCCTGATTCATGGTGTCGTCCCATTTAATTTACTTAAACTGGAGGAAGAATTGCGTGGAGATAATGAATCAGATCCAGTGGCAAGGGAAATCCTCAGGTCGCAGACTTGTTTTGCCCCGTAGCCAGGAGGACAGATCTCCTTTCCAGTCCATATTTGGTCTCACTTCTTCACCCTGGAATTCTCATGCATGACTCCGTATTGAGGCCCCACGTTGCCAATTCTCCTTTCAAGCATGGACGTATCCTCAGAGGGGGAAAAGGCCGGCACGGAAGAGATATTTAATTCTACAAAATAATCTGAGCGGCGCACTGCGCAGGCTGATGGGGCGTGGTAGTCACCCAGGATGCATTACTAAGGAGCCAGGGCTTAGAATGTAAATCCCAAGATAAAATATGGAGATGGCGGCTAACTCTTTGTACAGAATATGAGAAACATCGCTATTGATGTAATTGAGCTATTGCTGATGTGTATAGAGGAGAAGGCATTGAGCCTTCAGGGCTGGAAAACCTGCTCCTGCCTGGGCACCGTCATTTCGTACGCCCATCCTCATCTGTAAAATGAGAGACATAGGTTAGGTTTCCCACAGCCTGATGCTCCAACTCTAAAATTCCACGACTAAGAAAATCTACTGAGGGTATCTATGTGAATCATCACCCGAAAGTGAAATGAATGATTTGGGGCGTTCAGAGGACACTGATGTGAGATTTTGACATTGCCGTACGTAAAGGACGATGGATGTATCACAGGGATACAGTACCCTGGAGCCTGTAAATGCTCTCTTTATCTGTTTTGTATAGTGAGTTTTATGTCTGAGACTTAAACTTTGACAGTGAAAACTTACAAAGGGGCGCCTGGGTGGCTCAGTCTCTTAAGCATCTTCCTTTGGCTCAGGTCATGATCCCAGGGTCCTGGATAGAGCCCTGAATCGGACTCCCTGCTCAGCGGGAAGACTGTTCTCCCTCTCCTTCCGCCTGCCTGTCCCCCTGTTTGTGCTCTCTTTCTGTGTGTGTGTGTCAAATAAATACATTAAAAAATCTTTAAAAAAAGAAAAGAAAAGAGAAAGAAAGAAAGAAAAAAAGAAAAAAGAAAAGAAAAGAAAACTTGCAAAATGGGCAAATGAAACTAGAGGTCCTTTCAGAATTGCAAAACTGGATCATAGGCAGTTTCCTTCTGAAAAAGTTGAAAGAATGGGAAACTGTCATTTAAAAATAGTATAAAACGAGAACCCTCTTTTTCCCCACTTTGCTAGGTGGGGGTGGGGATGTTTAGTGGGTTTACATGGAGGACAACCATGACTGGCTGTTTAAAATAGCAAGGAAGGCAGACGTTGTTACGCTTATTTCAATTTTGATTGGAAGGCTTTCTAGCAGCAGTGAGAAGCCTTAAGCTAATGTAAAAGGGAGGACGTGGTACTTCTGGTCTGCATGCCAGATCTTCCTCTTAGCTCAATTATTTTGTCCACGGGTGGCAATTTCTGATCAGTGCTACTGTAAGTCACAAAATAATTTCCTCTTTAGGGACTCATCGCGGAAGCCTGCAAGGCCAGAATTAAAATGAAGTAGTTTAGGAGTGGGCAGAGTTTATTATCAGCTGCTCACAATTTTAAAATGAAGATGGAGCACTTTGAAAAGAGCAGCAGAGTGTGTGAATTCTGATTGATCTTCGTCTGAAGCCCTTGGCTTGCTTTCCCCATGTTCCCCTCACCCTCTTGGGACACCTCCCCCCTTTTCACCCACAAACATGTAGAGAGAGCAGCCTGGCGGATCAGTAACGGCGGTGGATGGCGCACAAGGAATAGGGCAAGGCCTTTCTGGGATGGGTGCTGCAGGCTGCTTTCAGAGCACGTGCAACAGGATGGAACCCAGGGGGTGAGGTCACAGGAAGAGGTAGGCTTCCTGGAGGAGGTGACCCTAAGAGCCAGGGTTAGCCCTGCTAGCCTGGGAGGGGTTGGATGTAGGGAGGAGTCTTTGAGGGAACTTGGTGCATAAGGACACAGAAAAGGGGCATGAAGGGTGCAAATGGGGTGTGTGGAAAGAATGGGAGGGGGGACACAGGGCTGAGAGAAACTGGAAGTATTGTCCTCTTTTGAGTTACATTGGAGGCACAGTTAACTGTTTTCCATCTAAAAGGAAGTATTTGTGCCTCCACACCCCCCCTCACATGCCCTCAGGGCACTTGCTGTGGACAGGAGCTGGAGGGGGGACAGGAGCTGCAGACCGTCCTTTCAATGGGGATTTGATGACTTCCCAGGGAGAATGGGTGAAGGGAGCAGAGCCCCAGGCAGAGGACAGAGGCCAGCCTGGGGACAGCAGGAGCTGCGTCCTGGGAGACAGCCTTGTAAGGAGGAGGTGGGAACTTCCATTGGATTTTTGCAACAAGGAAGTCCTTGGAGATCTTGGAACTTGGCTACACCCTGTGAGTGTAGCAGTGTAGGTGAAAACCAGAGGCCTGATCTCGATGCCCTTCTCTGTTCCTGGTTCTCCCCCCCTTCTCCCAGTTCTTTGAATCTTTCCTTTGTCTGTAGAGCTTCCTGTCTCAACCTGGTTGGCTCTTCCTCACCGTCCTGGCCTTCCTTTCAGTCCTCCCCCACCATTCCCTAGCCACACACTGATTTCTGTCCTTATTTCAATGCAATTGGATAGTCTTTATTTTCAAAAGCAAGTTCATACTGATTTTTTTCTATGAAGGAAAAAAAATGAAACAAAATTACTTAAAGAGAGATTTTTAAATGATAGATCTTTTTAAAAAAAAATATGCTTCTGTAGTGTGCTGTAGAAAAAAAGCTTTCTTCCCCCGTCCTTGGAAAGTGGGCCTTAAGACTGTTACATTGGTCGTGAAGTTTCATAAAATATAAACATTTTTTTAAATTAAGTCACCAAAAGTCCCCCCCCCCCAATTTAAGAACAGTTTGTTGTCTTCAGAGTTTATTCTGAGGTCAGTTTGGCGCCTGGAATGCATTTCCCCGGTTTAATTGTGGTGGCTTCACAGCCTCTGCCCAACATAGCAGAGGCCTCATTCGCTGTCTTGCAGCAGGGAAATTGCATTTCTGATCTCCCTGGTGCAGCTCAGCAGCCAGATTGAGGTCCTGCCCCAGGAACCCGGGGGCCAGAGATGCCACAGCAAGGAGGGGGCCGCCAGGGGGCAGCTGAGCAGTACGTGCCACCATGTGGCCTTACCCGCTCCTCAGGAGGACACCCTTTCTAGAAAACCCCTTGCTGGCCCCCTCCTGCAGCCCCCAGGGCTCCTGCCCTGGGGCAGCAGCCAGAACCAGGGAGGTTGCAGTCCCCAGGATGTCAGCCTGCAGGGGCCTCCCAGCCTGGCTTCCTCCCCCCATTCCTCCCCTACTCCAGAGGCAGCTCCTGGAGCCTCTCTTCTTACAAACCCTCTCAGTTCCTTCTTCTGAAATATATCTCCCTCCCCCCACTCACCATCAAGTCTCATCTGAACAATGGTGGTTGCCTATTACCTGTGCTGCTGGACTGAGGGAGGAGAAATTCAGGGCTCCCAGTGATATGTGACTTTCGGGTAAACAAGGAACAATGTTTTAGTAGCAGTGTTCCCTTTGTATTTTACCTGGCAACCTCTTCTGAAGGTCTCTGGCTTCCTCCTCCCAAGCTGCATGGAGTAGGCAAGGCCAATTACATAAATGTATGTGTGCGTTTTGTATTGCGGTGAAATATACATAACATAAAATTTTACCATTTTAACCATTTTTAAGTGTACAGTTCAGTGGCATGAAGTGCATCCACACTGTTATGCAGCCATTCCCAATATCCATCCCCAGAACTTTTTCATCTTCCCAAACTGGAAGTCCCCACCCGTTGAACACGAACTCCCCATTGTCTTGTCTCCCCGGCCCCTGGGAACCACCCGTCTCTTCTCTGTCCCTGTGAGGTAGACCGCTTGAGGTGTCTCACCAGTAGGATGATTTTGAATCCCTGCTTCGTACCTTCAATGGATTCCCATCACATTTGTGAAATGTCTTGATGGCCTATGAGCTCAACTCCCCAGCATCCTGCCTTATTCCTATTGGTAGCCCACCAGCCTCTGTTCTATCTTAGTGCCTCTCCCAAGCCTCCTCCCAGAAGCTACCTCTTCTTCCATGCCCCCCCCCCCAACCTCCTGTTCAAGGACACCTTCCCCGACCTTCCCTCCTAAAATAATTCCATCCCAAACCCCTGCTCACTCCATTCTTCTCTATCTTGGCCTCCTGTTCGTTTCTTTCAGACCGCTTACAGCAGTTTAAATGTTTTGATAAGTTTCAGTTTACCTTTTGTATCCCTAGCACTTAGTGCCATGTAAATAGTAGGTGCTCAATAATATTTGTTGAATGACTATGTTGACCAAAGTGGGGACTGCCTATATTCAGTTTAAGACAATAATTTCTTTATTCTCTGCTTCATAAGCTCTGGGTCACTATTCAAGTGTATTTAGCAGTAAAATATTTTCCTGATACATTTATTCTTTCTTTTCCTCCAAGTGTGTTTACTTTCCTGCACAAAACTTACCTTGTTGGTCTAAATAGAAGTGAGAAAAGAAGAAGGAAGTAGAACACAAGTATCTGGGCCTTGATGCAAAGACAAAGAGCTGCTTTGTTTCTCCTTGTCAGTGGAATAGAGAATGCCAGAAGGAATGAGAAATTATAGGGAAAGGTTTAACACTGAAGCCAGTAGCGGATGCATTAAACTTGGGGGGGGGGGGAATACCGAGCAAGGTTTTCATTCCACTGTGTCCCTCGGATCCTTTGGCGGCCTCTCCCTGGGGCTGGGGAGAGCCCTGTGTCTGTGCCTGCAGCAGCCAACAGAGGCGAGAATACTGGAATTCAAGTGGCAATGGGGCTGGCTGATTCTTCTTCCAACGTCAGGATTTCCAGCTCCTGTCAAGTGTTCTATCCACATCTCCTCCCGTGTCTAGAACATAATTGTCTGGGTGACACCTTGTATTGCAGAACCAACTGCTTGCACATTTGCTAATGAAGATCATTTTCATACTTTCTTCCTATGGAAGATCCAGACCTTCTATCTCCCTGCCTACCCCCGCCAGGAACCCCAGCTTTGAGGTCCACCCTCCCTGCTCATTGTAGCTGTCCCTGGATCCCTGGACACTTGTCACTGCCATGCTTCAGCCCTTTCTCCCTCCAGCCCCTGGAGACCCTGCCGTTGTTTGTAGGGATCCAGGCAGGTAAGCCTTCAGACTCAGGCCTGTCTCTCTGTTTTTTGACTTCTCTCTTCCAGGACTCTGTCCTCTCTCCTCCACTGCCCCACATAGGCTGATGACCAATAGCTGTACCCCTCCACAAGTCCGAGCTGGTCCACTGGCCCCCATCTGTCTGGATCCCCACCCCACCCCCCGGGACTCCACCTCCAGCAGTCACTTCCCAGCACTCCCGACCCATCGAACCCTCCAACTGTTCCCATGTCTCCACTCCCCTCGTTCTTTCTCTTCTGACCAGGATTCTGCAGACCCACTTAGGGCTCTCCCTTTGTCATAGGTTCCTTACGTCTAACTCTTTACCTGTTTTGGCTCTATATCTCACAGCTGCCACCGATGCTGATGTGACACACTGGCTTTTTGTACTTGTAATTCAAGTCCAGTAATGGAGGTGCCTAATACTCCTCAGGCTCCCAGACAGCTGTTTCTCACCTTCTCCTCCTCCTCCACCCCCAAGCCTTACCTTCTCCCCTTTCCCTCCCTCAGTGGATTTCTTTGCTGTCTCTTTTGCCAGCAGGAGAAAGCCGCCCCCCTCCTCCTGGTGGGACAGCACCCTACATCAAGCACCAGGTCCCATCCCGTCTTGCCATTTCAAGACATAGTTCTAGAAATTCCGCATTAGTGTTTCCCCCTCATTTCTGTGCCAGTCTCAAAGGAATTACAAGTTCTCCCTTTCCTCCATCTCTCTCTCCACCTACCTCCACCTCCATTTTTCTCCTCCCTTTGTGTAGGGTCAAAAGCCCTGGAAGGACTATCCTCATTTTTCCCAATTCCTTTCCTTCCTCCTACTTTTGAACTCGGCACAGTTTAGCCATACAGGTCCTGGCAAGTTGTGCTTGATCCCACCACACTGAGTCCAAGGGCATTCCTCTGCCTCTTCTCTGCCTGCTGACAATGGTTGGGGCAGCTGGTCCCTGCCTCCTCCCAGACATGCTCTCTTCACTTAGCTTCTGGGATGCCATTCCCACTGGCCATTTCCTCCTCATCTCCCAACATTTAAACATGGGAGGGTCCCAGAGCTCAGCCCTAGGACCTTCTCTTTCTCCACACTGACCTCCTAAGTGATCCCATTGAAAGTGTTGTGTCACTTTCCTGGAGCCGCCGTAACAAATTCCCACCATCTAGGTGGCCTAAAACATCAGGGATTTATTCTCTCACAGTTCTGGGCACCAGGAGTCCCAAATAAAGATGTCAGCTCGGCTGTGCTCCCTCCAAAGGTTCGGGGGGTCAGGGGGAACCCTTCCTTGCCTGTCCACCTCCTGGCTCCTGGTGCTCCCTGGCTTGTGGCAACAATGCTTCACTCTGACTCTTTCTTCACAGGCCTTGTCCTCTGCATCCATGTCTCAAATCCCCCTCTGCCATTCTCTTACAAGACACCGGTCATGGACACCGACCGGTCATTGGATTTAGGACCTGCCCTAAACCCAGGATGGGACTCCATGGTGAGATCCTTAACTAATTCAATCTACAAAGACTCCTATTTTCAAATAAGTCACATTCCGAGGGTCCAGGTGACCATGAATTGAGGGGGGACTCTATTTGACCCAGCACAGTTGTCTATATCTGAGTCTTCCAAAATGTCTCTCTCTCTCGCTCTGTCTGCTCCCCTGAGCTAAGTGCTGACTCAGCATCTCCTCATGGATGTGTATCAGGCACGTCAGACTCAGCACTGCCCGAACTGAGCGCCGGTCCTTCCCCCTCCAGAACCTGCCACCCCGAGCTTTCTCCCCTTCTGATGGCGGTCCCTCCATCCTTCCAGTCACTCGTCAGGCCCTGACCTTGAAGTCATTGTTGGCCCTCTTTCTCCTACATCCAGTCCTTCAGCAAATCAGGTGATTCTACCTTTCCAACAGATTCACGTTCCTAATTCCTCCGGCGTTGTCACTGACCCAAGTCCCATGCTCTCTCTCAAAACAAGTTACTGAGAAGCTGCCTAATGAGTCTTGTGCTTTGGCTCTTGCTTCCTCCAGAGCCCATGTGTAATGCCGCGGCCAGAGTGCTGCTCTCAAAACCAAATCAGATCAACATCCTCCTCTTCTCAGCCTCCAGTTGCTCTGTGCCTCACTCGGAAGACGAGCTGAAGGCCCCACGGTGGCCATCTGCCTGCCGTGGTAGTCTTGCCATAGACTAGCTTTCAGAAGTTCCATCTTTTCATAAATGGTTTGTTCTTTTATTTGTGTGGAAGTCTGTGTCACAGACTTTCCTGGACTTGCCTTATCATAAGACTCCCCTTGGGTCCTTGTTTAAAATCTACGGATTTCTGGGTCCTTCTCTTTGATATCAGTAATTAAAAAGCAGGGCCCAGGACAAGCTGCAGGTGTCCTGTGGGCTTGGATGCGTCTGGAAAGCACTTCACTTGAGAATTTGCTGAATTCAGCGAGTGATCGTTTTTCTAGGTCATACATCTTGAAAAGTACAGCTGACCCTTGGACAACGCAGGTGTTATGGGCACTGACACCCCCCCCCAAGCAGCTGAAAATCTGTATATAACTTTTGGTTCCCCCCAGACATAACTACTAGATTGAAGCCTTACTGATAACATAAGGTCAGTTAACACATATTTTCTATGTTATACATATCACATACTGTATTACAATAAAGTAAGCTAAAGAGAAAAAATGTTACTAAGCAAATCCTAAGGAGGGGGTGCCTGGTGGCTCAGTAAGGTAAGCGTCTGCCTTTGGCTCAGGTCATGATCCCAGGGTCCTGGGATCAAGTCCAGTGTCGGACCCCCTGCTGCGGGGGGCAGTCTGCTTCTCCCTCTCCCTCTGCCTCTGTGTGCTCTCTCTCAAATAAATAAATAAATAAGTCCTTTTTTAAAAAAGAGAAAAAGATCAGGCTCCTCCGCTATGAGCCTGCTTCTTCCTCTCCCACTCCCCCTGCTTGTGTTCCCTCTCTCACTGGCTGTCTCTATCTCTGTCGAATAAATAAATAAAATCTTTAAAAAAAGAGAGAGAGAGAAAGAAAATCATAAGAAGGATACACTTATAGTACTGTATTTATCCACAAAAATCCACATAGAATCCGGTGCAGTTTGAACCTGTGTTGTTCAGTAGTCAAGCATACTTGCTTCTTTTCCTATAGCTGGTGGGGAGGTCTCTCTCCTTTGAGGTCGTGAAGACCAGTAACTGTTTCCTCCAGTCAATAGGCACAGAGGAAGTCTACCCGGTGAACAAAATACTTGACGATGCTTTTTCCTCAGATTCAGCCCTTCCAGCTCCCCCTCCTGCTCCCATATCGTCAGGAAAGGAACAAGCGTGAGAGGCAACCTTAACGGGCTCCATTCTTAAACACATGTTATTTTGGAAACTTATTTCAAGAGGGTTGAAATATAAATAAAGATGATAGCAAATCTGTCTCAGGCATATTTGGAATTGATCAGATCTCATGGTAGGTTTCTTTAAATGGGTCACAGGAAAATAAGTCAGGGATTAATTTCAGAGCTAGAGCTCAGGCTTTGCCCGGGAGTTCTTTCCAGCCAATGAAACGCAAGTTCTTGGAAGTATTTTGTTGGAGTTGAAATGTAGCACCTGTGCTTGTATATTGTCTTCAGTTCTTAGCTGTCTGACCCAGGGTATGTCTGTCGGCCCCACTGGGAAGTAAACTCTACAAGGTAGGGCTTATGTTTAGTTGCCCGGCACCCAGAACAGGCCCAGGCTCCTAGCGGGCAGGCTGACTTGGTGCAGATAAATGGAAGATCGTCCTCAGGCTAATGGAAGACCCTGCCTCGGAACGACAGTGATCTTCAGTCTTTTAATGTACTCGAGTGTCCTCTGGGTGTGGTATCCAGTGAAGCCACAAGTGACTAGACGCTCAGTTACACCCCTAGCTGCTTTGTGTTAACTTGTGGCCTCTGCATGCATGATACGATCATATAAATGTGAGTACATACTTAGTGAATAATCCTGGAGGTCTTTCAAGGTTCCTATAACAAAAAACAAATGTTTATGCTCTGGGATATTCTGGGAAAATGTGATCCATATCAGATCTCCTTTTTTTTTTTTTTTAATATAGGGTTTTTTCCTTATTAGAAGTCAGTGCAGGAGCACGTGGATGGCTCAGCTGGTTAAGCATCTGTCTGCCTTCCACTCAGGTCATAATCTCAGGGCCTGGGATCAAGTTCCACATCGGGCTGTCTGCTCAGCAGGCAGTCTGCTTCTCCCTCTCCCTCAGTGATCTCTTTCGCTTTCTTTTTCTCTCAAATAAATAAATAAAATCTTTAAAAAAAAATCAGTGCACACTTATGATAGAATTATTGAAAAAAATGAAAAAATAGTATTCAGATGCTATTATTCTTTTTACAAGCTTTTTTGTGTGTTCTTATGCTATATTTCAGTTTTATTTTATTTGTTTACTGATTTTTTAAATATTGTATCGATAATGGGTTAAAAAATGAAAAGTCTATACTATAGCTTAGAAACTAAAAACCCTGACTGCTTGGTCCCAATTTTAGCAACTCTAATGCATCTTTTCAGGTACCAGCATAGATTATGGCCATTCCTCCCCAGCCCCCATGGAAATGCATGATACGTACTCATGCTGTAATTCTATAGCTTAATGTATCTGGGCTACTTTTTATATCAGTGTAGAAGGATCCCCCTCATTCTTTTAAAGCTGCTTATCTCTGCTCCTGTATAGATGTCCTGTAGTTTATTTAACCATTGCGTTATTGATGGACATTTATGTTATTTTCTGGGGGTTTTTTGTTTGTTTTTACTGTAAGAAACAGTATATGGGCTAGGCCGGTGATGGGTAGTAAGGAGGGCACGTATTGCATGGTGCACTGGGTGTTACACGCAAGTGATGAATCATGGAACTTTATATCAGAAACTAGGGATGTACTGTATGGTGACTAACATAATAAAATAAAAAAATATTATTAAAAAAAAAGAAACAGTATATGTGGAAGAGCCTTCTCTACATGTTTCTATACGTGTGCAAGTGTGTTTGAATGATAAATTGTAGGTTGTGAATCTACCAAAAGTGTGCATACATTTTAAATTTTGATAGTTATTCCTGAAAGTCTTTCAAAAGGAATGAGAATGCCTTTTGCTTCATCCCCTTGCCCAAAGCAGATATTGTTATCATTCTCTAATCCAGTCCAGTAAGTCAAATTTAGCATTCATTGCAATTTATGTTTATTTAATATAGATGAGGTCAAACACCTTTTTCTATATTTATTCTTTCAGTTTATTTTTCTGGGAGCTCTTTCTTTAAACTTTCACTCATTTTTTCAATCAACTCATCACCGTCTATTTTATTTCTGATTTCAATTAGGTTTGTACCCTATGTGCTGTTTTGTATGTATTGGACTGAATATTGTCATTTTTCACTTTATGAAAAATCCTTCACAAACATATACATATCTTTGCATACAATATTCAACTCCTATGATTATATCACAAGTTCCTTAACATTCCCTTATAGATTAACATAAGAAGACTCTCCAATTCTTCACTAATACATACAACAATACAAAACATTTCTGCGGACAAACCTTTACGTACTTTATTTCCTTACTTGAGAACCCCCGCCCTTCCTCTGCCTCCGGTAGCCAGATAACCAGATCAGAACAGGAATGTTTTAAGTCTCTTAACATTCCCATCTTGTTCTCACGGAGCAAAATTTGGCATTTGAACAGAGTGAATTGTTTCTCAGTTTGAGGTGTTTGGGGGGAATATCTGGGTTAGTTCACATGCCACTTCGGAGGTGATCCGTATTCAAGCTCAGAAATTAGGCATTGGTTTTTCTCTTTTCCTCCCTCAGCTGGAGCAGGAGTGAACCGTTTGCTTCGTTCTCCTTTCAGAGTGGTAAGCAGGAGCATGGCTCGTGAGCCACAGATCGAGGAGTAGTTCACTTAGATTGTCGTGATAGCAGCAACACTGACGTAGCAGAGGGGACAGTAAGCAAAGGCGGTTTCCAATCCCTGAGTGCCATTTACCCACTGTGCAGAAGTGCTGAGTCTCTTTCACGACAGGGATGGTGGGGGAATCTTTGGCAGGTCATCCCTTTACTTTCTCAGGCAGTTGGTAGAAGGGAGCGGGCTGGGCATGCAGGGTCCGGAAGTCGGCTTCTGCCAAGGTTGGTGGCAGCCTCTCAGCCAAAGGGAGCCGGCAGGCGGAGGGCTGCCAGCTGGCGTGCCCGGGGCTGCACTTGCATACGGTGCCGGCAGCTTCCCGCCACTTGTCCTTCGGCTCAAGATCAGCTCTGCTGTTTGTCATTTCGCCATTATGAGCCCAATCTGGATTTGGGCTCTTTCTTTCTGTGATTAAGATCAGTAGCAGTAGTAGTCACGGGAGCAATAATCTTGCATCGAGCCTTTTTCCATTCTCCTTGTCACTCTCATCTGGGCTTTACCAGGTTGCTAAGATTATCATCACCGTTTTGCAGAGTGGAAAGCTTGAGGCTTCAAGAAGAAACTCACCCCCGTTTTGTATAAACCCAAGCTGAGTCATTCTAAAGTTTCTGAACCCTCGTCACAACTGTCTGACTCTGTCCTGAGGCATCATCGGTAATCCCTCTCCTTCCTGCCAATCCCTAGCTATGATTCACATGATGGCCAGGTTCAGCTGAGGCTAGATTGAGGAGGTGCCGGAGGGGAAGAAGTGACGTGGGAGGACCTGTGGCTGCTTCCCGCTTTGGTCTGGTCCCGCCCAGGCGTGCATGGGTGCTCCCATCTGGTGTGCCGCCGTGAGCTGCCACACCTCGTCCTTCATCGGAAGCTGCATTGCACAGGTGGGTGGGTGATGAGTGCTCTGCTGGCCGCTCTCCCCACAGCAAAGAGTCTTCGCTGGGTGTTCATCCTGCTTTCCAGGACAATTTTATGTGTGTGTGTTTGGGGGGGGGGGTGCAAAATACATAGAACATAAGACTCACCATTGTAATTTTTAGGTGCGCAGTTCAATGGCAATAAGTACATTCATGTTGTTGTGTAGTCATCACCACCGCCCGTCTCCAGAACTTTTCTCATCTTGCAAAAATAAAACTCTATACCCACTAAACAACTCCCCATTCTCCCTCCCACTGGCCTTTGACAACCACCCTTCTCCTTTCTGTCTCTATGAATTTGACTGCTCGAAGTACATAATATGAGTGGGATCATACAGTATTTGCCCTTTTGTGACTAGCTTATTTCACTCAACGTAGTGTCCTCAATTTTCATCCATGCATGTGTCAAAATTTCATTTCTTTTTAAGGCTCAGTGATATTCCATTGTGGGTATAGATCACATTTTGTTTATCCATTCATTCATCAATGGACACTTAGGTTGCTTCCAACTTTTGGCTCTTGCGAAAAATACTACTATGAATAGGGATGTACAAATATCTGTTACATATTGTACAAACACCTTTTAATTTTGAGGGGGGGGGATATACCCAGAAATGGAATTGATGGATCACAGAGTAATTCCATGTTTGTTTGGTAATTTTTTTAAGAACACCCATTCTGTCTTCCGTATGGCTGCACCATTTTACATTCCCACCAGCAGAGCAGGAGGGTTGCAATTTCTCCACATCCTCACCAACACTTGTTATTTTCTGCTTTTTTGTTTGTTTGTTTTTTGCTTGTTTGTCTTTGTAATAGCCATCCTCGTGGGTGTGAAGTAGTTCAACAAGTTTTCATAAGAGAATATCTATGGAAATTAGTTGAAAAATGTGTTTTGCTAAAGAAGGTGAATCTCCTTCACGGAAATTTACTGATTTGACTATGATTTTCAGTGACATTATGAGTGTCTCCCTGAGACATCCTTGCATACTGTTGGATGGATTAAATGTTGACCAGTCACAGGAACCTCACCTGCCCTAAGTTTGCATATACCAGACTGCCCTCATCTTTGAGCTTTGAATGTAGTCTGACAGACTGAAAACTTTAACTTGGCCACTTTATACACTATCTTGTTTTTTTTATTTCTCTTTTCCCTCCTTTTACCTTCCTGTGAGCATTCCACTGTTTGTACCTCTTTGTAAAGGAGAAGCCAGTCTAGATGAAAGGTTAAGAGCACAGGTGATGGGACCAGCCAGACTTGCAGTCAAATCCAAGTTTATCCAGGAAAAAATTACCTTCTCCAAGACTCAGCTTCCACATCTTTACTGTGAATATTGCCTGTCTCATAGGCTTGTTTTAAGGATTATAAATGCCTGGCCAGGTGCCTGGGCAGAGTAAACAGCCAATGTAATCGTCACCATCACCACCATCATCAAAGTAATACATTTCACTACTCCTTAGTTTCACTTGAAAGAGAAGAATAAAGAAAAACAATAATAACCATGTAAAGCTAAAACAACATTTCTAAGAAATTTTCACGCCAAAACACATCAAGGAATGAGCTCTCTGTTCCATCTCTTCCTCTACCAAATTACAGATTGAAGAGTGTAGGACTCCAGTATGGAAAGATCAATGAATATTAATAGAAAAGTGTTTCTATAAAAACTATCAAGGGCTATAAAACAAATGTTGCCATATTTGGAGTACAGAGGGAATGTGTTCCTACTTAAGCTTTCTTTCTGAAAGCTCCCTGTCGTCTTTACATTCTATTTTTCTGTGGTCATTAAATGGTTGTTAGGTCAGTTAGGATTGTCCCTAGGGGCTCCCTGTTACAAAGGATCCTTCACATAGACTGTAGGTTTTACCCAATTGCTTTTCATTGGTTCCATGCCAACTTATTAATATTATCATTATCATTATTTCACAAGCTTCCTGGGACTTTTGAAAGTGATTGATTATTTGAATTCTATTTTTCCCAAGTGTAGGAAGGAAATACATATCTAAAGAATGAAGTTATCGAAGCCTACTAGGACAGGTAAAGCAATAAAACCAGATTTTTATTCTTTGCTGCCTTTTGGCACTTTTCTTGTTTAATTTCTCTCATTGCTTGTCTAGATGACAAATGTTTTCCAACCAGCCAATTCTAAGACAGGTTGTATTTTCAGTTCCAGATTCTCATTTAGCCTGGAATTTCCTGGGGCAGATTTTAGCTTTGCTTGAGAGATCACATTGAGTCCCTCAATTAGGTTCCTTTCATTCCTTTATTCCCTCCGTCATCTGACTCAAATGTGGGCTTCTTCTCATTAAAATAAAAAATAACTCACTAAGCAAGATAGCTTGTTATTTGCCAATTTCTCAGAAAAGTGATAGTAATTAGGATGAATACAGGAACACCAGAGCAAGACTTCCAGAGCAAGGCAGTCCACACAAACATTTTGTTATTTGTCCAAAGCATCACTCAGATTCTCTGGGGAAAGCAGCCCAGTGTGTGTGCCAAGCAAGCCATCCGTAGAGCACAGGCTTGGGAAGGGCTACTGAAGGCTCAGAGCCCGAGCATCTGAACAGGAGAGAGCCTGCTGGAAGCTGGGATGTACGTACTGTGTGGGATGCTAGGTTGACACGCTTCTGATTGGGCCTCTAAGAAAAACAGGAAAAGATGAGTGGCCTCTGTGGTCATTGCTAGCAAGGAAGGTCACTTGCGAGGAGGATTATTTGAGCTCTGCTTTGGTATGTAAAAACATAATTGAGATTTTTTTTTTCCCCTCTAGAGCTGTATTCCACATAAAATAAGCCCATTGGCCATTTACCCAGTGGCTGGAGCCCTTAGGTATTTCCTGCCCCAGGCAGAACTGTACTGAGGTCCCCAGTTGGTCACTGGCAACTCACTTCTCAGTGAATATATTTGATGATGGAAGCTGTGCGTCACTCAGAGAGTGGGAGCCGTGTTGCCTTCCTCAGAGCAGCCCAGGCAGGGGTGTGTGAAGAGGGTCTGCTGAGCTCCCCGCCATGTTTACTCCTCTTTTTGGGAAGAGCAACACAGACTTTTCACCTAAACGTTAATGTTGGAGGAGGAATTTAAATGAGTTAGCTCAGCTCAAATACTTCTGAAAACTTTGGTCTGATTTCTGACCTTGTACCCTGGGGAAAAAATGTATTTGCAAAGTATATAGAACTCTAGATTTTGTGCTCCGTCCCCACTTTGCGCATCGTAAGTGTGCACACGGGCATGTATGGGTGTATATGTGTTTGTGCGTAGTCGAAAATGATGAGGAGAGGGAGCAGAGGCTGTAGAGCTTTACAAAATGTTGTCGTTCTGAAAACTGGCCACGTGCTTGTATGTATTTGTGTGTATGTAAGATCACATCTGTAGATACGAGTATATCAGAAAACAGACACCCGCTGGCAACACTACCATGTGGAGTGTGCCCGTAGGGCCCTCTGAGATGCTGAGGAGGGTCTGAAATGCACCCCTGATCCCACTCCCCCACCGGCCAAGACAGCTGCGTCGCCTGCCCTGGAGGACATGGCACCTTCTAACTTGTTGTGGGCCATGGAGGGTACGTCTGTTGGGAAGGATGATACTTTCCGTCTCATGCCAGCAGCCGAAGAGGCAGGGCAGCGTATTTAGGATCAGGACATTTGATAATACCTTTTTTCTCTGGTGGCATGTGTGTTTTTAGCCCGTTCGTTTCCCCCATACAAACTCTGTATGAGCCATTTCTTTTCTTCTGATGTTGCATCTAAAAGGCCTCTCTGAAAAACTGCATTGTATGAGACTGAAACTCGGCTTCTTGAGCACCTGACAAGATCAGACTGCCCTTTACCTTGGGGAACAGCTTTTTTCATATGGCTCCTTTGCCTAGAACTTGCACCAGGTACTCGATGCCTGGAACTTCACCAGAGCGCATGTGGGTTACTGGCTCAGGGTCACTGTCTTAATTCCTCTCAGCCCCTCCAGGACGGCAGAACACAACACAAACACACACACACACACACACACACACACACACACACCCAAAAGGGAGAAATGTCATCATTATATATTTCCACTGAAGGGACAGAAAGAGGAACTAAGAAATGTACATTTGTCATATGCTCTGTGAGCTGAAGACCATGAGAAATGCAAAGCACACCTAAACGTAAGTCAGTTAGCTTTAACCCCGGAGTAGAAAAACATCACTAACATTGTCTTCTTACCTGATTGCCCTCACCTTAGGTAATGGGGACACTTTTTATTTCAACTTTCCAGAAGCTTCACACCCTGACTCTCTCATACAGAGTTAGGAATGAGTACAGGAACACGAGAGACATGCTTCATTCCCCTGTTAGCCTCAGCAGGGAGTTTACAAGAGTTGAGGTCTTCTCGCATCTGTACATCACCGGGCCTGGCGTTGTGAGGCCACTGTGGTCCAGGATGAAGAGAATCTTTTTATATGATTTAAAACATGAAGATCAAATCATTCCCAAGTCCTCCAAGTAATGGCCCAGCCCCAGTACCATGATATATAGAGAGAGAGACCACCGTCCCCTGTCTCCAAGCCGTGAAGCTGGAGGAGTCTCTCCCTGAGTGAGAGGAAACACAGAGGCTCAAGACACATATGTGGAGCTGTTAATGGACTAGGTCCAAGGTCAGCCAAGGCATTCCCAGCACCTCAAGCATCTGGCCCTGAACCTTAGCCTGCTCCCACGTGACACCTCCCTCCTGGCCCAGGCTCCTTACTGCACACCTTGTTCCTTCTGTGGCTTGAGCTGAGTTGTATGGGAGCTCCCCCTCCCATTATGAGGACAGCAATCCACTTGCGAGGTTGTAGGTAAGTGTTGAGACTAAGAGCTCCTTCCAATCTATGTAAAACTTTGGTTTTTTTTTTTTTTTAAATAAGATTTTATTTATTAATTTGAGAGAGAGAGAGAGCTCTCCGCCAAGCCAGGGAGCATGATGCAGGGCTCTATCCCAGGACTCCGGGATCATGACCTGAGCCGAAGGCAGACGCTTAACCAACCCAAGCCACCCAGGTGTCCCCTTATGTAGAACTTTGATTCATAAAATAGCTTAAGTTTAAAAGCATATGACCTAGTGTGCTGCTTCTGAAACTTTACTGTGTGTGCACAGCACCCGGAAATCTTGTTAAAATTCGGATTCTGAATGAATAAATCTGGGTCCGAGTCCAAAATGCCGCACTTTGCCAAGCTCCCCCATGGTGTTAAGGCTGCTCCTGGCCCGAGGGCCACACTTTGTGTCACGAGGGCCTAGAGTGGTTCTCCACCGGGACTGCCCATTGGAATTACCTGGGGAGGCCCCACTCCCATAGATTCAGGTGTAATTGGTTGAGGGTGAAGCCTAGGTGGTGGTGGTATTCAAAGATCCCCAGGGACACAGCCAAAGTTGAGAAATACAAGCATAGGGTTAAGACTTAAGTGCTAAATGCACAGAAGGGAAATTCAATTGACTTCCAAACATTGCACTAACGTGTGGTGTGGCTCGGAAAGAAATTTCCTTTCAGCCTCATGAGAGTTCTAAGGGGAATGGCAGTTCAGCTTTTTTTTTTTTTTAATAACATTTAGATCATTAAAATCCGCCAGCAAGAATAAGAGAGACATGGATGGTCGGTGCCGTGTCCTAGAGGCTCTGTCCGTGCCATCAGCACACATCTGTGTGGGTCAGTCTGCGTACCAGGGGCCCTGCGGAGCTTCTCAGGGCCACACGGCCAAGGGCAAGTGCAGACCCAGCTTGAGATGGCTGCCCACTTCGGCCCTTGGGGGATCCTGCTCCAGTTTGTACATAGCTATTGGAATGTGACCTAAGGGCCCCAGGACAGGAATGTGCACGCCCTACACCTGCCCTGAGGGATTTACATTCCTGCGGCGATCTTAGGTAAACAGAGGAAGAGCAGGGGGCCCTGGGACCACGCACATTAGCAGAGGAGAGTCGGGTATGACTCCTTAGAGGAAGTGACATCTCCACTGAGGCCTTCGGAATGACTTGGCTGGGCCCAGGGACCAAGAGTGTATGTCCTAAGCAGAGGCAGCTCTGGAACCAGGATACAGGACAGGAGCTGGTCACAGGGGAGGAAGCAAGGGGGCTGAGCAGGGGCCGGGTCACACGGGCCCTCCGCAGCAGTGGTAAGGAGTTCAGACACTGGGGCACCTGGGTGGCTCAGTCGCTTAAGCGTCTGTCTTCGGCTCAGGTCATGATTTCGTCAGGGTCCTGGGATCGAGTCCTGCATCTGACTCCCTGCTCAGCAGGGAGTCTGCTTCTCCCTCTGCGTGCTGCTCCCCCTGCTTGTGTTCACTCTCTCTCTCTCTTTCTGACAAATAAATAAATAAAATCTATTAAAAAAAAAAAAAGAGTTCAGACCTTGTCTTGAAGCTAGTTTGAAGCAGGTAGTGACCTGGTTGGACTTGCACCGAGGATTTAAGCATTCCTGTGGAGGGATATGGTGGCCCAGACCGTCACAAAGCAAGGGCAGGCCAGGCTGGCCAGGCAGGAACCTGACTCCAACGGCACCTGGTCGGGGTCATGCAGCCTGGTCTTCTGCACTTGACCAGCACTGCTCCAGGGCCACGCGTGCTACTCTTGCTTGGAAAAACTGTGTGCTATTAATTTGTCATTTCTACAAAAGCAAAAGATCAGACCTCTGTTGTTCTTCTGATGTATGATTTTCTCTGTTCAAAACAATATTCCTTGGTGTCAGTCAGATGCGAACTGCTGGGCTGATGGGACATTGAGACCTGCCCAAGTGTGTGCTGATTATTATACGCCAGCCAGACTTTGTGGCCACCAAAATCTCATCTGCCCAATTCCTGCAACAGTAGCTGGCAACAGAGTATTCTGGTACTATTGAAAACCCAGCGCATTTCCTAAAGAACTTTCTGAGAAGAGGCTTGGTGACAAGGTTGAAGGTTCCAATAGATGCACGTGAAAACAGACAAGGTGCAAGGTGTGGCTTCTGCCTGGAGGTGTTTACTGTCAGGCAGGCATAACAACAGGTGCACGAAACAGCATAAAAATAAAGGCAGAGCTATGATCAGTAGGGGCAGATGGTTTTTGTACAAATTGACCATTGAGGGTGGGTAGAGAGTGAAGAGCCATCATCCAAGAGGAGTTCAGGGAGGGCCATCTGGGCAGAAGGTAAACCTAGGGATTGGCTGGGAGAGGGAGGAAAGACGGTCCAGGGGAGGGTCCAGGAGAAGCAAAGCCAGTAGTAAGCTAAGCTCCAGGCGAAATGGCCCGACCTCACTGAAAGGGGCTTTGAACTGAGGGCACAAGTGGGGAAAGCCAGGTCCTCAGAGCAGGCTTCGAGATAGAATCCAGAAGAATACATTCATTCCTATGTGACAGAATCCTAATTAGAGCTGTCCTCCTCACTGCTCACCAGATCCTGCTCCGTACGTAGTTCACTCCTTCCTTCCTTTTGTCCATCCTTGATTCTTCCCTTCCTTCCTTCCTTCTAGATCCTTATCTTTATAATTTGGTAATGTGTTCCCTAAACATCTCATTTTGATTTCCTTAAAACCCCAGTTTTCTAGCAGGCAATGAAGTAGTAGTTTCACCTCCCCTACTTCATGGTTTTGTTTAAATCTTGGACTCTCTCCTTCTGTCATGCTTTATGGTTGGGGTCAATCTCTCCATTCCTCCTGGAACACTGAGCGGGGAGAACTTGGAGAACCGGTTCTGTGGCCTGTTGATTAACTGGACTGCAAGGATGCTGCTGACCAAGGACGTCCTGTTCCTGATACCCCAGTCATTTATTCGTATTAGCATGTCACTTTCTCCAGCTCCGTTTGCTCATTTGAACCACTGGGATCATGATATCTGTGTCTCTACGTGCAAGAATTTAGCAGGATCTTAAAAAGATTCCCCACACATTAGAAAATGTCAAGACATGCAACTATGTTAAAAATCCCGTTGAGACGTGATCCCTATCATTGGAGATTTGGGGTGGGGACAGTTATTTTAGAAAGGACTCAAAATAGTCATTGTAATTTACTCATTGTGTTGAAAACTTGAATGATCAGAATAACTTACATGAAGGGATTTCAGGAACTTGTAAGTCTTCTGGTTATCCTCGATGGTCCTCTGTGAGAGCCTACCCTAAATTGAAAATGAGAGCCTCTTTCTGGTTTCAGATTGCGGAGGGAATGGCGTACATTGAGAGGAAGAACTACATTCACCGAGACCTACGAGCAGCAAACGTTCTGGTCTCTGAGTCACTCATGTGCAAAATTGCAGATTTTGGCCTTGCTCGAGTAATCGAAGATAATGAGTACACAGCAAGGGAAGGTATGTTGTCCCCACCATCTTTACGATCTTTACATGTTTTGTTATTTAGGGGTTTTTGGGTCTGTTTTTTTTGTTGTTGTTGTTGTTGTTTTGGTTTGTTTTTTTTTTTTTACAAAGCAATTATAATAGTCATCCTTAAAAAAAAAGAACCCATTTGGTAAAATGTTCACAATGTACCATAGTTGCTGTTTGTGGGTTTGTTCTAATATTTTGTTTTTAAAAATTATTCTCTTGATTAACTCCACATACTGTTTATAAAGTTTACAGATGTTGTCATTTGATTTTCAATTAAGCAAAGGAAAACAAAAAGACTTGGCAAGTTCAAAATTCTTTGTTTATATTGTATGTTCAAGCTTTTTACCCAAACAATGAAGTACACTGTTCCTAACTATAGAGAAGACATTTGCAACAATAATTCTGTATCCTGTATTCTGGCCTTTTCATTGCAAATTAAAACTTGGAAATTCTCACACACAGAGAAGTAAATGTAATGCACTCCTTTGTAACCACGTTCCATGTTCTACACATATTAAAACACACAGAGAGAGCGCCTGGGTGGCTCAGTCGGTTGAGCATCTGCCTTTGGCTCAGGGCATGATCCCAGGGTCCTGGGATCGAGTCCTGCATCAGGCTCCTTGCTCAGTGGGGAGCTGCTTCTCCCCCTGTTCATGCTCTCTCTCTCTCTGACAAATAAGTGAATAAAATCTTTAAAAAGAAATGAAGTGAGGGAGGGAGGGCGGGAGGGAGGAAGGAAAGAAGGAAGATAGATTGGTTTTGATTGGTTTAGTGTCTCTTGTGCCCATGATGTTTCAGGCAGTTCTCCTCCTGCCTCAAGATTGTGTTCTCTTAGGTGGGTGACAACTTATCCTCCACAAAAAGGCAGGTGAAGGAAAACAGTCTGAGGAAAGGGAGTGAAAAATAATAACTAAAATGTAGTGAGGAGTTGCAGTATGGCAGGCACTATTCTAAGTGCTTTTCTTTTCTTTTTCTTTTTTTAAAGATTTATTTATTTATTTTAGAGAGAGGGAGAGAGCACAAGGCAGGGAAGGGCAGAGGGAGAGGGAGAGGGAGACTCTCAAGCAGACTCCCCAGTAGGCGTGGAGCCTGACATGGGGCTCGATCCCAGGACCCTGAGATCATGACTGAGCTGAAATCAAGAGCCAGGTGTTTAACTGACTGAGCCATCTAGGTGCCGCTCTAAGTGCTTTTCATACGTTATCTCATTTATGTTTACAATAACCCTATGTAATAAGCCATATCGTTGTTGTTATTATCATCATTCCCACCTTATAGGTGAGGCCACAGAGAGGTTCAGCACCTTCTAAGGTCCCATAGTAAGTGGGAGAGCCAAGAACCAAACCCAGGAGATGTAGCCTCAAAGTTCACCCGCTAGAACGTATTCCACTGGCTCTGTGGAATTGGACAAGACTGGTGCCTCACAAAAATAACTCTTCTTGTGTGAGACAGGTGGCTTGGTGCAGAGAGCATGGGTTCTAGGATTAAATAGTAGCCATTTTTTCAGGGCCACAATAATATTTACCTTTTGTTGGTATTTACCCTCTGCCACGCATGCAGATCACCCCAGTTAACTCTGGCACCAACCTTAGGGAGGTTCTGTCTCCTCATTTTATAGATGAAGGTGCTGAGAAAGCCCAGAGACAGTAAGTGGCTTGCCAGGGTCACACCAAGTTGGAAACAGCAGAACCAGGATTCAGACCAAGATGCACTGTGTGGGACTGACACCCCCTGCCCGCCCCGGTCAGGACCCCTCCTGGAGCCACCTGCCCCACCCCCCACCCTTCCCCCTGCCGCTGCCCAGCCATGTAGGGTCAATTCCCAGAACGTGCAACAGTGAGTGCCCTGCACACCCTACCTAGCTGTTCTGTGAGGCTTTCTGCTATCTTTATGATCTTGTTCAGGTTTCCAGTCTGGGTCTGACCCCACAAGAAATTCTAAAGCAAAGACCTAAGAAAAGCAAACAGGTTTAAAATCTTTTAAAATGGTGGGTGGGAACCCCTAGACTTTCCAGGATATAGGGATCACATTCTGTGCCTGAGTCCCTACTTTCCTCGAGGTGTCCCTGCAAGTTACCCCCGAGCCAGGTTTGTCCCTTAGCCTCTCCAGCTCCCCGTGAGAATCCCAGTGGCATTACTGTCTCTCTCTGGGCAGATCACGGTGCTACCCAGTTCCTAGAACTAGTAATGTTTGGGCTGAGCAAATGAAAGCAGGAGACCTTAACATTTGGAGTAGTATTTAAAATCCCAGTTGATATGGGCTTACAGAGATTTGTCCACAAGAATGTGAGCATCAGGAGCTATTTATATCCCATATAAACACAGTTTGGGTTCGTTGGAGAACATTTGAACTGAAGATGTATGCTTTAGAGGCTGCTGTTGGGGGACAAATACACAAGCTAAGAACAAACACATTTACATTCTGTGTCATGTTCTTTTGTTTAAAGCGGGCTCGTTATGATGTCTCTGGGAGGATACACAGGAAACCTTGCTTCTCACAAGAGGAATGCCCGAAAGGGAAACAGGGGAGGGAGGCAGCTATTTTCAGTATAACATTTTTGTACCATCTCTGTTGTGTACTATGTGCATGCATTACCTATTCAAAAGAAATAGTTAAAATTTTCCCCAAAAGAAGGAACGTATGAAGGCGACGTGCCCATGACTTTTTTGTTTCAGCTCAGAGGCCCAAGTAAGACATGTCTTCTCCCTTAGGTGCCAAATTCCCCATTAAGTGGACAGCTCCGGAAGCAATCAACTTCGGATGCTTCACGATTAAGTCTGATGTGTGGTCCTTTGGAATTCTCCTGTATGAGATCGTCACCTATGGGAAAATTCCCTACCCAGGTACCGTTTCCTTACCTATTTCCATTCAAGGGGTCTGTATGAGAAAAAAAGCCAAATGGTAGGAGGCATAAAAACATAAACCCATATCCAAAAGCTAAGAATAAGCCCTTTGTTCTAGATGATGATTTGGGGTGGAAAGTGTTCTAAAAATGCTTAGACACTTCTCTGCCTTCTTATTTGATTGCGTGCATCTTCTTTTCTCCCCCCCCGCCCCCCAGCAACGAATTCCACCTCTTAGTGCCTAGAAGGTACTGGCACCATCACGGGTGTTGCAGATATGAGGACGGAGTAGAAGGTTAGACACAGGTGCTCCTCCGAAGCAGTGCACCTGATGGAGGAGGGAAGAGACACAGGAATGAGGATTCGCGGTGCTTTTGCGTTAGTTTTGAAACAGATTTGTATCAAGTACTTCGGAACCTCTGCCTCTTTGGGAAATAACCACCTCTGTTTATCAGTGAAAGATCTTTCTGATCTGTAACTTACTGAATGTGAGGACATCCATTCGGTGTGTCTAGATTCCTAACACCGAAAGCCCTTGGAGCCAGATCGCACCAGCCTTCCCTTTAACTGAGATCGCAGCCTGAATGTGCAAGAAGGATTTCTCCCAAAGCCTTCACGTTAATGTTAGGCTTTTTACAAAATCGATGGATATGATGAATTTAAAATTAAATCTTTAATGTTTAAATCATTCCCTCATTGGAAAACCATCTGAGGGTGCCGGGCACCCCCGAGGGGCCCCGACACAGCAGTCACAGCTCCTGCGTTTGCGAGCTGATATTCTAGCAGGAAGAGACTGATAACAGGCGACAGACAGACTGTCAGGTGGCGCAGCGCCCTGTGGAGTGGGTTAAAGATTAGCAAGGAGGAGGAGGAGGAAGGTTGCTGGTTTTATACTGTGATCCTGGTAGCAGCAGGTTTGAGGAGGAAGCCCCAGGGCTGTCTGGGGGGCTGAGCGTCCCATAGAGGAAGCAGGCACTGTATGGGATCCCGAAGCCCCGTGGTTTGGGTCTCCATGAGAATTTGCTGGATGAATGAATGACGTGTTTAAGCCATTTAACATCTAGATAAACACCATACTATGGATGAGAAAAACTTGTGGACAGAGCCGCAGTGTGGCCTTCATGCTCCTCATCACCCTCTGCTGTTTGGAGGGGCTATAGGGAAGTCAGGGACCAGGGGCAGGGAGCCTTAAGGTGGTGCCTACGCAGCGGGCTGACTGTCCCACGAAATCCCGCTTGTCCTAACATTTCGTAATCTGACTGCCACTCTGCTGCAGATGCTGAAGTGAATGAAAACATCACTGGAAAAAAGGGGAAATAGAGAAAAAGGAATATTTTCTTGATCAATCCTGGTATCTGACATTATGTATCTATATCTATAATCTATCTCTATATCTGTAAAATAGGGAAAATATTTCTTGATCAATCCTGATATCTGGTATTATGCATCCATGTCTATGATCTGTATCTATCTACAAAGAAAGGTTGTCTATTCAGATTATATATATGATCTGATATCTGATCAAATGAACATTTAACGTCATCAAACGATCTGTGATATGTCTGGCGTGCTCCAGAAAGACGTGCAGACGATGCCCGTGAGGTTCAGAGAAGGGACTCTTGCCCAGAACTGAATCACTCGCCCCTGGCAGAGCTCCTTCTGAACCCCAGGCCCGTGCGCCTCCCAAAACCCTTGTTCTCATCCACTATGCTCAATGTCCAGGATTTAAAAATGTTTAGGATAAAACAATCGTTTAAAAAAAAAAAGCAGTAGAAAAATGGTAAAAAAAAATAAAATAAAATAAAGTATAAAATAAAATAAGAATACAGTAGGACCAACCAGGAAGCACTGACCGGTCTACTCCCCAGGTAGCTTGTCCGCTGTAAGGACGGCAGATGCAAGAGATACCATCAGGAGTTCTGGATTGATGATGTATTCCGGTCATGAGAGTTGTACATGAGGAGAGCCTCTAGCATTAGGAGATGCGAACAGAACTGAACAATCCTATTTACATAAATATCGGAGGACTTGATTCACAGGTAGCACAGAAATCGGTGCACATCGCCAACAGGGGCCATGTCCATCACTGTTATAAAACAGCTTGTGGGAGAGACCCCATGGATAATTGAGTTATCCGGGCATATTTTCTTTACCCAGAAGAGTGCTGGATATGTTAAGTTTGGGTCTTTTTTAAGTGGTTTAGAAACCATATGCCTAGCTTTGCAAAATAATGGGAATAAGACAAAGGAGGGGACAAAACAAAGAGGAAATAAGGAAGTCAAATATAAAGTGAACTTGTATTTTTTAAAAGAAATGAAAGACTAAAAGATGAAATATACCAAAATGTTACTACTGTCCTTGGGCAATAAAATGATAGATTATAATTTTCTTTGTGATAAGCTTCTGAAGTTTCCAATTTTTATTTTTTCTCATTTTTTAAAAATCACGTCTTTATTAAATATTTCAGTGCTTGTTTATGTAATATACATGCATCAAAAAATCAGGTAGTACGAAAAGACTTCTAATGAACAATTGCCCCCCTGGCTTCATGCTCCTCAAAGGCATTTACTTTCAGGAATTTTAGCTATTTATTCTAATATTTGTTGCTCAGAATTCAAAATATTATACTATTATCTCTTAAGTAAAAAATTTTCCCCATTTTACTTATCATTAAGGTAAGTTAGATCCCATGGTTCTAACTCAAAAGATACAAAAAGTATATGGTAGACATCACGTGGCTTTCTTTCATTCCTCATCTCCAGCCACCCCACCTTCCCCTTGCCCCCACTGGAACCATTATTAATCAATTTCTGGTGAATTGAACAGAGACTTTCTAGAAATATCCATGGAGATACCATTAGAGGTGTACCAAATACACATATTGTTGGCTGGGTGCCAAAACTGATATCACCAACAGAGAGCAAACTTCTGGGAATAAGAGAGTAAAATACACAGTTTTGTCAGTAAAAGTTACCTATCAAAATTCTAGTAGTCAAATACTAAATATGGGGCAGTAGAGGGTAGGAGTGTCATTTCCCACTTTGCAGTCCTTTGTGTTGAAATAGATTCGTTGAACAGGCACATCTAATATCACGAACTTCTGTGCACACCAAATGTAATTCAGGAAAAGTCTTTTTCTTAACACGTTTTTTAGAAAGAGGCCTTGCACCTGTCAATCATAATTTGGGCAAATGCCCCAAATCCTTTGTCTTCAACTACTGTTAGTCAAAAATTTCAACAGTCAAAACTGTTGAGTTTTAAAATGTTTAGCCCCCCACCCCCCACCCCTGCAAGCTCAAAGCAATGAGGAATCCTTTCCTTCAAGCCTTCTCTTGTTCTCACTGATGAGTGAGCACTGGATGAGTAGAGACAGTTTATCA
Source organism: Ursus arctos (assembly GCF_023065955.2). NCBI lineage: Eukaryota > Metazoa > Chordata > Mammalia > Carnivora > Ursidae > Ursus > Ursus arctos. The sequence continues at coordinate 15,542,319 of NW_026623078.1, forward strand.
TGGTTGCTGCTGTACATGACTTTGGAGTTGGTCCTCATGAAAATTTGAGGCATCAGAGTTGGTATTCTGCTTCTAATTCATACTAGGACTTTTCCCAAATAGGACTTCTTCTTGAGAGACTCATGACCTACATAAAATTAAATCAATAAGGAAGTACCATTATCAAATTTGCTTATGTTATGAGTGCTATATGCCAGCCCTTTCACCTAGAATTTTAAACAAATTCCTCCCCTGGATCTGGCTTCTTGTGTGGCTGGGCCAAAGCAGATCGCTTCTGAATCCTGTCCTGTGTCTTGGATCCCATTTCTTCTATGGAAGAACTCAGCATCTCTCTCTATCCCTGAAATTTCGCTGGTCGTTGTTACGTTAGGCTGGGCACTTGTTTTGTCCCTTCTGTTGGAAACTTGTAGCCATGAATTCTGGGAAGTCTTCACTATAGCCTCCTTGGAAATGTTCTCCTCTCCACTTTCTGTTCTCTTTCTGAGTCACATGCTGGAAGGTGGGAGACTCTCTGAGTCTCCTGTCTGCTCTTCTGTTTCTGTCACTCTGTCCTTGAGCACTGCTCATCCCCTCACCCTTCCATTGATGAGATATGTCTTATGAGAATGAGGGTCTGTGGGTGGTCCAGGCATCCTTGTTAGCGCCCTCCTGGGTCAGCATCTTCAGGTCTGTTCTCTGGGACCCTCAAGTTTCCTCAGAAGAGAATCTTCCAGGTCCTGCCTGTGGGGGACCAGCCTGGCCATCAGCATTCTGGGGGTGCCCTGGGGAGAGGGCATTGGTGTCTTTCGTTGTTGTCATTGTATTTTTTTTTATTGTGGTAAAATATACACAGAATAAACTTTACCATGTTAACCGCATTCAAGTGTACGATTCAGTAGCAGTAAGTATATTCACATTGGTGTGCAACCATCCCCACCCTTCGTTTCCACAATTTTTTCATCATCCCAAGCTTAAACTATAACCATTAATCAATAACTCCCTGTTGCCCTACCCTCCAGCCCCTGATAATCTCTATTTTACTTTCTGTCTGTGTGAATTTGACAACTCTAGGTAGCTCCTGTAAGTGGAATCATATAGTATTTGTCCCTTTGTGTCTGGTTTTTGTCTCTGAAGGCTGTGTTGTGTCCTCAAGGTTCGTTCAGGTTGTGGCGTGTGTCAGAAGGGCCTCATTTTTCCATCTTGAGCCTTTCTCCTCACTCCTGATCTTTCATCCCACACTTGACCCCACCCCCACTGGCATTCCTGAGCGTGGGGCTTGTCTCCTGCGGTTTCCTCAGCGTTCACCTGGGGCACCTGCCAGGCGGGTTCCAGGTATAGTCTGTCTGCAACAACCAACCTCTCCCTTCATGTGTGCGGTGACTCCATGGGGACCCTTTCCAGGGCATGGCGGGGTGAAACATCCTGCCTGTTGCTGGTTTCTCTCTCTTGTCGGCACTTCGGTTTCACGTCCCTCCTCTTGGCTCAGCCCACTTCTGCCTCTGCGTGACAGAGGTTTCATCAAAGATGGAGTTTAAGTTTCTGTTTCTTGTTCTCTTTTTGTTTTAGGATGAATTAAAGGGGGCAAAGGAGGTGGGGCCAAAGACCCTTACCTCACTAGCTTAAAAGCAAACCATAATAATGTTCATATATGAATTTTCTAAAGAAAATAGAGGGGATCTTTGTGGTTGGGGGTTTGTTTTGCTTTGCTCTTACAGAGATAAAGGAGGCTTGAAAATGACAAAATTTTCTGAAGCGTCCTGTCTTTCCTGGCTGGTTCTTCCCAGACATGTCCAGCATCTTAATAGCATGTGTAAATTGGAATCAGGGAACTCATCTGCTATAAATGCTCACTTTGATCACAGGCAGTGCTCAAAACAACAACGAAAACAATCGACTTTTTGGAAGTATTACCGGGTGGAAGACTGTGGTCTCATGGCAGCCGCTACTTCCTTGCTCACACACACAAGAGGGCCCCTTGTCTGTTCTCTGCTGGACTGCATTTTTCTCCTTCCTGTCTTCCTTCACCAAGTTCTAGTCTCTGCTAATTCCTACCCACTCCAGATTTCACTTCCTGCTCCCCACCCACCTCCCTCTCCTGAGGGGGATCCTCCCCCATTGGGCTGTGAGCCGTTTGTGGACAAGACTCGGTCTTAAACAGTCTTTGTATCTCTCAGAGCTTAGTGTTAGCTCATGTCCCATAGTAAGCACACAAATGCTTGTGGAGAGAATGGAGGATGGAATATGAAACTGCTTGCTTTTATGATCACCGGCCAGTGGGCGTTTGCTTTCTTTAACCTAGCAACAGAGCAATGACCAAAGATCAGGTTTAATCTTAGGGTCTGGTTGAGATCTCCCTCCCCCTCTCTTTCTTTCTTCCACATGACTTGTCACTTAATAGCCTTATTTTGCTTGTTGATTTACTCGTGCATTCAGATTTCTTTCTTTCTAGTCCTCTTACCAAGTCAGATTCCCCCAGGCAGGATGGAGCACACCTGGCCTTTATCTGCATCATGGAGAGTCCTGCAGAGTTAGGAAAACATATGAGAACTAGGAAGGAAAAATCTGCAGTGGGACAAAGTGGGGGGGGGGTGGCTAGAAAGTCTTCTCTTCTGTGGGCATGTTCTAACCTTTCATTCAGCTGGGGGTTCTCAACGCAGAAAGTGAAAGAGATATTCCTGAGAGGTTGGCCATCCAGCGTTTCTATCATTCCGAATGTTAGTCCTCCTCCCAGGGTCCCAGAGCTTCACCCAAGGCCCATGTAGAAGCAAATACAGGGATTTCATCTGAAATTTATCCAAGTGAGCAGGGTTAGTGATGAGCCAGAGCAATGCTGAAACCACATACTTTCTGGAGACTGGAACCCCAAATGAAGAAAGGGCTGGAAATTGGTCTCTTGGCTCCAAGAGAATGAATTGAAGTCTTTCTGTTAGAACATTCCAATTACACAAATATTTGAAGATTGTGTTTCAGAAGACTTGAGCAAAATTAATTCACTGTGTAAAGAACTTTCAAGAGATCTTAGCGTCCATAAAGTTTGCTTGGAACTTTCCATTTCAAAAAACAAGGACTCTTCCAAGACAGAAGTAATCATGTCTTCTTTCAAGGGTTTAAATCCAGGCAGGGCCTTCAGTCACTGTGTTTTTAGAAAAAGAAAGGTTAGTTAAGGGCAGAGGAGTTCGAAGATCATGACCCATGGTAAGACATAAACAGAAACCCCACTCCACAAATAGAACCAAAGTTTCACAAAATCCACACTAACTTTTACTATGTATGGTGCGTTCTGATCTTTGCTGTGTCATTCTGTTGTGATTTATTTTAAAAAATACTGGTAGCTCCCTAAAAAAAAAAAAAAAAAAAAAAAATCAATTTGTCAATCTCAAATGGGTAGCAACCCAGAATTTGAGAAACACCGATTAGAAGATAAGTTCAAAAAAAGGCTCTGTTTCAAATCTAGTAAAAGACATTTGACTTCTAGTGTCTTTTAGAATCTTCCCAGTGTCCACCAATGGTAAAAATCTATGGTTGTGGAGAGGAAATTGGATGTGATAAATGGAATTCCTCATGTGCCAGGCATCTGACATATTCTGCCTGAAAATACACTGCATGAAATACCTTTTCCCTACAGAACGCGGCATCCACAAAACAGGCAAAACATGCAGACGGGGACAGGCCCTGATAAACCGCTAAGTGAGCGCCCCCCTCTATCCCATTTTATTTTTTTTTTAAAGATTTTATTTATTTATTTGACAGAGATGGAGACAGCCAGCAAGAGAGGGAACACAAGCAGGGGGAGTGGGAGAGGAAGAAGCAGGCTCATAGCGGAGGAGCCTGATGTGGGGCTCGATCCCATAACGCCGGGATCACGCCCTGAGCCGAAGGCAGACGCTCAACCGCTGTGCCACCCAGGCGCCCCCCTCTATCCCATTTTAATCGTGGAGGAAAATGTTCTTTGTTTTTCCTCAAAGCTGCTCTTAGTATCAAAGACTGATATTTCAGCTCCTGAACTACCCTGAGTCATTTGACTACATTAAAAGCCACCCTTCATTACCAGTCCTGTTGTAGAGCCCAGTAGGAATAATGAACACCCCACCTGCTTCACTGGACGTTGAGAACACGCATATTCCAGTGTCAGTGCGAGTTCTGACTCTGGCCTGTACTGAAGACTTTGTAGGGGACACTTGAATGATGGGACATAATCCATTGGACTAGCTGTTAAGGATTTTGACTTCTTCCAGTAAACTTACAGGGAAAAGCTGATTTTTAAAAACACGTATATTGGTAAGAGATAATGTACGTGAAGATGATTTTTTGGTATATGTATTACAGGTAGAAGCTGAAAGCAATACTACAAATGACATTGAGATTGGGTTGAGTAGTTCATTGAAGGATCAGTCAAGTGCACTATCCCTCTGCTGTTAAAAAGAACTTGCTCTCTCTTCTACTTCCGTTAGCCTGTTTTCACTCGGGCAAACTGAATACTGTCTTGATCCCCTTCGTACTAAAATTTACATTATTTAGTTGCTCACAGAAATCTTCTTAGCCTCCCTCTCTGTTTGTGAGGGCTCCTGTAACAAAATGTCACAGACTGAATAGTTCAAATTACTTTTCTCACGGTTTTGGAGGCCAGACGTCTGCGACAAGGTGTGGGCAGGTTTGTCTTTTCCTGAGGCTCCTCGTTGGCCTCTAAATGGCCACCTCCTCGTTGTGTCTTCACACAGGCATTACCTCAGTGCCCACACAATGCCCACACATCCTAGGTCTCTGTGTCCTAATCTCTTCTTCCAAGGACATCAGTCAGATTGGGTTAGGCCCCACCCTCAAGGCCTCATTTTAACTTGAATACCTCTTTAAAAATCCTGTCTCTATAGGCAGTCACGTTCTTTTTTTTTTTTTTCAAGTACCAGTCATCTTTTATTGGATGCTAATTCTGAATTAGGATATGAAAGGATTCAAGGGTGCCAGGCAAAGGTCACGTTCTGGAATGCCAGATGTGCCTCCACACTGGGCCCTCTTCAGTGGTACTTGCATAGCCGCTGGTGTTTGAGTTCCTTGTAACAAGGACAGTAGCTGAAGAGCATGTAAGCTGCCAGCACCATAGCAACGCCCCCTCTCTTCACATTGACATACTTGTTGTGATACCGGTAGTAACCTCTTTGAAATGCTCCGGCAGTGCCCTTAGGGGTGAAATCCCGCATCAGTATCCAGCTAGGCAGCTCTCCTAGTTTCACATCCATGAGCTTCTTCTCCTTCACTGGTACTACTGACGCCATTTTGGAGTCCTGGGTGTCCGCTCTGTCGGGCCGCGGAAGGACTCTAAGCAGTCACATTCTGAGGCTCGGGACTGAGGAGTTCAGGAGTTCTGAGGACTTCAACATATGAATGTATTTGGGCGGGGCCACAATTCAGCCCATAACCACCTCTAAGGCTTGCTTCAAGAAAGGGATGCAGGACGGGGCTCCTGGGTGGCTCAGTCAGTCGGTTAAGCGTCTGCCTTTGGCTCTGGCCCTGATCTCAGGGTCCTCGGATCGAGCCCCGCGTTGGGGAGTCTGCTTCTCCCTCTCAATCTCCCTCTGTGCTTGCTCTCTCTCACCCTCTCTCTCTCTCTCAAATAAATAAAATTTTTAAAAAAGAAGAAGAAGAATGGATGCGGGATGTGGGGAGCAGAAAGACCACTGCAGTGCTCGACCCTGGGTCAGGTTTCTCAATGGTACCTTTCTTTTGCTTTAGGGAGAACTAATGCCGACGTGATGACCGCCCTGTCCCAGGGCTACAGGATGCCCCGCATGGAGAACTGCCCAGATGAGCTCTATGACATCATGAAAATGTGCTGGAAGGAAAAGGCAGAAGAGAGGCCAACGTTTGATTACTTGCAGAGCGTCCTGGATGATTTCTACACTGCCACAGAAGGGCAGTATCAGCAGCAGCCTTAATGCACAGGGAGACTCATGGCCATTTTTGCCTCCTGCAAAAAGAAAACAGGACAATCAGTGGTTGCAGGACAATCTCCTGCACTGGGGTCATCCACCGTCCCTGCTTCCTGAAAGTGAGGCTAGGTTACTCAGGAAGAACACTCTCGACATGGAAGAAAAGTATTCTCGTTCTCATTGGCTGATGCACCTGGTTGCCGCTTGGACTGCTCCCAGCTGGCAATCTTGCTTTGCTAGACCAACATCTGCAGACAGCCGTCTGAGAAGAGAACACCTGTTCTGTCCAAAATGCGCCCACTCTGGCCTCTTGTTTACAGCTCCATGTGTGACTCCGAGGTTCAGAGGCCACTGCAATGAATCTCAAATAGTAACAGACTTAAACTCATTTATAAAAGTAAAGTAACCAGATGCATATCATGACCCTTCTTTGCATTTTCTCTATGCTTTGGCTTATCTGTTAAAAAATTACTAATCCAATCTGTTAAATTTTGCAGGTGAAGTCCGAAGGTTACAATGGTCTCTCCCAGGTTTCAGTGAGGTTCCCCTCCCCCTAAAATCTGAGACTGTTAAACATTTTCCTTCCGTGGAGACTGCTCAGAACCCCCAGACATGAAACAGAGCAGCCACAATGCTCTTCTGGTCTGTCCCTGTGGAAATATCCCTTGTAAGCGTGCGGAGCGGCTGTGTGTCCCCACGTGGACCCCGCCGACGGCCAGGGCTGGCCCAGACCTCTCAGGAAAGGGACAAGGGCCTCAGGAACTGCTCTGCCCTAAGAAGGAATATTTTTAACAGTCCAGCTTTTCAGTTCCACAATTTCCTATATGGAGACTCTTTTGACAACGTACTTTGGGACAGTAATAAGATTCTAATCCCTGCAGGGCCTTATAGGGCCTTATAAAACATAAGAATGTTCTTTATTGCTTCCAATGATTTGAACATTATTTTAATGATGAAATGTTAATTTTAATTGCACTTGAGAAAAGTAAAAACGCCATCTTTGGGTCTATTTTTGTGATTCAGCAATCTTTTCTAAATTGTGTAAGGTGTGTGTGAGACTATTTATACAAGGATATGAAAGCAGAGTAAGTGGCTGAGGAGGCTCAAAAGGGCCCCCGTAGCAAGGGATACGAGAGGTTTTGTTTACTAAATTTTTCTACTGTAAGCTTTGAATAGAAAATGCTATATCACCCCGTTTCACTTATGCTCTTGTGTATATACCTAATATTTCTATTTTTTGATTTTATTTTAATACACCTGGCCCAATAACATCTCGAGCTTTTTCCTTGTGTTAAACATTTCCAATTATCATCATTGTAAAACTAAGTGCCATTTGTGGAGGGAGGGGGATGAGAGGGGATTCCATATAGTTATTTTTTTTTTTTAACATTTTATTTATTTATTTGACAGAGACAGCCAGCGAGAGAGGGAACACAAGCAGGGGGAGTGGGAGAGGAAGAAGCAGGCTCATAGCGGAGGAGCCTGATGTGGGGCTCGATCCCAGAACACCAGGATCACACCCTGAGCCGAAGGCAGACGCTTAACCGCTGTGCCACCCAGGCGCCCCGGATTCCATATAGTTCTATCATTTAAAGAACTTGTACAAGTTCTCCATCCTTTGAGCAAAAAAAAAGAAAAAAAGGGGAAAAAAAATGAAAACCCCGGAGTTGACAGCCTGGATATCCCTTAATAGGGCCAAATAGGATTTGTTTTCAAATAGGCTTAGCAGGCATCACTAGAATTTCATTTTAGGTGTGTTGCCCAGGTGTTGGGTACCTAGGGGAAGGGATAAAATATACTTCTGTTCCCTAAATTTTAACCTATTTTCCTGTGCATATTTTTTAATGTCCTTCCTAAAATATTCTAAAGTTTTTAATTCACAAGAGCCACACTCGCAAAGTGGACTTTTATCGCCATATAATGTCTGCACCGCTGATGACTTGATTCACAACGGTCCGTCTTCTGCATACACCTGCCTGTTCACATTTCATTTCAGAATCACACATATGGTCCAGCATGTTATGTGGTTTTGAGAAAGTGTAAAGAATCCCGAGGGCAAAAAGAAGTCTCTAGAAAATTAGTAAGTTTGTCTTCACCTTGTTTTTCTTCTCTTGATTCTGCTTCCTTTTGCCATTTTACATTCAACTTTCTCTCTCAATCAAGTCTGTGAGCCTTTCCTCCGGCACCTTGGGCCTCGTCACTCCCTTTCAGAATCTGCTCCAGCCACGTCATACTCAATGGACAGGGAGCTCAGTGTCTTCCCTTGTCAGGAAGATTCCAGCTTCCTCATGACTGGCAGGCAGAAAGAGGGGCTGAGTAGGTGTTTGTGTCATGATAGGGTCTCTGGTGGGGTGCAGAATGCCTGGTATCATCACACCCGCGATCGTTGTCAAGGACTTGAAACATTGAATGGCCACTCCTCTGCCCCGCGGACCTGCCTTCGTGGTTCTGCAGTGAAGAATTTGTGTCACCACTCGAAAAGCTTGGTGGATATACTGTGTGCCCAGGCTTGAGAGTCACTCCCTCGCTTTGACCCAATATTGCAAAGTTAACTGCTCACAGGAAGGACAGCCCTCTTTCCTTAGATGGTTTAATTGCCCCAAGGGAATGAGGAGTCCAGGAGGAAGGAAAAGGAAAAAGTTGCCTTTTTCCTTAAAACAGCCCTGGAGCTCACTGAATCTGAGGTAAAACAGCCTTGGCATTGGTGTTCTCAGTAGAAGGGATGCTCCGTGGACCCTCCAGGCAGACCTCCCTGGTTCTGTCGGAATCGCACTGGAAAAGCCTACTGCCCATGCCTTCTCCCAGGGAAGATACTATACTGCAGAATCCTCGATTCCTGTCCCCAAAGTGAGGCCAGTAAAAGAAGGGACTGTACTTATTTACTTACACAGTAGGATAGATCGAGGGCACTGAAATGTTAGGTTTAAGCTCATTTCCAGTGTTGCGTGTGGTGATGGCTCTCCTCTCCTCGAACACTCTGCATCATAGGGGCAAGCCGCCGAAAGGCAGTGGGCACTGCACACCAGCATCTGGTGCGCTGGGCTGAAGTGAAGCCGCCGCTCCTCCGGCCGAGCTCCGCAGCCTTCACCATCGTAACTCCACCCTCCACGGCCAGTTAGTTTCTTGCGTGCTCAGAGGAGATCACACCCCCACCTCTCCTCTCGTGTCTGTTTTCGACCTCTGCCTAGTTGAATGGACATTCCAGTTCTCTATCTGCCACATTTTGACGACCTGAAGTTACTGGGTTAAGGGAAGATGAGCCTTGCCGTTCTAACTTACACCCACCACGAAGCTAACTTACACCCACCATTTGCTCAGTGCTCTCTTTTGCACTTTGTAAAACGTACCTGTAACGCACACCACAACCCTTGAAGGTATGGCCAATGCTATGACTTCCTTCATGGCTGAAAAATCAGATGTAATTTTAATTTTGGAAAACAAGTCATGCAAGAATTCAACTCACCACTCACACCTTTGAAAAAGACAATTTGTGAGACGACACTTTGTTTTCCTCTTTTCTTTTCTTTCCTTTTACAGTAATCTTTGTGCCCATTGTGGAGTTCAAACTCATGACCCCGAGATCAAGATTGCATTCTCTACTGACTGAGCCAGCCGGGCACCCTGAGACTACACTTTCGAATAAAATGCTTTGATAACATTTATGCTTCATTTTATAACATGAAGTTGTATGGAATGGATAAAGTTTTATTCCAGAAAGTTCTTAATGTGACAGATGTATAGGAGGAAAGCCTTCCGATTTAATTTCCTGTGTTTTTATGAATCTAAATACTTCAGGTAGAAGTGAGTGCCAAAAGCATCACCAGGTTCCCAAGATGGTCACCATGTGATCTTGGGGATTTCACTTACATGTGGAAATAATAGGGGCAGTCTTGGTGGCCTCCATCTCTAGGTTGTTGGAAAGATTAGTCAGAAATAATCGGGATTGGGCAGTGTTCAATATTAGCACAGAACTTCTTGAATCAAAGGTGGCTTTATTTACCCACTCAAAGTAGATACCATGTCACAAAACAGGAAAATAATACACGAATTGGTTTTTTTTACACTTATTTGGGCTTGGACAAAAGCCCTTGGTCCCTCATCTGCTATCCTTAAGGTGAAATCTGTTTTTGATTTCAGATTTGATTTTGTTTTTTATTTAAAAGGTTAATGCAATGAGGCGCCTGGGTGACTCAGGGGGTTAAGCGTCAGTCTTCAACTCAGGTCATGATCCCAGGGTCCTAGGATCGAGTCTTGCATTGGGTTCCCTGCTCTGTGGGGAGTCTGCTTCTCCCTCTACCTTCCACCCTGCTCGAGATCTCTCTCTCAAATAAATAAATAAAATCTTTTTTAAAAGGTTGATGCAATAAACACATTGAATATTTGGTGGTAAACCTTCAGTGAACAGTGGAGAAGAAACCTTTAATCAAATAAAACATTTCTGCAGAAAAATGCCTGAACTCACACCAAGTGGGATGAATATAGCCTGTAAATAGCTTCAGGTCAAGTTCTTCCATCAAATGGTTTCTAAAAACAAAAAACAACAACAACAAAAACCCAACTTGGTTTTCAGAGTTTTGGGGACTTTGGAATTGTGGATAGGGGATAGTTTTGTACTCTGAGATCTTGAAGAAGGTGCAAGACCACAGGACCTTTTAGTATCGGTGTGTCCGATTCAGATGGAGGACGTTGGGACTGTGGGTGTGCAAAGCCCATTTCCTGCAGCCATGTTCCAAGATGCCAAGTAGTTTTGAGTCTCTTTGAAACAACACAGGCATGAAAATAATCTCTGCTGGAATTCACCTCAGGGAGGTCTGACACTTAGCAGTTCCCGTGAGGAAAATATCTGGTGGTTTTAGTTGACCACAAGAACTACCAGTGTGGTGTGGTTGCTAAAACAGTTAAGGAGTGTGGTAGTGAGTTATGTTAGGAGCTCAAAAAGGGCTCCAAACAAAAAAAAAAAGATGTTCTTTCTTCCTAACACGCAATTGAGACCATGTGGAAGCATTGCATTCAATTCTGAACGCCTGATGGCGGGTTCTCAGATCCTAACTGCTCTGGAAAAGTCACTTTGATGTGGGCGATGGGGTGTGCGTGAAAGAAGTGGGAGTGTGGACTTCTTCGGGCAGTCGGGGGAGGGGGAGCCACAGCACAGACGTTTTGATGGGAGAGATAAATGGGAATCATTTTAAAACATTTGCTCCATCCAATAATTATATTTTAAATCCCACTTTGTATGACATTTTGAAAGGGGCTCATCACTCCTCATCTCTGTTTTGTCAGCATACTTCAAACAAGGTGTTCTACTTCAAACAAGGTGTTCTACGGGCTAATAGTAGTCATTCAATACAGTGCTTTCCTGAGCACTTGCCTGAGGACAGGGAAGGTGGCAGACGTGCAAGGGACAGTCCCATCTCAAACTGCTTGCTTTAAAGGGGCAAGTTACAGGGATGATACGGGTAGTGCAAGAAAACTATCACAACGGGGGGAAATAGGTTCAAAATGGGAAGAAGATCATTCTAGGGAGAGATGGCAAAGCTGGTTACAGGAGCAGGCACGGAGGTAAAGAAAAAAAGGCTTCATTAAATAAGCGACATTCCAGAGGGGCTTTGCGGGGACACAGCACCGGCAAGTGGAAAGGAGTGGCGGGGTGAAGTTTCAGAGAGGATATAGCAAGACTAGCAGCGAGCAGCATGGGAAGCACCGAAGGACAGATCCCCCCAGACTGGTAGCATTAGGGCGCTGATACCCAAACTTGTGATTGCATCAGAATCACCTGGAAGCCTCATTATAACAGATCACTGCCCTCTGCCCCGAGTTTCTGGTTCTGGGTCTAGGTAGGTCTGGGGAGGCACCCAGGAACAGCAGCTGATATTCTTGGCTCCGCACCACTGTTTGAGAGCCCCCGAACGTGCAGCTTCTCGGCAGCTGGGGAACCCAGTGAACCAGGACAAGGCCACCATGTGGAGAACATATGGAGCCCCAGGTGAGGAGTGCGGCCTGTATTAGAGCATGCTGGTGGTAGCCCTGCGCAACTGAGGGAGGCTTACGGGAGCCTCACAGGAGGCCGGTGGAGCATGGAGCCTGCGGCCCAGGGACTGCGGAGCCACGTTGCCTGGCTTCCTAGCCTGGCTTTGTTTATTGTGCTCAGCTACAAAATAGGGGTAAGAATAGTACTCCCCTCACAGGGTTGTTAGGAGGAATAAATGATGTAATATTTCACTGTGAGTGAGGCACAGAGTCAAGCCAATGTGTTTGTGAAATAAAAACGCGAAATCAAGATGTTTGGTAATCAAGATGTTAAATAAAGGGGCACCTGGGTGGCTCCGATGGGTAAGCATCTGTCTTCGGCTCAGGTCATGACTCCAGGGTCCTGGGATCAAATTCTGCATCGGGCTCCCTGCTCAGCAGAGAGTCTGCTTCTAACCTCTCCCTCTGCCCCTCCCCACCCTCGTGTTCTCTCTCACTAACTATGCTCTCTCTCTCTCTCTCAAATAACTAAATATTTTTTTTAAAAAGATGTTAAATAAAATGCAATGTCAGAAAAGCACAGTGTGAAGTCCAATCAGCGAGCAGTGTGGGGGACGGATGGACGGGCAAAGCAGCAAGGAGGCTGTTACGGCTGTCCCAGTGGGGAGAACATAAGCTCCCTAGCTAGGATTGCTGTGCTCTGGGAGACACTGCAGACACAGACCTCCTGAGGGCCTTGCTTGGCATCCTGAGGCTGGGTTTCTTTAGATGTGGAATGCAGGGGTACAGAGATCTGTTTGTGTGGTTTTTGTTTTTTAACAACCTCCCTCACCTGTGAGATCCGGTTTCAGTATTCAAATTATAACCCTGATAAACTCAAGCAGGGAATTGGATTTTGGAGGTGGTAACTGTTACAGGTTGAATTGGGTCCTTCCAAAATGGTATGTTGAAGCCCTAACTTCCAATACCTCAGAATGTGACCTGATTTAAAAATAGGGTTGTTATTAGCTAAGCCAAGAGGACTTTACCAGTAGGTCCCCAGTCCAATATAATGTGCACACTTATAAAAAGAACATTCTGGGAAGAGATAGAACACCCATAGAAGGAAGACTATGTCAGCAGCCCCGGGAAGAAGAAGCCCAGGAGAGAAGCCTGGAACAGATCCTACCCTCACGCTCTCTGAAGGAACCCACCTGCCAGCACCTTAATCTCAGACTTCTGGCCCCCAGCACTATGAGATGATACGTTTCTGTTGTCAAAACTACCCAGTTGGTGGCACTTTGTTACAACAGTCCTAGCACATGAATACAGCAGCCTCGTGAAGTTATAGGAGTGGCTGATAAAAGAGAAAATTGTGAAAAACAAAAATTGGGAGAATCTGCAATTGAGGAGAAGAGAGCGAGGCCAGCAAACCAGACAAAGCAGTGTCTGCTAAGGCAGGAAGGAGGAGCACTAACCTGGTGTGCCGTCCAGGGTCTAGAGACGGGGCCTCAGTGTGTCTCAAAATGTAGGTTTCGTAGTCAATGTACTCAAGTGTAGTGAGGCCAACAGATGAGGAGACAATGGTCATTGAAAAGATGTTGGGGGGCTCAGTCGGTTGAGCGTCAACTGCTGGTTTCAGCTCAGGTCATGCTCTCAAGGCCGTGAGATTGAGCCCCATGTCAGTGCAGAGCCTGCTTGAGATTCTCTCCGTCCGCCCCTCCCCCAACTCATATGCTCTTGCGCTCTCTCAAATAAATAAATACATCTTTTTAAAAAATGGAGGAAGATAAAAACAGGTCAGGGCAAGCAGGCATTTTGTCTTGACAGGAGCAGAAGCCCCCCGAGTGTAAGAATCGTGCCTCACTTGTACCCCATCCCCAGTGCCCAGAAAAGCCCTTTCAAACTCCAGAGGCATCTGGAAAGAGGTGGGAGAGAAAGGATTGCAGAGACCTAAAGAGAAGGGGGTGCAAGGATGTCCCCCCCTGAGCTAACAGGGGAGGACACAGAGGGCAACGTGGCTGGGGGATGTAGCGGGGGCCCAGCTCATGGCTTGGTTAATGCAGCTGAAGAGGCAGCCACGCCATGTCGTGGAAGTGATGCAAGCAAGCTGTGAAGATAGTAAGCAGAGTTCGGAAGAGTTGAGGTGAATGCAAAGAAGGAGATGGCGAAGGGGAAGAAGACCTGCCCTACAGAGCAGCCGAGCATCCTAGCTCACGGGGAGAAAGCCCCGCAGCACTCAGGGCCACCAGCGCCACTGCCCCTGGCAGCTGTGCTCTGCTCCCCCTCCAAGACCGGGCTCCTGCTGCAGCCCAAGGGAGGTTCTGGTCTAAAGAATGCAAAGCAACGCCAAGGACGGCTGTTAACGCTGAATACAGGAGTCTGCGAGGGCTGCCATCACAAGACACCACTGACCGGGGGGCTAGAGCAACAGAAATGTATTGCTCACAGCTCTGGAACGTAAAAGTCCAAGATCAAGGTGTTGGCAGTGTTGGTTCCTTCTGAGGCCTCTCTCCTTCGTTGGCAGATGCCCGCCTTCTCCCTGTGTCCTCACACGGTCTTCCCTCTGCATGTGTCTGTGACCTAATCTCCTTTTCTTATAAAGATACCAGTTATATTGGATTAGGGCCCACCTCATGACCTCATTGTACCTTCAGTACCTCGGTGAAGACCTTCTCTCCAAATACACTCAAGTTCTGAGTTACTGGAGGTCATAGTCAATGTATTTGGAGGGGAACACAATTCAACCACAACACTCAAGTCTCTTCATGGAGAATATATAGTAAGAAGGCAACCAGATGTCATCGAACTGCATCAAGAGCAGAGAGCAGTTAGGATGTCCATGTTTCCTTATAGAAAGCATCAAAGGCCACACACTGCTTCCAGCCCCCTCTTGCAGCCGCAGGGCTCTGGACAGGGGCTCCCATCTGGGGTCTGGGCCCTGGCTCCTCCGGCACTGGCTCGCCTTACCCGAAGGCCCTTGGAACCTCTCCAGCCCTAGCTTGCTCAAGCCTTCTCTGCCGGGTGCACAGGGTGGTTGAGTAATCAGGGAAGACAAGGATTTGAAAGTGCCTCCCCATCTACAACGGGCCACGCTGGCCGCAGGAGGTGGGGAAGGCTGTCCCGGTGCAGGCATAGACCCCCGGTCGGAACCCACGTTTCCTGAGAGGGAGACAACAGCCCCTGGAGGCCGGAGCGAGGTGGGGCTTCCAACTGGCTGCTGGGTGGGGCTTCAAAGAAGGACACTGTAAGCCAGAGACAAAAAAGAGAGGCGAGGAGAGGAACATCAGAGGTGAAAAGCTGCAGTGCTTTGACTCCTTGTCAGGCAGGCAGTGGGGGGCCCCACCGGAGCGGAGCAAGGGCCTCGCTGAACCTGCCCACTGGGCCTCCCGCAGCTTCCGAAGGCAGCGCCAGAGGGGGAATCCGAGCCAGGATAGAACGCTCTGGAGCAGCAGCAGGCCAGAGTAATCTCTGATTCTTAGAATGGAAAAACACGATGGGCGGTGCGCTTACGGCCACAGTCCGGGGCACGCGCACTTACACACACACACAGGTGGTAATTATCATCAGTAGCAATCATCTTCCACCATATCATTATTCCAAGGGATACGTAAGTACGCCAAGCTTTTTTTGTTTAAACATAAAATTATTTCAGAGACAGAACGCTTTCCTATTATTACTTGCCAGAATCTTCAGCTGTTGTGGCTTTTGTTATTAATGTCATTTAAAATGACTTTTATCCCTAAGAAAGCAGAACTAGTGGATAAGAACTAGGAGTGAGTTATCTCAACTCTGGGAGATGTATAACGATAAGATACCAGCTGTTCACCCATTCATTCCATCCACTAGTGTTTCTCGATCACCCGCCATGCTGGGTGGTGAACTAGCTGGAGCGTAGTTCATATTAAAGAACACCTCGACACACACCCCAGAGTGATTCTGTTATCACTTATCTCTCTCAACAGCAGCTTCCCATCTGTCAACAGCTTTAAAAATAGCCAAACCATATTGCAGAGAGCTGCTCGGGCTGTGGGAGGAAATGAAGAAAAAGAAGAAGAAACTTAAGGATCAGATTAAAACTCTCAACTCCAAAGAGTCGAATAAGAAAGAAAGACTTTCCATCTTTATATATCAATAGTGTAACAAAGAATGCCGGTAAGGAGCGAATTCCCCCATGCTGTATGTAAGCTTCTGGGAGGCATGCGGTGGGTTAGAAAATGGGGTTGTCTGTCAGAAGACTAACGTTGAGGCAGAGGAAGAAGTGAGAGCACCTTCAGGCTCCTCACAGAGCAGAACCCGAAAGTGGTGAATCCCCACCAGACACATATCCCCAAACCAACATTCAACAACAGGCGTGAGGTTTACAATCTGAATGTGCAGGGGTGCCTGGGTGGCTCAGTCTGTGAAGCGTCCGATTCTTGGTTTTGGCTCAGGTCATGATCTCAGGGTCCTGGGCTCAAGCCTCACATCTGGCTCTGAGTTCAGGGCGGAGTCTGCTTGTCCCTCTCCCTCCACTCCTCCCTACTCTCACCCTCTCTCTAAAATAAATAAATAAAATCGTTTAAAAAAAAACAACAACAAATAAAATCTGAATGTGCAAACCTGCAAAGAAACTCCCTTGCAAAACAAGGACTGAACTCTTTCCTATGAGAGAAAAATAATTGTAAAGCTTTTTAAAAAGGACAGAAGGAAATCTCCTTTCATTCTTTTAACAGATCTCCTCCCATCAAATGTAGGAGTCTAGCTTCTGTTATTTTCTGGGGTTTTCAAGCTACTGTGTGAACGTTCAGTGAACATTGTGGCTAGTACTGCAGTGTCATTAAGCAGAGGCCTTGGGGAGAAATTCGAATTCTCACTGTTCTGCCCACTTATGCGAGTGCCTGAGAGGGTGATGTGGCCAGTGCTGCCCAGGATATAAATCCCTCTCCTCCTGCCCTGTGTTAAACAAGGTGGAAATAACCTGGTCACACAACTTCCCGGAGTTTCAGCATAGCAGTGAGAATGGGTGCAGAGAAGGGCAGCTCCCCAACTCTGAATTAGACATCATGTCTATGATAAGTCTTCTATCTCATTAAAAGGCCTCCATTCTGTTGAGATTCTCAAACAGTGACTCCTTGCTTATTCGGATAGTCAGGACAATATGTTTCCTTTTCCTTCAATGATTAGCCTCATGCAATTTGCCCAACTTTGTAAAATCTAATCATGATTAAGAGCTTCAAAAATTTTGACGCTATTATTGGACTCAGCTCAACTTCTAGAAATCTTAAATTTGTAAAAGTACTTAAGTATCTCATAGACTCAAATGCACTCCTTTCATCACTATTTATAATTTGAAAATATCGAAACTCTCTAAAGAGCTAATTTATTCAGTCTCTATGCATTAAAGACCTCCTATGCATTCAGAATTATGCAATACACCGAGGATATTTATGGGCCAATTTTAATCAATTACAAGGAAAGGTTAATTGATCTATGTAGAACACTTTAAGTGATATATACTAATGAGGAAGGAAAATGTTCATAATGTATTGTTAAGCAGAAATAACCCAAATATGAATTATTTACAAAGAACAATTAGACCTATTTTAAAAAAAAAAAGAAATAGTGAAAAGTATGCAAAGTAAGGAAAAAGGAGAGGGCACTTCAAGAGAACACACTCAAGTAATAAAGATTGAATTGAGCTTCTTTCTCTTTTATCTTTCAATTTTTGTTATCGTCTACTACTTTAATAATGGAAAAGAGAAATGCTCAAAGAATAATGGAGCTAAATACTATTTGTAGACTTAACAAAATCTATTAAGAAGCAAACAGATTGCTTTAAAAAAACCACAAACCCATAGTGATGGGGACATGTCAAAGGGACACAGGAGCCGACCGAAAGCTCGCAACGGTCAAAGGTGGAATAATTTGAGTAACCAAATAAATCAAGAAGTATTGGATTATAACCCAGAGTGTAAAATAAAAATTCATGAGTCTATATTGGTATAAATAAATTCAACAAATAAGTGGAGAAGAGAAAATTTTCCCATGCAGAAGAATTCCAAATAATTTATGTAACTATTTCACCCTCAAAGAGGTGAAGCATAGCACCCTACTCCTTAAGCAGTCACTGTGCATAATGACTTCATTCCAAGGAGGACAGTAAGGGAAGGGAGGGAAAAGGTAACTTGAGAGTGAAGCAACTTGACAAAGACTGCCTCAGCCAGGTGATAAAAGTCAACATTAGCACCGGTAATTAGTCTTGGCAGTAGTATGTACCCTTGAAAGGATAAAAAGGCACTTAACGTCTGTGGTCTTCCTCCCCCAACTCTAATCTAATCATTAGGAAACATTGACACATTCCAATGCATGGGGCATCTTATACGATACCCAACCAGTAACACTCCAAACCTTCATGGTCATCAAAAATGAAGACAGTCTGAGAAACTGTCACAGCTAAGGAGCCTAAGGAAATACAAGAACTAAATCTAATGCGGTATCCTGGATGGGATCCTGGAACAGAAAAAGACATCAGCTAAAAAACAAGGAAGTCTGAATAAAGTGTGGACTTTAATAATAATAAATCAATGTCAATTCATTAGTTGTGACAAATGTACCATAGTAGGGGAAACTGGATGCAAGATATATGGGAACTCACTGTACTAGCTATGAAATTTTTCCATAAATCTGAAACAGTTCTAAAAATAAAGTTTGTGGGGCACCTGGGTGGCTCAGTCAGTGAAGTACCTGCCTTGGTCTCAGGTCATGATCCCAGGACCCTGGGATGGAGCCCCTCGTCTGGCTCCCTGCTCAGTGGGGAGTCTGTTCTCCCTCTGCTCCTCACCTCACTCATGCTCTCTCTCTCTCAAATAAATAAAATCTTTTTAAAACTTTTTTAAAGTAAAGTTTGTTAAAACAACAGAAAAGTAAACAAGTTCAACGAGTCTGTTCTCGGTACAGTGAAGCCAAGAGTTAGCATCCTGTCGTTTACATTTACCTAACATCTTACTGAGAGTTACATTATTCAAGAACTCCCTGTTTGTTTCAAGTGTAGATGCTTATTCATAAAGTTGAAACTTTATTAAGAACAAAAAGGAAAGGGAATATTTTTATCTGACTTCTGGGAAACACAAAGTAACAAACCAACCCCTGACAATAGGCTTTAAAAAACTTAGCATTCCAGTTAATTCCTTCGGGGGACAGCGCCATCTAGTGTTTAGTTACACAAATGAAACAATGGTGGTTCTGGTTCCTTTTCTATGGGCTGCTATACGTTGGCTTAAAAGAACAAAGAAATGGAAATATATCTCTACCCCATGCCCCCAGAGATTCCTCATCATCTCAAATGACCGAGAAATCCAATTGAAATAACATGGTGACATTTACAATTTCAGCCTTGAATCTTTCAGTTTATAAAATGTATACGTCTATTTTCAGAATTTCAGTCCAAAAATAATGTGTATGAAAGAGATTTTATCAGAAATACAAACTCATGAAAATGTCTAATAGTGTAGTCACTGTTTAAAAGTTATAAAATGACTTACGTCTTATAAAACAGCAGATCTCCATTCCAGCTGTCAGTTCTGGAAACTGCAAAGCTCTGACAAGTTCCTATTGTGCTGACTTTAATCCAACCCTTACATCAAGACCCCTTGCTTCATAAGTCCATGCCTGTTTTAATATGAGATTATTATTCATCAAGTTATGTCTTTATTAAGAATTAGGAAAAAATGGGAAAAAAGGAAAAAAATGGGCTCCATGAAGGTCTTAAACGTCTCAGGTGAAAAGACTCAAGTGATTAGTTAATATATATTGTTTTTGAACCTGAATGATTTTTCAAAATGTGTCACAAAAAGAAAGGAACACAGCTGAAATAACTGGCACCTTCCAATTGCAATAACCTAAAAGGTAGTTTGTCTAGAATATAAATGGCAAAAATTTACTTTCCACCCTTAATTTCCTCTGTGCTTGGCATATAGAACAGGTGGGGGAAAAACTTTACGGTTATTAATTTGAATGACGCTTCTTGTTCTCTTCTGACCACGTAGATATATTAAGATAGGCCCTAAAAGCAATTATTTCCATCATACCTGGAATTAAGAGGTGTGCCCTTAAAGAAGAGGTCACCTCTCAGGTAAAATTGGTCCTGGGTTTTGTTTTTCAGATTTCATCAAGATTTAGTTAGTCGGGAGCTTAAAGGCACTGATAACAACTTAGCCAGGTTATAATTTTTTCTAGTGCTTTGGTTTGCTTTTTCACATAAAAACTTCTCTTAGGTTTGGGCCTTAAAACTTTTCCTGAAGGCAAGCAAATTATTGTCCAACTTCAGTGATGATATCTGAGTTATGATGTGACTACGGACAATTTACCCCATTTTATTGGTTGATGTCTTTGCTCTGGAAATATCAAAATCGCCCAGCTACAAAACAAACCAGTGACAGCAAGAAAACAGAAAATATCTGAAATGTAAGACACATAACAGACAGATGTAGAGTACTTTCTCCTAAAAGGTTTAGCCTCAAGAGAACTATGTGGTAATAAACCAGTGTACAAGAATTTGGACAAAATTGCCTCTGACAATAAGCATGGTGATAACCAGAAATGGTCACCCCTTCTTCCCTGGAATCCGGTGCCTCCCTCCCCACATTCCCCACAGCACCTGCCCTGTGCAGCTCTAAGCTGGAATCGCGGCTGCAGACAGGTGTATGCCAGGTGCCTTTCCACAGTCCAGCAGCCCAGCTCAACCATGCTTTCTTGGTCCCCGGATTGCCTCTTATCAATAGTGACGTGTAGGAGATAAAACAGAACTGGTTTCCCCTGGTACAGAGACAGAAAGTCGAATAATTTTCCTGGTGATAGAAACAAACAGAAATCATCTAAGGAGGCGATGATGCTGGAACAGAAAATAAGAGTTTGGGACAGAGTCAACGGTCACCTGACGGTGGTTCTCATCAGTGCTAGGAATCTTCAGGAACAAGAAGCAGCAATTCATAAGCCTCTGCCCACAAGGCTCTAAACAGAGGCTCTAAGCAGCGGGGAGGGGCACCTGAGGGGCTCAGCCGTTAAGCGTCTGCCTTCGGCTCAGTTCATGATCCCAGGGTCATGTGATCGAGTCCCGCTCCCTACTAGGCGGGAAGCCTGCTTCTCCCTCTCACACTCCCCTTGCTTGTGTGCCCTCTCTCTCTGTCAAATAAATAATATCTTAAAAAAAAAAAAATAAACAACAGGGAAACTTCTGTAGAAGATGTGCGTAGGAAATAGATGACCCAGAACAGAGTGGTCAGGCACAAGGCTGGAGAGGTCCCCAGGACCACGGGCTAGGGTCTTCCTCCTGCCAACTTATACTGGACACAATTATGCCAGGCCCTTTGGAGACATTTTCCCTTTCACAGCATGAGCTTACCAGAATAACTATCGTGTTGCTTTCCTTCCTGAGCTGAAGTAGAGTAAGGACAAACTAGAGCACATGTTCAGCCCAGACAAAAGCTAGCCTGTGTTACAAGACAACACTTTCGTGACCCTCCAGGCTCTGGAAGAAGAAAAGCCTGCATTTTACGATGACCAAAGACGGATAGACTTTTATTTTAAGGCGGGGAAGATTTTATGATTCTGAAGATTTTGCTTTTTTCCTCTCAAAATCTTGGACATGACAAAGGATGGAATTATTGTTATCCATCTAAAAAGCGTGAGACGTGGTGCATTTCTTTTTAAGTCTGTATCATAAATGTTCCGTACTGTGATGGTTTTCACAGATTTAGGGCTTTCAATCATCTTCAGATCTCTTGGCACCACTGCACTGGTCCTTGGAGAGGAGAACAGGCAACAAGCCTCTAAGGCATGTGAGAGAGGCAGTTTTACCAGGAACAAAGCACCACGAGGAGAAGTCATATACCACCACTAACTCCAACAAAAATAGAAAACAAAACGAAATACTGGCTGGAAC
Organism: Ursus arctos; assembly: GCF_023065955.2. Lineage (NCBI taxonomy): Eukaryota > Metazoa > Chordata > Mammalia > Carnivora > Ursidae > Ursus > Ursus arctos. Next base: position 15,564,090 of record NW_026623078.1, read on the forward strand.
TTTATGAAGAGGGGGTTGGAATCTAGTGGTGCTGGGAAGGAATAGCTTTCGGCTGTGCTAATATGTTCTCATGAAAATGAGTGGGTCCTTGGGCCAAGAAGAGAGGAAGAGAGAATTCATCCCCTAAACAGCAGAGGAGGCCAGCAAAGAGCCAGGAGAGCTGCCCCATCAGGGTGAGTGGTGGGAGTACATGGGGCACTCTGGGTAGGGGGCTCAGCTGCAGTGACCTGAAGACTCTGTGGACTGTGCCCTGCTGTCTGTGGAAGGCAAATGTGATAGCTGTTGTTACTGGATTTCATTAAACACCATCTGTAAATGGAGGCTAACGCCATCTGCCTCTCGAGGCTATATTTGGGAGTCAGTGAGCTAATATGTGTGAGGATGTTTACCACAGTGTCTGACACAGAAAAGCACTCAATAACAATTTTATTTTTCATATCTCAAAAAATAACATTAAGGATACTTACAAGTAAGAATTGCTGGGCATTTGATAGGCATATTCCAGGTGTTGGGTAGGGCTACTGCCAAATGAAATATGACTTCCCCCTCTCTCCTGTGGAGCAACCAGGAGCCCTCAGGCTATGATGTGAGGGATACTTTCTACACCTGTTACTTTGGAGCCAAGCCATCTTCCATATTCTCCTTTCTTCTTTGCTGAGGGTGCCAAGGATGCTTTCTTCTCAATGGAGGCGACCGCTGGGCGTATCCGTTGGGATTTTTTTGTCTCCAAAACAGGATTCTTTTCAGCTCTCACTTTCTTGCTCTCTCCAAAGATGAATATAAGCCCCCTCCACATTAAGAATAATCATAGAGAAATAGACATTATGAAATAAAAAGTCACAAAATCCAGCCAGAGGGGCACCTAGTCCTCTAGCGTCCAAAACCTCACTCAACAAATAGAAGCCCCAATGGGTGATAACCTGCTCTCCCTTCATGGTCTCTTGAGGGAGTGAGGTTTCAATGGATAACCACGTCCCACGCTCGATATCAAAAGGCATGCTGGATTTAGTAGAATTTTCTTTGAGAAATATCTTTTCATAATAGTTATAATTTGATTTAAAAAGAAATAAAAGTTATAGGCAATACGCACATTTCCTTGTCAGTTGAAGGAAGTAGGATTTCAGTTTTCATGCACCTCCTCACCATTTCGGCATTTGTTGTGTATAGCAACTTCAGAATTGTTCACCCGCTTCACAAAACTTTATACGTAACTGTAATTATAAAGATATCCCTTAGGGCTTGAGTGGACTTAAAACATTTTAATGACTTTCAGTGACACTGGTAGGTGAGTTGAGGTCACAGAGATTTATAATGGAATGAAATCTGGAGTCTATGTCACTGTAGGTGTGAACACATTCCCTACCAACTAGCCAGGCAGATTAATGACCAAGGGGTTATTTCATTAAATTTTCAAGTAAAAGTTTTTTAAAGAAATGTCCCCCAGGAATCTCTTCAAAGTTGCAATTAAATTGTGCAATGATTTAAATTTTCTCTAATAAGTTTCAGCCTAATCCTGAGTTCCTGGGATTAATAAAATCATGTAGAGATATCTTATGCTGTAAGTTCTGGAACCTCCTAAAGAACTGAAGAGGCATTTTTAAAGAAACAAGCTGGGCATAGCGGCAGGAGAGGGTCCTGAGGGCTGGTCTAATGGCACCACTCTCTACATAAGGGGTCAGGCAGTGCCAGGGGAAGACGCCTTGTTCTCCAGTCCCAACATAACTGCAAAGAAGAAGGAACGCCATAGCACCTCTGCAGAGATGGACATGGGGAGATGGAATCTGGGGATTTGGGTGTGATTCCCCTTGGTTCTCAAGAAGGCCCAGTTAGGAGGGGAAGAGATTTGAACATGCTTCCAGATTTATTTCATTATCACCATGTACCGCTGTCATCCTCCACAGCACCCTTGGAGCATCAAGGAAAATGAGAAAAAAAATAAGGAAGCAATCTGTACCACTCAGTGGGGCTCCTTCTCTTCAGTCAGTAACCAGGATATCCAGACCACGGATCTCCAATGGAGACAGTCCCCCAGGAGATGTGGAGAGGAGCAGGATGGAGGGACCTGGTTTAGTTTGCACCCTTGGCCCTCCCACCCATTTTAAATGAGGGTGTCTTAACGTTTTTTTTTTTTTAATTAGCTATTTATTGCAGTGTAATTTTTAAGGTACAATTCAATGAGATTTGACATGTCATCTAAGCACCACCACAATAAAAGATGTAGAACATTTCTATCATCTCAGAAAGTTCCCTCATGTTCCTTGCACCTCGGCACCCACCGCTGCCCCAGGCAACTGCTGATCTACCTTCTGTCACCATAGTTTCACCTTTTCTATAATCTCATATAAGTGGAATCATGTGGCATAAAGACTTTTTGCTTTGCTTTTAGAAGATGAATGTCCCTCCCTGGGTCTCTGGTAGTCACTGGGGTTCTGGCAACTCCACTTGTGTGGCTGCAAAAGCCCTCCAGTCATGTTGACAGTTGACCATCTTGCATGGTCAGTAAAGGACCCTTACTGTGCACCAGAAAGTAGATGGGGGTCTTGCATATTTATCAGAAGGAAGCAACTGGAAGAGTTTCTAGGACTATCATAGCATAACTTGGACATCTCTTCACCCGCCTTTCAAAGCCTTCCCTTTCCAACCAGGCATGAGGAGAGAAAGTAGAATCCTGACACAAGTATCTCTCACTGGTGGGAAGAGGCACTGAAAGCCACGATCAGGTTTAGATTGTGGTGTGTGTGTGGTAGGGGAGGGGATAAAATCTCACCACACAAATCGGGTTTATTTGTTTGTTTTCCCCCAAGTCCCAGGTCAGCTTGAATTTTCTTCAAATAATGCACTTTTTAAAAGACTTATCCTGGGCCTAAAGAGTGGAAGGAAAATTCTTCCTTAGGACTAAGTCTATAAGGGGCTATTGGGGGCTGAGGAGAAGAGTGATGGCATCTGAAGGAGAGTATTTCTTCAGACTCAGTGACGGGCCCCATACTCAGGGCTCCTGGCTGGGTCCTCAAAAAAGAGTAAAATACCCCTGGGCTGAGATGGGTTCGACTGGGGGCAGGGGGTGAGGAAATACATGAAGGCCTAAAAAGAAAGAGAGAGTAGGTTCCCTTGATAAAATCAGATCGTTCAGACTCTTACAGATGCACCTTCTTCCAAAAAGGCATCAATAAAGAAAGCCAGAAAGCAAGAGGGTGTTTGTTTGTTTGTTTGACTCTCTCCTAGGGAAGGGCATGAAAGTCAATGTTTCCTGTCTATCCACTCTATGATAGGTACCGTGTTAAGTACTTTAGATCCGTATTTTCATGAAAAAGAAAAAACAAATTATAAACTTCTCCCCGCCTTTTTTGAGAAGGGAGAAGCTGACTTGGGAATGAAAAGAAAAGGGATCTTTTAAAGAAAAGTAACAGGAGAAGAGTAAGAAGAGAATGAAAAATGCTAAGGGTTTATAACAGTTTGCAGATTATCAGGGCAAGTATGCTCTGATGCTCTGCTGGGTGTTGGCCAGATTAATTCAGTAGGATCCACTGACGAATGAAAGAATTTTTAGATCCAACTCGAGGAGGGTCAAGGTTTTTTTCAGGGTGATTATAGAAAAAAACAAAAACAGTGTCCAAGCATAGCCTAGCCAGTCATTCTCACTCAAAGAGAGAGGCATAGAAAGCCAAGCAAGTCAAGAAAAGAGAGATCTGAGAAGGCTGAGCGTCGTCACATGCAAGGGAAAAGGAATAAGAAGTCAGGACATTGGCTAATAATTATTTTTAATGAGAATAATATTTAATGGCCACAGCTGGTGTCCTTGTACCTAACATACATAATCTCATTTTTGACAACCCACTATGTAAAATGTTTAGCTTCTTACTCTCACTGGAATGGATAAATAGTGGCATGGTTATTTGTGGACGGTTCCAGAGGATATAGACATTCTATAAAGGATTGGGAACCCCCTGGTTCTAAGTCATAAAACTTCCCTCTACATGCAGCTTCCCCCAGAAGAGAGTATCTCTTCTTTGGCATCCTCTTAAGCTAGCTCAGAGTCCTGCCTGATGTCAAACAGCATTTCAGGACAGGTAAGGTACCACCGAAAAGACGGTCCTGAGCCCCACACTATTTCTATATCTGAATCATTGCTCGTGGAAGTGGTGAGGTGGGGATTGTTTTTACCAGCTATTTCGACATGAAAGTAAGTATGTTCCCATCCAGCCCAGCTGGTCATCCATTTGTTGGGTGCCCACCTGTTTCCAGCCATTGTTCATTCTCATCATTAGTTCTCCAGAGCCCATCAGTCTCTGGGCGAGTCCACGAAACCTCTCCATCTTCACTCACACTTAACACTTTTGTGTGCAGCACACACGTCAGATCCAAATGCAAAATAGAATCACATTATCTTTTTCAGCCTCGTGCCGGGACTCTGGTAGACAGGAACTTTAAATGACAAAGGATTTTTTTAATTACGAGGGATTACCGAGATCTCGCCACATCGTGGTACCTGTGCAATGGCTTAGGAAAATGTCATTGTATCACAAGGTAGTTACAATTTGTCTAAAATTAGTGCAGTCACTCCAGCTTTTTTAAAATTAGTATTAGCATGATATGCCTTTCTCCACCTTTTTACTTTTTATGTATCTGAGTGTTTCAAAGTATAACGTATTGATAGAAAACCTGAGGTATAGTAAAGTCAGTAATCAGGAGATGATTGCCGTTAAAAAGACAGTTTATTACTCATGGTTCCTAAGAGGTGGGGACACACCATACCACAGGGGGCCACATGGGGAGGCATCAGAGTCAGTCAAGAGGTGGAGAGAGAGGGGAACTGTTGGCAAGAGTCTTTATTGTGCTTTCTTCAGCATGAACACAGCAAGGAAGGACAAGCAGGCATAGGATTGGTTAGTTTGCATAATTACAGTGGGCTCCTGGGCATAGGGGCACCTGGCTCTGGTAGTTAGAGCAAGGGGATAATGACTCAGTGTGGTGGGGAGTGTGGACTCTGGATTGATTAGCTTGTATTTGAAAAGAACACTCCAGGGATGTCTGGGTGGCTCAGTCTGTTAAGCATCTGCCTCTGGCTCAGGTTATAATCCCAGGGTCCTGAGATCAAGCCCCACATCAGGCTTCCTGCTCAGCGGGAAGTCTACTTTTCCCTCTCCTTCTACCGCTCCTCTTTGTGTTCTCTCTCTCTCTCTGTCAAAAAATAAATAAATAAAATCTTTAAAAGAGAAAGAAAGAAAAGCACATTCCACTGGGGGGAGGGCAATGTGGGAGGCAGGAAGTCAAGGAAAGGTGACTAAGATATATTATTGGGTTGCCTAGAAAAAGACATGTTAATATATACATGTAGAACAGATGCTAAAACACAGAGTTTACTGAAGCTAGAAACATAGTTAATATACCGAGTCCTAATTTTTAAACTGAGTTGGATCTTTTTTTTTTTTTTAATCCAATCTGACAATCTCTGGTTTTTAAGTGATATGTTTAGGCCAGTCCCATTTAAATTGATTGTCACTATAGCTGGATGAAAATCTCCCATCTTTGTAAATGTTTTCTATTTGCTGCATTTATACTTTATTTCTCCCCACCGCTTTTTACCTTCTCTGGTCTTAATTGATTATTTTATTTGATCCTATTTTATCTTTCTTCTCTTATATCATTTATACCTCTTTTAAACACATTTTAGTGGTTGTCCTAGACTTTGCAATATACCCTACAACTACTCTAAGTCCACCCTCAAATAATACTATATCGCCTCATATAATGCAGTTACCTTGTACTAGAATACTCCAAGTCCTTCCTCCAACCTCTATGACATTGCCGGCATTCATCTTACTTATCCATATGCTATAAACAACTAACACATTGTTGTTTTAACTCCTTTAAACAGTTCCCTTTCAGACCAGTTAAAAACAAGAAAGATCTGAGTTTTAGATTTAGATCATTTTTCTTCTGCCTGAAGATTTTCCTTCAAACCTTCCAGGGTAGGTCTGTTGGCAATGAGTTCCCTCAGTTGTTTTTCTGTTTTGTTTTGTTTTGTTGGTTTTTTTTTTTTCTTCGAAAGTCTTTATTTCTCCTTCATTTTTGAAGGCTAGTTTTGCTAGATATAGACTTCTGGCATATTCTAGATGTAGAATTCGATCTTCAACACTTCAGTCTTAAGATTTCACTCTCCTCTCTTCTTGCTTGCATGGTTTCTGAGAAGTCAGCTGTCATTCTTTTTAAAAAATTTTTAAAGAATTTTATTTATTTGACAGAGAGAGATCACAAGCAAGGGGAAGCAGCAGCAGGAGAGGGAGAAGCAGACTTCCCGCTGAGCAGGGAGCCTGATGTGGGACTCAATCCCAGGACCCTGGGATCATGACCTGAGCTGAAGGCAGATGCTTAACCGTCTGAGCCAGGCAGGCGCCCCTCAGCTGTCATTCTTATGTTTATTCCTCTAGAGGCAAAACGTTTATCCTCACTGTAATGTCTTCTAGTTTTCTTTTTGTTTTTGGTTTTCTGCAGTTTGAATATGATATGCCTACCTGTAGATTTCTTGGTATTTAACTGACATAGTGCCTTCTGAAATTCTTGGATTTGTGGTTTGATGCCTGTCAATAATTTTAGAAAATTATCAGACATCCCTTCAAATATTTCTTCTGTTCCGCTCTCTCTTTTACTTTACCTCTGATATTCCAATTATGCATGTTATACCTTTTATAATTTCCCCATGGTTCTTCGATGTTCTGCTATATTTTTTCATTCTTTTTTTTTTTTTTCTCTCTTTGAATTTCAGCTTGAGAACTATCCATTGACCTACCTGCAAGGTCAATGATTCTTCCCTCAGCGGTATGCAGTCCACTGATGAGGCCATCAAAGATATTCTTTATTTATGTTATTGTGTTTTTGACTTCTGCACCTCCTTTGATTTTTCTTTAGAGTTTCCATCTCTCTGTTTACATTACCCATCTATTCATGCAAGTTATCTACTTTTTCCACTAGAGCATTTAACACATTCATTGTAATTATTTTTAATTACCTTTCTGATAATTTGTCCTAGCTGAGTCTGGTTCTGATGCTTGCTTTGTCTCCATGTCTGTGTTTTTCTTGTCTTTTGGCACACCTTCAAAACATTTTTTTGAAAGTTAGGTATGTTTTATCTGGTAATAAGAACTGAGGTAAAAGGCTATTGTGTAAGGATCTACGTTACCCTGGGAGCTGGGCTGTGTTTAGTGTTTTTTCAGCTATAAACACTGGAGGCTTCACTTTCTGCTAGTGGGTTTGTCTTTTCCACCCCTCTTGCTTTTGGGGCTTTCCTTTGACCTGCTGTGTCTTGCAGCTCTCTCAGCTCCTGTCCATTATGACTACGGTTATTATTGCTGTTAGCATCATGAGAGGCTATAGGGGAGAGGGCATTCTCTAACTTTGTAATTAAGTCTCCATCTGTTAGTTGTCTCATCTCAGGAGCGACTCAGAAGTGTTTCTGTCCCTTCTCCCAAGCAGAGCTTTCCTTTTTCTTTGCCCCCAGTTCTTTTCTTGACTTCAGCATCTCCGGATACTTTCCATGAAATCCCTTGCCCTGTTGACTATGAGTTTATGTACTCGTTTTTTTTCCTTAGGTGAGACAGGAAGGCTGCAGTAGGCAGGAGTGCCACGTTTCCTTCCTCAGTGAGGATAAGGTTTCAAAATTGTCTCTTCAGCCCTTCTCTTGGAGGTCAGTCCTTTGTCAAGGAGAGGAATCTGGGAGGGTTTCATTTTGGCAACTCTTTCTCTATTCCTGATAATTCACTTAGGGAGCTTTTTGGAATCCTGCTTGTGAGAACCTGGTGGGGTCCCTGGCGGAGAGGCCTGTGAATATGTGGGCCCCACTCCATGACTGTAGCCCCAGGAGTTTTTCATTGCCTTGCTAGTCTGTTCTCAGTCTCCGGTAAATTTGTCAAAATCACTGTTTAAATATTCTGACCAGCTTGGCATTTGGCAGCTCCTGCTCCAGGTATCTTTCTGGCTGTGATTGACTCTCTAGATTTAGGGGAGGTGGTTTGCCCTGTGACCTCAGTTTTCTGATGGTTACAAGAAAATTCTTTGATTTTCAGGTTCCCCAGCTTTTTCTTGTCATAAGGCAAGAAGTAATGACTTCTGAGCTCTTTATATGTCAGAGAGAAATCACTCTAACATCAACAATTTAAATCACTGTGACAAATGTGGCTCTTCATAACGCTGCAGCGAGGAAATGAAAAAGGAAGAGGAAAACCAGCTCTTCTGGCTGCAATTGGTTTTCATAAGGCCCATCTGAAGAAACATTTCAGAACCAGATGAAGAATATCTTTGAAGTGGGTTTAAGAATTAAGCAAAGCAGAAACGAAACTACTAACAATAGGGTGACCTTATAACATAGCATCCAAACTAGGACATTTTCAAGAGTAAAAGGGAAAAATGCCCTTAATTACATAAAAACAAAGACATAAACCAGGACTGTCCCAGACAAGCTAAGATATACGGGAAACCTTACTAACAGCCACAGTCATATCATAAAAGACAATAAAGATCAGGAGATCAGTTTAAAGTAATTCTTTTTTCTCGTCACACTGACTCCTTATTATGTCTGTAGTTTTGCGTATCTCCTCAGATTTGCAGTGCTGGGTGATTTATTTAAAAATGAAAAATGAGTTAGCATCTATTATTTCCTAGAACTCCATTCTAACAAAAAAACTTTGTGTTACTGAACCTTACTAGAGTCTTTGCTGTATCCACTTTAAAATAAAAATCCTAATACTTCTCTAAACTTGTTAAGCCAATATTCTCAGATCTCTAATCCGAACTAAAACAACAGAAAGTCTTCTTGTGGTTATGGAGTGTAACATCATTCCTACTAGTTATGGTTTATAGCCATATTTAGAAGTTAGCATCACATCCATGTAGAATCATGGGAAAATTATTTCTTTTCAATATTATTCCAAAATTCTAGAATTTCAAAGCTGAAGGGGATTTCTGAGATCATTTCAATCTAAACCTTTATACAGAAGGCATCTGAGTTTCAGAGAGGTCAGATTACTTGCTCAAGGTCAAACAAGAGGGACAAACAGGAATTGGAATCCCCATCTTCTGATACCGAGTCCTGTGCCCTTTTCAACTGCACTGTGTGTGTGTGTGTGTGTGTGTGTGTGTGTGTTTAACTTGAATGCTGCTGTGAGATTATCAACCAACTTTGACTTTCTTTCATTCTGCCAGAATGTAATTATCAGAATCTGCCTTTGTTGCACACCTTCCCTTTCATTCATGGATTTCATGGTCTAGCACTTGGTAATTTTTTTTAATTATAGTGAAAGCACTTAACATGAGATCAACCCTCTTAACAGACTTTAAAGTGCACAACACAGTATTGTTATTGATAGGCACAATGTTGTACAGCAGATATCTAGAATTTATTTATCTTGTGTAACTGAAATTTTATCCCCATTGATTGGCAATTCCCTATTTCCCATCCCTCCAGTCCCTAGCAACCACAATTCTTTGCTCACTTGACTTTAGCTATTTTAGCTCTTTTTTATAATGCTCTTATTTTACTTAATGTCAACACTGTGGAATTTAAATAGGTTATGTTCTGTCTCTGATGTGATTATTTAATTTTATTTCTTGTTTGCTATGTTTTATGTTTTGCTTCCTGTTCCTATTTCAAGGACCTTGAAGATATTGGGGCCTGGGGAAAATAGTTTCCAGGAAAGATTTTGATATTGGCTTTTCAAATTTAGAAGGGATGTAGTTGGGGGTTGAGGCTACTCAGTACCCCTGTAAATGGTCAAGCTCTATTGTTTCTTCTGCTGGGAGAGTGAGGTGACTATAGGTGTCCCAGGTCACTGGGGATGACAGAAGGATGTGGACTGGAAATGAACAAGACTTTCTGTCTCTTCTATTCAAATTGAAATTCATTTGGATGAAAAAAAAATGTCTGCATGCCAGGCAGTGTATGAATTACTGCCCTGGATCTAGACAGAGTAAGACGTCTTCTCAGGCACAGTCCAATCAGCTGGTGACGGGAGGTGTGGGAGATACACAGATAACTCAGGACCAGACTGAATTTGCCATTTACCAAAGCGTGTTATCAAGTGTTGATAAAAGTGTGATTCAGTTCTGATATATCAGTTACCCAGCTCATTCTACATGTCATCTCTTACAGTGTCTGTCTCCTTTTCTAGACGCAAGCTCCTCGAGGTCATGCCTATCCAATCTTGCCTGGCACCGAGGAGGTGCTTTATAAATCCTCGTTGCTAGAGGAGAGGTGTGAGCAATGCACTGTGGGGACTCAGGTGGGTGAAAACAGAGCAATGCTGGGAGTCGGGAAGGGCTCCATGGAGAAGGTGTTCTTTGAGACAAACCTTTGAGACAATGGCAGGATCATAATGCACCCAGAAGGGGAAGAAGCAGAGACCTAAGCATAGGATACTGGGAACCTGGGAAAGAGGTTGTTTAATCAGAGCTCAAGGCAGGAGAGGTGTGCTGCAACTGAATTACTAGAGAGACGGGGAGTTGTTTGTACTTAATTTGATCATGTGGTGACATGGCAACACTGAGTAGTCAGGAAGACAATCTAGTGAAGGTGCATTTGATGGGTTAGAAATGGGGGAGGCAGGCAGATCAGCTGGGATGCTATTGCAATAGTCCAGCTAACAGCTCAAGAAGGTTTGAGCAGTGACATGGAGAAAGAAATAGAAGGGATGGAGTCTGAAGTTCTTGTGATCCATAGTTCCCTAGAATATACCAGCCCAGGGGGAAAAAAATAGGATGAAAACAACAATAACAAAATAATATATTATTTTCCCATCCTCCCCATCAACTGTTCTACAACCCACAGTTCTTTCAAATTCTTCCTTCCTCTGGTGCCAGGTGAATAAGCAGATGCTGCAGAACTTGGCACAGGTGGCTGCTGCTGCCGCCAATCAGCGGCGCCAACATGGCAGGACACACTTGCCACTAAGGTGGCTGTATCCTCAAGTGGGGAGCGCTCCTCACTCCCAATTGTTATCTGATTTAGGAAACAAGGCTTCCTTTTGTTCTCAATACAGAGATTTCTCTTCTGCTTTTTATAGCAATCTCCCTTTTCCCTACAACTCAGGTGTTTGTGGAAGCTGGGCAGTTGACAAACTTAGCAACAAAGTCTGTGCTGTACTTAATCATTTTTCTCCGGCACTGGCTCCCTAGCTTTGGATGGAGTTCTCCTTGCCCATCTCAGCAGTGGATGAAAATAAACTACTAGAGTGACTGCCCCTCTCTGGTCTAGCTGACTCGTAGTTGAGACCTTGCTTCCCACTGAGGAGAAGTGCGTATGTTTGTATGTCTGGCTACTGAGACAGATGAGGTGGGTGGTGGTGAGGGACTGGTGTTTGGGGAGAAGAACTGGCTAGGGTCTCAGGGGAGGACAAAGGGTCAGAGAGCTCCTTTCTTTGCTCAGAGGAGTGAATAGCTTTTCCATTTTATGTATGTATGTATGTATTCATTCATTCATTCATTCATTTATTAGATTTTATTTATTTATTTGAGAGAGAAAGCACAAGCAGGGAGAGCTGCAGAGGGAGAGGGAGAAGCAGACTCCCCACTGAGCAGGGAGCCCGACTTGGGCTTGATTCCAAGAACCTGAAATCATGACCTGAGCCTAAGGCAGATGTTTAACTGACTGAGCCACCCAGGCCCCCCTAGCTTCTCTATTTTAAACCACTGTATTCTTCAAATGTTATTTCTTTTGTCACCTCTATCAATATGAAAGTCCATTTATTCTTCTAACAGAAATTTTCACTAATTATTTCCTCACATGGGATGTTCGTGGCTTGCTATGTATCTTTTCATATGTAAAAAAGATGTGACTTATGAAGGCGAGGTTTTAAAAGTCTTTCTACAGACGAAGTGTAAGGTTTAACTGAATTTGTTGATCTTATTCCAGAAGTATTTTCTTTTTTTATTGACATATAATTAACATATAACATTATATTAGTTTCATGTGTACAACATAATTATTCAATATATGTAAATATCACAAACTGATCACAGCAAGTCTTGTTAACATCCATCATCATACATAGTTACAAATTTCTTTTCTTATGAGAAATTAGGAGTTCTGCTTTCTTAGTAACTTTCGAATCTATAGTACAGTATTGTTAACTAGAGTCACATGCTGTACATCACATCCACACGACTTGTTTATTTTGTAACTGGAAGTTTGTACCTTTTGACCAATTCATCCATTTTGCCCACTCCCCACCCCCGCCTCTGGCAACTGCCAATCTATTCCCTGTATCTAGGGGTTTGGTTTTTGTTTTTATTTACTTGTTTGTTTCTTATGTTCCACATCTAAATAAGATCAATATGGTATTTGTCTTTCTCTATTGGACTTATTTCACTTAGCTTAATGTCCTCAAGTTCTGTCCATCTTACCCCAAATGCCAAGATTTCATTCTTTTTAATGGCTGAATAATATTCCATTGTGGAAAAATATGTATATATATCACATTTTCTTTATCTATTCATCCATCAGTGGACACTTAGGCTGTTCCCATGTCTTGGCTATCATAAATAATGCTGCAGTGAACATGGGGGTGCGCATATCTTTTCATGTCAATGTTTTTGCTTTCTTTGGATAAATACCCAGAAGTGGAATTGCTGGGTGATACGGTAGTTCTATTTTAATTTTTTGAATAATAGCTACACCAATTTACATTTCCTTCAGCAGTGTACGAGAGTTCTTTTGCTCTACAACATCGCCAACACTTGTTATTTCTTGTCTTTTTGATAACGGTCATTCTAACAGGTGTTAGGTGATAGCTATGTGGCTTTGATTTGCATTTCCCTTTTTAAAATTTTTTAAAGTTTTTAATTCCGGTAGAGTTAACATACAGTGTTATATTAGCTTCAGATGTACAATATAGTGATTCAACACTTCCATACATCACCCGTGCTCATCACAAGTACCCTCCTTAATCCCATCACTTATTCACCCATCCCCCCACCCTCTCCCTTCTGGTAACCATTAGTTTGTTCTCTAATAGTTAAGAGTTTGTTTCTTGGTTTGTCTTTCTCTCTTTTTTTTCCCTTTTCTCATTTGTTTTGTTTCTTAAATTCCATATATGAGTGAAATCATATGTTATTTGTTTTTCTCTAACTTATTTCACTTAGCCTTATACTCTCTAACTCCATCCATGTCCTTGCAAATGGCAAGATTTCATTCTTTTTTATGGCTAAATAATATTCCATTGTTTATATACTACATCTTCCTTATCCATTTGTTAATGGGCTGCTTCCATACCTTGTCTATTATAAATAATGTTGCTTTAAACAAAGGGGTGCATGTATCCCTTTGAATTAGTGGTCTTGTATTTTTTAAGGTAAATACCTAGTAGTGTGAGTCCTGGATCATAAGGCAGTTCTATTTTTAACTTTGAGGACCCTCCATACTGTTTTCCACAGTGGCTGCACCAGTTTGCATTCCCACCAGCAGTACACAAGGGTTCCTTTTTCTCCACAACCTCACCAACACCTGTTGTTCCTTCTGTTTTTGATTTTTGCCATTCTGACAGGTACGAGGTGATATCTCATTGTAGTTTTGATTTATATTTCCCTGATGATTAATGATGTTGAACACTTTTTCATGTATCTGTTAGCAAGTCTGACAATGTAAGATATGTGAAATCATATGGTATTTACCTTCTGTGACTGGCTTACTTCACTTAGTACAATGTCCTCAAGATTCATCTATGTTGTCACATATCCCAGGACTTCCTTCTTTTTTAAGGCTGAATAATATTCCATTGTGTGTATATACTGCATTTTTTTAAAAATCCATTCATCCATCATCAAGAAAATTTAAGATGTTTCCACATCTTGGCTATTACAAGTAGTACTACAATGAACGTGTAAGTACTAATATCTCTTTGAGATCCTGATTTCAATTATTTTGGATAAATATCCAGAAGTGGGATTGCTGGATCATATGGTAGTTCTATTTTTAATTTTTTGAGGTACTTCCATACTGTTTTTCATAGTGGCTGCACCTGTTTCCATTCCCACCATTAGTGCATGAGGGTTTCAATTCTCCACACTCTCACCAACACTGTTGTCTTTGATATTTTTGATCACAGCCATCCTAACAGATGTGAGATGATATCTTATTGTGGTTTTAGTTTACATTTACCAGATGATTAGTGATGTTGAGCATCTTTTCATATACCTGATGACCATTTATATGTATTCTTGGGAAAAATGTCTATTCAAGTTCTTAGCTTATTTTTTGATGGAATTATGGGGGTGTTTTTGCTATTGGTAATGTTCTTGATAATATTCTCCACTCTCTTGTCATATCTCCCACCATTGTTGGGTTCTGAAAAACCCCAATCCCGGGTCAACACAACTGTTGGCTTTCCCCATTTCTAACTCTTGAGCATGCAACTACAGAAAAAGTAATAAAATGGCTTGGTTTGGTGCCGTTATAAAATCACCCTTACCACCCCCAAAACCTTCTGTTTTCTGGTTAGCTCTATCTCCTGCTCTCCTTTAAGCTTTCTCATACTTTCCTCATTCTCTTCAAGTCTTGGATTCCACAGTTCCCTCATGTGCTCATGACTCTTTCTTTCATTCACAGAGACATTAGGAATTGACATATGAGCAATTACTGAACTTCAGGTACTAAACAAAGGCACTTACCTGCCCATAGGCCTTGTCCTTACCTCTTCCCTTCTACTTACAATAGAAAAGGGTAAGGTGTCCCTCCTCTTCTTCAAGCTAATCCCTCTACCTGTCTCTGGATTCCATCCCTCCACCTTCTCATGAACCCCACCATCACCTTCTCCCATGATGATGTCATCCTTCACCACTTTCTCCTTCACTTGCCACCCCTTTCTCCCATGTGTTCAACTCTTTCGTCTATTCCCCTCAGCCTTTAAACACACCTTAAGTTCATCTGAAGAACACAAAGTCTGCTCAACCACATGCTGCTGGCCTCTAGCCCTTTCTCTATCTCTTACATCGATTACAGCCAAACTTTCCAGAAGTGTTTGTGCTCACTGCCTCCATTGTCTCACCTTCCTCTCACTCCTCAGCGTCCATTCCCAATCTCCCTCCCATCTCCACCAGCTTCTTGAAGCTATTGTTGTGTAAGTTTCTGCTAAATCTAATGGACTCATCTTATTTGACTTGTATCTTATTTGACCCAGTTGATTTCTCCCTCATTCTTACGATGTTTCCATCGCTTCCCTTATGGCTTGGTTTGGTGCCAGTCAACCAGTCCCTGGTTTTCTTGATCAGGATTTTTGATCTCCAGGGTTCCATCCAGCCCATCTTATCTCACTTGACACATGCCCTCTGGGCCATCTCATCTGTCTCTATGACTGCAATTAGCTTTGTGATGATGTTCCCACATCTGATCTCCACTCCAGATTTCTCTCCTAATCTTCCAATCCACTTTATCTAGCTATCTACAAAGTATCTGCATGTGGAAGTCACATGGTCACGTCAAACGTGTCAATTCAGCTCTCCAAGCCTTCTCTAGTGTTCTTTGTAAATGCTCTATCCACTCCCCAGTGCTGGAGACATCACTCTTCACTTACCTTCTTCCTCCTATTCAACCTATTTACAAATATGGTAGATTCTACCTTCTGAAAACTTCTCACAGTGATAGAACTCTCTCCATTCCAATTTCCACTGTTTTAGTTAAAGTTGCAATCATGTCTCATCTGGGCTCTTTTTTTTTTTTTTAAGATTTTATTTATTTATTTGACAGAGAGAGAGACAGCCAGCAAGAGAGGGAACACAAGCAGGGGGAGTGGGAGAGGAAGAAGCAGGCTCCCAGCTGAGGAGCCTGATGTGGGACTCGATCCCGGAACGCTGGGATCACGCCCTGAGCCAAAGGCAGACGCTTAACGACTGAGCCACCCAGGCACCCCACATCTGGGCTCTTGAAATGGTCTTCCAGTCTTTAGGCTTCTCCCTCCCTTCCAATCCATTTTTATACTATATCTCATCATCTTACTCCTCTGACCAGAACCCTCTTATGTTCTCTTCTTTCTCTGAAGATAGTCTATATTCCTTAGCATAGAATAAAGCCCCTGCATGACCTGACCTGGCTTACCTCTCCAGCCCTATCTCCCTCCTCACATGAATCCCCGGCTAGATATTTCATCCACTCTCAACTTCTTTCAGACCCTTTCACATGTCAGGCTCTTTTTCACCTATAAGCTGGTCCTTCTGCCTAGAACGCTCCTTCACCTATTTACTTCTTCCTCCTTGGCACTTCCTCAGCCCCACCTCCAGGCCCTCTATATAATATATTCTTACTTGTATTTCACATTGCTAATGGGTCCTTGGCAAACTCCAAGTGAGTTAGGTGAAACATCTAGCTTAGAGCTGTGCAGATAATAAAACAAATACTCCTTGAATTGAAACCATGATTTTATCAAAACCATATTGAAATTCACAGAAAAACATATGATCTATCAAGCATTGCCTTCCTCACAGAACTCGGCTGTCTTTTTCATGTGGAACCACATTCTTAATACACTCTCAAAGAATCAAGTAAAATATTAAAAGAAATAGTACAAGTGCCAAAAACTTGCAGGGAGATTACTTCAGGAATAAAACTCCAAAGTTCACATTTAAAAATCACAACCTTTTCAAAGTCTTATAAGTTTTCAATATAGGACATAAAATTATTTTTCTATATATCATGATGAAAGCTATAGTTACAGCAAAGCATTCTTTATCTTAAAAAAAAAACACAGAAATAGGCAATCACTATGAACATTTCCTTAAGTAGGCTCATACTTCACTCAAGCTGAAGTCATGTTATAGAAATTTTTATCTCCTGATTTTATCTGTTCCTGGTATTTCTTGAAATGTCACCTTGGATGTTAATGTATCTTTACTCAGTGCATCAGTGCATCATTACTTTTTTGGCAATTCACTTTTTTCTATCAGATTTCTTGCTACCCTTAATGGATCCTGCAAAAAATAATTGAAAAGAGGGGTTCTTGGGTGGCTCAACTGGTTGAGTGTCCAACTCTTGATTTCAGTTCGGTTCGTGATCTTGGGGCTGTTAGATGGGGCCTTGCCGTCAGGCTCTGCACTCGGTGGGGAGCCTGCTTGAGATTCTCTCTCCCTCTCCCATCCCCCCACTTATTTGTGCATGCTTTCTTTCGTTCTCAAAGAAGTCTTTTTTAAAAAAGTAATTGAAAAGAGAAAATAGAGACATGAATAATTTGTCCTAGAGTAAGATCAAATTACATATCCATTGGTAAAAGGGGGGTGTAGTCCATAGCTCTGGGCTTCTCCCTTTTATAACACTTAACACTATAAAGATATATTTATTGAGGCAAATGGAAACATACATTTCATGGAAAAACAAATACAAATACTCCATAAATATATGGAAAGCTTTAAGGGAATAAATAAAGAGCGAAGGTACAAGACGTAGTTTTTACCTATCATTCTGGAAAATGCTCCCAAAATAATAATAATGCCCTGTGTTGGAAGGGAATGAGCAAAAAGGCACTGCTGCACATTATGCGAAGTCAAAAGTACAAAGATATACAGTGCTGCATTGTTCACAAAAATAACAAAAAAACTAGAATAAAAAAAATCTAGGTGTCTATCAAAGGGGTGCCAGATAAATAAACTGTGGTATAGCTATACAGCAGGATCCCGTGTAATCATTAAAAAGATCAGCATAGTTCCGTAAGCACAAAAATAAAATGCCGAAAATGATGTCCAAGCTATATTAATGAAGAAAAGAAAGGTGCAGGACACTGTGTGGGGAGCATTATAACTCTTGAGTGTGACATACTCTTATATATGCCTCAGAAGCTAATCCCATAGAGGTAACCCTTGCACTTGGATTTATTTACATCTGCTGCTCAGCTCAGACTGAGCCTGTCTAAACACTAATGTAACTCACCTCCTCAGTTGGTGTGATGGCCCCTGAGGACATGATGGCCTTCTAGCATGATATAACACCTGAGTTTCAGAGTGATCCTCTAGCCTAAAAAAAAGCCCAATAATGGTATGTATACTCTATTTAATAAAGCAGGGTAAAGTAGAACACATTTTAGAAAGGTTTCATTGCAAATGGATAAAAGAAAAGCTTTAGAAATCAAAGCATTACACGTTAATTATCTGTAAATATATTTTTCAGAATGCAATATTCCCTAATTGAGATTTTTCTGAAACTGATGAATTACAAAGGATGGAAAATGTTTGGTTCTTCTTAGCAGCTGCATCTGCCTCAGATAAGCAAATGCTTGCATCTGGTCTCTCCCAGAAAATGTCCTCTCTCCTTAGATAACTAGTTGCCTTAAGACTTCAGCAGTCTGATGAGTTCAATAAAAGTCATGAACTTGAGGTTTTTTCTTTGTTATTGCTGTAAGATTGGGAGTGGCACTTCTTCTAGTTCTGTACATCCCAAGCAGAAACTAGATGTCTCTGTTGGAGAAGTTTAAACAGAAAAAAATGACGTGACCTGATTTAAATATTTGAAAGATAATTTTAGCACCTATGGAAAGAAATAGAATGAGCCTGGGGCTGGGGACAAGGGAAAGCAGGGAGACCAGCAGGTGGGCTATTGCAATAGCCCAGGGAAGAAGTGATGGTGGACCACATGATCCAGCAATCCCACTTCTGTAAATTTACCCTGAAGAATTGAAAGTAGGGTCTTGAACATCCATGTTCATAGCAGCACTATGCACAGTAGCCAAGAGGTGGAAACAAACTCAATGTCCATTAATAGATGAACAGATAAAGAAAATGTGGTATGTATGCAGTGGAATATTAGTCTTAAAAAGAAAGAAAATCCTGTCAAATACTACTACATGGGTGGACCTTGAAGACATTCTCTTAAGTGACATAAGCCAGTCACAAAATGACAAATACTATTATGATTCCACTACTGTGAGGTATCCGACATAGTCATACTCTGAGAAACAGAAAGTAGCATGGGGATCGAGATGCTAGGGGCAGAGGAAAGGGGAGCTATTGTTTAATGAGCACAGAATTTCAGTTTTATAAAATGAAACAGTCTGGAGATCTGCTTCACCACAATGTGCATATATTTGACACTACTGAACTGCACGGTTAAAATCAGTTAAGATGTTAAATTTTATGTTATAGGTGCAAGAGAAAAAAAGAAGTGATGGTGGCATGGACTAGCAGTTTCCTGTAGGAAAGAGGGTTTCCTGTAGGAACATTCAGCTTACCATTTGTGATGGTTATTTTTTTTAAGTGGGGGAAGGGGGAGGAGCAGAGGGAGAGAGAGAAAATCCCAAGCAGACTCCATGCTGAGTGTGGAGCCCAACGTAGGGCTTGATCTCACAACCCCGAGATCCGGACAGAGCTGAAATCAAGAATCAGACTAAGCTACCCAGGTACCCCTGTGATGGCTAATTTTCTATGTCAACTTGACTAGACCATGAGAGGCCCCGATATGTGGCTTAATATTATTCTGGGTGCTTCTGCAGGGTTGTTTTTGGATGAGATTGACATTTAAATCAGTACACTGAGTAAAGCAGATTGCCCCTCACACCAACATATGTGGGTCTCATCCAAACAGTTGAATGCCCAAATAGAACAAAAATGCTGACCTTCCTGGGAGTGAGTGAGTCCTGCCTGACTGCTTTTGAGCTGGGACATTGGCTTCCTCCCGCCTTCAGACTTGAACACTGAAGAGGACATTGCCTCTTCCTGGCCTATCTTTGAGCCTGTTGGCCTACAGACTAGAACTAACCCATTGGCTCTCCTGGGTCTCTGCTTGCTGACTCACCCTGCAGATCTTGGGACTTCTCAGCATTCATAATCACATGTGCCAATTCCTTACAGTAAATTTCATATATTTCAATAAATTTCATATATATGTGTTATTGGTTCTGTTTCTCTAGAGCACTAACACATCATTATAAAATAGGAATCCAAATTTATAATATCATGCTAATTTAAATGTTTTATATAATAATTTTTATTGATTTCATTTTTTTAGTTTGAGCAAAGTAGATTGAATATCATTTTTGTGTATACGCATGAAGTGTTTAAGACAGTGAATTCTCTGTGCATGTTTTTAAAATAATCATAGTCCAATGTAACCACCCATTTTAACACTTCAAAATATTCCTTTGGGATTCATGATATAAACCAAAAGATTTTTTTGTTTAAAATTTCTGATCTCTGCTTAGTAAAATGACATCAGCTCAACTGGTTGACTTTTGTCTGCTACAATTCACGTTTAGACAGATATTAAAACATGTTTCTTAACACTACCTAAAGCTGTCCTCTTCTTTTTCCCATTATCCCTCTCCCCCTAAGCAATTCAGCCTTTGTGTGAGACCACGCCCTCAGGGAGTGGGGAGCTGCAACGGTCCCATTGCAGGGTATCAGCGCCTGAGCAGGGTGAGGAGGGTGTCTGTGGAGGGACGTCCAAGTGCAGGGTGCTGGTGCCTCAGTGGAGTGAGAGGGGTGCCTGCATGGGTGCGGGACCCCGTGCAAGTGTGTTGGAGCCTGAGCAGGGCAAGGTGGTGTCACTGTGGTGGCAGTGCAACAGCAGCCTAACTTAGGGCATCCAGACCAAGTGGGAGGTTCTCAGAAGAGGAGGGCACACTTGCAGGAGTCAGCCCTGAATGAGGTGCTGCAGCCTGAGTTGGGTAAGGAAGGTATTCAAATTTCAGTGTCTCTAACTTTCAGAAGTGTTAAGGTCATGAAGGTCAAGGGAACACCAAGGAACTGTTGTGGGCTAAATGAAACTAACAAGACCTGTTAACTCAATGGGATGCCTGATTCTCATCTGGATCCTTGTGCTCTAAACGGCAGAATTAGGACAATTGGCAAAATTTGAATGAGATGTGAGGATTAGATGGAACTAATGTATCAGTGTGAATATCCTCATTTTGATGGTTGTGTTATGGTTGTGTTGGAGAATGCAATTTTGTGCAGGAAATAATACATTGAAGTGTTTGGGGGAGATGGAGTGTCCTGTTGACAAATTTTACCCAAATGGTTGACAAAATGGTCTTTGTACTGTTCTTGCAGCTTTTATGTAAGTTTGAGATTATTTCAAAAGAAAAACAAAAAGAGGAATCTTTAAGGAACACGTGTCAACCTCATTTTCTGGCATTGTGGCAGCCCTTGACTGAATTGTGATGAATCAGGCTTACTGGTTTTAGTGTACTGGTTTCTCTTTCCTCAGCTTTAAGAGACAATATAGTTTTCGCTCTTGTGGGTCTTCCCTCATTTTCTTTACAGCAAAGTTCAATGGGATTTGTCTTTGGAAAAGATTTAAGCCCACAGTGTTGACTCTTTTAGAAATGAAAACACTTGAGACTTGATAATGTACTGTGCTAAGTCATAAGTGAACAAATAATGAATATTATATGATTAAAAACACCTGTCAAATGTTTAGAGGAAAACAATGTCAAAATTTCTTTTTGAAAAATACTGCAATTTTGTAGAACTATCTTTTCACTATTTATTATGGTCTTTTGGTTGGGCTTTAACTAGGTAGTATTCTTACTCCCCTCAAGCTTTGGCTGTGAGAACGCAATGATTAATAAAAATAAAAGGAAACAAATGTTTGGAATCTGTTTGCTTGAGTGTTTCTTTTGCCAGGTTGTGCCTCTTGCCTCTGTTAGTTGGTCTTTCTGTGAATTTATTTCAGTTGCAACTATGATGCCTGTGTATCTTGTCAAGCATACACACAGTCATTTAAACTTATACATCTGCTTTTTATCAACTACCTACTTAACTGTGAAAGCGGTCATTACTGAATTTTAGTTGATTTCTATGCAGAAAAAAAATTTTTTTAATGTTGTTGTATTCAGGGAACTCTGTACCAGGTATGAGTGAGACAAATTCAAGGGGCCACATTTTCAGATACATTTCATTTTCTAAAATTCAAATTTATTAATTTCCAAATATTGAAATAGCTCTTACTCTATGCCAAGCATTGACTTAAGCACATTAAAAATATTTACTCATTTCACCTTCCAATAATGCCGTGAGGCATTTATTATTATTATTCTCATTTGAGGAGAAAACTAAGATACAAGAGTGTAAGTAACATACTCAAAGTCTCAGCTAGAACACAGCACAGCCAAATTTGGGATCCAGATGGTCTGGTTCAGGAGCCCCTACCCTTCGGCACAATGCTTCTCTACCTTTCTTCTTAATGAGAAGTACCGTAGATGGGTTACCTATATAAAATAGATGCTCAAAAATCTTTAAGAATCAGTTAAATTTCAGCTCAGGATTGCAGACTAAGCAAAGGTAGTTGCTTCATCTCAGCCTAGAGACCTCACTAAAATTATCATAGAGGAAAACCAAGGAATAGACAAATAACAAAACAGAAAATGGAAACAGACTTGTGAGTTCAACAACTTTCTGGAATTCAGAAAAACCAATCTGGCCAAATTCTTTGGGCAAGGAATTCACAGTGGAAATTAGAAAATATTATGAGACAAAGGAGAATGGAAAACCACTAAGCCAAAACTTATGAGATGAAGCGAATGCAGTACCAACAGGGAAGATTATAGGTGTAAATGCTTACATTAAGAAATAAGAAAGTCTCAAATCAATAATCTAACTTTAGATCAACTAGAGAAAGAAGAAACTCAAAGTTAGCATGAGGAAGATAATACTAAAGACTAGAGCATAACTAAAATAGAAAACAGGAAAAAAACCCGATAGGGACATCAATAAAACGAAGAGTTGGATTGTTGAAACGATCAACAAAATTGAAAAACCCTTAGCTAGATTACTTGAAAAGAAAGACTACTTAAATAACTAAAATCAGAATTGAAATATGAGACATGACAACTAATGCCACAGAAACGAAAAGGATTATAAGAGAATACTACAAACACTTGTATGCCAACAAATTGAATAACCCATAGGAAATGGGTCAATTCCCAGAAATATACAACCCGCTAAGACTTAATCGTGAAGAAATAAAAAATTTGAACAGACTAGTAAGGAGATTGAATCTGTAATCAAAAATCTGCCAACAAAGAAAACCCCAGGATCAGATGGCTTCACTGGGGAATGCTACCAAACATTTAAAGAATTAACACCAATCCTCCTCAAACTCCTCTAAAAAAACTCGAGAAGTGAACATGTCCAGACTCCTTCTGTGAGGACAGCATCACTCCAATACCAAAGCCAAAGACACCACAAAAAAACTATAGACTCTATACAGATACTGAATCATTACCTCGTACACCTCAAACACATTTAATGTTATAGGTCAATTGTACCTCAATAAAAAAAGAAAACTATAGACCAATATCCCTGATGAATATTGATGCAAAAATCCTCAGCAAAATACTAGCAAACCAAATTCATCAGCACATTGAAAGAATTATACACCATGACTAAGTGGGATTTTTTCCTGGAATGCAAAGTTGCCTCGACCCTCACGTATTGGGTCAAATGGTTTTCAATCAGGGTACCAAGACCATTCAGTGGTGGAAAGGACAGTCTCTTTAACAAACAGTGTTGGAAAAACTGGATATATCCATGCAAAAGAATGAAGCCATATACAAAAATTACCTTATATCATATATCAAAATTAACTCAAAATTGATTAAAGACTTAAACTAACACCTAAACAACAAAACTCCCAGAACAAAACACCAATGACAAGCTTCATGACATGGGATTTGGCAATGATTTCTTGGATAAGACACCAAAAGCACAGGAAACAAAAGCAAAAATAGACAAACGGGACTATATCAAACTTAAAAAAGCCTGTGCATCAAAGGAAGCAATCAACAGTGAAAAGGCAACCCATAGCATGGGAGAAAATATTTGCAAATCACGTATCTAATAATGAGTTAAATATTTAGACTACAGAAAGAACTCCTACAACCCAACAAGAACAAAAATAACCTGATGAAAACATGAACAAAAAACTTGCATAAACATTTCTCCAAAAAAGATACAGAAATGGCTAACAAGTCTAAGAAAAAAACTCAATTTCACTAATCATTAGAGAAATGCAAATCAAAACACAATATAATACTGCCTCACACCCATTAGGATGGCTACTATCAAAAAAACAAACAAAAAACCCAGAAAATGTGTTGGTGAGAAGGTGGAGACATTGGAATCCTTGTGGGAATGTAAAATGGTGCAGCCACTATGGAAAATGTTATGGAGGATTTCAAAAAATTAAAAATACAGTTATACCATATAATCGAGTATTTACCTAAAAGAATGAAAGCCCGGTCTTGAGAGATATTACTACACCTGTATTCACTGCAGCATTGTTCACCATAGTCAAGAGGTAGAAGCCACTCAAATGTTCATGGAGGGATAAATGAATAAAGAATGAATAAATGTGGTATATACATGCAATGAAATATTATCTAGCCTTTAAAAAGAAAGAAATCTTATATGGCACAAGGATGAACCTTAAGGACATTATGCTAAATGAAATAAGCCAGTCACAAAAAGAAATACTGTTATGACTCTACTTCTATGAAGTATCTGAAGTAGTCAAAGTCACAGAAACAGATTAGAAAGGTGGTTGCCAAGGGCTAGGGGAGGGGAAAATGGGGAGTTGTTGTTCAATGGGTATAGAGTTTATTTTGCAAGATGGAAAATTTCTGGAGATCTGTTGCACAGCAATGTGAACATACTTAACGCTACTAAACTGAAAAAAAAAAGTAATCAGTGAGTCCTTATCTTTTTGATTTAGACACGGAAAACTGTGTGTATGAAATATTATGATGTCTGGGATTAACTTCAAAATAATCTGAAGGTTGCTTGGGGGAGAGGGTGAAAGTATACTTGAAGACTGGCAACAGCTGACAACTCCTAATGCTAAGTAGGTTAATTATATCATTTCCTCTACTCCTATGTATGTTTGAAATTTTCCAGAATGGAGGAGTTAAAAAAGAACACGATTATCAAAATGAAAAATTAAATCAATAAAAGTGCTAGATGAGAAAGTCAAGGAAATATCCCACATTGTATAATGAAAAAAGGCTAAAAGACCATGTGAAAGAAAGCTAAGAGACATACAGGATCTCCAGAAGGTCATCCAATCAAAAGGAGCACCAGGAAGAGAACATAAACAAATGGAAGGCAGGAATAAGATAATATTTTATCAGATGAATATTATTGCCCTTCCACTACTCTGCTGGTAGAAATATAAATGGGCAGAGTCATGTGAGGGTATCAATTTGGTAGTATCTTAAAATT
Source organism: Ursus arctos (assembly GCF_023065955.2). Taxonomy (NCBI): domain Eukaryota; kingdom Metazoa; phylum Chordata; class Mammalia; order Carnivora; family Ursidae; genus Ursus; species Ursus arctos. The sequence goes on from NW_026623078.1 coordinate 15,589,269, forward strand.
AAAAATTCTGATTTCTATGACTGACATCTTTTATCTATCCTAATAAAAGTCAGACCTGCATTTGGTAAATATTCTTAAATAAATGACAAATTCTTAAAATTAATAATTTAATTATTAAATAAATTCTGGTTATTTAAATTCAGGTGCATCCATATAATGCAAAATTCACTGAAAGAAATGAAGTATGTGCAGATACAGAAATCTCTCCCAGATACATAATTAATAAAATAATTTACAGAACAATGTTGAATATTCTCATTTATATTTTTTAAAAAGATATATATTTTATATAGCTAAAGAGAAGATTATAATTACTTTTATGTATATGAAGTTTCAAATAATACACTATTAACAGTATCTCTTAGGTCTGGTACTATGTAAAGAAAAAGTTTACAGAACAAAATGAATGGAAGGATTCACTTCTCTCAAAGTTTAACTTGCTGTAGAAGTGAAATACACTATTCCTAGGATGAAAGAAATAATTCATCTTACTTTCAAAAGGTAAAACTTTGGCTTTGCCAGGTTCTCCAGTATAGTTAGATCTACGTGGTCACTTTTTGGGTGAAGGACACAGAAAAGTCATACCCGAGGATTCACGTATACTTCTGCAAATGTCATTTGACCTAATACCACAGGCCAGCACTGTACCCTACCCTGTGGGAATTGAGGTCCTGGTTTGAGAAATCTGTGCCCTTAGCAAGCCAGTCTTAATTTGGTAGGAGAATGTCCCCCAGAAAGACAAAGGCACACACATATATACTCTTGAGATAGATGCTCTAAGTAATTTTACACCAGAACTGAGGCCTAAAGAAATATCTTATCAAGCCCACATACCCAAATAACCATGCTTTAAGCAGATCTGACGGCACGGCCAGGAATTTCTATTTCTTTCTCTTGCCTGTTCACTTTAGATCCACAGAGCTTGCACATTTGCACTTAGGGATGTCAGGTAAGGAAATGTGATCCAGCAAATGCACAGCCATGGTGGTTTCTGTTGCCTTAGGTAGCTCACATTTGTAAAACAGCAGCAGTACTCTGTGAATCCAAAGGAAATGAGGTAAGGACTGGAGAGGCCTCCCACTTTCAACATTTCTTTACATCCCTCATACATACAAGCTGGCCTATAACTCTCAAAATCATCGGCACCATTAGCACTATTTAACCTACTTTTAGTTGGTTTCTATATATCCCAAGGTCCTGCAGGGGTTTTGAGGAATTGAAGACAATTCCTTCCCAGAAAGGAAGCATTTCCCAAAATTTTAGGTGCTATATTTTGGCTTTATTACAGGCTCTCTAAATATTACCTACAGTTTAAATCCAACTCCAAAAATTTGAGTGGGAAAAATTACAATTGCTGATATACGAGTTACTTTGGCACACATCAGCTAAAATTCACAACTGTTATGAAGGCCATAAAGCTCTTCTTTCAATATCTTCTGATTTACTGTGGCACCCTTTCCCCTATTCTTTAGTCCTAAACGGCTGTTTTCACAGAACTGTTATTTCCTCAACCAGTTGTCGGGGTATTGAGTGTATTCCATAGACTTCTGTGTTGCAGTTATTTAAACATCAAAACAAGCTTGTAAGTACTTCTATGTGGGGGCCACACATTAGCAGGTACTTAAGCTTTAAAATGATTCTAACTGCTCCCTAGAGCTTTCTTTGCAGTCCTCAGTGTAGAGAAAGCTTAAAATTGGGTTGAAAACATGCCAGTAGCTCACTACCTGGCTTCTAATAATTCACTTCTAAACCAAGAACACCAGCTTCAAAGAATGGATCACTGCTTACCTCAGGAACCTTAACTAGACTCATATTGTAGAATTCTTCAAATAGTATGCTTACGGCTCAATATTTTTTGAACAGTTACAGTTGAAATCTTTTAGTTTCCCAAGCTAATTAAAAAAATACCTGAGATTTTGTTTATACACTTGGCATAGTTCTTCCCAGATTCGGTTCCACTCAAATCCCTGATATCCAAATTATTTTTTGAAGTCTAAGAAAAAAGAAGTGGGATCAAAAGGACTTGGATATTACTAGTAAGAGACAGGAGATGTGGACTCAATGTTTGAGTGACCCATGTGGCTGGCTTCATGGTGGACCATGGACTGAGACAGAACACATGTTTTGGGGAGGCAAGAGGATTTTCATTTTAGACATGTCAAGTTTGAGCTACAGGAGGTATAGGTTGTCAAGTGGTTGAACACACATGGTAACGGATGACAGTGGACACGATAGTCCAGAGAAGCGAAGGTCTAAGCCCAAACCCAGAGAAAAGGCATGAATTTCATGACTGTAATCCTATTAAGAATAGCAAAATGCTCACAATTACTTTTTCTGAATTTTGTAATTTGCAAAAATGTTTACTTTTGTTAAATATTTCAGGCAATTTTAGGATATCCATAGGATTATAAATCCTAAAAATAGGAAACTTCAATACTTTAATGGGACATCAAGAGGATGCTCATCCCATGAGCCCATTTAAACCTCATCTATGCTACTATAATGCTCCAGCATCAGGCAAGTTAAACCTCACAGCCAGTTTCCTGATTTGCACTGTAGGAACAGCATTTAAGAAAATAACGCATGAACAGAGGAGTGCCTGGGTGGCTCAGGCGATTGTACACCTGACTCCTGATTTTCCTTGGGTCATGATCTCAGGAGTTGTGGGCCCCGCATTGTGCGGAGTCTGCTTGAGATTCTCCCACTGCCCCGCCCCAAGCACTCTTGCTCTCTGAATTATTTTTAAAGACTTTGACAGAGATAGAGCACGTAAGCAGGGGGAGCAACAGGCTCCCCGCTGGGCAAGGAGCCTGATGCAGGCTCGATCTTGACCTGAATCAAAGGGAGACACCTAACTGAGCCACCCCAGGTGCCCCTAAAATAAATTTTTAAAAATAAAAAAATAAAGCATAAAGAGTCTAGTAGCTGAACAATGTTACCCACTATTGTGCCAACAGGGGTTTGCCTAAATAAATTTGCTCTACTCATATGACATGCTTTTCTCTAAGTTAACATAAATGTATTAAGCTAACATTTACATATAAACATTAGTATAGCTCTGTATTAAAAGAAATTCCAAGGACTGTATATAAAATACAGTTCTACAGATATAACCTAAATGTTAACATAAATACTGGGTCTTTTTTTTGACCTGTTAATCTAAAATATAATTAAAAGACTTCTCTTCAAAACCGCTTAATATAAAGACCAGTATTTCCAAAATATTTAAGAATATTCAAAGTTTACTCTAGCCTAATGTCAAGAGGAAGGATGTATTAATTGGCAGAACTTACTGTTTCCCAAATTAAGTTACCTGCCCACATACAAAGCACCCTGTTATCAGAATTTTTGGGCGGTAAAACCCAGATGTCTTTTGGAAAAGCTCTAATATGCAGTTATGAACCACATTCATCAACGCTAAGATCTCCATGTATTTAGTTAATACAATTCAGTTTTCAAATGATGTCAAGTGATAAATGCTTCAGTGACAGGAGATACAATGAAAACAGGATACACCACCCACCCGAAGGATATTCATCTCATTTTGACTACTCTACTTGAAAGGTGGACAAAATTTCGTAGCACAACTCTATTCTTAAAATACATGGGTATTATGAATGAAAGTCAACAAGATTTAACAACTGATAATCAATTTATTAAAAAGGCTGATTTAAGCATCTGCAATGGTGACTTCAACCTCAACTCCTGGCTCAATACTGATGGAAGTAATCTGCTTAACAATCTCAGAAGGACTGTGCAAATCAATGAGTCGCTTGTGGATCCTCATCTGAAAACGATCCCAAGTCTTAGAACCTTCACCACAAGGAGTTTTTCTTGTAGTGATTCTCAGAGTCTGCAACAAAAGACAAAGAAAACCAAGCATTTATGGGTTTATGCTTATCCCTAGGACATCTACAAAACCATTACTCTCACTTATTTCATTTGAATACTTCCCACAGTATCATTCCTTTTCACCTAAATCAACATCAATTGGACAGTACCCTTACAAAAGCATCATACCCCACCCGAGAAAAAGAGCAGCAAAAGGTTCAACAGTTATCTGTGAAGATCAGGTACTTAATATGTACCGAATTCTACCAACAATTTTTCTTTCAGTTTTTGTTTTTCCCACCCCTTCGATTTATTTCACCTTGGTAGGCATCCGAACCGGTCCTTTCACTTTGAGATTCTTTTCCTTTGCGCCTCTGATCAAGTCAGCACATACTACAGAAAAATAAAAGCATCTTTCAGTTCGTTCAAAACAGCCGGAAATCGGCGTTAAGAAATTTTAATTGATGCTGGCTCAGAATAGCGTATAAAACTATCATCATTATTCAACACAGTAATTGTCTCCTCATCGCCAACAAGGATTTAAAAGACACTAACAATTAAGCATAGATCATTTTTCCTTTAAGCTAAGCAGTTTGTCACTTGACTTCTGAATCAATCTTGTATAACAACAAAGCCAAACTCATTTTTTTTTTCTTCCCCAAAAGTCTCAACCTGAAGATATGGTACTGACCCTTTTCCAAAGATTTTACGTTGCGGCTGGTGAGAGTAATTCTAATTCGGTGAATCGCCACCTCCGGTTCCACGGGTGTCTTTCCGGTGTCTTTAAACGCCTATTATCACACAAATGGAAACAGGATTTTTTTTTTTTTAAAGCCTAAAAACGACATTAAGAGACTTCCTAAGCTGCTCCACCATTTCACGACGCCCTTCACTGGACAGGCGAGGCTCGTACTGCCACCGCTTCCTCCCATCCCGGAATCCGTCCCCAGAAGGGACCGTGTCCCTACGCGTCCCCATCCATGAGGCTCCGGCCCCCGCCTCACCATGGCTGCGGCGCGGCTTCCTGACCGACTTGTTCCTCGATGAGAGCGAACAGCGGTGAGTCAGGAGCAGGAGCGGGGCGCTCAAAAGCTCCGCTGTAGCTGCTACCGCCGCTTCCTCAAAGAGAAAGACGTGAGGCCTGCGTGGCGCTTATATAGCTGCGCTCGTCTGCATCCGGGTCCCGCACGCGTCTTCGCGCTGCCCCGGAAGAGGAATTGCCCTGAGGGCTTTGGAGGCGGCTGCGCGAGCAGGGTGGGAGCACCCGTGGAGTTGGCGGGAAAGGCGTGGCTATGGGCGCCCCCTTTCGGACCGGCGGAGTTAGAGCCCCGCGAGGTGGCGTCCCCGCCAGGGCAGTTACCGTGGTCCTTTGGCCACCTTGAAGAGGTGACAGGGAGACTACGAACTAAAACCTGAGAAACTCCTCTTCCTGGTGCACCTACCCCTGGCCTCTGCAAAGTCAAAACGACTCCTGTGGTTTTTACAGTGCAAATGTTGCTTCCTATACAAACCGAATCACTCGTTCTCTGAGCAGGTGGGTAACTTCTGAGTTTAACTCACGTGAATATTAGGAAAAATGACTGACAACCTGGGCGTGTTGTTTTAAACCTTTTTCATAGCCTGAAATACATTTTCGTGATATTTCGCCTTCTGGCTTCCCCGAGCTGCAGAAGCATCTAATCAGTTTCCAGAAAGCACCTGAATTTGGGTTCTTTGCCTCCGGGAAAGCGACGGCAAAAATGCCTGGCTGCTGTGCATCCGGAGGCCCATCCTGGAGACCCAGGCCGTCTCCCTAACTCTAAAACATGTTATCTCCTCTCTGTTCGGATAAGGCAATGTCGGATAAGACCCTTTAAGATCTCCGTAATACTGGGTGTATGGGACAAAGTACAGTAGAAAAACCAAGAGCGGTCAACTGACTTGGATAGCCAGGAGAGAGACCATTAAGGAGGACACATATACTTAAAGATGACAGAGTGGTTAAGTAGAACGAAATAGGTAAGACTGGTTTTGGTACAGGACAGAAGGAAGAGTAAATAACCTCATTATTTTACAGGTGAATTGCTGAGTGCAGAAGAGTTATTTGCTCAGACACACAGAACTGGTGAAGGACAGACCTCTGATCCCTCCCATTAGGGCTTTTTCTTGAGCCTTTCTCTTCTGCTCCTTGAAAGGAAATTATACTTAAAACTTTTATCAAATAATAGCATGAACTTATTTGTTTGGTGATAATTGGGCATAGCTAATAGCTGGCTTTCTTTGGCTCACAAAAATATGTATACTAGTTTTTCTGCCATTTATTTAAATGATTTAAATATTAAATTTTGTATATTTCTAGTTCAGATATTCTATAGTGTCAGCTGGCTGTAAAAACCATATTAGTAGAATTTGCAACAAAAAATCTGAAAACCTGCATTCTTAGTTTACAAGCTGTAACCTAAATGAGACTTCTTAACTTAGGGCTTTAACTTATTGCTATGGCTTCCAGTAAGAATGCTTGAGAAGTGTACTTGTGATTTTTTTTTTTTTTTTTTTTTTTAGGAACAAATCTGGTACATCTATTCTTAGGTTTCTCTTCCCCTTCAAGTACTTGAGAAAATGGTGAACAAATTAACTTCCTTGACCTTAGAAAAGAATTTCAGTATAGAAATAGGCTAAATGTGGCACAGCATGTATGGGAAAAATTGTTGGTGTGACTAGAACTAAGGAAACAGCTGGTTGAGATAACAGAAAAATGTAATGAAAGCATTACTATTTTCAAATTTATGCTTTAGTAGAGACATTTTGTTGTATTTTTCTCTTGAAAGTTAACTGCTCCTGTGGGCTCCACATTTTCATTAAGAAAGTAATGTTCTAACACATCGTAAGATATTAGAGAAAAAGTAAAAATTAACAATTTATCCAAAAGAAGAAGAGAGTATGCTATCCTTAATTCCTTAGACCAATTACTAGATATATATATCCTTTGATGACTTAATCAAAGGATATGCATATTATAAGATTATAAGTACTTTGCTGTTAAGTAAGTTAGCCTTTGGGAAGGTTATACCCAAATAGATACTTCCTCTGGCAGTGTAATGAAGATTTTGCTGTGAAAAGGTGGAATTAAATATCCGTTTCATTTTAAAATTAAAAAATATTCTTAAGACCATTGCAAACTTTGTGTTTTCAACGTATTTATCCATAGTCTTCCTTCACTGATTTTTGTAGGTCTTTTAAAATGATCTTGTACAAATTCTTACTGTAGGTATTTGTTCCTTTCTGTGGACAGCCATCTACTGGTCTTTTGCTGCAATGACAGTGTCATCCTACTACTTACAAAAGGAAATTAACAGAAGTTAAAAACTACATAATTCATGGTACACGTTATTAGTAACACAATAAAGGCAAATTTTCCAAAGGAATGTGTCAAGTGTCTATATAGACACTATTTTATTTGCAGAATTTTTTATCTAAATAACTTTGTGCTAAAATAAAGAACAAAGTCTGAAATTTAAGGATAAAACCCAGAAAGAGTTTAAAACTCTCTCGTGGTTACCCATGTAGTATTGGTAGGAGGGTGAAATGTGGAGGCAATTGCATGTGGTTTACAAGGATTACATGTGGGGACTTAGAACAGTACTGGGTACCTGACAGTAGCCAGCACTGTACTAATATCAATTTGTTTGGTCCTCACATCAACCCTGGAACATAAGTGGTGTTATTTGTATTTTATACATGAGAAAGCTAAGGTTAGGTGGCCTGCCCAAGGTCACAGCAAAAGCTGGTGTTTGAACCTCTGCAGTCTAACTCCAGAGTTTACATGCTTACCGCCTGTACTATGGTGTCTTTCACTATATATTAGCTCTTACCATTATCATTAGTAGCTGTACTTACCTGTGAGGTATAAAATCCTATTATGTGATATAACATAGCATAGCAAGGCTCTCTGTATTTTACTTTAGTTGAGGTTAGAAATTTTATTGAGCTACTAATATGTATCCATTGTAAGACTGAATCCTTATTTTTTAACTCATTTTTTCGGTTTGAAGTTCTGTAGATACTCAATGCCAGTTAACTCTATTTGCTCATTAAAATTGTTTCACTAAAGTGAGCAATGGAACAGAACTAGGGACACAGATCTTTTCATTGAGAATGATTCCTATTTAACTCACATTGGGTTGGTAATTTTTAATCATATTTAACTGCAGAGCTCACAGAATTCTCTGTAGTGGTAGGAACTGAATGTCCTACCCACCAGGCCTCATAGTACTTCTTTCCCCCCTTTCTTTCTCCTGTTCCCAGGCCTGCAGGCCTAGAGATTCTAACATTTTTGAAATGCAATCTGAAAAATTGGTCTACTTCCGTTACGTAGTGCCATTTCCTAGTTTTAGCAGATAATCTGCAGAGGACTCCCATGGTCACGCTTTTGTGATCCTGATATCATGCAGGGGAGCCAGGGATAGATTTACCTATCAATAATTTTTCCCTCTGAGGTTGTGTTTTCATATTGTATAGAATTGGTACAACTTTTTAGAAAATACCATTTACCTCCCTTTACGAGAAGATCGGAACCTATTGCTTTCACCACACACTAATTCTGCTGCATTGCTTGTGTGGTGGACAGCCTCAAATATGGCCCCCAGGGATCTCCACCACCTGTTATTCATGCCCCTGTGGAATCTCATCCTCTTGAGTGTGGAAATGTGTGACTTGCTTTAAACACTAGAATTTGGCAAACGTGCCTGGATGTCACTTCCATGAATAGATTAAATAGGGTTCTATATAAATATAGGTTCTATAGACTCTCTCCCTTGCTAGTTTTGATAAACCAAGCTGCCATATTGGGAGCTGCTATAGGGAGAGGACCGAGGAAATGAGGGTAGCAAGGAAACAAGGGTAGCCTGTAGCCAACAGGCAGCACAAACTGAGGCTTCCAGTCCAACAGCCCCCAAAGAACTGAAATTCTACCGACAACCATGTGACTTTGGAAGCAGATCTCTCCTTGGTCGAGCTTTCAGATGAGACCTCAGCACTGGCACCCCTTAAATATTACACCTGAGGTGAGTACCTCCCAAGACCTTATGCAACCTGGTCCTGGCTCTGATGGACACATGTAGGAGAGGCAGCTGTAGTGCAGCAAAGGGGACACTGACAGGAGTTGTGAGGACATGCTTAAGTCCACTGCTAGGTCAGCCACCTCTCAGGAGTCATCCCATCTACATGGGCCTTAGTTTTCTCATTGTAAAAGGAAGGTGCTGGACTATGTGATCTTCCCACTTTGAAAGAATAAACAAATACAAAATAAAACAAATCCAAGAATATCTCTTTACCACCAACATATAGCCAGACATTCAAGATGGCTTCTGCCTCCTTTGTCCCTCCTTCCTGCTCCCCAATACCAGAGGAACTAGGTATAGAATCCACAGGGGAGGGGATTTGAAATAGTGGAGGAGACTCCCCTCTCCCCATTTCAAATCCTTTGATCTCAGGTGGCCATTCATCTGATTTATCCTCAGTACATGACCAAGATGTTATTATTACTAGTGCTAACTCTCACTCAAGAATGCTGCAGTTTGGATTTTAAATGTTACAGTTTCTTTACTCAAGCATAAGTCTACCTGGTGATAGCGAGGACAAAGCTTTGAATTGGATCAATGTAGGGTTTCAAACTGAGTTGGACTGAGTTTTAATAATCTGAAGTTACCAGAAAGTCATTGACTCTTTCTTAGATTTTAATTAAGGGGTGGGAAAAGATGAGTGACACAATGCAGTTGAAACCAGTAATTAGAAGAAAAAACTTTTCCATGTTTATACCCCACTAGGTGGGACTCATCAAGAAATTAATTGATTGGTAAGAAAGATCCTCCATGTTCTGAGATTATTTTTTTAAATTATCCCATGGTTTCTTTCAGTAATTTTATGATTTCATTTTGGAATGTATTTAGAATTTTATCAAATGCCTTTGTAGTAGCTAAGTAGGTGTTCATATGTTTTTTAAATCTATTGATATGGTGAACAAATTTCTTAATATTGAGCCTCTTTTGCATTTCTGGAAGAAATACCTTGACAAACATATTACAAATGAGATTGTTTTTAAGGTGTGTGTGTGTGTGTGTGTGTGTGTGTGTGTGTGTATTAATATGCTGGCATCAAAGAAACAATTTTGGAAGCTTTCCTTCATGCTGTGAAAAGTTTATACAGTAGTGTGGTTACATGTGTCTTAGACTGGTAGAATGCATGTTTTATTGAGAGGTAACTATAAACTATAATTTCTTATATGGTAATTAATTTGCCTTGATATCTTTGTTCTGGGGTAAATTTCAGCAATTTCTAATTTTCTAGAACAGTGATTCTCAAACTTTTCATTCTTAGTAACTCTTTATTTGCTTAAAAATTATTGAAGTCCCCAAAGAGCTTTTGTTTATGTGGCCCTGTGTCTATTGGTATTTGCTATATTAGAGGCTAAAAATGAGGAAGTCTAAAAACAGTTTTTAATTTATTTAAAAATAACAAACTTGTTCATTGTTAACATATTTTATGAAAAATAACTATTTTCATTGTTTTTATAGTTTTGCAAATCTCTTTAATGTCTGACTTAATAGAAGAAAGCTCAATTTTCATATCTGCTTCTGCATTCTTTCTGTCACAATATGTTGCTGTGGTTGAAGTATGTGTAGAAATTCTGTGTGAGCACAGATTAGAAATTGGAAAAGGGAGAGGATTTCAATAACCTATTCAGGTATTTGTGGATATTCTTCTTGGATGCACTCACACTAAGTGGTAGTTTCTTAAAAATTAGGTACAATGAGACTCTGAAACCATATCAGTGGCCTTTCTGTACACTCTTATAATAACATCTATTTATCTCTCTTGTACATTGAATGGATCTTTTTCCCCTACTCATGCATGATTTTGAAGTATCATGCATTGGTCACTTGGAAAATACTGGTTCACGGACTTACACAGATCTTCTAAATGTTGACATATTTTACTATAAAATATTTTAAAAATTAGATTTCTGAACATCATTACTCATGTTGTCAGAAAAGTCTTTTAAGTATTGGAAGGGTGTGAAGTCCATGGTGGCAGACACAAGTTTTCCAAAGTCCTAATTTTTGCTTGAAAGCTCAAATTTTATCATTGGCAATTGGCTGTTAATTGTTTTCCTTGAAGTGACAGGCTCACTTTGTTCATTTCTCAGGAGATGTCTAACAAATACACATGTCTGCATTACCACAGTTTGTTTTTCAAGTTTTTTTTTTCCAGTAAAATTGATGTTTGATGAAAAAGAAGCTGATTCAGCTTGCAATTCAATCTCACAAGTGCTTTTCCTCAAAACAGACATCATGCCTCAGTAGACACCAAAACCACTTTATGTCTACTTCCAATTTGAACACACAGAATATTAAAAGGAAAGGATCAAGATGTAGTAAAATTTATCAGTTTTACTGCTTTTTTAGCATTCATCTAAAATTGTGGTTTTTTACTCTGAGTGAATTAAGTTTAATTCATATATTTTAGAGCCATTTAGAGTATTTTATTTTCTGTGAATAATCTGTTCATATCCTGTATCCATGTCTATTAGGTTGTAGGTTTTTATTCAGAGATTTGGTAGGAGCTCTCTGTTATGCAGATTAGCTCTTCACTTGTGATCTGAGTTGCAGATATTATGTTTCAGTTTGTCGGTTGTCTTCTAATTTTGCTAATGATGGTTTTTACCATGCATTTTATTTTTTGTTGTCAAATTAGTTATACTTTTATTCCTTTGGATTTGGGGTCATTTCTGTCTCTCACAACTTCCTTTTTAAAAATCCTCATGGCTTTTCACTGATGCTTCTGAGGTTTTATTGTTTATTTCTTTCATCCTTCTGAGATTTTTCTGATCTAAGATATTAGGTGAATTTAAATTATTTTTTCCAGATGTACTTAGTTGTTTCACTTAAAAAAACTTAAGATTTCTTGATCTCTATTGTAGACATCTTGTATGGAAAATAATTTGTCAACACTCATTTGCTGAACTGTGAATGGTGTATAGTGGTGTGCCATGTGCTGTATACTTCTTCATATGGTTATCTTTATCTTACCCTATCTCTATCTTACCAATGTTGAGACTTAAAGTAGTGGTTGAAATAGAGCCTACTGATGTGCATTATTTTTGTTTTTCATTTTTAATGGCTTTGTTGAGGTGTAATTAACATACAGTAAACTGTATGTGTTTACTAATTTTTTTTTTAATTTCAAATGTACTCACTTCCTGGCACTATCCACAAAGGAGACCAAGGGGCATTCACAATGCAATAACAATGAACACAACTAATACCTGTGTTGTGGTGTCTAAATACTATTCCTCACTACAATAATCCCAGGCTCATTGGAGGAATGCCTGATTCTGGATATGGCAGGAATTTACAAGATGAGCTTGGGACAGCTTGTGTCACAAAGCAAGGAAGATTAATGGATTATGTCAAAAGAACAAGGGCCAATATGAAGAGGCTTCCATTAGTTATGTGACAATTTGAGCATCAAAATAATAATGACTAGAATTGATAGACATTATGTATATAAAAAACAATTAATTTACAGTGATACCAAAAGAGAGAGAGAGTAAGCAAGTTGTGTGTGTGTGTGTGTGTGTGTGTGTGTGAGAGAGAGAGAGAGAGAGAGAGAGAGAGAGAGGGAACAAGACCATAGAGGCAGAAAAGAGAAAAATAACTCTAAGAACTCACTGGATGCCTAATAATTAACTAAGGCGCTAATGCCTTATTGTGAAAATAAGAAATTAGGAGCAAAAGTTAAGCATTTATTTTGATTTTCTTATACATACTGTATTTCCACCAAATAGTTCTATTTTCAAACAGAACTTCAAATAATAAATAGGATAGAAATGATAAAATTAAGATAGCATCATTTTACAATTCTTAATTAAATAATTGAATCAGGCAACACGTAATGGATAGAACCATTACAGGAGAGAAAGGTCAAGGGGAACCTCACAATGGAGAGATTTACTGAACCCGTTGATCCATCTTAGCATCTCTCAAGGTGGAAAAAGCATGTGCTTCTCACGGAGTAAAGTACACAGCACTACATAGGAAGTGTTCTTCCTCAAGAAGTTGAACCTGAATTTAGTTAAGGCTCTAAAACTAAATTCCACTTACAAACAATATGAAGGATAGTAGAAAGAGACACCACAAGGAATCCCAAGGCAAATCTGGCATGTGAGATATTCTATAGAAAAACTGACCTGTTTCTGAAAATACACAGACAAGGAGGGTGGGCTCTCTAGATTAAAGAATACCTAAAAGTAATGTGTACACCTTATTTAAATCCTGATTCATTGAACATATTTTTGAGGCAATTAGGGAAATTCAACTGTTGACAGATTACTAGATATTAATAAGGAACTATTATTAATTAAAGGTGATAATGACAATATAGTTATGTAAGAAAACATTAATACTTTTAGAGATGTTTACTAAAGGATGTAGGAATGGAATGACAAGACTTTTGTGTTTGCTTTAGGATACTTCAGCAAAGAAAAAAGTAGGAAAAAATAACTAAATGAAGCACATTCAGCAAAGCTGTGGTAATTATTAAGTCTGAAAATTGATTATACTGTCTCACTACTTTTGTCTATGTTTGAAAATGTTCATTAAAAAAACATTTTGAGATTATTTTAGAAATTAAAGCAAGTAATGATGAGGGCCAAACTAAGGTAAAGATAGTGGGGCAGGTTTGTGTTCCCAACTCCTAATAAAATGCCTGGTTTTGAACATACTAGAATTCAGAACTACTTTTAATGAGTAAATACATATTTCTTTGTCTAAACTACAAGTTACTTTGGGAAAGATGCTCTGTCTTTATAGTTTTTGTATCTTTCACATATCCTATTCATTTCTTCAACAAATATTAATTGATCACCTACTATGTGTCAGATACTGTTTGAGGGCAGATACTATTGAAGCCACATTTTCTCTCCTGGAGCTTACATTCATTACATTATGTAGTGAATGAGGATGGACTATTTTTTGGAAAGGTAAGCGAATTAAAAGAATGGTTTCATATCATATTTATTTTTTTAAAGAAAATAAAAGATAAATGGTGTAGAATAGGGAGTGACTGGGGAGTAAGTTGTGACTGTTTCTCCTTATGATAGAATATTCAAGGTAGAAAACGTTTAAGCTGAATTCCGAGTGATAACAAAGAACTAGCCATTCCTTGAGGCAGGAAGAAGCTTGATATATTTTACAGGACAGAATGAAAGATAGTGTGTCTAGGCATGGTAGATGTGGGAGAAGGGTGAAAGGTGAAGACTGAGAGGTAGTCAAGGCCCAGATCATGTTGGATCTCTTAGGTTATGACAAGGGGTTTAGGTTTCATTATGCAGGAATGGGAAGGCAATGTAAATTTTTACATTGATGTAATTTAGGTTTTTAAAACCTAAACGAGGCTGCTGCATAGAGAACTGACAACAGGAATGCGAGATATTAGGAAGCTTATACAATTGTCCAGAGAAGAGATATTAGTGGTTTGGACTGGGCCTTAGCAATATAGATGATGAGAAGTCATTGAATTTGGGATGTATTTTGAAGTAGACATGATTAGGTTTGGAAGATGGAGGAGAAAAAGAATTAAGACAACTTCTAGTTCTTGGCTAGCAAATAGGTGCATTTTGGAAACCTTAACTGAGCTAAAGGAGACTTGGAAAACAGTGGGAAATAATCACTTTGTTTTGATCAAGTTAAGTTTACATTGTTAATAGTAAATGAAGACATGGAGGAGGCAGTAGGATCTTGCTCTGAGCTCAAAAAAGAGATCAAGGCTGGAAATGTAAATTAGAGGCCATTACCGTGGAGAGGATCATGGTACTGGATAAAATCATGCAAGGAGAGTGCAAACAAAAGAGAAGAGAGCTCAGGACAAAGCCCTGGACACTCAGCATTTAGAATAAGACCAAGGAAAAGGAACCTGTGAAGTAGGAGAAAAATAGAATAATGAAATCAAGAGAAGAAGGTAGAGTATTTCAAAAAGCAATGCTCAAACTGTGTTAATGTTGCTTGGAGATCAAGTAGGAATAGAGAGAGAATCCAAAAATCAATCAATGTATTTATTACATTATATCACTAGAATAAAGGACAAAACTACATGATCATTTCAACAGACATGGAAGAAAAATATGACAAAGTTCAACATACCTTAATGATAAGAACACTCAACAAACTAGGACTAGAGTGTAACTTACTCAACATAATAAAGGACTTACATGGAAAACCCACAACCAACATCCTACCTAGTGGTGACAGACAAGCAAGATTGCAGGATACAAGATTAATATATGAAAATCAATTGTATTTCTAAACTGAAGCAATAAATAATCCAAAAATGAAACTTAAAAAAAGATTCCATTTCTAATAGTATCAAAAAGGATAAAATACTTTGGAATAAATTTAACAAAAGAAGTCAAAAACTTATAATCTGAAAATTATAAAACATTGTTGAAAGAAATTAAAGAAGACCTAAATAAGTGTAAATACATCCCATGTTCATGAGTTGGAACACTTAATATTGTTAAGACATCACTACTTCTCAAATACAAAATCAATGCAATCCCTATGAAAATCCCAGTTGGCTTCTTTGCAGAAATTGTCAAGCTGATCCTGACACTCACATTGAAATTTGAAAACAATCCTGAAAAAGCAAAACAAAGTTGGGGGACTCACACTTCTTGATTTAAAAACTTGCTAACCATGCTATAGTAATCAAGACAGTGTAGTACTGGCATAAGGACTGACATATAACCCAATGGAATAGAATTGAGAATCTGGAAATAAGCTCTCACATTATAGACAACTGATTTTTGAAAAGGGTGCCAAGACAATTCAGTGGGGAGAAGGAATAGTCTTTTTTTTTTTTTAAAGATTTTATTTATTTATTTGACAGAGATAGAGACAGCCAGTGAGAGAAGGAACACAAGCAGGGGGAGTGGAAGAGGGAGAAGCAGGCTCCTAGCAGAGGAGCCTGATGTGGGGCTCGATCCCAGAATGCTGGGATCATGCCCTGAGCCGAAGGCAGACGCTTAACGACTATGCCACCCAGGTGCCCCAAGGAATAGTCTTTTAACAAATGGTGTGGAAACAACTGGGTACTCATAAGCAAAAGAATGAAATTGGGCCCCTACTCATATACAAAAATTAATTCAAAATTTATCTAAGGCTAAAATGTAAGAGATAAAACT
Organism: Ursus arctos; assembly: GCF_023065955.2. NCBI lineage: Eukaryota > Metazoa > Chordata > Mammalia > Carnivora > Ursidae > Ursus > Ursus arctos. The sequence goes on from NW_026623078.1 coordinate 15,605,317, forward strand.
TTAAAACTCTTAGAAGAAAACATAAATCTTTGTGACCCTGAATTTGACAATGGTTTCAGAGCTGTGACAGCAAAAGCATATTCAACAAGAGAAAAAAGGATAAATTAGACTTCATCAAAATTAAACACTCTTGTACATCAAAGGACACTATCAGAAAGTGAAAAGATAATCTATATAATGTGAGAAAATAATTGCAAATCATATATCTGATAAGGGGTGTATATATAGAATACATAAAGAACTCTTACAATTCAATAATACAAGACAAATAACCCAATTGAAATATGAGCCAAGAATCTGAATAGAAAATTCTTGAAGATACACAAATGGCCAGTGAAAATATAAAAAGATGCTCAACATACTTAGCCATCAATGAAATGAAGACATAAGAATTAAGAAGACAGTTGATAACAAGTATTGGTGAAGATGTGGAGAAATCAGGAGCCCTCTTACGCTGCTGGTGGGAATGTAAGATGATTCATCTGCTTTGGAGGACAGTTTGTCAGTTCCTCAAAAGGTTATTTACTATCTGACTTAGCAATTACACTCCTGAATATATACCTAGATAAATGAAAACATATCCATGCAAAAACTTGCATGTGAGCTGGATTATTCATAAAAGCCAATGAGTGGAAACAACTGATGAACAGATACATAAAATGGTGTGTGTGTGTAATGTTATTTTAATATAATATAGAGTAGTATATGTATAATATATATAATGTTATTTGGCAATAAAATGGAATTAAGTACTGTTACATATTACAAAGGAATTTACCTTGAAAACATGAGGCCAAGTGAAGGAACCCAGTCAAAAAGACCACATTGTATATGATTCCACTTACATGAAATATCAAGACTAAGCAAGTTAGAAGAGATAGAAAGTAGATTAGTGTTCACCTAAGGGCTGGGAGGGGAAGGAAAGTGGAGTGACTGCTAATGGGTATAGAGATTTTCTGGGGATGATGAAAATATTCTCGCATTGATTATGATGATGGTTGTACAACAGTGAATATACTAAAAACCATTTAATTGTGTACTTTAAATAGATGAATTGTATATGTGAATTATATCTTAATAAGGCTGTTTTTAAAAAATGAGATAGAGAATGGACCATTGATTTCACAAAGTGGAAGCAGTAGAGTGACCTTGATATGAGATATTTTAAGGCAGTATTAGTGTGGCTTGAAGTGGGGACCAGTCTTTGAAAAACTTTTACTTTAAATGGAAGCATGTGGGTACATAAGCCATTTGTTTCATTTTATCATATTTTTTTACTTCTTAATTTTTTATTGTGATAAAAAACATAAAATTTGCCACTTAAAGCATTAAGTGTACAATTCAGTAGTGTTACATGTATTCACATTGTTAGGAACGGATCTCCAGAACTTTTTCATCTTAAAAATTTGAAACTCTGTACTTGTTAATAAGTCCTCTTTTCCTCCTTTCCCAGCCCCTGTTAATCACATTCTAATTTCTGTTTCTATGAATTTGACTATTTGAGTTACCTCATGCACGTGGAGTTGTACAGTATTCATCTTTTTATGACTGGCTGCTTCACTTCACATAATGTTCTTAAATTTCATCGTTGTTGTAGCATTTTACCAGATTTCCTTCCCTTTTAAGAATAATGAATAATATTCCACTGCATATATATACCACAGTTTATTTACATGTTTATCCATTTATCTGTTTATGGACTTTTGGGCTGTTTCCACCTCTTGGCTATTGGGACTAATGGTGCAATGAACATGGTTGTGCAGATACGTCTTTGAGACCATCCTTTCAATTCTTTTGGACATATACCCAGAAGTGGGATTGCTGGATTGTAAGTTACTTCTACTTTTAGAATTTTGAGGATCCTCCATACTGTTTTGCATAGAGCCTGCACCATTTTGCAGTCCTATCAGCAGTACGCTAGAGTTCTAATTTCTCCACATCCTCGAACTTTGTTATTTTGTAATTTATTTTTTTGATAATAGCCAGCCTAATGGGTGTTAGGTGATATCTCATTTTGATTTTTGGTTTGTATTTCTCTGATGATTAGTGACATTGAGTATCTTTTCATATGCTTTTGGCCATCTATATGTCTTCTTTGGGGGAAATGTCTATTTAAGCCCTCTGTCCAAACCAGGTTATTTGATTTTAGTCATTGAGTTGTATGAGTTTGTTACATATTAACCCATTGTCAGATATATGATTCGTAAGTATTTTCTCCCATTCTGTAGGTTGTCTTTTCACTCTGTTTCCTTTGATGTGCAAATATTTTTAAGTTTGATGTAGTCTCATTTGTCCATTTTTACTTTTGTTGCCTGTGCCTTTGGTATCATATCCAAGAAATAATTGCCAAGTCCAATATCATGAAGCTTTTCTCCTCCTTGTTTTATAGTTCTAGGTCTTACGTTTAGGTCCTTAATCCATTTTGAGTTAATATTTGCATAAGAGTAAGATAAGAGTCTAACTTCATTCTTTTTCATATCCAGTTTGCTCAGAACCATTTGTTGAAGAGATTGTTCTTTTCTCATCAAGTGGTCTTGGCACTCTTGTCAAACATCATTTGACCGTGTATGTGAAGGTTTATTTCTGGGCTCTCTACTTTATTCTTTTGTTCTATTTGTCTATCTATGCCATTAGCACACTGTGGATTACTGTGATTTTGTAATACATTTTGAATCAGGAAGTTGTGAGGCCTTCAACTTTGTTCTGCTTTAATCAAAATTGTTTGGGTTATTTGGGGTCCCTTGAAATTCCATATGAATTTTAGGATGAATTTTTCTATTTCTGAAAATTGTCATTAGGATTTTGATAGGGATTGTGTTGATTTGTAGGTTGATTTGGATAGTATGGACAGTGTTAAAAATATTAAAGTCTTCTGATTAATGAACATAAGATGTCTTTCCATTTATTTATTCCTAAGTTCTTTCAGCAATATTTTGTCATTTTTCAGTGTACAAGTCTTTCACCTCCTTGGTTAGATTTATTCCTAACTATTTTCTTCTTTTTGATGCTATTGTAAACTGGAGTTGTTTTCTTAATTTCCTTTCCATATTGTTCATTGTTAATGTATAGACATGCAAGTGATTTTAGTGGCCATTTATTTTTAAGTAAGTATTTACATTATAAAGAATACTTTGAAATTGGAAAATAAGAAAAGCTTTTAAAAAATAAAAAAAAAAGAGACATCCACAGTTCCGCAGCCAGCCCCAGAAAAAACAAAAACTTCATTCTTTTTCTACATGTTTTGAAAACGATTTGTTTATTTAAAAAAGTTATAACCAAACTGATAATTTTGGATCCTGCCCCATTCACTTAACAAGGTAGTATAGCCAATTCTATGTTGCTATAATCACCATAACATTTTTAAATCAACTGTTGTATTGCAATTTATTTAACCATTTTGGACATTTACCTTGTTTCAAATTTTGCTCAAAATAAATGGCTCTTAGTGAATGTTTTGTTAGTTAAAATACTTATTTTGTAGCATTTCCTAGGATGGAGTTCCTGAAGCATAATTACTGAATCAGTGAATAAAAATATTTTTGAGGTTCTCAATGTCTGTTGCCCACCTCCAAGGGCTTTCCAAAAATTTTCAGTAATCTCTACTGTCACCAGCAACGTGTGGAAGATTCTGTTTTACCGCAGCTTCATTAGCATTAAGAATTTTGTGCATTGTCTATTTTTAAAACACCCTATTTTCCATTTGCATTTCTTAAGGACTTGTGAGATTAACATTTTCCTATTTTTCATATTTGTCTCCTAAGTGTGTTTTTTTTTCTGTGAATCGACTTTTCAAGATTTGTACATTTCTTTATTAGACCATGGTGATATTTCATTTTTGTTTGTATGTGTTTGTTATAGAAAAAGTATTAACCTGTCAGTCACATTTTGAATAAATATTTTTCTCAGCTCATTGTGACTGCATTTTATTTATGTTACTTTAATATCCAGAAGCTATCATTTTTATGTAATTAAATGTGGCAATACCTATAGTTTTTACACTTGCTTGTAGAAAAGTTTAGAAATTGCTTCCTCCTTTGAATTTGTATTAACTATTCAATTCTGTCTTCCTCCAGTCTTACAGATGCTCTCTAATCCATCTGGAAATGATTTTGGTGTGTGGTATGTAAAGTATTTATTTAAAAAAAATATATAGTTTTAGTAAAGCTATCAGTGGTAGGCTAAAAGCTCCTCAAAAACAGGAAGCACGACTTACTCACTCTTTGGTTTCCTCCACTTTCCCAGACAGAAGACTCACTAAACACAGCCTCTGTTTCCTCTGGCTGCAGCAGCCAAGCTAGTCAGGAAAGATGGGCTCCCCTCTCCTTCCCTCTGCTCACAGACCCTAACTGCTTGTCCCCTTGCTGATGTCATGACAGCTCCCCAGGGGCTGCTGCCTCTGTCATCCCTTGCCCATGTCTACCTTCGCAGAATCAGGGAAAAGCCTACCCCAGCTGTTAGCCAGCAGCGCCCCCTGGCGCCTCTTTTTATTTTAATTGTTCTGATTTCAATTGTTCATACAACCGTCCACCCTACCCACTGGTAATTTTTCCTGGAAGACACCTCAAAAGATCTCCTTTCTCAGCCCCTAAGGTAACCTAACCTACTTGCCCTGATAGGCTTTTCATGGTAAATTTCTTTTCTATTTGAACAAACTCCTCCTCAGTTAAGGAGATGCCATTATTTTCTGGTTGTCTTTTTATCTTTTTGATAGGGAGAGGTGGAGGGATTGTGGGTGGGGGCCAGCTATTAGCCCCAGCTTCTTGATGATCTCTTCCATGAAGTCTTTGAGGCTTTGTACAAACAAAATCCCAGCCTGGCCCTCCCCCCTGCCTTCACCAATGCCTGCAGTTGTGAGTTCCAACTGCAGGTCTAACTGTGGGATCTTGTTTAAAAAAAAAAAAAAAACCCAAAAACCAACTCTTTAAAATTGAATTTTTGTTGCCTAAGGAGCAATCTGTAAAATAAGGAGGTGGGGAAGATACAAATAAATGAAATCTAAAAGTAGTCCTCAAATCTAATTAAAGCCAATACTGGATAACAGACCTGTTAGAAAAATAAACTGTTTAATGTTTCTCCATCGTTTTCTTTTTTTTTTTTTTAAGATTTTATTTGTTTATTTGACAGACAGAGAGACAACCAGCGAGAGAGGGAACACAAGCAGGGGGAGTGGGAGAGGAAGAAGCAGGCTCCCAGCGGAGGAGCCTGATGCAGGGCTCAATCCCAGAATGCCAGGATCACGCCCGGAGCTGAAGGCAGACGCTTAAGGATTGAGCCACCCAGGTGCCCCCATCATTTTCTTTCTTACACCCTAGTCAGGGTGCTAAGGAGTGCCAGAATGGCCAAAATATGGACAGCAAGAAATCCAGAAGACAGATCCTGAACAATTCACAAATTACATACTCAAGCCTGAAGTCGACTCTATCACAGAAACAGAATTGTCCTTGTGATCGGTAATTCTAGCTCAAGTTAATAGCAGGAAATTCTGAAAGAATTATGGAAAGATACACTTCAGTAGACAATGAGTTACATGATCTACCTATAGCAGAGTAGTGTGACCCTGTCGTGACATTTGTTTGAGAAATAGGGGAGAAAACAGGTTATTTTCTTGTCTTTTTTCCCCAATGGTTTATTCTTCAGATTATGGCAGAATCGCAATTTCTTAAGGACTTCAGTAAAGATTACTCAATGGTTGACAAATGTTTGGTCAGACTGACTGTACAGTATGTTCTAATATGATTCACTGTTCCTGAAAGGGGGAAAATCTACTTCCAGTTCTGAAGTCAGGGAAATTCTGTAACTTGACTCCTCTGTAAGGGGACTTGCTTCTGGCACTGGCTGCCATTATTCTGTCGAGTTTTTCTCTCCTTTCCCTTTAAATTTCTTCTGGCTGTACTCTATTATTCCATAGACCTTTAGGTTTTCCCTCTTTGTAATTTGATGCCCTATTCAGCAGTGTTCAGGAAGCTGTCTTGCTTTACTTTAGTCTGCCGCTTCTGCTTTCCTTAGCTGAATGGGTGGCTTGTTCCTTCTTTTAGGCTTTTCCCCTTTTGAGGGAGCCTGTATTATTTCATCATGCTATTATAAAAAAAAGTATGGATTTCACATAGTGAGTTGATTCACATGTATCAAAGTAATCAAAGAGAATATTTAGCTTAGTTACTTTATTTTGTTTCTTAAAATTCATTTCAGAGAAAAAGTACGTTAAAATATTTCCCTATCATCCACCTTTTCCTGAGACACACCCACAGACTTATTTTCTTTTTCTTTCTCAAATTTAGTTTTTTTTTTTTTTTTTTTTTTTTTTTTAAAGATTTTATTTATTTATTTGACAGAGAGAGACAGCCAGCGAGAGAGGGGGAACACAAGCAGGGGGAGTGGGAGAGGAAGAAGCAGGCTCATAGCAGAGGAGCCCGATGTGGGGCTCGATCCCGTAACGCTGGGATCACGCCCTGAGCCGGAGGCAGATGCTTAACCGCTGTGCCACCCAGGCGCCCCTCAAATTTAGTTTTACTTTTCATCAGTTATACATGAACATCAGTTAAAGAGTCAAACAGTTGCACTGGAATTATCGCAAATTTTCTTTTAAAAGGCCTCTAAGACGCCACACCAACTCTTATAGTCTTGCAACCATTTTCTTTTCTTTTTTTTTAAACAATTTTCTATTATGTTATGTTAGTCACCATATAGTACATCCTTAGTTTTTGATGTAGTGTTCCATGATTCATTATTTGCGTATAACACCCAGTGCTCCATGTGATATGTGCCCTCCTTGATACCCATCACCGGCCTATCCCAACCCCCCACCCCCCTCCCCTCTGAAGCCCTCAGTTTGTTTCCCAGAGTCCATAGTCTCTCATGGTTCATTCCCCCTTCTGTTTACCCCCCCCTTCTTCTTCCCTTTCTTCTCCTACCATTCTTCCTACTTCTTATGTTCCATAAATGAGTGAAACCATATGATAATTGTCTTTCTCTGCTTGACTTATTTCACTTAGCATAATCTCCTCCAGTCCCATCCATGTTGCTGCACATGTTGGGTAATCGTTGTTTCTGATGGCTGAGTAATATTCCATTGTATATATGGACCACATCTTCTTAATCCAGTCATCTGTTGAAGGGCATCTCGGCTCCTTCCATGATTTAGCTATTGTGGACAATGCTGCTATGAACATTGGGGTGCATATGGCCCTCCTCTTCACTACATCTGTATCTTTGGGGTAAATACCGAAGAGTGCAATTGCTGGATCATAGAGTAGCTCTATTTTTAACTTTTTAAGCGACCTCCACACTGTTTTCCAAAGTCGCTGTACCAGTTTGCATTCCCACCAACAATGTAAGAGGGATCCCCTTTCTCCACATCCTCTCCAACATTTGTTGTTCTTTGTCTTGTCAATTTTTGCCATTCTAACCAGTGTAAGGTGGTATCTCAATGTGGTTTTGATTTGAATTTCCCTGATGGCTAATGATTTTGAGCATTTTTTCATGTCTATTAGCCATTTGTATGTCTTCATCAGAAAAGTATCTGTTCATATCTTCTGCCCATTTTTTGATTTATTTGTTTCTTGTGTATTGAGTTTGAGAAGTTCTTTGTAGATCTTGGATACCAGTCTTTTATCTGTAGTGTCATTTGCAAATATCTTCTCCCATTCCGTGGGCTGCCTCTTAGGTTTTTTTGACTGTTTCCTTGGCTGTGCAGATGCTTTTTATCTTGATGAAGTCCCACAAGTTCATTTTTTCTTTTGTTTCTCTTGCCTTTGGAGATGTGTCGTGAAAAAAGTTGCTGTGGCCGATGTCAAAGAGGTTACAGCCTATGTTCTCCTCTAGGATTTTGATGGATTGCTGTCTCACATTGAGGTCATTCATCCATTTGGAGTTTATCTTTGTGTATGGTGTGAGAGAGTGGTCAAGTTTCATTCTTTTGCATATAGCTGTCCAATTATCCCAGCACCACTTATTGAAGAGACTTTTTTCCACTGGATATTTTTTCCTGCTTTGTCAAAGATTAGTTGCCCATAGAGCCGAGGGTCCATTTCTGGGATCTCTATTCTGTTCCATTGGTCTATGTGTCTGTTTTTGTGCCAGTACCATGCTGTCTTGGTGATCACAGCTTTGTAGTATAGCTTGAAATCTGGCAACGTGATGCCCCCAGCTTTGTTTTTCCTTTTCAACAATTCCTTGGCGATTCGGGGCCTTTTCTAGTTCCACACAAATTTAAGGGCTGTTTGTTCCAGCTCTTTGAAAAATGTCATTGGTATTTTGATCGGGATAGCGTTGAAAGTGTAGATTGCTCTGGGTAGCATAGACATTTTAACTATGTTTATTCTTCCGATCCATGAGCATGGAATGTTTTTCCATCTTTTTATGTCTTCTTCAATGTCTTTCAAGAGTGATCTGTAGTTTCTAGAATATAGATCCTTTACCTCTCTGGTTAAGTTAATTCCAAGATATCGTATGATTTTTGGTGCTATTGTAAATGGAATCGATTCCCAAAGTTCTTTCTTCAGTCTCATTTTCCGTGTATAGAAATGCAACTGATTTCTGAGCATTGATTTTGTATCCTGCCACATTACCGAATTGCTCTATAAGTTCTAGTAATTTGGGGGTGGAGTCTTTTAGGTTTTCCGTATAGAGTATCATGTCATCTACAAAGAGAAACAGTTTGACTTCTTCTTTACCGATTTGGATACCTTTTATCCCTTTTTGTTGTCTGATTGCTGTTGCAAGGACTTCTAGTACTATGTTGAATAATAATGGAGAGAGTGGGCATCCTTGTCGTGTTCCTGATCTTAAGGGAAAGGCTCTCAGCTTTTCCCCATTGAGAATGATATTCGCTGTAGGCTTTTCATAGATGGTTTTTATGAAATTGAGGAATGTACCCTCTATCCCTACACTCTGAAGGGTTTTAATCAGGAAAGGATGCTGTATTTCGTCAAATGCTTTTTCTTGCAACCATTTTCAACTCCCTTTTGCTATTGGTTTTAGTATCTGTGTCTGTGCCTGGAAGTAGTGTACTTATGCGGACATTTCTTGATTTTTTTCCCCTTAGTTTTAGGAATTACGTATTGACTTCTGTCTTCAGAAGATTAGGATTTAGTTTTTTTCCCCACTCCTATCTCCAGTACCTATAGTCAAAATACCTCTCCACTGGTACTTCCTTCATTGTTATGACTTTGATTAGGTCAACATACAATGTTGCATTATTAGAGCTACATAAGGCTATTTTGAACTGAACCATTTATTATTCCATATTTGCTTTTCTTGTATTGCCCAAATATTTGTGTCCCCTGAAGTTAATAATTTTTTTTGTTTCATTTGCTTTGTTTGCTCTGTCCTCATCAGTTAACCCCAAACTCTCCTCAAATTGTGGAAATGTTCTTGCAATGTACTTAAACACAGATTTTCATTAGTTTCATCTTCTTGAGTCTTCAGTCTGCTCTAATCTGTGTCACTGCATGATTGACAGCTTGTGATCTTCAGTCACCACCATCTTTGGAGATTGTAACTATTTCTTGGATCCGTATTTTCTTCTTTTTTGGTTTATACTTTAGTGGAATACCTCCTCAAGTAGTTATCCCAAGAAAGAGTACACAGGAGTAAATTTTTGAGATCTTGCATGCCTGGAAAATATTTCAGTCAGATGCACATTCACTCAATAGTTTGGCTGGGCATAGAATTCCAAGTTGGAAATGGTTTTCCCTCAGAAGTTTGGAGTTGGCAGCCTCTATTGTCTTTTAGGATCCTTGTCTTTTGTATGTGATTTTTTGGGGGGAAGGTTTTAGGACTTTCTCATTGTCCCTACTGTTCTAAAATTTTATGGTAATATGCCTGTGTGTACTTTGTTTTCATTTGTTGTCTGGGCAATCAATCCTGCATCTTTTCAGTCTGGAAACTTTTGTTTCCTAAATTGTCTGTCGATAATCTTCTCCTGTTTTCCATATTTTCTTTTCTTGCAATGTCTATTATTTGGATATTAGACTTTCCAGACTAACCCTCCATTGTCTTGTCTTTCTATTTTTAATCTGTTTTTCTCTATTTTCTGAAAGATTTACTTATCTTTATGTATCCATTTTTCTAATGAATTTTACATTTATGTTAACATAGCTTTGACTTCCAAGAGCTCTTTACTATTTTCCAGGGTTTAAAAAAAAAAAAAACACCTATTTTTTTCATGTTGCTAATAGCTCCTTATATATATATATATATGTCTTTGAGGATAGTTAAGGTTTTATTGATCTTACTCTTTCATATTCAAGACTTTCTTTAAAAATAAGCTAAGCTTCAAAAAAAAAAAAAAGTAAGCTGAACTATCTGCTCCTATTTAATAATAGGCACCAAAAAGCTCACTGGTAACTCTGTACATGTGGATGGACCATTAAGAATGAAAGCCTCACTGTAGGATATTCTCCACTGTTGGATTATTTGTATTTCTTGGACTATTCACATTTTTTTGCCTATAGAGTATTAGCTCAGTTGCCAGATTCTGTGAACTTAAACAACTGATGCTAAGACCTTTGGGCATTCTATGCTACCACTCAAGTTGTATCTCCGTTTCCTCTACTGCTGGCTCAGGATTAAGCTTTCTGGAGCATTCTGAACTTGCCAGTTTCCAAGATTTTGTTTCTATAATTTGCTCTCTCATTCTCTTTGCCCTTATGAATTAATGCTTTCAAAAATTCAACTGTCAATATGGAGCTCTTGGAAGGAGAAGAGAGAGATAAATGAGTATGTTTTGCCTTTTATCATTCATTGGAAGTTCCAAAATTTTCAGGATGGTCAGGTAATTTTAAATTTTAGAAATGTATTTAATATACCAATAATGAAATCTATACCCACAAAATCTTAAATTAAATGTAGTATTGCATGACCTCTTCAACTAGAATGTAATATCAAATCCTGGGTCTGTGTTTGTGCCTGGGCTTTCTCATGCTGTGCCTGCCATGGTGCTGAGGATATATTGGATGATGAAATATAGCCTTGCTGAATATGTGAATACATGGATAAGAATGATTTTTATGATCAGATTTGTGTGTAGGAAAGGAATAAGTGTAGACTATAACCATTTTCTTTTTTTCAGCCCTGGGCACCATATACTTCTCAGATATCTTTTCTTTTCCTTTTAAAAATCATCCTCAACTGCACTATTCTACTATTTGTACAAAGTAATGCCTTAAATAGTAATTTTCTTGGTTGATTTTTATGAATTAGGTAAAACAAATTGTTTAAACATTTGAAATAATGAAGCTAGAGTAGGGTATTCCCTGCGCTTACCACCATCCTAGGTGCTGGAGTGAAATGGTAGAGGACATGGGTTCTGACCCTTCCTTCAGCAGTATGACCCTAGGTAAGTTCTTAATCTCTCTGTGTCTGTCTCCTCAATATTTAACAAAGAAATAGCAGTAAATATAGGAAATAATAATTGTAAATATGTTAAAGAGTAGTTGTGAGGATTTAATTTGATATCTATGTAAGACACTGTACAGTTCCTGGTACGTAATGCTCTCAATAGACTTTAGCTCTGATGTTGATGATTTCTCTAAGCAATAAAGATAGTAATTACAGGAGTGATGGGTGCTGTGGAGATGCAGAGTGTGACGGGAATGTTTATCAGAGGATGTAACTTAACCTGGGTGAGCTTTATTTAGTCCTTTTCCTTCAGAGGCCATGGCCCTCGCAGCTCCTCTCTGCTTTGAATCTGAGAAAGGTCAGAAAGAAGTGAATTTCCTGGCAAACTTAAAAGCAAGTTTACCATAATTTTATTGGCTCAAGGGAAGCTGGATGAAGAGAGCATTTAGGTGAGAGGATTCAAGGTGGTCTAAGGCAAACTTGTACAGATTGAGGTTTGACTTTATTTTTAAATATTGTTACTATTGTTACTAAATGGTACCTTTTTAAAATAGACAATGCATTCATATGGTTCAAATATAAATTAATAGAAGGGATATGCAGCAAAAACTCTCATTACCATTCCTGCTCCATCCATCTCTTTTCCTACCACAGGTAATAATTTTTATTTTGTTTTTCCTTCTAGAGTTCTTCTACAAATACAAAGAAACATGAATATATATTCTTATTTTCCTTCTTTCTTTCACAAAAGGAAGTATAGCGTGGCATACTGCTTTTGTTATTGTCTTACACCTTGCTTTGAATTTAAAAATACACTATGCAGATTTCTCAGTAACAGTAAAACATTTATTCTTTTTGTTCACATGCAGAGTGTTTTAGTATATGGTTGTATCATAATCTAACCAGTTCTTATTGAAAGGTACTGGACTTGCTTCTAATCTTTTGCTATTACAAAAATGCTGCAATGAATAAGCTTGTTCATATATCTGTGGGTATATCAACAGAATACATTTCCAGAAGTAGGATTACTGAATCACAGGGGAAATGATTTTGTAATCTTTTTTTTTAAAGGTTTTATTTATTTATTTGACAGAGATAGAGACAGCCAGCGAGAGAGGGAACACAAGCAGGGGGAGTGGGAGAGGAAGAAGCAGGCTCACAGTGGAGGAGCCTGATGTGGGGCTCAATCTCATAACGCCGGGATCACGCCCTGAGCTGAAGGCAGACGCTTAACCACTGTGCCACCCAGGCACCCCTGATTTTGTAATCTTAATAGATGTAACCAAATTACATTCCATAAAGTTTATTACAATTGTACTTCCACTAGCATTATCTAAGAGGACCTGGTTCCCCATGCCTCACCAACGATATTTGCCAATTTTTTTACGTTTTGGTGATCTATTTTCAATTTCTATGATGGAAAATGGTATCTCAGAGTAGCTTTAATTAGGAATTCTCATATATTTAAGGACTATTCATGTTTCTATTTCTGTGAACTCTTTGTTCATCCTTTGTTTTTTTTTCTTATCAAATTCTAAGAGCTTTTTTTATGTTAAGGAGATTAGCTCTTTGCTGTGATTTGAAGTACAAATACTTTCCCCCCAGCTTGTTATTTCTCTTTTGACCTTATCTATATTGTTAATTTTTTCCCATGTAGATATGTTCCTTCTTTTTGTAGTTGAGAATACCAATTATTCCTTTCATGGCTTTGGAAAGACTTTCCCATTCTAATGTTATAAAGGAGTTTATTCTCCACCCCCCCACCCCCGGTAGTTCTCATTAGTTCATTTTTTATTCTTAAATCTTTGACTCATTGAGAATATATCCATATGTTGTGAGATTTAGACCTAATTTTAGTTCCAGTTGGCCACATAGGTGTCCCAACATAATTTCATTGAAAAGTCCATCTTTTCTCCACAGATTTAAGAAACCATCTTTATTGTATACCAAATTCCCATATGCATTTGTCTTTTTCTGGACATTCTTTCTCTTTGAATGGTCTGTGTGTTCATATGTCATACCACAATATTTTTATTACTTAGATTTTATACTACATATTAATGTTTGATGGGGTTAGTGCTTCCTTGTTGCTTATCTCTTTCTGGATTTTTCTGGCTCTTTTTGTTTTTTTATTTTTCATATGAATTTTAGAGTCAGCTTGACTGATTTCCAGTTGGAGATACACACACACATATATTAAAAATTGGAATCATTTTGAAATTATAAGTTAATTTAGGAAGAATAACCACCTTCATAGTAAGTCTTCATTTTGTTGGATGCCTCTTATGTTAAGTGTTTTAAAGTCTTCCCCATAAAGATTTTGCACATTTTTATTAAACTTATACCTACATTTTTTCTCTTTAATTGTTTTATTTTGAAAGAATTCTAAACTTATAGAAAAGTTGCAAGAATGACACAAAAGTCTCCCAAATTCTCTTCAACCAAGATTCCCCCAATTGTTAAATTTGACCGCATTTACCTTATCATTCTCTTTATCCTGAACCAGTTAACCAATTGAGAGTAAGTTACAGATATGGACACCTCATTACCCTTTTGATATTTCAGTGAGTGTTTCTTAAAAACAAGAACACACTCCAACATAACTGCAGTGTAACTATGGAAATCAAGAAATTGATATAATCTAGAGACTCCATTCAAATTTTGCCAGTTGTCCTAATAATGTCCTTTATGGGACCATGATCCAATTCAAGATTATGTGTTATATAGGATTGTCATGTCCTTTTCAGTCTTTCCTTGATAGTTTTGAACTACACCGGCCAGATTGGGTTTGTATGTTGTTCCCTCGATTTGAATCAGGTTCTATATCTTTCTCAGGAATATCACAGAAATGGTGCAATGTTTTTTTCAGTGCACCATATCAGGAGGCACATGATGTCAATTTATCCCATTGCTGGTGATATTGACTTGAATAAAATAGCTTATATCTATCTACATCACTTGCAAAATAATGTCAGCAGTTCTCCTCCACTGTAAGGATAATAATAAGTATTTTATACTTATTAGCAATTTTGTTGTAAGGTAGCACTTTACTTCTCCCTTATTTGGTTAATTATTCATGTTAGTATGAATCCTATTTCATTTACTATGATTATTTGTTCCTACTTTACTTGCTATTATTATTTTAATGTTCAAAGAGTCTTAGGTTTGGCCAATGGAGACCTGACCTGTGTCCTTTTGACATGTCCTTCTCATTCCTGGAGCACTTTCTTATTTGGGTCATAAGATGTTCTAGGTCCATGTTGTGTTTTCCTGCTCTGGAATCAGTCATTTTTTTCTAAGAAGCCCTGGCTCCCTTCTATTGTGAATAATCAAGAATTTAGAAACTAAAAACTTAAAATTCACAAAATAAGATCTGATGCTAATGTCTGTTTCACAAAACATCGTTATTTTAGACCCTCTCAAAGGACAGAGCTAGGAAATACATGTACGTGCATATACACATACACACACACACATTTATGTCTGTTTTTGTATCTATCTGTATCTCTCTAGCCCTCTATCTCTATTAAAAACTGTGAGTTCATACTGATACCCTGATACCTCCTATTTCAATCTAACAGAATACAATTTGTTATAGACTTCCTCCTTTCTGTATTTATAGCCCAACAGTTACAAAATATGGTTCCCATTATCTTCAATATGTTTACTTCTTCAGCCCACAGTATACAACTAATATCCCTTCCACACTGGCCAAATAGCCCATCTTCTGGCTCTAGTATCGCCAACCAAGCAGGCCATAGATGTGTCAGGAAGGATATTTTCTCTTTTTCATTGCTATTGTAAAAGGAATCGTCTATAAATTCTGGGTTTTTAAAAATTGTTTATTTGAAGTCTATTGACTCATATTAATTATTTTATTATTGAAATATAGTTGACATACTTCATGTTAATTTTATGTAGTGCTACCTTACACAATCTTTTCATTGCTCATTAGTTTTTGTTTTAATTCTTTTTATTCTCTGTTATACATCCTGAAAATAGAATCTGTAAATAGAGTTACTTTTCCCTCTGTCTTTACAATTATTAGACCCTAATTTTCCTGCTTTTTTCTAATTTCATTGACAAATAGAGTGTTAAATAGTAGGGTAGTAGTGTACATACTTATGTTATTCTTTACTTTAGTGGGAATGCCTCTAGTGACTACCCATTAAGACGATGGCTATTGGGCTGCAATAAGTGTGTGTGTTTTACGATTTTTAACTTTTTATTTTGAAATAATTTCAGAAATATAGAAAAGTTTCAAAGATAGTACAGACAATTCTTGTATACCTTTCACCCAGCTTCCCTTAATGTTAACAAGTTATATAACCATGATACATTTATAAAAGCTAAGAAATTAACATTGGTGTGTAGAGCATTTTTAAAAATATTAAGGAGTCCTCTTTTTTTAGTCTCTTTTTAAAAATTGGGAATGAATGTCTAATTTTGTCAAATGTCTTCTCAGTGTATATTATTTTTTTCTTTTGACCAATTAATATAATGAATTAATAGCATTTTAAATATTGAACTATCCTTGCATCTTGGAATAAATCTATGTTTATTTATCATGCATGTTTGTTAATCATGTATATGTGCATGATTTTTAAAACTAACTATTGATTGGTTGCCTGGGTGGCTCAGTAGGTTAAGCATCTGCCTCTTGACTTCAATTCAGGTCATGACCTCAGGGTTGTGAGATTGAGCCCGGCATCAGGCTCTCCTTTTCCCTCTGCCCCCTCCCCCCAAATAAATAAATAAATAAATAAATAAATATTAAGGATTGGATTCTGTTTGCTAATGTTTTATTTAGAACTTTCACACTGATAGTTATAAATGAGGTTGGTCTGTAGTTTCTTTTTAAAGCAATCTTTATCAAGTTTCAGTGTGTTATTCTCAAAAAGAATTGGAAGTTTTTCTTCTAATTTAAGTCGCACCAAGATTACCTGCGGTCCTTAAGGTTTGCTAGAAGTCACTGGACTTTGGGTCTTATGCCTTATGGTATGGGGAGGGGAAGGACTGGTCAAACTTCTCTATTCTGTAGAAATTGGCCTGTTTAGATTTTTTATCTTCACTGGTGCCAGATTTGGTAAATTATAGTTTTCTAAAATATTATATATTCTTCTAGGTGTTATAACCACTTGAGACTACAAATTTTCTTTGACTTTATTGTTTTCCTTTGGTTCTAATATATGTGTTTTCATTATTGTTGCTTTCTGGAGTTCCTGCAATTTTGACTAGCTTTCTTTTAGATACACAGTTACTTAAGAGTATTAAAATTTCTAGAATAAGGAGCTTTCTAAATTTGTTAAAATTTCAATTGTATTTGTCTTTACTATTTTTAGGTTTTGGAATTTAAGGTTTTTTCATGATATAGATCAATTTTCCACAGGTACTTGAAAAGAAGCTATATTTATTTTTTATGATCTTGAATGTCTGTGTTACAAGCAAATGTATTCTATTAATTTTCAGTGTCTTCTACATCATACCTTATTTTGTGCCCATCTAATCTGTTAGTCTCCTGTGGATAGTGCTTCAATTTGTTCTTTTACTGCTTGTTATTTCTGGTCTGTGAAAACTGAATTTTATAGTAAATATTACTATAATATTTAGTTCACAGTTATTTCTAACTTTTGTTTCTTTGGTGAATTGTATTCTTTGACATTGTTCAATATCCTTTGGCTTCTATTCTATCTTCTCTTATAAAATTGTGGCTCCTATTTTTGCCTTGCATTTAGTTTGTGTATTTTTGTCCATGCTTTTAAAAAAGAACTATATCTTACAGCACAAAGATTTTTCTTTTTTTTTTTTTTAAAGATTTTATTTATTTAGTTGACAGAGAGAGAGACAGCCAGCGAGAGAGGGAACACAAGCAGGGGGAGTGGGAGAGGAAGAAGCAGGCTCATAGCCAAAGAGCCTGATGTGGGGCTCGATCCCATAACGCCGGAATCACGCCCTGAGCCAAAATCAGACGCTTAACCGCTGTGCCACCCAGGCGCCCCAAAGATTTTCTTTAATAGGTGAATTAAGCCACTTACATTTATTAATAATGACAGATGAGTTTGATCTTAATCACATTTTATGTTATTGTTTCTATTGTTTATGTTGATGTCTTGCATTCTGTGCTTGGTTCTTTTGCCTTGTTTTGTTTCGGTAGTTCTGATTTTGAGGAAGGGTGTTTGTGGTATTTTTGTTCAATTATTTAATTGTATATAATTTCTTTAATCCTAGATGATATCTATGAGCTTACTTCTATGAACAGTAATAATATTGACAGCTTATGTCCCTTTTCTTCTCTCCTCCTCTGCCCCCATTTAAGTCAACAGTATATCTTTAATACTTATCTTTGTACTGTTTAATATGCTTTTACCTCTGACTTGATTTGTCTACTTTAAATAATTTCCTTTGACCATAAACTGTTACAGGTGAAACATGCCACGTGCTTACCCGACCTCCTGTCAGAAAAGTCTTCCCACAGCTCAAAGACTTCCTTTCTCTGTGACCCCAAAGACCATATTTGTTTCCTTCAAGTACGGCATTTCTGTGGGTTTTTTCAGGCAACCACACCTTTTTCTCTCTCCAGACAAACCAGGTTTAGGAGGCTTCTGTGCCTGTCTTACATTGCCTGGCCCCAATCCCAGAATGACCCTCTTATGTGCAGAAGGGGCTTTTTTTTTTTTTTTAAGATTTTATTTATTTATTTATTTGAGAGAGAGTGACAGAGATAGCAAGGAGGAGAGGGAGAAGCAGGAGCCCAATATTGGGCTCCATCCCAGGACCCTGGGATCATGACCTGAGCTGAAGGCAGATGCTTAACCGACTGAGCCACCCAGGCGCCACCAGAAGGGGCTTTTTGCTTCCACTTTCTGAGCTCTGCCGTGGCTAGACCCTCCTCACTGCTCTCTGTTCCGTCTTTCTCTATCAATTCCTGTAAGCTCCACTCAGTTTGACCTCAGCCTGGTCCTCAGGAGTTTTCTCCTCAACTTTTGCACTTCAGTGTGTATCTGTTTATCAGGACATCTGTGTTTGCCAAGACTTTCTGAGATCTGCCACTGACAGGTCCTCCCCTGAGCTATCCCCTGCTGCTCCCTGCACTCTTTTCCTACAGTCTTTGTCCAATCATCTGGCATCACTGCATACATTTTGGAGTCTGTACATTTTCTATGTCTCCTTGTGTCACTGATTATGGAGTTTACAAGGCATCTCCCACTGTGGCTTCCAGGAGAAGGGAAGATATTTGAATCTAAGCTGTGGCCATGTTCATTCTGGAAGTGAATTCTGGACCTTAATGCTTTTCATAGAGGATCCTCATGTAGCTCACTGACAGTCTGTTAATGAGGTATTCAGCATAATTAGAATCTCATCTTAGCACACTTGGTGGAACAAACAGATTTGTTGTAATTTTGCTTGTGAGCCATTGTATCTTAAACTTTCCAACATGAACTCCTGTTCCTACAATGAACAGAGGAGGAAATTAGTCATTGGTATATGGGTGGTTTTTTCTCTAAGCTACATGGACAGAGCTAGCAGCACCGAACCAATATTTTATGTTGTCATGGACAGCTCCCTTTTGCTTCCCTCAAGAACAGTTCCAAACCATGATCTCCTTGTAGACCTCCTACTCTCAATCACTCTTAACAGAAAAAATAGAAGTCCACAGATGTGAACCTCCCCAGTGTCTCTTTTTCTTACGTAAAAACTTATCTTCCATGGCAGTTGTCCCACCTTCCTTTGCTCACATCTGGGGAGAGATGCTGTTTCTCTGCAAAGCTATAGCTTTTTTCCTAGGTAGTACTTTTCATTTTTTTATAACTTTTAAAATTTTGTCAGTTATCTTTGTCTCTTCTTGCTTCACTCACAATAAACTCACTTCCTTCATCCCAAGACAACTAAACCAAACCCCAAGTCCAAGAGCATGTGTATCTTATCCCTTTTGAAAGTTTCTGCTCCCCACTTTTTCCTCAACAGCCCAAGAACAGCTTCTACATCAAGTCCTTGCTGTAACTGTCTGGTCTGTTGCAACGGCCTTGCCCTCCACCACTCACAGAAACTACTGTTACTAAATGGGAGTCACAGTGGTCCTAGTGACAAAATTCAGTCACCTCATTCTTTTAAATCTTATGTACTGGCAGCCATTGTCTTGATTTCTAGAATGGGCAGTCTGGTTTTACTTGTTGGCTCTCCTCCATCCAAATGTTAAATTTTGCTGTTCCTCAGGGTTATTTTTTTCTCATATAAGTCTGCTTTGTCATCTATTTCTGAGTCCAAATAATAGGAAAAAGAGACCCAGTTTAGAAGCATATTAGCATAATTTTTCAAATTCATGGCATGTGCAGGTTCAAAATATCACAAGAAATCATTTAAGATATTATTCCTTTCAAAATAAATTTACTTCAGTTGCTGAATTTTATGTATGAAGGTCAATACAAATGAGGTTTTCAGCAGAGGAGCAGGAAAAAAATATTTTTCAAAAAAGTTTTTATTTGTTTGGTGTGGGAGCAAGTAAACTGTTATTTGGGTGGTGGGTATGGAGCATATTATTTGAATTTATAGAACATTTTGGCATTTTATAATTCAGTTCTGCTTTGGACAAGCTGGCTTCATCAATAACAACTTGGCACCAGTCCAATACTAGAAGACCGTTGAAGTCAGTCCACTTGCAGCAAAAGCAAAGCCTACAACTCTGTGAGGGAATAAGTTTAGTTACTAACAATATTAAACCGACTACTAGATTTGTGCTATTTGTCTTAGAAAAAGCATTGGAGACCAAAAGGAGTTTTAAATAACTTTATTTTCTGAAAATCCGTCCTGCAAATGTGTCCTGCCCCCCCCCCCATGGTCACTAATTTAAAAACGAATAGAAATAAAGACAAAGCTTATGTGGATACAGGTTAAGAGTCAGTCAAATTCAGCTCTTAAAGAGTTAAGGTCAACCAGGAGGAGTTCAGCGCTTGGCCGCTGCAAAGCACAGGCCCTCCAACAGCATTGGATGATCTTCTCTAGTCTTTTCCCAGAGATGGAGTCAGTGAAGACAGCTGCTGACAGAGACGGACGGAGATTATAGGCCACCACGGCGTAGAGCACGTACTGCCGCTCGCCTGAGTAAGGCGCCTCCTTGGTAGCCATTTGCCAGAGAGTGATGGCAAAGGAATAGATGTCAGCTTTGGGCGTTAGGGTCTCTCCTTTCAGGAGCTCTGGGGCTCGGTGGGTGTAGGTGCCCCCGAGGGGGTAAGGAGGAGTCTGGAAGCACAGCAGATCTTCCAGCTTCTCGGAGCAACCAAAGTCACCAATTTTGCAGACATCCTGCTCACTGATCAGAATGTTAGCCGGCTTCAGGTCCAAGTGTACGATGTTTTGCGAGTGAAGGAAAAGCAAGCCATTCACAATATCTAGGGAATACTTTAGACACTTTTCCAGATTTAGTTGCTCTCCGGCACAACAGTGAGGCTGCACGCCCTCCTCCTCGGGGCAGCTGGCGGCACCGTATATGGCTTGTTGTAACGTGACATTGCCACCAAACTCCATGATTATGGTGCCTAGGCTGTTAAAGCCCGCAGGCGTGCGTGTGCTGGCAGCCACCACCCGCACGATGTTATCGTGCCGAAGTCTTGCGATGTTGAGCTCAGCCCAGAAACTGCGCTGGGATGCCAGTCGGTTCTTGGTGCACTTGCTCACTTGCTTTATGGCCACCGGAACACCGTGGTAAGTCGCCTTGTACACAGAGCCAAACCCGCCAGCTCCCAGCCTCTGTAGGAGGCACACCTGTTCCCAGTCGATGGAGCACCAGGCCAGCCGGCGTGGTAGCCGTGGGGCCCTGGGGGGAGTGCCACCCAGGAAGAGCTTCCCTGCCTTACTTGGGAGCTCGGAAGGGCTGCTGCAGGGCCGCGAGTCAACCGAGGGAGAAAACGCACTGGGGAGGTAACTGCGCCTGGGAAGAGGCGAGGGCATCGCGCCTTCAAAGTGGACCCCAGAGTGGCTCAGGTAAGTGAAAAGAAAAGAAAAAGGGCCCGCGAAAAAGGGAAGCATCGCTGACTACTCTGCTCCACCCAGCGTTTTTCTCCTCTTCCTTCATTTTCCCCAAATGAGCCACATCTGTGCTGTTACTCAGCAAGGGTTTTTATCAGATGGGGGAAAGATCTGAATGAAGCACAACCCTCCTGTTTAGATGAAAACATTTCCCTTCAACACTTAAAGTGACTTCTTACAAAAGCAAGCTCTCCGCAATGAAGAGTTCGCCAGATAAACAGCACTGAGCTGCCCATGGACTCACCCCCCTTTTCCATTATTTCCTTAATTATAATAAAACCGACTTTTTTTCTTCAAGTGTCATCCACTGAACATGATCAGTCCTCAGACTAAAGAGACCACAATAGTGCAATGAAATTATTTCACACTTTGCAGGCTATAATGATTGTCAGTGTTATTCTCCAGCTGCATTAAATCACTTCCAGCAGTTATTGGCAGAAAGAGTTGAAATACGAACAGCTGACATTTGTTTAACCGATTACGGGGATAATTAGGTGCAACATTCATATATGGATAAAAAATTGTAACCTTAAAGTAATCGATCCAAATACAATCACTGATACAGGTCAAATCGTACACCTCCTAAGTTCATCAGGGGAAAGGAAAATTCTCTGACACTCCATTCAGCTTATATAGCAAATTAGCAAGACTTCTTAGCAACATATCGACTTCCTAACAATCCTGTTCCATGGCAGTTTGGCCCACCCAGTAAGCTCACTCACAAGAGAGATTCTAGACTTCACAGCAAATGAATTACAGAAGTTTTGAAACAGAGTTGGGGAGAAAAAAAGAACAGATTCAGATCCAGAGCTACGATCAGAGTTTCAAATAATAACAAAGATGAGAGAATCCTAGGAGAGGAAAAATCTGAATAAAATGGCACAGAATCACCACTGCCTATATATAATGTGGAAAACCAGATGTTGAAATTAAATCAGGGTTTTGCTGTCCAGCCATAGGTTCTTCCTTTCTGGTTTTTATAACAACAAACTCCCCACCTCCCACTAATTTTCATTCCATATCTTTGGGGGAAAGACCAATAATATTAATCTGTTGATTAAAAAACATAGGCAAGTGTTAGGATCTACGTCTTTAAAAAAATCAAATGGTAAAGTTCTCTTCTGACTTAATTGTACTTAGAACACATAAGTGATGTTTAACCACATTTTTATGATGATAGGTCTATGCTTCTGAAATATATTGGTTCTGAGGAGATATGTGAATAAACACAAGCCATTTACATAAACCATTTGAAGTCTGTTGAGCCCTTGGGTAGGATTTCTAGTCTATACTACCCATCAGCCTTAGTATGTGATATTGTGTATAATATTTAACCTGTTTGAGCCTCAGTTTTTTTCACTTAAGAAATTAGGATAGTAACTATTAAGCTTTTTAAATTTTGGAATAAAAGTTGAGGAGCCCTGTACTAATTAATAACAACAAAAGTCTAAAAAATGCACACTATAAAATATTTTAATAGAAAGGCAGTTGAATCAAATCAAAATATAAAAGGATGACAGTGAACAGTAAAATAAGAAAGTAAGGAAATTATATTCTACAGTAAGTCTATACTGCAAAATTTATTTAGTAGTCTTCACATAGTTGACATTATAACTTAGGTCTCTGAAACTGTTTTATGGTATTAGGAATGCTGTGAATGAGTGTTAGTCAAATAAGAGTAATAGAGTGCCATAACCTTTTTGGCAAAATGATGTGACTTGTTATCTTTATTTTTAAGATAAGCGCATAGACAATTCATTTTCCAAAGGTTGATTTTATTCCTTATGTAACGTATAAGCTATTAATGAAAATGTGCTACTTTACATTCACAAGCTCCACGTTCATTATATTCATCATCTCCAATCTGCTCAAGGGTATTTCATTGAATATCCATTTTAAAACAGCCTCTGGGGCAGGATGGCCTGGGTTTCTTACTGTCCCTCAGTTTCCTTATCTACAAGATCTGCAAAATCTGTGTACCTCAGGACTGCTGTCAGGATTGACAGAATTCCAGATACTTAGATCAGGACCTGATGAGTAATAATACCTAATTGCTAATTATATTTATGAGACTCCTTTAAAAAAGTGTATATGGGTTTATTCCAGTAAGAAACAGATTCGTTAGTATTGGTTTAAAATGTACCCTGCCAGGGCTGAAGTAACTAATTATAAACTAAACCAATCTAAAGTTTGACTGTTTTTTCCTACTTAAATTTTATTTGAGGTTAAAAATACAAGAGCATATTGCCTTGCTGTTATATACTAAAAATGCAGAGGGTTAACATTAATCTGATCAAATGCAATAATCTTGTCATCCCAAATAAAGGCAAAGAATAACATTTGTTGATAACATGGTAGGCTATCTACCCTATCTATCCACCCTGGAAGCGCAAATAAAACAAAGGAGAGAAAGAGACTGGGTGCAACCACTGACAGCAAAAGGCTCTCAGATTCTTAAAGGCTTTACATTTTCTGCCCCGCTTGGCAGCATTTCTGTTAAGAGCTACTTGGGTATCAGGCAAACAACAGCGTATTTATCACAAGCTGTGAGGGCGGACAGCAGAGTGAAAAGCACACTGAATTCGATTTCAATCGGAGAGACTGAGGAGCGCCGATTACGAATCTCGCCGCTCACGCAACGTTTCCCTTCCTAAAAGGCGTCAGCGCCGGTGGCCAGGCCGGTTCCTCGGGCTCCGAGGCAGCGCCGGCTACCCGCACCGCCTCCCTTCCTCGGCCCGGGGCTTGGGAGGGCCCTCTCCCCGCGCGGCTCGTGTGCAGGCAGCGGGAACGACGACGTCAGCACCTCCCCTGCACGACGTACGGTCCCACGGCCTCCCTGGCCCTGAAGTCAGTGCTCAGCCCCTCAGGCAGCGCGGCTGCGTCGGTCCCGGCCTGGCGCTTCCTGGGGTGCCGAGAAGCACGTGGACGAGGCCGTCACGCCCGAGGCGGCTCGCTGCCCAGGGTCAAGTGTGCGCCCCGTTGCTGTGTTTCCTTCCCCTTCTGCATACACAGAATTTCGTTTTCATTTCAATTCAGAATCATCATGTAATCTTCTGGAAGACATTTTTAAAAGGCCGTTAAACTCAAGGTCGTACCGACAACGCACACAGCCCCACTGATGACGACCACGTCGGAACGGCCACGGCCATTTCTGCGCATGCGCGCCCAGTGACCACGGCTTCCCAGCGATCTCAGGTTACAACCCAATTTCAGAATGTTAAAATGTGAAGGAATAGACGTGTTGGAGTCGTTGAAGTGTTGCATTGCTGTTTACAAGCATGAATTAAGGTCGAAAATTTTGCTTTTTTTTTTTTTTTAGAACTAAAGAACTAATTTTTTTTAGAACTAAAGAACTAATAAGTGAAGATATGTGCTTTACTAAAAATATAGAGTCAAACTTGTAAAAAAAAATTTTTTTTAACCTAAGTGGGATTACACCGAGATTATTCTGAAGTTTTAATTTTATGCTTAGTAATATATCATGGATTTGTTTCCGTGTCAGTACAGAAGCATGGAGAACTACTTTGGTTTTTCTAAAATAATATGGTCAGGGGCAGATCCAGGTTTTGTGGGGCTTAAAGCGTATAAACAGAGGGACCCCTTTTAAAAAAAGATTTAATAATTAGATATGGAAGTGATTATTTTTTAGATGAGAAATCGCAACAAATTACACATTTTGGAAAGCTAACAACACAAGTCATCACGAAATTCAGAGAAATCACTTAATTTTATTAATGAATAATACCCAACACACCTATGCAGGGGACTGCATTTGGGGGGGTATACTTTTTTTATTACTTCTTCATATGACAAGGATTCTGTCAAAATTTGATCTGTCAAAAGTAGAGCTTCAATTAATATCAGCACAAGCATTTTTTTTTTACTATTGTGGATTTATTTTATGGAAAATCAAATCAATCCAAAATTTGTAAGGGTGTAGAGCACTTGGGAGAGGTTGCTTATATTTAATTCTATTCAATGTCAGTCAGACAGCACACCCCATAGAATAAGATGAGGTATTTCGTTCTGGTGATGAAGGCAAGTCAAAACAAACTGCCACTTCTCTAAACTATTTGGTTGGATATTTTATTTTTGCTGAAATATATCGGTCTGTACATCATTTCTCTGTGAAAATTTGGTGTGATCTCCAGATTTTTACTATTAGGATTTAGCTTTTTGTTAACACAAAGATTAAAGGATCTTCATTGGCACTGGGCATCATTCATTGCTTGGTTAGTACCATACTGTCTTGGCCAAACTTAGATGTGGAGAGAATTAATTTTACATTTATGTGTATTTCCATTCAGATACACAACTTGGGCCAGGAGTAGTATTTTTATCTCGTTCTCCCTAATCTATCCTGAGTATTAAATACTTATAAATTTAGGGGTGCCTGGGTGTCTCAGTTGGTTAAGCATCTGCTTTCAGCTCAGGTCATGATTCCAGGGTCCTGGGATCGAGCCCTGCATTGGGCTCCTTGCTCAGCAGGGAGTCTGTTTCTCCCTCTGCCTCTGTTGCTCCCCCTGCTTGTGCTCTCTCTCTCTGTCCAAAAAAAAAAAAAAAAAAAAAAAGAAACCAAAAACCTTAAATACTTATAAATTTAGTGAATTAAACAATGAATGTGATGAATCTCAAGGTTGCTTTTTAAAATTTATTTATTTAAATAAATAAAGTTAGTTGACAGAGAGCATGAGCAGGGTGAGGGGCAGAGGGAGAAGCAGACTCCCGGCTGAGCAAGGAGCCTGATTTGGGGCTCAATCCCAGGACCCTGAGTTCATGACCTGAGCCGAAGCCAGACACTTAAGCTTAATCGTCAGAGTCACCCAGGCACCCCTCAAGGTTTTTTTAAATAGTAGTTTGAATACTGTACATAGTCATATCTTAATTTAAAATGCCCAATCTAAACAAATTATTGAATTATACATTTTAAATTAGAGATACAGGCCATCACTCGAATAGGCCAAATTCTCTTATGTTGCAAGTATATAAAATCTGAAATATGCACAGATTCCTGCTTGCCAGACAGTAATGCTGTGGATCGCATGGATCATGTCCCCGGGTGGAAATCTGCACACACCACCTGCTTCTTCTGTCCATTCACGGAGGTTGGTGGCTCTTATCTGGGTCGATTACTTGGTAATTGATTACTTGGTATTTTGACTCTTAAGATACATAAATATGTTTTTACTTCTGTAATGTTCAACTTCTAACTTCTCTACCTCTTAACAGGACTTTAAGACCTTTGCAAGTGCCTTTCAAACTGGTTTTAAAGATCATTGAGGGGGCGCCTGGGTGGCACAGCGGTTAAGCATCTGCCTTCGGCTCAGGGCGTGATCCTGGCGTTCTGGGATCGAGCCCCACATCAGGCTCCTCCGCTATGAGCCTGCTTCTTCCTCTCCCACTCCCCCTGCTTGTGTTCCCTCTCTCGCTGGCTGTCTCTATCTCTGTCAAATAAATAAATAAAATCTTTAAAAAAAAAAATAAAGATCATTGAGTTTAATGGTATCTTGTAATTTTTCTGTACTCTTAAGACCATAAAATGCTTATGGATATTTGAAATGGTATCTGATTGAAATCTGGTGATCTTGAATGTCTTTGTCCAATTTACAGTCACAATTTATGAGATCATTTCCTGACATCCTCCCTTAAGCCAGAAAACACTTTTTAATTATGTATTTAATATTTAATAATTCTATATTTTTCATTGATAAAGTAAATGAATCAAAATAACATCATATTTGGATAAAGGATTTAAAAGTAATACAGGCTATTCAGCTCACCATCTTTATTCAGCTTTATGCTAATTTTTCTCCCGTATATCGTTATGGACTCATGGCTTTTCCTCTGAAACTTCAATGTAATTTAACTAACTGCAACAATCATTATCTTTTTTTTTTTTAAGATTTTATTTATTTATTTGACAGAGAGAAAGCCAGTGAGAGAGGGAACACAAGCAGGGGGAGCGGGAGAGGAAGAAGCAGGCTCCCAGGAGGGAGCCTGATGTGGGGCTCGATCCCAGGACTCTGGGATCACGCCCTGAGCCGAAGGCAGACGCTTAAGGACTGAGCCATCCAGGTGCTCCAACATTCATTGTCTTTTATTGCTCAAATTGATGCACCCCTGGGAATTACAACACTTGTCTTCTTTTGACACAGTCCCATTAATCTGTGTTATTTCTTGTCTACTGGTACAACAATTTGCCCCAGGCTTATAACCTACCCTACCCCAGACATGGAATCAGCCATTTCTCCAGGGCGTCCTGGAAAGATGGGAATAGAAATCATAATAGTGAGGTTTACACATTAGGTTCATTCTCTTAGGCCCTTCTTCCCACTCATTTTAGCTGACAGAATTGGGAAACATATACTTTTTTTTTTTTTAAAGCATGGGTTCATATTGATGTTTCTAATTCAGTTCTAACATTATGGTTCCTAATTAAAACATTTTGATTTTATAATTTCCTTCCCCTTTCTCTTATACTTAAAATCTTGATTCCAAACAAAAGTAATATAATTACTAATGTCATCTGATAAAATTATTAAATAAAGGGGTTTTTTGCAGTTATTGATATTTCTAATTCAGTTCTAACATTATAGTTCCTAATCAAAACATTTTGATTTTAGG
Source organism: Ursus arctos (assembly GCF_023065955.2). Taxonomy (NCBI): domain Eukaryota; kingdom Metazoa; phylum Chordata; class Mammalia; order Carnivora; family Ursidae; genus Ursus; species Ursus arctos. Next base: position 15,633,304 of record NW_026623078.1, read on the forward strand.
GGCACCTAGGTGGCTCGGTTGGTGAAGCGTCTGCCTTCAGCTTAGGTCATGATCCCACTGGTGCTGGGATTGAGCCCAGCATCATGCTCCTTGCTCAGTGGGGGACCTGCTTCTCCCCTTCCCCTCTGCTTGTGCTCTCTCTCCCTCTCTCAAATAAATAAATAAATAAATAAATAAATAAATAAATAAATAATCTTGGAAAAAATAAAACATTTTGATAATTTCCTTACCCTTTCTCTTATACTTAAAATCTTGATTCCAAACAAAATTAATATAATTACTAATGTTTTCTTACAAAATTATTAAATAAAGTTTAAGATTTTTTTTGCTGTTATTTTTATCCTTATACTTAATGCCACTAAGGATGTGTAGTCCAATTATTTTCTGGTAGAGTCACTCATAATAATTCATTGTGAGTCTTTGTAATTGCATATATCATGTATGTATGTGCATATATCATATGTGATTAGTATGATTTAATTTGTTTTCAGTTCTGGGAGGTAATCAGCAATTTTCTTAGAAGGTGGTGGCTTTCGGCCAAGGCGTTTTCTTCTTATGTGATATTCAAACTCTGGAGGATGGTAGAAACCAATTATCAGCCTACTTTGTGAGATGAGGAGTAAAGGGCAAATCAAGCAAATGAATTTCCCAAATTCTGTTTCATTTAGCTACTGGCTAAATATTACCAAATGTAATATTATATGCATCCAATTCATATGCACAAGTTCTGGTTGGGAAGCCTAATTCTGTCTTCTGTTCAATTTCTAGCAGTATTAGACCCTACATATTTTCACATATCCCATTAATATTTAATTTAGTAAATATGAGATGATATTAAAACCTTTAAAATTTATTATTCTTTTTTAGCTTCCTTATCTAATAGGTAACATTTTTCTGCCAACTTAATAATATCACATTATACCCAAATTTACAATGTATGAAATCCAAATGATTCTGTAAGTTAGTTTTATCACAATCCAGTACGAAAATCTTTAACTTTCCTCCAAGAAGATTTTAACGAGGTATGTAGTATCTTAGAATTCTATATTATTAAAAAAGGATGCTATGTTAGTCCTGCTCTTCTGAGGAACAGATAGCAAGACAGGATTAGCCATGCAAGAGACTTACTAGGGGAACATCTCTGAGGAGAAATGAGGAGGGAGCTGGGGGCAGCTGGAGAGTTGTCAGCCCGTGATGGAGTTCTGACCCTTGTGAAGGACAGAGAGAGAAAAGGAAGATGGGGTGGAAGAGTTTTAGCCCATAGTGTAGACCCTGTAGTGTAGTCCTAAGAAGGTTCAATAAAACAGACGAGGAGTCCTCAAGTCAAAGTTGTCCATTAGAGGAATCCCATGTCTCCTGGGAATGGGGTGGCTTTTGAGTCCCTGCTGCACAGAGCCACTGGCTGGGAGCAGTGCTGGGAAGCATGGCTTCATTCAGTACAGACATCATGGTGGATTTTGGAATAAGTACAGCTTACTCTGGGGCCACTGGCGGTCTGAGAGACACATTTTCATGGCCACCACAGATAAAATATTATAAGCTTTCGGATTTTGTCTGAGAGCCTCTCTACTTGGGTCAAAATTCTGATGTCACGTTGTACATAATAGTTATTATTATCCTAATTTTTAATTACAGTATAGAATTCCAGTTTTTAAGAAGCATTTGGGTAAGTTATATTTCTTTTTTGAGGTTGAGACCATGCTTGTAAAAAAATAGCTGTATTTGCTTAAAACCCATTCTTATTTTAGCTTTATACAAATACATATATACTTATACACATTCAACCAAAGGAGTAAACACAAAGTTGTATATATAATCGAAGCAACAGAACCCTTAGAAGTTTCCAAGCAGACCATTTGATAATTATAGCACCCCAAGTGCTTTTTGGAAGTAAGGCATTTTTTTTTTTAATTGGTACAAAGAGAATTGTTTTATGTGTGTGTCTGGATAGATAGGTTGTATGTAAAACTGTAAGTAGTTCTTTTATTGATTAAAAAATTGCCTTACGGGGCGCCTGGTGGCACAGCAGTTAAGCGTCTGCCTTCGGCTCAGGGCGTGATCCCAGCGTTATGGGATCGAGCCCCACATCAGGCTCCTCCGCTATGAGCCTGCTTCTTCCTCTCCCACTCCCCCTGCTTGTGTTCCCTCTCTCGCTGGCTGTCTCTGTGTTAAATAAATAAATAAAATCTTAAAAAAAAATTGCCTTACTTGATGCCTCTTCTTAGAAAAACTCATAAAATATAAGACTTAAATCTATGTCTATATAAAATATATAATGTATCTTCTTAATGTCTCTTGTTAGACTAAGACTTTTTAAATTTGAAATACAAACAATTCATTTCTCACCTGGCCTTCTGCAGTCTGGACTTATCTGGGGAGAGATTTATGTCATTTTCATCTGTTCTGAAGTACTCAAATGTTCTACCTTTAATGGACAAAAAAATATTCTAATTATTTCTAGAGTGTGCCTCCTTGCCAGCTTGAGGATTTCAGTGCTAATGCTTTAGGCTTAATCTTGCATGAAATTAAAAAGCATTTTATAGTGAAGTTCCTGGCATCCCTGGCTCACATCTTTGGAAAAGAAATATCAGGAAACTTGTTTGAACAACACGCAAGGTGATTGTGGATAATTCTGAAGGAGGAAGAACCCAATATTAGAAGGTTTGTAGCTGTCGTTGAGATGGGAGGCAGGGGTATAGTCTCAGTGGGTCATACTTGGGCAGGCAATGGGAAGAGAACCTTCTGGAGGGCTTCCCCTCAGTTTTTCTCTCAACATCTTTAAAGAGGTTTTGGGCTGCTTTCTTGGCAACTTGTGTCAGATCATCATCTCCTCTTCCATGCACACCATGAATCAATCTGGTTGGCATGGTGATTACCCTGGTTTTCCTTCAAATGTTTCAAGATATCATAGTCCCAGGATCCGTAAAGGAGAAATTGAAATTTGGGGTCATCTCTACTACACCTATTGCAAGGTTTACAGATCATGCACTGTCATGGTTTAGTACTAACTGAGGACACCTGGACATGCCTTCCTGACATTTAGACATGGTGGTATCCGTGCTTTATCAATCTAGCCTAGGGAAGAAGAAAGCAGGACATTAAATCCTTTTATTTGCTGTTACAGGAAAGATACAAGGTGTGTGTGTGTGTGTGTGTGTGTGTGTGTGTGTGTGTGTGTTTGAGAAACAGAGGCTAGGCAAAAAGATTTAATTTATGATTCCTACCTGAAACTAGAGGTTGCTGAAACAGAGTTGAGTACTGGAGTCCAAATATGGTGGCCCAGGATAGCAAAGAGCACATGAAGAGGGGAAGACAAGGGACTTATAAACATCAAGTGAATGATTCTGCAGCTTCATTTGCTAAGCTGAGGTTCCCTGTTGCAAAAGATTCTGCCGACCATGCCAAATTCTTACAGAGATAAAAATCATGGTCTCAAACTTTAAATTGACTCTGTCATTTACAACTAATCTGTACACAGAAGGAAGAAATAGAAAAGCATACACATATCAATGGTTTAACCCCCGGTTGTCTTTGAATCTTTAAGTTTTGTTTGTTCTTTTAATCATTTTTTATGGAACAAATTTAGCAACATCAGCAACCCATTTACCTAGGCAACTTGGAACATCTCTGAGAATTATGTGTGTGTGTGTGTGTGTGTGTGTGTGTGTGTGTGTGTGAGCGTGTGCACACACGTGCAAATGCAAGGGTCTCCTGTGAAACAGTGGTGTGTGGGAAAGGGTACCCATGTCATATGGGAGCTTCAGGTGCTTCTGGGAGGGATGAGTAGAATCTTTGATCCCCTGGAGTGTGAACTCAGGATACCAGTGAATACTTGTGAAATATATATCCACTTATTCACAGAAACATTTGATTTAGACTTTTGTACTTATAAAAATTACTACTGGGTAATTTTTAACTATGTCCATAGACCTATCAACTGGAAGTTGATTTGGGGTTCATAGTTCCCAATTATTATTGACACATTTGAAAAATGTTTAATTTACTAATTACCAAAAAAGAACAGCTTAACAGCTTAGTCTCTTCCACAATTGAGTGTAATCCCGTATGACCCAGCTCTCTCCTACAGACAATGTTTAATTATGTAACCAGATGTTATTAATAACTTGAGTCCATATTGGTCCCTGCATGCAGCCCAACCCAAGGAAGGGGGTTGGCTACACAATAATTTGTCCCAGATGACCCCATGGAAGACATTCTGTAGCTTGTGTCATTTTCCACCAAAAGGAATAGTGTTGAGTTAGCACATTAGCAAGAACATTGATCCAGGTAAAGCAGAATCATGGCTCCAACTTTGAACAACAGTAGCTACAGTCAGAAAACAGAGTCAGGGAAGCATACTAGAAGATACGCGATAACTATAAATTTTCATTTTGAATGGCTTTGGGTTTCCAGTGCTCTCAACTTAACGCTTCTTTACTGCTTGGTTTATATTTTGTATAATTAACCTACGAGCTGTCTTCCATGTTTGTATCCTCCTCCCACCCCAATCAATATAGTATCTATACAATGAGTGATTATAAATTCTTGAATCTAGTTTAGGCCATAAGTTTAAATTCCATTGCACTGCATTATGGCACAAACTGGAGAGTGTATAAATCAAATTATTATTGCTTATAGGTGTTACAGGGAGACAGAAGACTATACTAGCTTGATTCGTAAAAGCTATAAAAATTAGAGGGCTTTACGATGATCCTTCAATATAGAAACAAAATTATGCATAGCAGTGACACAGCAGGAGCAGCCTCCTTCAGTTTACTGTAATCCATAGTTAACTATTATCTTAGTGTTCTTAGTTTCCAAAAAAATGGTAGTAACCAACTAAAGCAAACTGAAGCAAAGAGAAATTTATTGGAAAGATTTTACAGGATCACAGACTCAGTGGGAGCCTGAAGAACCATACTCAGAAGTGAGCAAGAACCAAGAGATTGGTTAAGAACTAGGAAGCACGAAACACTGTAATAGGCTGGACAGAAAAGTATGACCAGGAAAAGACCACTGGAATGCATATCCCCCAGCCATTTCTTTAGCCTTATGATGGAGCAGCCCACAGGTCAGTCTTGCTCACTTTTCGGTTCCTGGTTGGACCAGCATGGGGAATGAGAGAACATCACCCTTTGGCTTCACTTACGGGAAGCAAGCAGACACCTGGATAAAATTTCAACCAGACCATGAAACATTGGGGGAGAAGCAATTTTTCAAAAGGAAGCCAAAGTGTGTTGAGAAGGACTGGGTATTTTGTAGCCAAAAGGTGACAAATACACTCCACACTCACCAGGGGACCTATCTCTGGCAAAAACCAGGGTATGAAGGGGGATGTGGAGGTGTGAACTACCAGAGTGCCTCTAATTCCTGTATTCGGCTGTGATGATTTTTCATCCTCAAGAGCCCTCATGCTATTTCAGGTTTATAGTTTGGGTTGTGGTAGAAGATTCCAAAGACTCCTTCTTTGCATATCCTCATAACAGTCCCTTTCAAATGTGCTTTCCACACATTCAAACTTTTCAAGGATAGTTTCCTTTTTTTAGGACCATAATAAATCAATTCTTATGCTACTCTTGAGAAGGGAAAAACTAGCACAGTATCACCAGGCCTGTCTGGCCCACTTGAAATGTTTGCACAGCTAGGTTATTTTGGACTCTCACTTCTCCATAAGTTCCAGTGATGAAGGGGGTCTTTCATTTATTAGGGCCTTTAGGCCTAGCTAATCATCATATCCTCTTTCTCTTGGCCAAAATGATTGGTTCAATGAGTCTCAGTTTCAGGAATTTTCTAGACCAATGAAGAACTAGTACCTTTAGCAGAAGTACCTACCTGAGAGAGAAGCGAATGCAGAATAAAGCAGAGCAAAGATGTGGTCAAACATAGATGCAGATGGAGTAACAGTGTTTGAATTCTTAGAACTAATTCTGCATGAAGCAAGATACTGTAGACACATCAATTACGTGACGCAGTAAATAAATTACCTTTGGGGAAGTGGTAGATGTGAGAAAGTTCCCATGGCGACTGAGATAGAATTTCCCTACAGGTTGGTGACATGGGAGCCATGCTCACCAGTCTCCCTTTCTCACCTGTTACGCAGAGACACCCCTTACAACTTTGCAAGCTGTGTAACTGGGTATTTACCCATTCTTGCACACACTTCTGCCATTCTCCTATTTCAGAATGGGTGGTTCTAGTCTATTACATAGCTACGCATCCTGGGTTGGCCCTTTATTTTTACTCTTGGAATTCTCTTTGCCTGTCTCTTGGTTTGGATCCAATTTTTCTTGCATTCCATATCTTCCTTTTGTCTGGTTTATTTTCTTGTTTTGTTGAAACACATCTCACTTCCTGAGAAAGGGTACATGAGAGATCCATTTTTTTCAGTCCCTGCATGTCTGATAATATATTTTATCCTGACATTTTATTAATGATTTGGCTTGCCCAAATTGTATATTGAAATAGATTTTCCCAGTTTTGAAAGCAGCTAATGAGATGTCCAGTTCTTTTTTCCTGGGTGCTTGCATGTAACTAATTTTTTCATTTGTGGAAGTTTTTAGGATAGCCTCTGAATTAGATATCTCTTGTTGTATAACACATTGGCCCAGGACTTAGTGGGGTTTATATTTCACGTGTATTATCTTACACTTTTTTTGTGGTCAGGAATCTAAGGGCAGTTTAGCTGGGCTTTCTAACTCGGAGGCTCCCAGAACATTGCAATCAAGGTTTCAGTTGGGGCTGCAGTAAGGTTTGTTAGTATGTTCTCCTGCTTCCACAGAATTCTTATCAAAAACTATGTAATCTAGAAGATAATGGAACAGTCTTTAAACTGCTGAGAGAAAAAAACTAGGCATCCATCTCTTAATCTTTAGCAAAACAATTACTCAAAAATGAAGATGTAATAGACTTCTTCAAGCAAACAAAAATGGAGAGAATTTGTTCCCTGTAGACCTGCATTATCACAAGTGTTAAAGGAAGTACATTAAGCAAAAGGAAGATGATAGTAGATGGAAACCTAGACATATACAAAGGAATAAAGGCTATCGAAATGGTAAATGTGTAGCTAAATGTTCTTCTAATTTAAAACTGTGTCTTTAAAATGCAATCAAATATTTAAAATAATATTAATACTGCACTGTTGGGTTTAAAGCATATGTAAAAGTAGAAAACATGACAACATTAGCACAAAGGGAGGAAGGGGGATGGAAACCCATTATAAGTTTTACATTATAACTGAAGTGACATATTATATGAAGGTAGACCATAATGAGGGTGTATATTTAAACCATAGAGAAACCCCTGAAACAATAAAACAAAGAGGCATGGATAATAAGCCAATAGAGGAGATTTTTTTAAAAGTCTTAAAACTTACTCAACAGAAGGCAGGAAAAATAGAACAAATTATAGATATGAAATAGAGAGCAAATAGTAAAATGACAAAATCAAACTTAATTCTATCAACGGTTACATTAACAGCAAATAGTTCCAAATAAAAGGCACAGATTGCCAGACTGGATAAAGTAGCAAGACCAAACTATATGTTATCTATAAGAAACCTATTTTAGCTATCAAGATACATATAATATAAAAGTAAAAAGATGAAAAATTAAATACTGTGTAAGGACTAATGAAAAGGATATCGAATGGCTATAAAAGTAGACTTTAAGAAATTTTTAAAAAGTTATTTATTTATTTATTTATTTATTTATTTATGAGAGAAGGAGAGAGAGAGAGAGGTAGGGGGCAGAGGGAAAAGCAGACTCCCCACTGAACAGGGAGCCCAATGCAGGGCTGGATTCCAGGACCCTGAGATCATGACCTGAGCTGAAGACAGCTGCTTAACCAACTGAACCACCCACGTGCCCCAGATTAAGGAATTATTAATAGGAATTATGAAGTACACTTCAAAATGGTAAAGGAATCAAGAGAACATGATAATCCTAAATGGATATGATAGATCTTCAAAATTAATAAAGCAAAAAAGACAAAACTGAACAGAGTAGACCATCCATAATTGTAGTTGAAGAGATCAACATTCTTTTCTCAATGATTGATAAAACGGGTAGATAAAAAAAATTGTCAGGTATACAGAAGAACTGAAAATTGGTTTACCAGAGAAAAGGAATGAATAGGATGTCTATCTATCTATCATCTATCTATCATCTATCTATCGATTTATTTTAAGGAATTCGCTCATGCAATTATAGAGGTTTGGCAAGTCCAAAATCTGCAGAGTAGGTTGACTGACTAAAGGCTCAGGTAAAATTTGCAGTTCTAATCCTAAGGGAATGTGATGGAAAAGTCCTTCCTGCTTGCAGGAGGTCAGTCTGTGTTCTATTAAGGCCTTCAGCTGATTGGATGAGGACCATCCACATTATGGAGAGTAATCTGCTTTATTCAAAGTCCATCAACTTAAATGTTAACCTCTTTCAAAAAAATGCCTCACAAAAACATCCAGAATAATGATTGGCCAAACGTCTGGGCATAGCGGCCCAGCCAAGTTGACACATAAAATTAACCATCACAATTCTCAACGAAGTTGACCCCAAAACTTCCAAAATACACATGATTTTCAAGTATGCATGAAAGAACATTCACCAAGAAAAGCCATGAAATGTGTCTCAATAAATCTAAAAGGATTAATATCAAATAGAATATATTTTCACATCACAGTGAAGTTAAATTAAAAATCAATAAAAGAAAGATTTGGAAAATCCCTAAATATTTGGAAAGCAAATGACATAAACATACTTCTAAATATCTATGGGCCCCAAAAGAAATCCCAGGGAAATTATAAATTAATTTTAATTGAATGAAAATGAAAACTCAATATATCACATTTTTTGATATGCTGCTAAGGCAGTGTCTAGAGGAAATATTACTGTTAATATTAGAAAAAAGGAAGGTCTCAAATTACTGATTTACCCTTCCATCTTAAACTAGAAATGACAAGAAATAATAAAGAGAAGATTGTAGGTCAGTAGAGCAGAAAGCAACAGAAAAAAATCATAATCTTAGGCTAGGCAAAGTTTTTTGGATGGAATGTGGACATTATGAATCAATTCAAATGATGATACCATTAAGAAAATAAAAAGGCAAGCCATAGCATGGAAAAAAAGATTTTTTCAAAATATATTTGATATCCTTCTGGCTCTAGGAAGTGAATGTCTTTCTTATGACACCAAGGGAGCCTCTGCCCTCCACACTTAATTCATGTGCTGATTCATGACTCCCAAACTTTCTTCAGCTTTTGTCACAGAGTCCACTGCATTTAGCAATTGCCACCTGATCCCACTATTTCTACAGCTACTGTTTACCTTATATTTTTGGCAGGATGACTAGCAGGTACACAGCACCATCCCATCCCAGCTCATCAAAGCTCAAGTTGTAACACTTACTCTGCTACTTTGTACCAGAACCCATCTGTCTCTATCTCATGCCAAGAGCCCTAACTATCAGCAGGTAGGGGTGCTTCAGTGCCAGTAGACCGCCACTGACTCAACTGTAGCAGGCTGGATTCCCGGGGGGGAAAAACAGTGTGACATGGAGATTACTGTGCAAGGTGTTCATTATGGAGTGTTCTGGGGACCAATGGAAGCAGGGCTGTGCAGAGATACACAGTGTGGGCTCTGAGGCAGTTGCGTGACTGTTCCAGAACTGGGATGGTCATTCATGGTGTCCCAAATGAGGGCGAGCGGGTGGGGAATTTGTACACCTACCGCGACCAGTTATTGAATGCGGACTGCCCCTGTGTAAGGGTCTGACAGCAGCCAAGGTGGTGCTCCTCCACTGCGCCATTCTGAAATAAGGGTGACAATGGAGGGGTCTATTGGTAACACTCCAATACCTGGAAAAAGTCTTGAGTCCTGAAGAAGGCTACGGGCACTCCCTCACAGTGTCCCCTCGACACCTTGCATAGCCGATAAGTAGATATCCTCCTTAGAAGACACATGCTCTTTCACCATGGTTGTCACGTCGTTCCACCATGGTTGTCACGTCGTTCCACCATGGTTGTCACGTCGTTCCACCAAGTCTTCTGGTAGCGGAGGGATTCTTCAGCACTACTTTTTGGTTTCCGTGTTATCTGAATTCTGTTCATTCATTCAAAGTATCGTGGGGTCCATAGAATCTATAGCTAGGCAATGTCTTGAAGACCATTTCACCAATGATTTCTCAGATCTCTTAGACCTCTTGATTATATATATATATATATATATATATATATATATATATATATATATTTCCCCCATCTTAATTTTGACATGCTAGTTCTCTAACTCTGGGATATGAACTCCTGATTAGGAAACTCCAAATTCTAACAGTCCATATGAAGAAAATTGGTGTTCCTCTATTTCTAGCTCTATCCTGCATCTATCTCTAGGTATGGAACACAGCGTAGGCATTAGTAGTGAATTCCCCCACAGTAATGTGACAGCAGACCTACAGGCCTTTGGGGAAAAGAGTGGGGGAGACTCCTCCATGGTGCCCTTGCCCCAGCAAGAGCTGATGACACACAGTTCTCATGGGGCTCCATTTCTACCTGTAATGTTGGGGTCACAAGGCATAGGTGGGAGAATGGCCCAGGTGTCCAAGGGCCAAATTTGCTCATGGAGCTGACACAGAAGGCTTAGCTGCATGGCTCAGGGTGGTGTCCATTCATGGGCTGCTGGGGCTTTTGATGGAGGTGGTTGGGAAAACAGGAAGTTTGAAACTCAGTGGTTATAGAGGGTGTTCTTAAGAGAACGTTCATTTTTTAAGAAGCATCTCAGCACTGCTCATTATAAAGATTGGAAGTGTTAGGTCTCAGTGGCTTAACTGCTGGATTATGTGATTAGATTGGAATTTCCCAAAGGGATAATAAGGATCAGTGCGGAGATAATGCAATTGCTCATCCAGCTGGGGAGGCATTTGAACAAGTGCTGGCACCAATTGGAACAATTCTTAACCTTTTCATAGTGGTAGTTCAATAATGTGGCCAGCAGACAGGTGCCAAATATCTGGCAATCCATACTCTTCCTGTTCTGAAAGCAAATGCCTACGGGATGTTAGGGACCCAGCAGAAGCTCAAATCCAAGAGCTTCCATTTTAGAAAATCTCTGGTTCTGAGGAGTAGCTGGAGGCTGTAAATGAAACTCTTAAGCCAGGAGCATTGTCTTCTCCCTTGTGAATAGAATGCATGTTTTCTCCATGTTGCTCAACAGTTGTTTGAATTGAATTTCTGTAGGTCTTCTGAAAGGTCTAGGAAAGCATATTCAATCAAGGACTCATGAAATCTTATTAAAGGGTGGTCCATTAATTTAGAAACTTTTATCTATCTCCTTCCCCTGTGCCGTAGTGATGGGGAAGAAATCAGGAAAATGATAAATGTGTGTAGACCCTTGCACTCAGAACAGGAACCTAAAATTGATTAATCCATTGGACCTATCCATTAGTTCTCAGGACTGGACTTGATAAGTAGATATTAACACATACGCAGGACTGGTGAGGGCAGAGCAGGAGCTGCCTTCATGTGTCCTCTGTGGTTTTAAATTTTGAGTGAACATCTCAAGATATTTCTGGGGCACCTGCCAAATTCCAGCAGTTAATGGAAAAGGAATTGGGGCTATTCATTATTTAGAATTGTTAGTTTGGTTTGATCCCTGGAGGTGGGTGAAGTAGGTATACAGTTGTCCCTAGACAAATACCTATTCTGTCAGACAACTATAGAATGCATGGGTGACTTGAAAGTGCCACCATCACCAACTTGTCCTTTCATTCTATTAATCACAAGAAATTTATGATTTGAAAACAATTATAAGAGGTTTAAAAAGAATCACTCCCCAATTTTTATACTGCTTAGAAATTCACTCAGAGTCATCGCATGAAGGCTGTGCAGGAGCAGACCCTCCTTGGGGCCACCTGTGCTCCACACTGTGGCCTCAGAGATATGATCAGATTTACATTTTTACCAAGTTTCTTTTGGTAGCTATAGGAAAATGGATTGGATACAAGCAAGCCTGGAGGAAGGGAGCCAACTGGGAAGGTGTTCTAGTAACCCCAAACTTTGAATTAGAAGACCCCATCCCCCCCTCGCCCCTCACCCAGGGCTGCTGGGCCCACGAGGCACTCCCAGAGATTTAGGAACATTTTAGAACTTTGTTGTTTTAGGGCCAACTGGAAAAGAGTGGGGCTGAAGGAAAGACGTGGACCTTGATTACAGAGGCAGGCTTCCCATCCATTAAGCCCACCAGCAGACGGGACACACAGAAGGCCAAGAACAAAGTGTGGGCAGTGCCCTGGGAATGCCCAGGAGGCTGATTTGACGGTAAGGAGTAAGGTAAGGAGGTCAGGGAGGCCCCACCAGCCAGAAGGCCAGATGGTGGTTCACAGTTTTGGACGCAATTGGACTCCCCGACCCCAGCTGACCTGGTGCTTTCCTGTCGTTTGCACACTGAACTTAGGGATGGGGGTTTCTTTTTCTTTTTTTTTCTTCTCTTCTCTTTCTTTCTTTCTTTCTTTCTTTCTTTCGATTTATTTATTTGAGAGAAAGAGAGGAAGAGCGGGGGGGGGAGGGGCAGAAGGAGAGAGAGAGAAGCCCAAGCAAACTCCCCACTCAGTGCAGAGCCTGACGGGGCTGGATCCTAGGATCCTGAGATCATGACCTGAGCCAAAATCAAGGGTCCAAGGCTTAACTGACTGAGCCACCCAGGTGCCCCAGGGCCAAGGAATTCTTGACTAGTTTGTGCCAGATGGGATAAGAAAAGGAAAAGTGCCTGGGAGGATAGGAGGAGAAGGGAGGATGCCGATTCAAAAGGAAGAGATGAAATGTTATGTCTACCTATGTTCATTGCAGGGTTTAGGGGTTGCAAAGGTTGTTATAATAGTGGTCCCTCATAACCGCCTGGTTGCTATTTTGCTATTTTGTTGTTGGTACTGATGTGGATGTGTACCTAGCCCACTGTGCTTTCTTTAAGGACATCACCCTGAGGGGTAGAAGTTCTCTCATCCTAATGGGAAGAGAATTCTTTCACTTTTGTTATGTGAGATTATGGCAGACTCTGGTTCTAGAACCATCTCTGGGTTCACAGGGCATTTTGTGTAAGTGAGATCAGAAGTTCTCAAATTCTTTGGGCTCAGAATCTATCTTCTATATTCAGCCCCCCCCCCAGTAATATAAGAACTTTATTTATTTAATTTCCCAATAGGTAATATATCTGTAAGTATCAAATGATACACGGTGAAAATCTGCCTCCCTTCCTGCTTGTGTCTCTGTCCATTTCTTCCTCCTCACCATGGAATTCATTGTTACTAGATTCTTACGTATCTTTTCAGAGTTGATGTAAAACCAAGTCAAAACCAATACAGAGCCTTATTGTTGTTATTTTTCTCCTTCTTATTTTCTCTATTTTTACACAAAAAGAGGCACACTGTGCATCTTGTTCTAAATGTTATTTTTTACTTACATTATATTTTGGAGGAATTTCCATGTCAGTGCACAGATAGCTACTGATTGGTTTTTATCGACATATTACCCATTATATTGATGCGTTATAATTTTTTAAACTCTTTTCTTTTTCCAGTATGTACTTCCCCCACCATTTTATTGAGATTCAATTGGCATACAGCACTATATAAGTGTAAGGTGTACAGCGTGATGATTCAACTTACATATATTGTGAAGTGATTACCAAAGTAAATTTAGTTAACATCTATCATCTCATATAGATACTAAAACAGAAAAGAAAAGAAAAGAAAAAATATTTTTTCCTTGTGGTGAGAACTCTTAAGATTTATTTGAACGACTCACATACTGTGCAGCAGCGGTAACTGTAGTCAGCATGTTGTACATTACACCCCTCATACTTATTTTTCATCTTATAACTGGAAGTTTGTAGCTTTGAGCACCTTCCTCCAAGTCTCCCCATCCTCTGCCTCCTGCTCTGGTAACCACAGATCTGGTCTTGTTTTCTATGAGTTTTTTTTTCCCCTTTGGATTCCACAATCCAGATCCCTGCTCTGATCACCCAGGGCCAAGTGTCAGACAATGAGGGACACCCTGCGCCCCAGAGCCCACTGGAATGATTCAAAGTAGTCAGTCCTAAGTCTGCTTGCCCTGCCTTGCCTGTTCCTTCCTGTGGAAGCCATTATAAAGCTCTTGTCCACAGTGGCTTCCTCTCCGTCTGCCGATGGTGTGGCATTCCTCTGCCTTTAGGAACTATGAGCAACAAACTATCTTTTCAATGGTAGTCATTTCCTGATCTGTTGGCACTACAATACCTCACATTTTCTATGAATACATGATATTTTCAAACAATAGTGATGGTGAATATAGATAACTACTTCAGGGCATTTTGGTGTAAAGAATAGAAAATGGGGGGCAAGCTGAAGGGGACTATGGGATATCAAGATACTGCACCATGTTTGCATACCACACTGCTGATGGTAATGATCCTACACAAAGGGGAGAAGTCATGATTTTACTCTAATGGGGGGTGTATGGGGGATGGGACCCAGTGCAGAAATGGAGTAGCTGGTCTGAGGTGTGTGGACAGGTCATTTATTTTAACAGGAGGGAAGGCGAAGTGCAGGTGGTTAGATTTAGTGGTCGAAACATGTGGAAATTCTCTTCTGTTTGCTTCTATTTTCTTGGTCAAATACGAAGCAAGACCACCAATGGGGACTGGGATGGGGAGCAGCATAGAGGAGATGTGAGGAGCGAGGAAATGTGACTTGGAGAAAGGCATTGAAATTTGTTCAGGACGAGATAGTAAGACTGCCAGACAATGTCAAGCACCCACTTGAGGTTTGGGGTCACCAATTTTAGGTGAGATGAGTTAGCCTGAATGTGTGGCTTTTATAAGGAAAGGGTGTGGAGTAAACAGAGTTTAAAATTTTATTTAATTTTCGACTTGTAACTTTAGAACAGTTTTACATTTACAAAAAAATTGTAAGATAGTACAAAATTCCCATATAACCCACACTCAGTTTCCATTAGGATGGCACATTTAACGACCAGTATGGATACATTATTAACAATAGTCCATACTTTATTCAGATGACCTTATTATTATTATTATTTTACCTGATGTCTGTTTTCTGTTCTAGGATCCCATCTAGGCTACATTACATTTAGTAGTCATGTCTACTTAGGCTCCTCTTGCCTATGGCAGTTCTTAGACTTTCCTTGTCTTTGATGACCTTGATAGTTTTAAGGAGTATTGATCAAGTATTTTGTAGAATGTCCCCCCTTTGGGATTTGTCTGCTGTTTCCCCCATGATTAGACTGGGATTATGGGTTTTCGGAAGGAAAACTACAGAAGAAAAATGCCATTTTCATCATATATCAAGGGTGTAAAATATCAACATGACTTATCCCTGCTGATGTTGACCTTGATCACATGGCTGAGGTAGTGTTTGTCATGTTTCTGTACTGTGAAGTCACTGCTTTTAACCACCCCCCCTTTACATACTGTACTCATTGGAAAGAAGTCACTATGTGCAGTCCTTACTTAAGAGGCAGGGAGTTATATGGTTGCATATATACATAAGTTATTTGGATTCTTCTGCACAACAGATGTGTCTATTCTCCTCCGTATTCAATCATTTATTTATATCAGTATGCAGTCATGGATATTTACTTTATACTTTGGGTTATAATCCAATACTACTTTATCTTGCTGCTCAAATCATTCCAGCTTTAACCATTGGGAACGCTTTCAATTAATTACTGTGTCCCTTTGACATACCCCTATCATTATGGGCTCTTTATTTCTATTTTGAGCACTTCCTTACTTTCTGACACTAAAAGACATTCAAGGCTCGTTTTACATATTTCCTGTTCCATCCTAGAAATAGCCATTTATCCAGTGCTATTGTTTTACATTTATTTTTTTTATCTTTTTAATGTTAAAATATTCCAAAAGTAAATGTACAGCTCACTGAGTTATTACAAGTAACATAGCCTCCCAGTGCTGTGCCGGAGCTGGCTCACACAGTCCCCTCAGAGCTGTTTGTGCAATTTCTTCCCAGCTCCACATACAATGACATCATGTTGGTAGCTTGAAAATTGGCCATGGTGGTAGTGTTTACATGATGGAAATCAGGAAATGCTACAAGTCCAGGCTTTCTTTTCCCCCTAGAGAGCCAGTTGTTAAATACCAGCACACCACTGCTTGTAACTACCACTCAAGTCAAGAAATAAAACCACAAGCTAATAAATAAAATGTTGCCAGACACCCCAGTAACCCCTCCATGTATCCCATCATAACCCTCTCTATCTAAAAGTAACCACTACCCTGACTTTTATAGTAATCACTTCATTGTGTGTATGTGTGTGTGTGTGTGTGTGTGTGTGTGTGTGTGTGTGTTTAATGGTTTTTTATCACCCATGCGTCCATCCCTAGACACCATGGTTAATATCACACATGATTTTTACCTTGCTGTGTATTTTAAGGTCTTTAATCTGCAGATTTCCTCTCTATCCCGTTGTTTTTTCTTTACAAATTATCTGCTGAAGCGTATGGGCCATTTTATCTGTAGACTTTCCCTAGTCTGGATTTTACTGATTACATACTCATGGTATAGTTCAACATATTTCTTTGTACTCTATTATTTCAAATTGACATTGATAGAATATTCCACCTAACAACAACAGCATACACATTCTCTTCAAGTGTCTGTGGAATATATCAAGAAGACCAAATCCAGAAAACAAACCACAACAAATGTAAAAAAATTGAAACCAAACAGTATGTTCTCTGATCATAATATAATTAAACTAGAAAAGAATAACAAAAAGATAACAGGAAAATCTCCAAGCACTTGGCAACTAAATTACACACTTGAAAATAATCCATGTTTCAAAGGGAAAAGTCTCAAAGGAAATAAAAAACAACAACATTGAACTGATATAGCTTAAAAAGGAAATAAAAAAGATCAGAAAACAATGAAATTATAAGCAGAAAATCAATATAGAAAATCAACAGAACAAAATAAAGCTTTCTGAGATCAAAAAAAATTGACAAACTCCAAGCAAGACTAACATAGAAAAAAGAAGACACAAATTACCAATATCAAGATTGAAACAGGAAATGTTACTACAAATCCTACAAACATAAAAAAGATAATAAGAGATACTACAAACAATTCTATATGTATAAATTTGGCAAATTAAATGAATAGATCAATTCCTCAAAAAATGAAAACCATAAAAGAAATCTTGAGTCACAGATGGCTTCTTTGGAGAATTCTCCCAAAGGTTTAAAGAAAAACTAGCACCAAACTTGTATAATCTATACCAGTATAAACACAAGAGCAGGGAACACTTTCCAATTCATTTATGAAGTCAGTATTACATTGACACCAAAACCAATGATGGTACAAAAAAAGCAAACTATAGACCAATATTCCTCATGGACATTGATGCAAAAATCCTTAACAAAATATTAACAAATAGAACTCAGCAACATATAAAATAATTGTACACCATGACCAAGTGATGTTTATTCAAGGAATGCAAGGCTAGTTCAATATTTGAAAATCAAACAATGTCATCCACAATATTAACAGGCTGAACAAGAAGTCACATCAGCACATTAACTGATGCAGAAAAAAAATTGAAATATTCAAAATTTATTCATAATAAAACTCCTTACAAATTAGGAATAGAGGGGAACTTCCTCAACTTAATAAAGTCCATTTATAAACATCTACACTCAACAGTATACATAATGGTGAAAGGCTGAATGTATTTCTCTTAAGATTGGAAACAAGGCAAGGATGTCTGTTCTTCCACTCTTATTAAACAAAATGCTGAAAGTTCTAGCCAGTATTATAAGGCAAGAAAAGGAAAGGAAAAGTCATAGATATTGGAAAGGAAGAAATAAAATCATTCTTATTTGCTGATAACATGTTTATTATCTATGCAGAAAAACCTCAAAAACTATAAAAACCTCCTAGAATAAATAAGTGAGTTCAGTAAGTTCATAGGATACAAGAAAAATGTACAAAAATCAATCGCATTTCTACATACTAGCAATGAATACATGCACACCAAAATTAAAAATACAATCCCATTTACAGTCACTCAAAAAAAAGAGAAAAATATTTACATGTAATTCTAACAAAACATGTACAGGATTTGTTTTTTGGAAACTATAAAACACTGATGAAAGATATCAAAGAAAACCTAAAGAAATGGAGAGACATACTATATTCATGGATTGGAAGACAACAATGTAAAAGATGTCAGTTCTACCCAAACTGATATTCAGGTTTAACAAATTTCCAGCAAGATCTTTTTGTACATATAAAGAATGTTCAAAAAATTATGTAGAAATGCAAAGAAGCCAGAAGAGTTAAAACAATTTTGATAAGGAAGAATGAAATGGGAAGAACTCGTCTACTCCATTTCAAAACTGATTATATAGCTATAGTAATTAAGACTGTGTAGTGTCAGTGGAGGGATAAACACATAGATCAATTGAATAGAATAGAGAACACAAAAATAAATCCACACCAATATGCCCAATTAATTTTGGACAAAGATTCAAGATAAATTCAAAAGAGCAGGGGCGCCTGGGTGGCACAGCGGTTGAGCGTCTGCCTTCGGCTCAGGGCGTGATCCCGGTGTTATGGGGTCTAGCCCCACATCAGGCTCCTCTGCTATGAGCCTGCTTCTTCCTCTCCCACTCCCCCTGCTTGTGTTCCCTCTCTCGCTGGCTGTCTCTATCTCTGTCGAATAAATAAATAAAATCTTAAAAAAAAATTCAAAAGAGCAAAGATAGCCTTATCAATAAATGATTGCTGGAGAAATTGGACAACTATGAGCAAAAAACCAAAACCAAACAAATTTTAAAAACCCACCTTTTTCTAAGTCTCATAGTTTATACAAAAATTAACTCAAAATGGTCAAGGAGATAGATGTAAAGCATAAAGCTAAAAGACTTTTAAGGAAAAGACCTATGAAAAATCTTCAAGCTCTAATGTAATGCCAATAATTCTTAGATTGAACACTGAAAGCATGAACTATAAAAGAGAAAATTGATGAATTAGACTTCATAAAAATTCAAAACTTGCTAAGGGGATAAAAATACAAACTACAGAGTGGAAGAAAACATTTGCAAACCACATATCCAACAAAGGACTAGTATCTGGAATATATCAAGAACTTTCAAAACTCAGCAGTTAAAAAATCAAACAATCCAGTTTAAAAAATGGGCAAAAGACAAGAAGAGTCATTTCACCTAAGAGGATATGCAGATGACAAATAACCACATGCAAAAATGTGCCATTAGGAAAACTCCCTGTCATTAGGGGCATTCATTACCTCTGCTTTGCTTTTCTCCACAGCATTTGTTATCACAATATGCATCATGTATTTATTTGGGTTTTTATTTATTGTCCATCTTCCTCTAGTAATATCTAATCTCCATGTGGGTGGGGACTATGTTTTGTTCCTGCTTTTTCACCCTGGCCAGAGTTGTGCCTGGAAGGTGGAAAGCACTCACTAAATATTTATAGAATGAATGAATACATACTCTTGCAAGTTTAGATAGAACTCAGCTATGAGTTTAATCCTTGAAGTGCTGGTCTTTCCAAATAATAGAGTTTTAATCACTTTTCCATTCTTGTCTATTTGATTTGATTAGCATTTGGTTTAGTCCAATTTTCTACTCCTTCTTGAGTCTTTATAATTGCTATTTTGTTAGGAAAACATCCATTTCCTCTAAATTTTCAAAATAATTTCAATAGGTTTCAATGTAGTCATCTCTTATAATTCTTTTCTCTCTTCTTCATCTCCTTTTTTTCTTTGGCCAGGATCACCAAGGGTTTCTACCTTATCGAATCTTGTGGCAAAGCACTAACTTTGCATTTATTTTTCCTAATTTTTACCTCACTGAGTTCAACTTTATTTCTTCTATTTTTTTCTTCTAATTTACTTTATTGTTCTTTGTTTTTCTAATTTATTAAGTTGACATGTTAGTTAGGATGAAGTCTAAATTGCTGGAGCAGGGGATGGATCCCAAGACCTCTTTGTTATTTTCTTTTGTGGAACAATCCAGGATGGTTACATGGCCTGTTCCATAAAGTCATTCAGGAACACAATCAAATGGGGAAATTCTACCATTCTCTAGGGCAGGGGTCAGCATACCACATGAAGGACATAACTGACTGTTACCTGTTTTTGTAAGTAAAGTTTTATTGCAATGCAGCCACACTGACTTGTTTACGTTTTGCCTACATTTTACTTTTGAGCTTCAATAGCTCAGAACTGACTAGTCCATGAGAGACCAGATGGCCCACAAAACCAAAAGTATTTTCTCTTTGGCCTTTTTTCAGAAAAAGTTTGTTGATACTGCTCTAAGGCAATGTCCTGTGTACATAATCCAAAGTGGGTCACCACTGTGCCTTCTTCCAGCTGGTGGAGAGGGGAAAGAAAATGGGAAAAAGGCATGCCTCCTGCTCCTAGAAGAGGCACATAACATTTCCATTTATATTTGAGAACTTAGCCACATGGCCACATCTAACTGCCAGAAAGTCATGGGAAGGTAAAGTACTTGGGCTAGACATGCCACGTGCCCAGCTACTCTTCTTTTACTGTGGGAAGAGGAGAGAATTGATTTTGAAGGACAGCTACCAGTTTCCCCCATAGCTAAACACGAAGTTCCTTTATTTTCTATTTTTCTCTTTTAATAATGAAGGAACTCCAAGTGACAAGTATTTTTCCAGTACAACTTAAACTTGACTCAGAGGTCTTGATATGACACATTCTCCTTTTCTTAACCTTTTCTAGGTAGGTTGCAATTTCAGTTTGGATTTCTTCGTTAGTCCAACGAATATTTGGGATGATGTTTCTTAGTTTTCAAGTAGTTATATATTTTCTAAAGTCAGAATTTTATTATTTATTTCTAATTTTATTAAGAGACTGGCCCTTAACATTATACTTTTAAAAATATGTTTGTTTTCTTTTTGACCAAATGCATAAAAGATTTTGTGATACCTGGACATACATACATGTGTGTATGTATTCCTTTTTCAAATGATAAAGTTTTATTTAACATACATATCAAGTTCAATTATGTTATTTGATTTTATAACCTTTCTTATTTTTGTCTTTTATATCTAATTCTGAGAATTATTACTCTCATTTTAATATAATTTTTAGAATGAAGCTCTGGCATTTGTAATTGCCATTTATATATTTAGCTGCCATTTTTTTGGCGCAACAAATTTATAACTACTATATCTTGTACTTAAAATTGTGTATTATTATTTTATGTCCTTGTTTTTCATTTTTGAAAATTTTAATCTTAAATGTATGTGTTCTGATAACAATAATGCCGTGTGTGATGATTTTTTTGCTTGTACTTAGTATCTATTTCTCATCCCATTTTTTCTTTTACCTTAGAGTTACATCTTTAACCTGTAAAATGAAGATGATAAAACATGCCCTACTTTTTTGAGGATGAGGGAAGGTAACGGCTGTGGGAGTGTTTGTAAACCATAAAGAACACCACATATAAGTGGTTCCTCCTGCTGTTGTGCCTACTAATCTACCCAATTTGTTGTTGTCTGACTTTGAATGTACATTACTGGGAGGATCAGATCCACTTTATCATTTATCATCTATCTATTTCTGTACCTACCTACCTATCTTTTTATCTGTCCATCCTGATTATCTTTCTAACCAATGTAATCATTAACTAACCGGCTGTCTCTACTACTCCAACATATATAGATAACTATACCACACACCTGCCAATTTTCACTCCCAACACCAGGAAGAATATTTATACCATGATTATTATGGAACCCATAAATAATTACACAAAAAACATGTTGACTTTATTTTTGTTTTCCTACTATTATTGTCTAAAGGCAGGTACAGAGTTAAAAAAAAACAGCTACTGTGAAACAGCAAATAAAGAATACTCAGGTACGGAGTTAAATGTGGGAAATTACAATGAAGTTATAAGCAGTCACATGATGAAACACTTTTGAGCACAACTTCCATTGGCATCCCCCCTGCAGTTGAAAATGGGTAAAATTATAGACTCACAAAATCTGTCTTTTCTTTCTCGCTGTGTTTTTATCTTGTCAGGAGCCACTTCTTGCTACATAATCAATCTAGGTCCTTCTTAGTTTCCTTACATCTTCCTGGATATTAATAAAGGAAAATCCTGGGGTGCCTGGGTGGCACAGTCAGTTAAGCATCTGACTCTTGATTTCAGCTCAGGTCAAGATCTCAGGATCATGGGATTGAGCCCTGTGTCAAGCTCCACACTCAGTGGGGAATCTGCTTGAGTTTCTCCCTCCTCCCCTTCTGCCTCTCCCTCTCTCTCTCTAAAATAAATACGTCTTTTAAAAAAAAGGAAAATCCATTTATTTCAAATCCTACTTTATCCCTTGGTTTTTTAAGTATGTTTCTTGGAAACAACATATATAAGTTTTATGAACTTATGATTAATTCTCTTCTTTTTCACTTATTAATTTGTTTCATTTCCATTAACTAGTTCCATTTAGCCAGTCCTTTCCCAACACTCATAAGCAAACTCACATTTCACCACTGTTCTATGACAAGAAGCTTTAGCTGTTTCTCTTAGGTTTTAATAGAAAATATATTCTTTTTAAAAAAGTCTTTTGTTTAGGGATTCATACAATTCACATTTAATGTCAAAACTGGATAAAATTTAATTTTTCTAACTTATTTTAATATTTGCTATTTATCTTTCTTCTTTTTCTTTTTTCCCTTTCTTACTCTTATTGACTTGATCAATTTTCTCCCTCATTAGTTTTCAAGTTCTACTGTCCTTTCCAGTGCTCCTAGCAGTTACCATCCTGATCTTGAAATCACAATTAAAATGTTTTCTCATTATGACAATAGAGCAAAATAATAAGTGCCACCCTAAGACACTTTCCTAACCTCCTCCCACCAACAAAACCTGTTGATGCCTTTCTAGTGCCTTTTCTCCCTCCGTAACTTCTGGCCATGCTGAAGCAGTTTAAAATACCTAGGTGCAGGCTAAAATTATTTTTCCTTTTCAAGAATACTTACCTAACTTACATTATGAACTCCAAGTGACGTTCCTGTCATCTAAAATAGGATCTACTGCTCACCATGTTTTGCTCTGCTTCTCATCTCATTCTCTGGTTTGAATTTAGGGTTAGAGGACTTTCCCAAGTGTTTTCCTCAGCTAAGTTACATGACTCTTGTATTTTCTGAATCCTTGCACATTGGAACAAGGCTGAAGAATGTGTCATGCTAGTGAGGAAAGTGCCAGAATCTTCAAAAAGTGACTTCCTGCTGGTCCCTCTAAGCCAGAAATTCTAGTACATGATGTTGCAGTTGAAATCGGCTCCCCAATGTCAAGTGACTTCCTGCTGGTCCCTCTAAGCCAGAAATTCTAGTACATGATGTTGCAGTTGAAATGGGCTCCCCAATGTCAATAGTGATAAATGATCACAAGGTCACAGGTTGTATTTCCAGTAATTAATGGCAAGGCAGAGATAGTAATCAGAAATATTTGTCCCACAGATACATTGGGCTGTGCTAATTATTTATGCAGTTTTTTAAAAAAAAGATTTTATTTATTTATTTGAGAGAGAGAGTGAGTGAGAGAAAGGGAGCACACAAGCAGTGGCAGAGGAAGAGGGAAAAGCAGACTCCTCACTGAGCAGGGGCCCAATGCAGGGCTTGATCCCAGGACCCTGAGATCATGACCTGAGCTGAAGGCAGATGTTTAACTGACTGAGCCACCCAGGCACCCTATTTATTTGGTTCTTAAGTATTAACTAGATGAGCCAAGTAAGGCCTTTGTTTAATTTCTATAACAACTAGTGTCCTCATGTGATGAACAAGTGCCTGACTTGAACCACCCCAATAGCAAACGATCCAATTCCCAGACCGAGCTCTCCAAGGAACAGGAAGGGAACCACCAGTCACTATGGGGCAATGATGTCATGCTTTGATGCACTGCATCTGCTCCAAACACATAACGATGATAGATAACGCTATAGGAAAAAAGACATGGTCTGACTGAAGGGCAAAATAAAGGTCTCTAGAAACTATACATGGTACAGAAATGCAAAGTGGTGAATGGCGCTGAAACCACATGTTGTCTGGGTTTTGGATCCAGAAGTTGGCAGTGGCTGCAAGCCATTTGGATCCTAGGTAAGTTGGGGATGAATCTGAAAATTTTATACTTGGAGGGATAAAAGCCAGGATCCTGCTTGAAGTCCGGAGCTACAGGGGAGATACCTCCTCCTTCAAAAAGGCTGCTATCATGTAGGGTTACGGGTTTAGGAAAGTGGGGAGCCTGGAGGGATGGGAGAACACAACCATCTTTGGGACCAAGGATCATGTTCGAGGGATGAACCTGTGATGTGGCCAATTAAGCATCCTGTGACAGTAGCCCAATAAGACATTATAAGAGCTATTGTGGACCAGGAGTCATAGGGAAGGGAACTCAAATGGGGACAACTGTAAAACTGGCAGACAGTGAGGGGTTAAAACAGGGGGAAGTAGAGAAAAACAAACAAACCGCAAATATCTCACTCAAAATGAGACTGTTAGTCAAATCACAAAACATATGAAGAAATCTAACACTGAAAAAGAAAGAAAATTCATTTTATGGAAAAATCTAGCAAAAATTTTAAATGTATTGGATGATCAGTAGTCAACAGTTCCGGTTATTTCTTGCATCCCTAAATGTACTGGCTGAAAACAACAGCAGCAACGATGTGTCTGTTTTCTTCATGAGTCAGAGGGGCCAGCTCATGGTTGGAAAACTGAGGGATGGCACTTCCCGGAGGTCTACGCACTTGCATGTCAGGTATCTGGGTTGGGAACAAACAGTTGGGACTGGAACACCCAGTGCTCCTTGTGCTCCCATGTCTTCCTGTGGATTTTCTAGCATGGCAGCTTCTAGGCAGCCAGCCTTCTAAAAGTCAGCTCAGGGCACCCAAGGTGTGTGTCCTAAGAGGGGGACTGAGTCAAAGGAAGGCTGTATCATTTTTACGACCTGGCCTTATACATCTCACAACAGCATTTATGCTGCGTTCTTTTTCTTAGAAGTGAGTCACTAAGGTCATTACGGGTTCAAGTAAAGGGGGATTAGATCTCTTCATTTGATAGAAGGAATGTCAAAGATTTTGTGGGCACATTTTAAATCTGCCACAGCTGACTCTCTGGCCTCAAATTATGTACTTTTTTTCACATGCAAATTACATATCATCTTCCCAGTATCCCTAAAAGTTTCATCTGTTATAGAACAGACTCAGGTTTGAGGTCCAGAGTCTTGTTTTCTAAATCTGGCTTAGATGTAGTGGAGGCGCTTGGGGATGGTGGCTCCAGTGCAGCTCCTGACGCAGCACCTCAAGCATAGCTTCCCTCAATCTGAGACCTGGGAACTAAACACCCCACATACAATGGTGGGATAGGTATAGAATCACTGCTGTGTGAGAGACTAACTCTCATTCATAAAAAAGGAACAATAAGAAGCACACAGGAATCACTGGTCTGCACAATTCTGAAGTCCAGCTAGGTACATGTTGCTTTGACTGGGCTGAGCCCACCATGTGGGATGATTCACCATAGCCCTGGGTCCTGGTTCTGCCTTCTGAGTTAGCCTTCCTTTTCCATAAAAGGCAGCCATGTTGGCAGCTGAGGGATTTTGATGGCCTTCTCCTTGCGCAAAGAGTCTTGAGTGTAAAAAGCCCTCTTCATTTTGTACTGCTTCTGTTCCTTTCAGTCCATGTTGATACAATTCCTTTAAAAACTTTGTGGGTTTTTTTATGAATCAACTTGTAGAAATCCAGAATCCTGTTGACTGGACTTCAAATGAAGCTGCTGAGAGACAGTAGACTCAAGATTCTTAGAAGTCCTACCATTTACTGGAAAGGATCTGTTAGACACACCCTTAAGATCCCTCTTCCTTTTGCACTGCCCCCTACCCTTCCATTCCATGATGATATAATTCCTTTAAAAACATTATGGGTTTCCTGTGAATCAATTTACAAAATCAGTCCATTAAAAAAATTACATCCACAAGTGTCATTGAGTGGACTTCCACGTGAGCTGCTGAGGGACAACACACTGAAGATTCTTAGAAACCCTATTCTTAGAACCCAATGCAGAGGTTCTTTTGGGGCACACCCTCAAGATCCTTAGAAGGCATTTTGTCTGGTTGAGTGGTTTTTGGAGGCACTTTCTGAGACATTAACAAGGGACTTAGAGTCCTAAATTGGATTTTATCTGTCTCTGCAGCCTTTTCTCAAAATGAAAATCTTAGGAATCATGGAGAGAACAGTTTTATTTATTTATTTATTTATTTATTTATTTATTTATTTATTTATATTTTATTTATTCATTTGAGAGAGAGAGAGACACAGCCAGAGAGAGAGGGAACACAAGCAGGGGGAGTGGGAGAGGAAGAAGCAGGCTCCCAGCAGAGGAGCCTGATGCGGGGCTTGATCCCAGAACACTGGGATCATGCCCCGAGCCGAAGGCAGATGCTTAATGACTGAGCCACCCAGGCGCCCCAAGAACAGTTTTATTTTGAAGCCAGCAAGTCCTGGATACATTTGGTCTTTCTTGGGCTTTCTCTCTCCTCTCATTTTGTGGTAATTTTTTATAGCGGCAATAGAAAACTAATCCAGCTATCAAGTCTCTTTAGTTTTTCTTAATCTGAAACAGGTTCTCAGTCTTTCTTGGTTTTGACACTTATAGGGAGTATTTTGTTGAACATCCCTCAATTTAGGTTTGTCTATTTCCCCATGACTAAATTCAGGTTACAAAATTGTGGCAGGAATATCAGTGAAGGAAAATGAGATTGTGTTCTTCTCAGTGTAGTCTATTGATTGGTCCCATTACTGATGAGCTTAAATTTGATCAATTACAGACTATTGATTTGTTCCATTACTGATGAGGTTAACTCTGATCAGTTGTTGAAATTGGTGTCCACTTGGTTTCTCTATTGTAAAGTTGTTATTTTTTGTAATTAATAAATATTTTTTTGGAAGATATTTTAATCCTATGTAAATATGCTGCTTCTCATCAATAGCTCACTAGTTTATATCATTGATGTTTCTCTTGTGAAGTACTTATCACTATGGTAGGTGCCAGTTCATAGTTTTTTAATTTCATCATTCTTTTTCTCCAGTTATTAGGTGGAATTCCACTTCTCTACTAATTTATATTTATTCATTTAATTTTTATCATCATGACCTTTTATATTCTTTTATTCCATGGGTTCCAATCTGTTACTTTATTTATTTATTTACGCTCTGATTTTCCCAAATTAAGCCAATGGGTGCCACTTCAAGGTGGCTTCTGTGTTATTTTTCATAAGTTCCATATCAACCTTTGAACCTTTCCTTACTTTCTGGTACAAGATGTTCCAGGACTGTCTTGTACTTTTCTTGCTTCAAGTCCTAGAAGCAGTCCAAAGAGCTCTGCACTGGTTAGTGGAGAATGGTACTTAGAAACCAAGGTCTGGTTATTAGTGTGCTCACTGCTACTAGGTATCACTGCTTCTGAGCCCTCTCAGAAGCAGAGTTAGGAAATAACATGCATGAGTGTGTGTGTGTGTGTGTGTGTGTGTGTGTTTACATATACATACATCTATACATCTGTTTTTATATTACTCGGATATACACACACTGCTTTTTTATGTCTTTTGTGAATAAAATATACCCTTGAGAATATTAATTAAGGGATTAAAAATTATTTTCTGTTCCTCATTGCCTTTGTTTCACCTACGTTTCTTCCTTTCTTCTTCTTCTCCTTCTTCCTCCTCCTCCCCTTCTTCTTCTTCTTCTTCTTCTTCTTCTTCTTCTTCTTCTTCTTCTTCTTTTTCCATTTTGGTCTCTGTATCTTCCATGTGGGGATTTGCCCAAAATGTCTGGTGGTCACTGGCTATCATGCCACATTTGAGTGATGCGCAAGGGTACAACTGTTTTGGAGGGGAATTTGCAAAATCAACAAAACTACACATGCACTTACATTGGACTCATCAATCCAACTTCTAGTTATACCTTGACAATATGAAAATGTATATGAACAAAATCATTAATTGCATGATTATTTGCAATTGTAAAATATGGGAAACAATCTAAGTTCCCACATATAGGAGAGAGGTTAAATAAGCTATGCTACATCCACACAAAGTAATAGTATGTAGTAAAATAAATAATAAGGGTGATTTCTATCAACTGATATGGAGTGATATCCCAGATATGTTCTTTGAAAAAGCAAAACGTAGATCAGTATATATCTATAATATACCTTTTATGTGAAGAAAGGGAGATAGGAAAATACAAGTGTGTCTGCTTATTCATGAAAAAAAGAAAGAAAGAAAGAAAAGAAACTTAGTAAGAATAGACCAGAAACTAATAGACTAATGAGACTGTTTTCCAAGGCTAATGGGTGGTAATTGGGTGGAAAGCATGAGGGCACTGGAATAGAAGTGATGACAAAGGGGCATTTCTTTGATTTACTTTTTAATATGTTCTGAATTTTAAAACTATGTTAATGTTTCACATAGTTAAAGAAAATATTAACAAGGGTAGGAAATAACAAAAAAACAGAACACAGAAACAAATGAACTTAAATATATTCTAAATGGATAACATGACCACACTGAAAGGGCATGAAGGATAACTTTGAACACAGTATTTTGAATATATGCCCACATGCTAAAGACCACAAGAACTGTAAACAAATATTGTGCTGTAGTTAGTAAGTGTGGGTGAGCAATTATGAAACTACTTTATATGTATTCCATAACTGGATAAGTAAATACATTGTGGATAATGAGAGCCAGGTTTCTCACTGTTGGAGAAAGCAGTTAATATATGAAAAATGCTAGACTGAGTTCTGAATTGGTGGGTTGAAATTTTTGGATGCCTAACTGTAAACTGATGGAAAATATCTATCTAATCTATCTATCTACCTATCTATCATCTATCATCTACCTATCTATCTCTACACACACACACACACACACACACACACACACACACACACACACTCTTTCTCATATATCCAGAGGAAAGAAAACTTCAGGCCAACATCTCTCATGAACACAGACACAGAAATCCCTAACAAAATATTAGCAAAGCAAATCCAGCAATATACAAAAAAGGATACTACCTTACAATCAAGTATTGTTCATCCTGGGAATGCAAGGCTGGCTTAACATTCAAAATCAATCACTGAAACTCCCCATATTACTATACTAAGTAAGTAAAAACATCATCCTATCAGTGAATGTAAAACAGGAATTCAACACAGCATTTATTCATGATTTTTTAAAAAAATCATACAAACCAGGAGCTTCCTTAACCTAATAAAAAGTTTTCATGAAAACCCTACAACTAACATTGTATTTAATGGTGAGAGGCTGAATGCTTTCTCCCTAAGATCTAGAACAAGGCAAAGATGTTCTCAATTACTGCTCCTATTCAATATCATACTGGAAGTCCTAGTTTGTACAAGAAAAAGACATAGAGACTGGAAAGCAAGAAATAAAACTGTCTTTATTAACAGATGATTGTGTAGAAAATCTCCCCAAATCTACACACACACACACACACACACACACACACACAATCCCCAAGAACTAATAAATGTGTTTAGCAAGGTCACAGAAAACAAAGTTAATATTTTGTGTATTCTTATATACCACCAATGAACAACTGGATTTTGAAATTTTAAAAAATACCATTTACAATAATCGAAAAGAAAGTAGTGACAAAAATGTGCAGGATTTGTATGCAGAAAACTACAAAGCAGCAATAAAGAAAACCAAAGATGATCTGCATGATTAGATCTATACCCTGGCTCATACATTATAAGACTCAATATTTGAAAGATGTCTATTCTTCCTAATTTGATTTATAAATCAGTATAATCTTAAAATCCAAGCAAGCTCTTTAGTAGATATTAACAAGCTGATTCTAAAGTGTATACAATCAGCACAATGTATGCAAAAACAAAGGGAATAGCCAAGACAATTCTGAAAAAGAAAAATTTGCTTGGAAGACTCACATGTTCTGAGTTTGAGACGTTTCCAGGAATTATAACAGTGTGATGCTGGTGAAAAGAGAGAGACACAGGTCAACAGAATGGAACAGAAAAGTCATAAATAAACAAGTGGTGTTTGAATAATTGGATGTCCATATGCCAAAGAAAAGAAAAAAGAAGAGAAAAGAAAAGAAGGATCTCAATACATATGTCACATCTTGTACAAAAATTAAATAGAAATGGATCTACATGTGAAACATAACGCTATACAATTTTGAAAAGAAATCTAGGAGAAAATCTGCATGACCTTAGGTTTTGTGGTGAGTTTTGAGATACTACAATTTACAAAGGAACAAATATATAAATTGGACTTACAAAAGTTGAAACCTTTCTCTCTTTCAAAGATAGCTGAAATGATTAAAAGACGGTCACAGACTGAGAGAAAGTCTATGCAAAATATCTATCTAATAAAGGATTTCTATCCTAAATATATAAAGAATTCTTAAAATTCAACAACAAGAAAATAATCACTCTAATAAAAAACAAAAGTCTGGTTTAAAAAATGGGCAAAGGATCTGAACAGATATTTTACTAAAAATGATACATAGTTGTCAGTAAGTATATGAAAAAGTTTCTCAACATCATTATCATTGGGACATACAAATCAAAACAACGAGATTCCAGTTAAAATCCAAACATTCTATAACATCAAAACATTGGGAGGATGTGGCGCAACAGGAGATCCATTCATTATTCACGGAAATGAAAAATATGGTTCAGCCATTTTGGATGATGGTATAAAACTTTTTTATTATGTTAATCATATACTTATCATATGGTCTAGTAATCATACAGAATATTTGCTATCCAGGCAGGTTACATGGAAAAAAAGAATAACCCTTCATGTTGTATGCAAAGGCCATACACAGTAAACCAAGGAAACACACACAAAATAGAGGAACCTTTTCTAGGGTTTAATAGATTTCATAGCTTTTTCACATGCAGGTATTATAAACCAAGGCAAATAAAATTCACTTTCCAAGTTTATTACATTCCCAATGGCAACTAAAACTCTGCAGTCTTACTAACTTGACAAACCAGACACAGAGTTTGAAGGGAAAACAGCAGCTGAAAAGGGGAAGGGGGAGAATCCCAGAAAGAGTGTCATCGGGCAAGAGCCAAATTCTGTGTATAGACTGGCCCAGATTTCTCACCCCTGAAATACGCCATCTGTTTACTGGGCAGACTCCAAGCAGCCCCATTTAAGCTAAAAGAACCTCTATGTCAGTTGCAGCCCACCCTAGAGGAGACAAACCTCAAACAAACCCAATACTCTTTAGAGAAACATACCAAAATCACAAAATTACTAGAAATACAAAGAAAAAGAAACATGTGAGCCATACACAAGAAAAAAGGTGATTGCTGAAGGCTGACCCTAAGAACGAGCCGTGGCTAGAATTAGCAGGAAAGGAGTTGAAATCTGGGCTCAAAGAAATAAGAGTAAATATATGCCCTAAACAAACAGATAGAAATCTCCACAGAGAAAAGAACCAAATGAAAATTATAGAACTTAAAAATATGCTATTGGAACGAACCACTTCATTAAATGTTCATAGAGAGTTATAGAAAATAATAAATGCTTAACTATGTTGCAAAATCCCCGGGTAGTATGTGGGGGGTTGTGCAGGTAGGGAGGTAAAAGGATCCTTTCTTGAGGAATAGGGTACAGGAAGTGAGGAAGGAAGAATTAGTGTGCTATGGGGAGTGTTCAAGGAAGGGAAATAGTTGGTACTTTTGTCTACAGATAAAAGGAGAGTTGTGTGCGACTGACTAATAAAGCAGGGGAAATAGGACACTAATGATTAATGGGATGAAAATATACCAAGTAAGATCAAAACTAACAAGAGGAAGAAGTGAAATTCATAACAGCTCTATCAAACTCACAAAAAAATAAGGTAAAAGAAAAAGACAAATAGTCCTTAAATAATATAAACAATGATAACATATATTACAATATTGTTGTGCATAACAATGTACAACAATGTACACAATGATATAATATTACATAATATTAAATATACTATGTATAGAATAAGATAGAAGGAATAAAATAAAAGTCTAAAATATGATTGAACTGGATCAACCCATTAAAAGACAAAGACTGTTAGGTTAAGTGAAAAATTAAGAGCTGACAGTAAGCTGTCGCACACACACACACACAATTAAAGCAAGCAAAAAAAGGTTGACGTCACAAATGAACTGTGATGGTTTTTGATGGGTCAACTTGGCAGGGTAGAGGATGGAAGGGAGGATGGCAGACTTAAGGGACTTTTAGTGGAGATAAAAAGCATCATAAGAGCACCACAGCAAGCAAGCCCAAACCTGCAGGAAATGAGTGATTTCCCGGCAATTCCAACTACCAGAACTGGAGCATTTGAAGCAAGCAGTTGCCACAGTGAAGATGAGGTCAGTAGAAACTGATCAAGCAATGCCTTGAGTTCCCCCAAACTATCAGCAAATAGATTAAATTCCAAACACTAAAGCCATTGCAGTGAACAACAGGAGAAAGCAATCCCTGTCATTATTATTATTGAATATTGTCTCAGAGATTTTAGTGACTATGATAAAACAAGAACATGAAATGCCTGGCATGGACATAGAAAGTACATAAAAGTATCTTTTCTGCTGATGGTATGAATGTACACTTTGGCAAGCCCAAGAGAACAGTGGAGGAAAAAAGAAACCCAATCAATTAGAATAATTGTGCAGATTTGGTTAAATAGAGATTAAATAAATATTAAAATAAACCAACCACTTTTTAATGTTCTAGTCATTAAAATCTAGATGTGAAATGGGAAGACAAATTTTAAATTACATAGGAAAAATTTTAACAAGAAAGACTAAGGGCCAACATTAAAACCCTGTAATATTAAAAGACATTAAACAAAATCTTATCTAATTTCCAATTAGAATCGACAGAGGCTTTTTCATAATTGAATAAAATATTCTTAGACTTCTTATATTGAACAGATGCCTATGAGGATAGCTAAGAGAACCTGGAAAGGCGCCTGGGTGGCTCAGTAGGTTAAGCCTCTGTCTTTGGCTCAGGTCATGATCCTGGGGTCCTGGTATCGAGCCCTGGGTGGGACTTCCTGCTCAGAGGGGAACCTGCTTCTCCCTCTCCATCTGCCCCTCCTCCCTGCTTGTTCTATTTCTCTCTCTCTTAAATGTTTTTTTTTTTTAAAGAAAAAAAGAACAGTAGAGGGGAGGTTTGCCATACTAGTTATCAGAACCTATGCTAAAGTCACCTTAAGCAAAGAGTCTTGGTGAACTAATGGACAAATGGATCAGTGGAACAGAGAATCTAGATTTAGACCCCAATTTATACAAGAAGTCAATATATGACAAGTGCGGAAGTTCAGATGAGGACAGGCCGGGCAATAGTGATAGCAGCACAGCAATCTACTCTTCTGGAAGATATTAAAATTTTACTAGCATCTTACACATGATATAAAAACAGATTGAAATGTAAGTATAAAAATCAAAACAATAAAAAATCTTATAAGAAATCTGGGAGGTAAGGGTGATACAGATACTCTTCAACCCAGGTGTTCTGTTCCTGAGAATCTATCCTATGTACTAAAGCCTGGAAATCTAGAGCCACAGAAGAAAATTCAGTCATATCTGACTATATAAAAATTTAAAACTTTAAAAATGGTCTCTATGCCATCTTTTGGTACCAAAGGCATGAAAAAACAATATTGTTGGGAAAAGCTTAAAATGCAGATGGCAAAAGATAATTTCTCTATTATACAAAGCAAACTTACTGATTGACCAACAACAAACATCGTGTGAAAATGAGCAAAGGGTATATAGATAGAAAGCACAGAGGAGAAAATCCAAATGGCCACCAAATGAATGAAAAGACGTTCAAATGTACTAGTAAGTCAGGGAAATGCAAATTAAAGCAACAATCAAAATATCTCTACTCCATTAAGACAGGCGAAATTAAAAGGAAACCTAATGCCTGTTACTGGTTGGGGAGGTGGGAGATAGTGTTTTTGCATACTGCCATAGGAATGTGAAGTGTTTACAACAACTAAACAATATAACGTTTTTGGAAAGCAATCTGGCAACATCCCTTAAAATTAAGATTTCAAATACTCTTCGACCCCTTCTGAGAGTTTGTCTCATAGATCAATTAATAAGGACCTATGATCATGAATGCTTTCTTTTTTTTTTTTTTAAGATTTTATTTATTTATTTGACAGAGAGAGAGACAGCCAGCAAGAGAGGGAACACAAGCAAGGGGAGTAGGAGAGGAAGAAGCAGGCTCCCAGCAGAAGAGCCTAATGTGGGGCTCGATCCCAAGACTCTGGGATTACACCCTGAGCCGAAGGCAGACGCTTAATGACTGAGCCACCCAGGCGCCCCAATCATGAATGCTTTCTAAAGTATGGTTCATAGTGGTCAAGACCAGAAAACAAAAAGATTGCCCATCATTTGCATTCATATAAAATGCCTAAGCAAATTCATTTAAATATATTTGTAAGCAATGATAATGTTAATGTATTAGATACAATTAATAAGTTTTGATGAGTTGCGTTAGTAATGTTTGTTTGGAAATTTTTGCTAATTATACTTACAAATTTTATAGCTAGTTGAGAACTTGCACCAATAGTGATATGCATTCCTCTTATGCCCCCAAAATCCTTGGGATATTTCAAGGTCCTAATAATGAAGAAAGTGACATTATGGTATTAACATCCATCTGGAAAGATAAGAACATATAAATAGCAACTTAGAGAAGAATAAATACATATAAAAACTGCTCACCTTCATCCAACAGTTAGAAAAAAAGTAAACACGTGTAAATTGGTGTTACTATTTTGGAGAGCAATCTGGCAATATTTATCAGAATTTAAGAAGTTTGGGAGAACTCAAAATTCTGCCATGCCTGTTGAAATATCTTACTATGGGGGGAGGGAGATGTATTGTTTGTTTTTAGTAACTCATTATGTGGTCAATTTTGAAGTCTCATGAACATTTTAAAAAGACATATTTGACATTCACGGATTCCTAATTCCCTGATACGCACGCTGCCTCAGGGTTGCTCCTGACATTGACACCCTGGGCTTGTTGGTCATGCTTGGCCCCATTAGCGGGCTCTTTTCAAGCTGTGCTTGCACCAAACAGTTCAGGAGTTTGGAAGCTGGAACCCCATCAAGATCGTGTGTTCCAGGTTGGATGGGCACCAGGGAGGGAGGGGTATGGAGAAGTGGGGTAGTCCCTAGGTCATCCCCCAGTTTTTGTCATGAGTGTGATCTCTTCTTCATAACCACAGTATCTCCTCATCGACCATTCAAAGTGGGTCTGCATGCTCTGAGATGGTGGTGGTGGGGTGTTGGGGGAACACTGAGGTGTGGCTTGGTTGACACAACTGTCCACTTTTGAGACCCAGGACCACTGACTGGATGCAAACAAGGAAGTGTAGTTTCTTAGCAGGATCTGGAGTGTATTTGGGGAGCATTTTAACAAGGAGCAGGGAACCCTGGCTTTCACAGTCCTTGGGAACTCACTCCAATGAATGTGGGCTCCATGGGAGTAGAACTCGGTCTTGTCCAATACTGTAGTCCCAGCACTTGGAGTAATGCTTGGTGCAAAGTAGGTGCTTAATCAATGTTTGTAGAATGAATGGATTCTGTTCGTCAGGAATCAAACTTGGGCAGGGGGTGCTGGTCATACTTAGAGCAAATCCAG
Source organism: Ursus arctos (assembly GCF_023065955.2). Lineage (NCBI taxonomy): Eukaryota > Metazoa > Chordata > Mammalia > Carnivora > Ursidae > Ursus > Ursus arctos. The sequence continues at coordinate 15,669,068 of NW_026623078.1, forward strand.
TCCCCCCAAGTCTGAATTGCTGTATTGGGTTACAACCCTGAGAGTTTTTGATTTTGATGCCTGAAGGGTAGCCACCATTGTCTCCCTCCTTTTTCTTCCTTACGGTGAGAATTTGGGAGGTCTCCTTAGGTTTCTTTAAAAGGTTGAGTTTCTCCAGTATTGTTTTTGCGCTGAATTGCTCCCAACCAAACTGGATTGCTCCAAATCTCACTCCATAGTACCTTGTTAGACGGTTTCATGTAGAAGTCTCCAAAATTTTCTTTTCATGTGTGATCAGATCTTGATATATAAGCCCTAGCCACTTGTGTGATTACCACACACCCACTTGAAGACATCTGCTTTTGTCGGATTTATCTCTTTCAAAAATGCTTACTCACTAGCAAATGATCATACTTTAGATTTAACCAAATTATCAGCATTATTGTTCACCACTTACATATTTTCTGCTTTCTTGAGATGTCCATTTTGATTCCATCATTGCTTCTCTGGGTCATTTGTAGCTTTTAAAAAAAGAGAGAGAATAATTTACTTTCTAAATGTCTATGTGTCAGAAGTGATATTTTGCTTGAATGTCTGTTTGACAGCTCGTTTGGCTCCACTGGCTTCTATCATTCAGTATTTCAGTAAGTCTGATGTCAGTTCTGATTTTCTTTCAAATTGTAAGTATCCGGGACCTATATTTTTTGTTTTTGTTTTTCATTTACTCTCACAATTCCCCATATTTTCTTAAGTAAGATTGTGGCTTGACCAAAGCCTCCTAGCATTTCTAAAATATTGTTCCATATATTTTGCTGCTATGTGTGAAAATGTTCAGTCCACTTTCCTTGAATTGGTGGAACAGACCTTTTTTGGTAATCGTCTCTAACGTGTGTTGACCTCATGTGTTGGATCTTCCTTCGGCTCGGGGGAAAAATTCTCATAGTATTTTGGGAGTACTGTTTCCCCAACGCTCAATCCCCACTTTTTTCTCTCCTTCCGGATGCCTGAGTATTGGCTTTCCTGAAAGTATAGTGGTTAAGGGCACAGGCCCTGGGGTCAAATAACCTGGTTTGTATCCCTCCACTTCCAAGTCACCAGCTCTCCGAGCCTCGGTTTCTTCATGTAAAATGAAGATAGTAGGAAGTACTGACAAGAGAAGCAAAGACATGTGGTTTTCGTTTTCTTCCCAGAATTTGAAATTTGAAGGCAAAGCATGAGACTTTTAAGAGATTTCTGCTTGTGGCCCTGCACCTGGTAAGTAACGCCTCTCCCAGTAAGTGGCGCATCTCCCAACCAGGGCTGGCTCAGCTGGGGAAATTCAGCCACCTGAAAGCAGAAGGAGCTCCGGGCTGTGTGAGGAGACCCCAGGGCCTGCGTGGTCTACCTGCGTGACTCCAGGGCTAGTGTGTAAAGGCGATGGGAGAACTTGCAAGGTCTGCTTTAGTTTTGGAGTTTGGTTTTGATTTTTTTTTTTTAAGGACAAATTGATTTTCACAGTCTGTGTTGAGTAAGCAAACAAATAGGTTCCCCTTTAGTGGGTTCTTAGTCAGTGGTCTAATTGTGAAGGAGAAAAGGCAAATTAAAGTTTAAATAAGACCGAAGGTGATTTCAAAGAGAGAATTTCTGTTACGAGAACTTATCACAGTACTTGATGAAATACGATCTTAAGAACCCCACCTACTGATGCCTGTTACCTAGTCACTCAGCTTCCAGAAATTTTAAACAGAGCAAAAGACTCCATGGTTAGAGCTTTTGAAGTCCAAATTTATAAGAATTAGAGTTCTCACAGTTTCTTAGTTTTGATCCTTTGTAGTGAAAGCATTTAGAGTGGTTTACTTCCGAAGAAATCATACGTTATTCTGGAATTTGCTCGTTTTGGTGCAAAAGGGCAGAACAAAACGGAAGTGTGATCACATAATCTTTAGTGTATCAAATAAACTTTTCTATAGAACAAAGGTAACCCAAGTGATAAAATTATTACTTACAAAATTTCCTAGGGTCATATTTTGAAAGAGTCTTTCATTTAAAGAAACGTGTCCTGATTACCAAGACGGTTGATTATCCTTCAGCCAACAAATAAGTGTAATTTGCCATGGGCAGGGAACTGAGTGAACAGGGTTTTGCCCTCAAGTACTTGGAAGAGCTAAAAAAGGGTAAACAGAAGGGGGAATGAACCATGAGAGACTGTGGACTCTGGGAAACAAACTGAGGGCTTCAGAGGGGAGGGGGGTGGGGGATTGGGATAGGCCAGTAATGGGTATTAAGGAGGGCACATATTGCATGGTGCACTGGGTGTTATACGCAAATAATGAATCATGGAACATTACATCAAAAACTAAGGATATACTGTAAGGTGGCTAACATAACAAAATAAAAATTATTATAAAAATAGAGCTAAAAAAATATACACATCCTTGAGGAGATCTCATATGCTGTAATAAATATTCAGAGGGGAAATAAGTTACCTTTCAGTGGGTGAGACCAGAGAAGGTATGGAATGGAAGAGCCACCATTAAAAAAGGGGGTGGAAGACGGTGAGATTTTGGCATGTGGATTCATAAGCAGGAGCAGAGAAAGGAGGCATTCCAGGGACAAGTGTAGGCAAACGGATGCATAAGCACAGGGAACAGTGAATTAACTTCACATGAAAATCAGAGAAAGAAGAGGAGGCAATGGGCAGACTGCTAAGAATGGACGAGAATTTTCAGGGTCCCTCAGATCACTGACTGGTACTAACTTGATGATCTCTTAGTGAAGGTAATTTAGAAGTAAATATGGAAATATCATATGAAAGCATTGACAACAGAAAATACAACAGTAGGTAGCACTTTACTCCTGCAAGGTAATTGAATTTAGAAAATGGGATGAATTGAACTCATCTGCCTGAAATCTTTCAACAGTATGGTCTTTGAGACCTTTAAAAGAGAGTGTATCTGTGACAGCCATTGAGCACCACTAATTCTGGGGTAGGAAAAGCTGACATACCTTGAGATCTTAAATAGGGCATGGCTTAGGCTATTAACCTACTTACACAATGAACGTTCCCAGGGCATGAAAATCTGGTTGCAGGAGCCTTCTTAGAAATGTCATCCGGGGTGTGCGAATGCTAATAACAGATCAATTATGTATTTTTAGAAGCAGGGCAGTTTACCAACATCATTTCAATAAGACTACCAAATGCACTAACAACACTTTGAAAGGGCCCCTCCACTCCCTGGCCATAAAAAGATTAAAGTTCTCTAATTACACATAGAATAAACCAAAAGTTAAATCTTTGCAACAATTCTATCATAAAACAGAAAATTCCGTAGCTTATGTGAGGATCCATTATACTTCTGACTTTCATCCCCTCAGAACCCCAAGTCATAAGTGGTATTATTATAAATGGACTATCTGCCTGTTTTTGAAAAAGATTCAATTTACAAACATTTCCACATGTGCGTGTGTAATAAATGTTGGTCTACATTTCAAGTATGCTTCTACCGAGTAAAGCAAGATTAGCCTGTTCTCATTTTTTAAAAACTTGCTCATTGGTAGAAAACCCTTTTCATCTGCAACAATGGCAGCCAAAATAATGGTACAGAAAAGGAGATTCTGAGGACTACTTTATGGACACAATCTCCATTGAGCACTGTGCTCTTTTGTGTGTGTGTTTCTTTTTTAAAGCAGTGAGAACCTGGGAATTCACGTTTTCTGGCATAACAGTGTATCAGAGGAAGATATTTCTATTTCTTTCAAGGTAAGACCAGCACAACTAAAGAATGACAGTTGAAACTAGTCGTATTAAATAGGGTTCTCCAGAGAAACCAAACTAATTGGATGTGTGTATAAATATATAAATGTGTGTATGTATATTAAGAAATTGGCTCATGTGATCATGGAGGTTGACCAAATCCAAAATCTGCAGGGCAGGCCAGCATGCTGAGATCCAGAGAAGAGTTGATGTTGCAGCCTGAGCCCAAAGACAGTCTGGGGGCAGAATTCCCCTTTGCTGGGGAACCTCAGTCTTTTCTTCTTAAGGCCTTCAACTGACTGGATAAGGCCCACCCACATTATGGAGGGTAGTATTTTAAAGATTTATTAATTTATTTGAGAAAGAGAGAGGGGGTAGGAGCAGAGGGTGATGATTTCCAAGCAGACTCCCCGCTGAGCCTGGAGCCCCAACCCAGGCTCTATCTCATGACCCATGAGATCATGACCTGAGCTGAAACCAAGAGTTGGACACTTAACCGACCGAGCCACCCAGGCGTCCCATAAAGTCAACTAATTATCAATGTTAATCACATCTAAAAAAATGCCTCCGCAGCAACATCTAGTCTGGCTACCCCGGCCCAGCCAAGCTGACGCATAAAATTAACCATCAAACTAGCCAAACATCTTCAGAGTAGAAAAATTTATTATTGACCTCTGTGTTGAATAGAATGCAGGTGAAGTCAACACATTCTGGGTTTTGTTTTGTTTTAGTTTTAGGCTGAAACTGCCAATATTTGACCATTTTTGATCTGCAAAAAAAGGGCAACTGAGTATGGTTCAATACAATATTTAGGCTTTCCAGCAGTTGCAATGACGCGGCCATCGTCACACAAATGCCTGATCAGAAAACAACCTTCTTTTTATAAAGCTGATTTCTTTGGAAATACCCCTAGGACTTAGCACAAAGTGATGCCTTTTACTGAAGAAATGTCTGATTAAGGAAAAGTGACAGCAAAACTCAAGTGATCTAAAGCCAGACTTGAAATTCCATCTCCCCTCCATGGTAAGGCATTGGTATGAACTTTTTCATTTAACAGGGTCACATATGAAGTTTTTCAGCCCCGTTGGGTCTATGATGCAATAAACAAACTGCATTTTGAATTACTTTTCCATAAGGGAGATTATATTTTAAGTGAATTAATCCCAAACGTTCTTTTTCAAAGTATCGTAACTAAGAAAAGCATCATGTTTTGATAAGCAGTCCTTGAAATATTTCATACGTATGAATTTAAGTAAAAATGTATTTAGTGTTAAGAATTCACAAAGGCATGCTTTTCGATTTTCTGGAAGCAAGCAGGTGAAAAGAGGGACTGCCGACACTGCAAATCGCTGTTCAGTTTCTCTCTCTCTCTGAAAGTGGGAGAGCCTTAAAACAGGAAAGTCAAAGGTAAAGAGGGAATTTTCCTATCATCGTGAAAGAGGTGCTAGGAGATACATAAAACATGATTTCTACAATTGATTCCTGCTCAGATTATTAACTGAATCTTCAGACAATGTTGCTGTCTGCATTGCTGTTGCACTGATGAGTTTTGGACGAAGTGGTGTGTGTGTTTTGGTCCAGATAACTGTCAAGGGAGGGTTTTCAGCAAAATTTTAGACAAAGAGCCCAAAGGGAACCTCTAAAAGGATCACAGTACTGGCAGACAGCAAGCGTTAAAGGAATGATTAATGCCAATCTTCTCTCACACGAACAAGAGACGTTATTGATTTATACATACTAATCACCTTTCTGGAATTCTTTTTTGGATGCTCACCTGGATTACAGTTTTGATGCAGGACCTTTCAACTTTTTTTTTTTTTATTTACAGTCTCTATCCTTCCTTTAAAGGTACAAAAGTTTTAAAACAAAACAAAAGAAACCCTGGAACTTTACATTTCGTTTCAACAACAAAGTATTGTCCTCGAGTCAGCTATTAGAATCGTATATTTACCCAATGAGAAAATACTTAAAAATTCAAAGTGAAAAGAAAAAGTTATACCAAATAGAAATGTATCATCTATTAAAATTTCAGGAAGATCTACATTATCTAAAGCCATTCTATAATTTTATTCATATAGTTTGTGGAGTTCACATATCTTTTTCTTACAGCAAACATAACACTGTAGGCCACAAGAAGCTGCAGTACTATTGTTTCATTAGCAGCAAAGTAATATTTTATATCTGGGTAACTGGACAATAAATAGCCTGCTTCTTTGGATGTGGATGATTAAAATGTTGTATCACTGCAGCTTCATAATGTGAGTGCTATTTTACAGAGCTTATACACACACAAAAAATACGATCTTTGTCTATATTTTATACAAATACAACAGTAGTTTGTGAATACATTTTAAGTACATGATATACATGATAAGCCACTTGATTTTCCAATATCACAGAATAGCGATTTTAAATGCAATAAAAATATACAAAATTCGGCCTGGAATGCAGATTTTTCTTTTCTATTTTGACTCAAAACTTTATCATTAGAACATTTTTAGAGTACTAGTCCAAACACTTTTCCGTCTGCTAAAAATACAATTTCAGCAGTCCAGCTTATGTTCAGGCGTGATGCAATCCATTTCCTAATGGATTCCCAGTTTTTGTTCAATTCAAAGGGCTGTTAGTAACATACCGCATGTTCTTCACTCCACACCATGTTATAAAGCCCACGTTTCATTCTGAGTTATAGTCACCTTGTGGACAAAAGCTGGGTTTGTTCTGGTAACATTTGCACGTCCAAGATTTCCTTTTGCAAGTGCACGTGAATACATTGTGGTGGGTGGTGTAAAAGTCTGTTAATGACAGATCAAGTCACAGTATAAAAATATATTGTACACCTTTACGCCTAATGGAGTCCTTTTTTTCCTATGGCTAAAAAAATATGACTGAACGAGACAGCGACGTTTGTAGCACCATGAAGAGTTGTATCCCAAGTTACATTAGCAGCATGATCCAACATAATATTGAAGGAGTGTTTCTGAGAAGATAAACATTCATTCTGGTTCATCTGTACCACTGAAGCTTATACAAGGAAGTGTTTTATACATTAGCAATAGTTCTGTCATTTCTAGAGCTAGATAAACTTATCAAAAGACACTGCCTTTCCATCCTCAAAGGGCTGATAACGGAGAAGGGCCTAAGGGTGATGATCTAAGTGTGCCTTTACCAGTGTGGGTGGTATCAGGTTGTTTTATGTAATCCAAAAGGCGCTCTGTATGGGTTTCTAGCACAAAACTACATAAGGCGACTCCTGTGGATCTATGGAATCACGACAGACTGTGTTGTAGACACGGCTGCTGACACAGTGTGAAAAAAGCACGACATAGAGTCAACTTAGGCACTATATGTCAGAGATAACAGTCCGCTATTGCTAATGAAGAATAGTCGACATTTAAAGGACCTCCTCCAATGTCACATGGATCTCAGTAGGCTAGAAGCAACTTGGGCGAACTGGTATTTTTTAATTTACATACTGGGAAGACAGTGTGTTTTGAAACACGTAAACCTTGTAAAAAAATAAACCATTGTAAAACCTTATGAAAAGACACACACTGATTCTGTGCAATATAGCAAATTGATAAGAAAACACTGTAAAAATGTACCTGTTTAAAATACCATCTACCATTTTTGAACACAAAGCATTATATATCAAAGGCCTACATATATATCATCTAATGGCACTTGAAACAAATTATAATAAGTCTTAAAATAAAAGGCATAACCTATAAGAAAGTTTCTGTAAAGGTTTAGATTCGTTTTGAAAGTGCTATATCTTGTAATATGTGTAGTATAGAGGTTGACCAAGCTCTATTTTTTAAAAAAATATTGGCCTATATATGTGTATTGCTTACTAGATGAACGATCCTGAAATATGTACTCTTTAACATTCATTATTAGCTTAATAAAGCAATCAGCTCTGGCTCATGTTTCAGTCAGTATATGGTTTTTAAAAACCGCTACTGTCCAAATTAACACAATATATCACTATATTCCACAAATGACTAAGAATAATAAAGCACAAGTAACAAATAGGCAAAAATACATAGCTTGGAAGAAACACTAAGTGAAATTAAAAAGCTGCACAAAGAGTGGTGTGTGATCAGCCAGGACAACTGAAGTTTTTGAAAACTGCACTTGGTAGTATGATTTTAAAATGTGAAATTTAACAGTGACCAATAACTATAAAGATGATATTTGCATACATCAGTGGATAATATTGCTTACAGTGCCGAGACCCTTCCACACTCATGCTTTTGTGTCTGGTGATTACATTTGTACACACGTGTGGAAGTTCAAACTGAATGAGGTTCAATATCTTGTCTGAGGTCCAAATTCTAAACTGAAATATTTTACTTAATGATAATCCCTTTTTTTTTTTTTTTAAACCAAGCAAAGGCACTACTAGAAATTTCAAGGATGATGATTCTGGCCACAGCATTGGCAATAATTATTTTTAATCACATCCAGTTGATGTAAAAAAAAATGTCAATTTTTTTTCTAGAAAAAACGAGACAGTTCTGGGTTACATCCTTGTTAGACCATTGTGCAATTAAATGAGTCTGCCTCATGTTTAACAGAAATTCTCTTGAAAAGGGTTTAGTGACCAGTAGAATCAATTTGAAAAACACATGAGCTGAATTCCCTCTTCCTTGGAAGTGTTATTTCAAGTCTATGAGGCGGCAACAGGCAAAGAGGTGTTCACATGAAAATTAAGACTCTAGATTTTAACCCTGGTGCCCTGAAAGATGTGCCTCCACGTGTCTGAATTCCATGCAGGGTGAGAATAAGGCTAAAAATATACATACATATATGGCGCCATTCCCCATTTCCAAAATGCTTTATTGAATAAATCCTGGTACTCCCTTTTGAATTGTTTCTTAGCGGTGAAATACAGCCTGCTAAGGCCAACGTCTCAGGTCATTAATTTGACTTCTCCTTAAGCAAATTTTAGACAAAGTAAAGTAGTGCTTCCACACTTGTATTTGTGACTTCTACGTAAAAATAGGTTTTCTATTTATTTGTGCTCTGTCACCAATTTCTTTTTCCTTTTTTTTAAATGGTGATTAAAGCAATATTGAACACTAATCATTCAACTAATGATTTAAGTAAGCAATCTGTTTCATAGAAACTAAAGGAAGCAGTAATAAAGCAGAGCTAAAAGCCTACTTTCAGAGCAAATATTCTCCTAATCAAAAGCTTAGGAGCAGTTTGAAAAATTTTAAATGTATTTCCTTATTAAAACATATATAATTTTAATGCCTTTGGAACACACTTTTTTTATAAAATGTAATTTTTTATAATAAAATTTAAATACATAAGTATAAAAACTACTGCTCCTAGAATTAAAAAAAAAAATAGGAGCATGATAAAATATCAGGAGCCAAAGCTCCCTTAAGAGAGCAACTCTGATTCTATGAAGTGCGATACGTGTGTGTGTGTGTGTGTGTGTACGTGTGTATAATATATATAGTGAAACCCCATTTACATTATTACAATTTACATTTCTCCACAAATTATACTACTCCCAAATATTTTAAATAATGTACTATATTCAGTAATCTGCACTCATTTTTAGAAATTCTTGGTAAACATCGCAATCTGCAGTGATAATTGGCCCTACAAATGAAAAAAGAAGCTTCCGTATAGGGCTAATGAGTGCTCAGAAATATTTTTTTTTTAAGAGATATATACTCTTCTATAAACCTTCCCCTTCATACCCACCCCAACAGACAGGGTCCCAAAATAAGGTGTTAACAAGTGCTTAATAGATATGTTTTGTAGGCTGATGCCCCAACCAATATTTAGAAAAGTATAATTGGACCTTCAAAACAGTTATGGTGGTCGTCTAATATGAGGAAAGCCCACAAAAACTATTTTATTTAGTGAACACAATATTCTTGATTGTTACTTTCACATTAACTAAGATAGTGCTTGTTTTGCTTTAGTTTTTCCCCCTCTACAAATTCAACTGATTTGCAACTCTCCCCCAATTTCCCAGAGACGTGTAAAAGTGGGGTTTTACTGTATATATTTTTAGTCGCTTAAAACTTTGTGGTCATTCCTCAAATAGTTTTCTAATGCATTTAAATTTAAAGTCTCCATCTGAAAATAGCAAGGAAAGATAAATCAACACTGAATCAGAAAGATACCATGGGGGTAGGGCTGTTTTGTTTTCTGCTTTTGGTTCTTATGGGAAAGAAAACTGTATTAAATTCAGCAAGAAGTGATGTGAGCGATATGCTTTTCCTTTACTCCTAATGAGTCTAGTTTCCAACCCTGGCAACAAGGAACAGGATCCCTAGACAAGTTCCCCAAGCTGAACCAAGTGCTTCACATCTAACTTTCTTTTTAGGAGACTACCACGCCACAGAAGAAGAGACAGTCCGCTCAGGGATAAACACCCCTAACATCCGTCGTTCCACAATGGCTCTCGATTCTGGACTAACTGTGGGCCGACAATTAAAATAGAATTGCTGGCTGCACTTGACCCACCCTTTGGCCATGAAAGGTGGGAAAGATTAAAGACATCTAGCCATACACTGACTGTGAAGACTCTGATGCCGTAACACGATGAGTACTATTAAACTGGAAAGAGAGCAACTTTGCAACATGGAAAAATGTCATGCGTACTAGTTTAAGGCCAACTACTGAGTAACATGGAATGCCGTGTCACCTCATTAGGAGTCTCTTTTTGCTATAAATACTGGTGCTTTGTAGTTAGGTTTTGTTTTCCTTATGTGTGCATAATATAGACGGCAAATATTTGAGCCAGACAATAGCAAAGTCTTCAAAATATACTGACCTGAAATTACGGTGTATCTAAGAAACATCTATTATCTCCCCAAACTGGATTCTGAATTCATCTGAAAACATTTGCTTATGAATCCATTTAGAGACTAGTAAAAATTTAAAAACTCTCAGGTTATTCATATACATTTTAGAAAATGTACATTCTATTGCCAAAATCATTTTTAATGAGCCAAATGTCAAAAGGTAGAGCCACTGGTATTGGACAGAACTGATAATTTTAAGATCTCGAAGCAAATTGAATGTGGAACTCATAAGACTTTACTGCTAATAATGGCTTTCCTAGAGGAAAAATCATCTTAAAATATGACAATTGGCAGTGAGTGTGGACAAAATACCCAGGTAAACATAACTGAACGCAAATGGTTCCAAAGCTCATTTATAAAGCTTGTTTCTATTTCATACTGGCTTAACGAAAATTGGTACTGTACAAAAGCAGAAGTTTTTATGCTGTTTTAAAGTAGGCACTAAAATAAAAATGGTCATCTAAGGCAGGGCTACACATAGATTTCTGTAATCAATCCACATCTTGGACTCCTACTGAAAAGCTTGATGGAAACGTGGCAGTGTGGTGCTCGTGCTGAAGCTACTGGTGAATGCTGCTGACAGGGAGTGCAGGGAACCGAGACCTAGAGTGTTTGCAGGATCCTGAAGATCCTGTGTCTGGGGGGGCAGCTGAGACACAGAAGAATGCGCTTCTTCTTGGGAATAGCTCATTCCGAGGCTCCCCACTGAGATAGGATTATAGGGAGGGCCATTGAGGGGTATGAAATTAAACAACTGGGAAAAATCCAAGGCGGGTGTGTTTAGGGGGTCACTGATAGAAATAGAGCTTTTTGACAGGGAGAGGTCCCCTGCACCATCATCAAGGGACCCGACTGGAGGATCCAACCCTAGTTTAGATGATGATGCTTGGGAATCTTGGGATGAGGAGGGCACGCCACCTTGCAGCTCCATCAGATAACTCTCAATCTCCCCCTTTAGTGGCTGTTCTTTTTCAGGAATAGAAATGGCGTATGAGGTAGAACTGAATGGGTATTTGAAAGAAAGGTGGTGAGAAGGATGGACAGCATCCATATCTATCGGGCACGTCATTCCCAAAGGTAAAGTTGTGATCATTTGGTGGGCAGGTCCCGAGCTCTGCATGGACTGAAACGGAGTGTTATAGAGGTTTAACTGCAGAGTGTTTGTGAATGGCTTTGACAACAGTTCGCTGGAAGGTAAGGACATCACCGGAAGGAGCTCATCTTTTATAGGCACAGAAACATTGCAGGTGAACGGATCCAGAAAGTCCACCGGTTCTGTTTTGACCTTCAGAAGTTCTTGATTGTGACTCTTCTTCATGTGTCGAGTCAGGTGATCCTTCCGCCCAAATCTCTGTGCACAATACTGACAGAGGAAGTCCTTCCTTCCCGTGTGCACCACCATGTGTCTCCGGACGTCCTTCCGGGTGTAGAAGCGGCGATCGCAGTGCTCGCACTGGTGCTTTTTCTCTTTCACCCCGCCAGACGACTTGCCGGCGTGCGACTTAAGGTGCTCCAGCAGCACTCCCGTGCTCTCGAAAGTCTGCAGACAGACCTTGCAGGTGAGGTCGCCGCTTGTAGCGGCATGCAAGGCCAGGTGACGCTTGAACCCGAGCTTGGTGTTGTAGTTCTTGCCACACTCTTCACACTTAAACGTCTCTTTGTTGGGGTCATGCGTATGGAGGTGATTCTTCAGGTGATCTTTCCGGTGAAACATTTTCTCACAATAATTACACTTGTGGGTTTTCTCAGGAGAATGAGTAGCCATGTGCCTTGAAACACAGACATATTCTGTCAGTATCACGACACAAGTGGCATGGAGTCACTTTTCAAATGGAAACTAAACTGCTATGCTAAAACAGAGGCTTCCTGCTACTGGACACGCTTTAACTTAACATGCGCTACAAGGACAGTCAACACCCCTAAACACTGCAGAACTCGAGCCGCTGAAGTTGCCACTTCAGGATTCGCTGGTTCGTAGCTATTACTACAAAAGCCAATGAGAGAGACTGAATATACTCACGTAAACGTCCATACCCTCTCCTTGTAATCTCTTTGTACAAATGGAAATTCTACTCTCATTAAGCATTGCATTTAAAAAAAAAATCCAAAGATACTAACACATCAAAGTATGTGACTTAGAATACTAAAGCTAGCCAACGTCTAATCTACGTTAACATTTCCTCTCTGCAAAGCAGCTCAAGAATGTGTATACAAATATATATACGTTTACAACGGCTTCACATGGCCAACATAATAGAAAATATAATCTGAAAGACAAATAGAGTTTAATACCTTTGTAATTTGTACTTAGAAACAAAGGCCTTGGTGCAGTCTTGTTGTATGCACTTGTAGGGCCTCTCTCCTGTGTGAGAGTAGGAGTGAACCTTTAATTTCTCAACACTGTTAAAGGCCTTGTCACACAGTTGGCAAGGAAAGTTTTTTCTTGGTTTGGTTTCACCACGCTTACGTTTCCCTGAAGGGACTTTCTGGGTATCTCTTACTTCTGACAAATCACCAGGAATGACAGTGGCCATCGCAGCCTAAAGCAGGCCTTCTTGTTGGACACTTGGGAACTGCCCAACTCCACTAAATGATTTAGCTTTAGGTGGCTTCTCAAGTTTCATGTGGTCGTAAAAGAAAGCAAAAAGGGACTGGAAAAAAAAAATAAGAAACAACTAGTTTGTAACTAATTTTTAAAATTTTTATTTGCTATGTGATGCTTTTGAATTCAAAAAGAAACCATAAAATGGATTCAGCTGGTCTAATGTAATATCTGTAGGTTTCTTTACATTTGCCAAAATACGTATTAATGCATTGCTCAGAATGAACAGTTCACACACCCCCAGAAATTCCACCTGACAAATGTCATATTTAGGGAAAGCAGTAGTGACTTCAGGAACTCTCAAGAAGTGTCAAAACATGACACTCAAAGTGGCATTATGAAGCTTCAATTTTGACAAGGGATTAGACAACAGAAATCTGACTAAGAACAGAAACATGTTTCTGCAAATATTTTAAGGTCGAAAAAGCATCTTAAGTTGTGTAAGTCAACTCTAGTCAGACTCTGTGTTATAGAGAAATGCAGATAAGTGACTGGAAACTCTTTTAGGCACCCTGTGAACCATTTAGTTCATGGAAGAAGTGCTTAATGCACACACGGGAGGCCTGAAAGAGTTGAAGGCACCACCCAGAGTGGAAACTTGCTCTCGGTACCAGTGTCATCACACACAGAGGGATTTCCGAGTCAAGAGTGGAAATGACTTCTCTTTGTAACAAATACACATTCTTGAAATGGTAACACCCTGTGAAGTTATTTGAGGTGAGGATCATGGCTCCTTATCATTTGGGGGGAAAAAAGATTTGGTCAAGTTCCCTCACCTTTTCTCACACCACAGAAAATGATTCTTTCATTGGCCACACTGAGGTTAGTGGATGAGCCAGAGTCCTCAGGCCTCCCCAAGAGCTGAGGGGATCAGTCTTGGGCACACCTGAAACCCATGTGTGGTACACCAGTGCGACTTTTGGCTTGGAGCACAACACCTGTGCAAGGACACATCATTATGGAGGCATTTCAGGTAAAAGGGGTATCAGTTTAAATTCAATATGGGTGCTGTGAGGAAGAATGACATGTACGGATCATACGGCAAAGAGTATGTCTACTTAAACAAAAATTTTTAAATTGATTGGAAACTTTGAAAATTCATGGACAAGAGACAGTAAATATTATCAACTGTATTTCTCAGAGTAAAAAACCAAGTCCCCGAAGATCCACCTGATATAAAAGAGTTAAAGGGACTCGAGTTTTATGACTGCCAGTCTGGCAATGTACTTTTAAGAGACACAGAAATGAGGAGACCTACAGCCTCTCTTTAAAAAGATCTGCTTTTTGAAGTGAAAACTGCACATGGCTAAATGAATATTAATCAAACACTACTCAATTGGATTTTTCATCCTATTATGTATTTAGACACAAACAAAAACCAGTTTCTTTACAGCCCTTGTTTTAGCATCAGACTGACCCTAGTTTGCCTTTATGAGCTAGATATGTCCTACTGAGTCCTGCAGATTCCAGTTACACTTTTGCAGGGGCTCAAATTTAACCTAATTTCTCTAAGACTACGTGTATATTACAGTAGATCCCACTGTGTTTTAATGTAGAGGCTGTCATTAAACAGGCAAAATAGGGCAGTTATCCGCTCACTTGATTAAAATGTAAGGCCCGTGTCTGCTTTGTGTACCCTTTCTTCATCAGTAGGTAGATACAGACAAGGCCTTCCCTTCAAGCTGTGCAAATTGTCTAAATCTCCCCTGCAGTTGGAAAGTGACGTTAATACAGTTAACACAACTGACATCACTAATATGCTAACACAATATGCTCCCCTGGTTTGAGATTTCCTGAATCTCAGGGACTTGTTCTTTCCCTGTTTTATTCTCATTCAAGAGACAGCTTCTCTAGCTCCCCAAACTATCTACACAGCTATTCTGCTGTGACCGGCAGTGACACTGTAAATTGGTAGAAAGCACTTTGCCAAGGCAGGAAAAAACACAGTAATTCTGACTCTTTGATTTCCTAACATGAGGCTTTTATGCACCTATTTAGAGCACTGTGGGAAACAAGTTGATAAATCTGTCAACTGAAAAATCAACACGGAATGTAAAGTATCTAAGTCCCTGTATATAACTAGTATCTGAAACTATTTCAAAGACTGGTCATATCTGTCATTGTTGTGTTAAGAGTTCCAACCATAAGGGGCAGAGCATTCCAGTTGGGAAAAAAAAATGATAACTTCTAAGTCAATGAAAAAAAAGTATTGAAAGTACACCATGAAACAATACATAAACATTTGATTATATTAAATTTGGTGATACTCAATATGGAGTTAACAAGTGAATTCTGTTATCTTTGGATGTACATACTGAGCAATGAAGAACAGCAGACTTCAAATATTACACTTTTCTAAGACCAGCTGAAATTTTTTCATGGCTAATAAAATCTTTTCATCTCAATACATTACAAAACTCAAATTAGTTATAGGTGCATTTAAAACTATAGGATAATATAAGGCTGTGAGCTCAACATTGAATAAAAGTCCACATTCATAATATGCGTTATTAAATACTTTAAAGATACATGCATAGAACTGTAGTGATTCTTGTTCAATGCATACCTGATGACAGATGGAAAAAGCCTCAGACCTTGATCTTAGCCAGTCCCATTGACTCTTCGTGGAAGAGAGCGGAATCCAGTCCTTCCCATTTTGGCCAATCTGTGAAACAAAAAATAAGAATGGACTATACTCTAAATGGAATCAGTACGTAAATGATAGAAAATAAAGGATAAAAGAATTGCAATTTCATGGCACATGCTTACATTCCATACTCTGCTGACGAGTCATGCATTAATTTTCACCAGTTGCAAATTTTTATTAGTTCTAAGCACACTTACATGACCAAATAAAAGGCAGAAACGAAAAGTAAAGTAGTATTACCTATATAAATGGCATTTTGTGATGCTGAATGACTCCCCACTTCTTTCCCAAATTCAATTTTTAATTTTTTTTTAAAGCTAACTTGCCTACTGAGAGGAATGGATATTAGGGTTACTACCTGTAGACCAAACTGATAGAAATTTCATTAAGCTTAATAATATTATGGAAGAGACAAACTCAGTGCATCTGGAACCTCACCAAAGAAGAGCAGCCTCTGGAAGAAATCACCTCATCCGCCCACAGGGCACACACACTTGTGCAAGGCGGGCCTCTCTGAGCTGCACTTTTGTCACCTGCAACACCTGCCGATTTATTTCTCAGAAAGCTGCAAGGATTGCTAAACGTAGCAATAACTCTGTGCTCTTTCGATTTCAAAAGCATGCAAGGGAAGTTATATAGGGTTTGCTGCAGAGGTATCACGAAAAAAGCATCACTGGGTTTTAAAAGAAAAATCTTAAAATATCTGTAAAAAATGCCTACTGGCACGATCTCCAATAAACTAAGAACATGCATAGAGAAAAAAATCTGTTAACAATTCTTGATTGTACAAGTAAATGTGGAAAGAATGGTCAAAAGTCAGAAAAAACAACTAGGATTATCTATTGTAGAGACTACAGGGCACAAAGAAATAAGCTCTGAATATTTTAGAGATGAACGTTCAGAAATCGTGACTGTAAGAACACGAGGGGGATAACATAAATCAAACTGTTAAAATACAATAATAAAAGGATCCACCAAGGACAAGCTAAATGGAAACAATTTTATGTAACGTTCCAAACACAAAGCTAATTAATTTCTCCTGATATAAAATTTTCACATAAAGAATTTGATATGTAAATAAAATATTTGCTAGAGAACATTCAAGCATCATTACAAAAATAACAGGTATATTTGAAAGCATTATTCTCATAGTTTTAAAAAAAGAAAAATAAAAATTCAGACTAATAAAAGATATTTAAACAGTTAAAGCAAAAGCTCCATTCTTTTGTAAAGCACAGGACATGCATAAATGGAAGAACTGAATTCCGCACATCAAAATTGCAAAATAATAAAATTAACTTTGTAAATACTTACTTGCCCAGGGCACATACTGAGGTTTTGGTAGGGTAGTTAAGAACATGAAAGCCTGTTTTGTGTATTGTGTTATTTAATAATATAAATACCTTGCAAGTGTAGAGTGTTTTCATCTCTATGACCTCCCTGGAAAATTCAATGGACCCGAGAGGTGGATGCACTTATCATCACTGCCATTTTAAGGTGAGAGGCTCACAGAAGCTGAATATGCTGACAGCATGTATGTGGTCAAGAAGGGGCATAAACCTTAAAATTCCTTTTTTCACTCTTATATGGCTGCATTCTAGGAGAAGCGTAGGTTGGCAAACCAATATGCACGTGGATAAATCCCGTCATTACATTTAAAAAACAAGAACAGGGAATAGTGCCTATTTTCTCTATCAGAGCTGCCAATATGATCCCCAAAAGGAAACAAATGTAAGACTTCGCTTCTTTTAATAAAGGCAGTTTGCAAAGTAAATTTTAAGTAATTTACATAACAGTTAAATAACAACTAGCATACGTATCTGAGTGGACAGTGACTTGGGTAGAAAATGTAAAAGTTGACTAGTAAACAATAAATTTTTGTATTTTTCCTGACCGATACAAATTTTATTATACCTCAAATACATTCATAAAAATTTCATTGATGCTTACTTTTCAATGGCACTTATAATAAAAACTTTAGAGTTAAAGTATTTCAATATAGTTTAAAATTTCTATCTTGATGTGAAATATTACTATAATCTACAAATTACCTATTACATATTTTAGCCTGAAATAAAATAATAAAGCCATCATTTCCATTCATTTTATCACAAAACATAATTCCAAAGTCACAGTTAATTTCCCTGACTTCAATCTAACTATTTTGAGTTCTTATGAATGACCCAATAATTTCAAAGGGCTGCTAATTATTTCCCCAAACAAAGGAAACCAGGAGCCAGTTAGAGTTCATTATTATTTGGCTTGATAAAATAAACATTGAAAAATATACCGTTTGCATTTATGTAATCCTAACTAAAATGTCAACTGAAATTATCTGTGGTCTTTTTTTTACAAAAATAAGAAAGACTTTTAAAAACTATTGTTAACTACAATTCTGAAAAGTCTACAACAAAATGTGTACTCCTATCTTTCTTTTTTAATGTGTCAAAGAGCAGTTATTTTGCTTTTCAAAGGATTAAAATTCTTCTTTGCCTTGATCTAAGAATTGTGAAGCAATATACCCACAACAGCCATTTCAACACGCCCTGAGAAAATAACACTTCAGGATGCCCTTCCAGTTTTTGCTGGTACGAGAACACACATTTATGTTCTAGGGCAACTTTGCATACATAAAAACAGTACGTAAACGGAACACTGTGTGTGCGTGCACACACACATGTTCATCGTCCTATGTTTTACATTCTAAACCAGTGACTCACACAGAAACATAACAAGCAAAAATGAATCATACATCAGAGGGTCTACTAAAACAAATTCCTATGAGGATGCCGGCATAAGAACAGCCCTGTACTGGAAACTGTTTCTATACTTGCAATTCCACAGCTCTGATTGTCATTTGTCTAACAGCTGTGAATTTTTACAACACTTACCTGCATCAATAATTCTTTCATATTTGAGTTAAAAGTCAAACATACACTTTGATGATTAAAGGCAAATGCCATCGATAATCAACGCTTCATTTATGTTCCCATATGCTAATCATAAAACACCATGAGTAAACAATGCAGAAAAACATTTGCTTAAAACATGTTTTTCATATAAATAGGTAGCTTACAAAAGGAAACTTACCAATAGTTAGTACTTTAATTCACATGTACAAAACACAACAGAGCTTCGAATAATGTGTAAGAAATTAACAAGATAACATAACTGCGGACCAGTACTGAAGTAAGGGCAACGGCAGAGTTAGCACATTTTTTTGATCATGAATGTTATGTGGAAATTTTTACAGCATTCAATTTCTGTAGGTCTGTAAAATCCCTTATTAAGGGATAATAAAAGGAGAAGTATATCTTGCAAGACTATTAAAAATAGACTGTAGGCAGCACTGAGGTAGGAGCTGTGTCACTTTTATTTATTCACTGCTGTTTCCCATAAAAGTAAAGATTTTTTTGTACAAATGAATGAAAATAATTAAAGAAGGGCAAGTGCTTTCCAGCATCAAAATGAACTATAGGCTTGCTCAATCACCATAACAGACACAGGACAGAATATACATATCTATCTTCAAGTAAAAAATAATATGGTGTGGATACAATTTGGTCCAACAAACTAAGCCACTAGAAAGGTATTTTTGAAACTTACCAGCTATTTGTAAAGTCTTAGATTAAAACAATAGCAATTGTCGTAAAATCTAAAATATTTGTTTTGTTTCAGAAAACAAGCCTTCTCGGATTGATTCATTGTTAAGGAATCAGTACAAGTAGAGAGTATCGATCCCGTTCCCATTCCTAATAAAACTGCTAAAGTGAAAATATGCCTGGAATCTGCACCCATGCCTGGCACAGAGCAGGAAGGATGGCTGGATGGCTGCATGGTTAGATGGGGATCAAGTGGACAGAAAGAAGCAGGAGACAGGGCAAAGAGCTGGGATTGTGCTTGACCCACCCAAGCTGTAAGTAGGTACCTGATTAACATATTTTGTACCCCAAATACTGAAAACTACAGTACTTGTTTTCCTAAAGAAGTTATAGTAAAACTAGTAAAAATAAGGCTGCCTGTTTTGAATGACTGTACTTGATGTTTTCAACTTTTGAGCAGTTCATTAAAATGTAGTTCTAACACAACCCTTTTGAAACTTAGCAGAAAATTAAGTCTTACTCATATGTAGAAAGCCTTATGTTTAACATACAAAGAATAAAAACCAACAGACAAGTGAAGGGAAAAAGCAGACCTATTTGTTTTTAAGAACCTACAGGAGAAAGTCAACAGATTCCAAAGTGGAACGAACAAATCCCAACATCAGTTCTCTCTAAAATTAGGATGTTCCTTTTGGGCCACCTTGAACCTGCGTATGGTTGTTTTATTACATTTTCTAGAATACCCAGAGAGAAGGAAGAGACAATCAAAGTTTATCTTCCAATTCTGAAATATTTTCATTGGTTATTTATTTTATAGAACATAAATGTCATGTTAAAATTTTTTTCTTCTCTCTTAAAAACTCTCTTTTAATGATCCATAACTTAGAAAGTCAGCATTTCCTTTTAACAACTACATGGAGGATTCTTCCCGTAAGATTGTATAGTCTCATCAAAATAAAAAGCTAAAAAAATACACATGGGTGGTATACCAGGTATTTCCATTTTTGTCACATGGGGCAACTTTAGTCAGTATTTGCAAACAGAATGTGCGAGGGGAGCTGTGCACAAGGGAAGCAATGGTGCTTGGGAGAGAACAAAGTACCAAGTACCAAGTAAGACTGCGCAATCAAAACTTTAACTCTTTTTAGAGGTTTTCCTGGCTTTGTTTTTTGGTACGAAACATTTCCAAAATATCCGTGCTCTGGCTAAGTATAAAGTAGGTGACTCACAGGTCAGCCCAATCTGAAAATTGCCTATTTCCCAAATTGTGAGGGGCTGTTTTTATGACTACTGACTCCTTATATTCCCAAGGCGACAACAAAAATGCCTGCCATCAACTCTAAAAATGTTCACACGGATGGACCCCAAACACCTGGAGAACATGACTCCATTCATCTAGGGTTAACTGCCTGATAGTACTAAAATGATGAACACAGCATCATCTAGGTTCCATGTTTGAACGCTCTAAGCACTCCTACTGAATCTGCCTACAAATCCACATGGGAAGGCATAAACAGTACATATTCAAACAAAAGTGATGAGGAGAGAAAGTTTTGTGTCGTTACAAAAGCTCATGCAGAGAATTAGTTTTAAGCATCTCAAAGTAAAGTGTGCTTGAAATACAGGCTAGCGCTGTGGTATACGAGGAGATACAAATGTTAAGTGTGTGTGTGTGTGTGTGTGTGTGTGTGTGTGTATGTGTGCAAAATTTTGAGCAGCATTAAACTGTACCATGAAAAAGAGCCCAATCCAGGGAAGGCTCTATATGTGCCATTACTCTGTCCTTAAGTTCTGCCCGTGTGACTGTCCAGATCACAAACACTTCTGGAAACCACCACCTCTATATATTCCTATACAGTTGAGTAAATAGGATCAGTTCTACGCAAAAACGTCAAGTCGGGGTGGCCACTCCCTCCTCCACCTCCAGAGGACATGTACATCGCCCAGGCCGTCACAAACAAGAGATTTTATAATTACATTCCTTGACTGACTTTTACTTGAACGAGAAAGAACTTCACAACTTTACCTCTCGGGGCACCTTTTACCTCTAATATAGACTGTGGAGCTCTCCTTGAAATGACCTGTCTCCCCTACCCCTGGCGATTCTAAATTCATCTGCAGGGAGACTATTATTCATCCTTCTACGCTCAGCACCTGGTCAGTGTCCTGGCATGAGTAGACATTTGGTAAATACTTGTTGAACATAACTATAGTCTTGATAAGGGATTTCAGATATCAAAACAGCAGGTAAACATGTTTTGGTGTTTCTACAATTTCGAATCAGCGTAAAGCAAGCTCAGAAGACAAACCCTGTAGGATGAGGCTGTTAGTTTGCTTTGGCGGAAGAAAAGGAACTTAGGGGAGCATCACAACCACCTGGGGGACTCTCCTGTTTCTGCCAGGGGATGCTGAAAGCTAGGAACACGTGGGCATGTACTACTCAGAGGCCCACAGGTGACCCGACAGGCAGGCAGGCAGAGGCAGGGTGCACTCAGTCGCCCTGGATTTTCAGAACATGTCTGCTTTCAAATGTTCTATTCCACAGCTCCTTAAGTGCATGCAGCTTGCATCCATTACAACTTATTGTTTGGAAATACCAATGAAGTTTTATAGGAAAGAAAAAGGAACAAAGTAACATTCAAAATCTTGAAAGAGGACGTTCTTCATGAGAAATTAAAATGTGAGGATGACGCTGAAAATATCAGAGAAAATGTCTGAGGGATTACTGATACAAGAGAAATTAAAAAGGAGAAAATCTACATAAATGTAGTTGGCGCCATAAAAGGAATGAAAAACTTTTCTCTTTTTTCCAGCTGCTAAAATAGTTTCATCAAAAAGTAGTTCAAAAACGACAATGAAGTAGAAAAGGAAAAAATCCATAATCCGTAACACTGGAAAACCAATAACGTCTTTTAAAAATCGACTACACAAATATGCAAATGATTAAAAATTTACGCTAACTAGATTTTAATGTTTAATTTTCAGAGAATACTGTAATCAGGAATTTTAGCCAGATAAGTTTATGTACCTTCTGTTTGATTATAAAGCTCTGTTCATGTATACTGTGGGACCCTTCCTGGCTCTCAGCCTCTGTCCTCCTTTCCCCAGGGCTGGGCCCCTGACAGACCTCAGTGGAATTTATGATCTTGAGCCTATCCTTTGGCACTTGGCACAGCCATCTTTGTTCATACCATTCTTCCTTCCCTATGGCTGAGGGTCCTGGCCTCTAAACCTTGGTACTGTGTGTGAAGTCCCGCTGACAGACTTACCTGGTCCCACATCCACAGGTGCCTGGACTTCCAAGTATCGCTACACCTCAATTCTGTGCCACTGAGCTGCATCTACGGTCTGGGAAGTCCAGATGCTGGGGTGTGTCCCCTATCCAACAAGGCTAGCAAACTGCTCTTGTCCCACGGAGCTCCTTATCCTAGCATCTGCCCCATCCCAGCAAGCAGAGCGAGCAGCCCTCCCCACCTGCCCATAGTTCATCAGATCCCTCCCAGTAGACAGGAAGAAGACATAGCGGTAACATGGGATAGTCTATCACTCTGAGCAAGATTCGGAGAAAGAAGAGCTTAAGAGTTCATCTGTGGGCTATTTGGGGAACATGAACAAATAAGCTTTTATGGCAGCTATGCATTTTGTCCACAAAGTAAGGAAGACTGCTCACTGCCAGTATTTCAATCCTTCCATTAGATTATTACTATTAATAAAGTCCTGCTGAACACAATCCATATTGATAGACCTTAAAATAGTAAGTGGCATGCTTATTATGTGGCATGCTTTTCAAAGCTTTTAATATGATATCTTAATTCTTCAGAAACTGAAATAATGGATCACTTTGAAAGCCATGCCATATAATGATAAAAGCCACCTACCTGAGGCCCTGCTCCAAACTCTACAAGGTAACCTTATTAATAGACCATCACAGAATGAAGCATTCTGGGTGCCAAATACGGCCAATGCAGCACCAAGAGGCAACCTAAAAAGAAAAGAAGAGTTAGTTTGAAATTCCAAAAGTGCAACCCAATCTGGTTAATGGCGTATGAGCCAAATTGGTTTTTATTCATTATCGTATTTTCATACTTTATCGGAAAATCTAAATTCCCATTAGAAACAAATGTGAAACACAATATTTACAGTACACTGAAAAGTGAAAAGTAAATAAATTGATATCCCTAGATTTATATATTTCCCCCTTAATCACAACTTATCTAGATTTTTCATATTTTTATTCAAATATTACTCCCAGTTTACTGTCATTCCTCGAAATTGCTGCTTATTTCCTTCATTTATATTTGAAACACATCCACTATTTTCTCTATAACAGTTTTTGGAAAAACCTTTTGAGGTGTAGATCTTGTTCTAAACAAAAGCTTGGAGAAACCCTACAGGATTAGTGTTTACCTGTGATCATGTGTTCACAGGCAAGGGTGCGAACCAGAAATGGCCCAGAGTAGTGGCAGAGTAAGCAGACAGACAACTGCTCAGCTCCTGAGTGTGTCTTTATGATGAGACTATTATTCATTTTAAAGTGAGTTCACAGGAGGCAAGTCCATTTTCAGCAACACACAAAGAAACACCAACATGTACTCCGAAGTACTCAAGATTTTGGATTATCCACAGCTTCGTTCTGTTGGTACAGGTAAGGAAGACCTGCTACCATGCACATTAATCAAGACAGAAAAGGGATTGCTGAGAGTTCTCTGCAGAAGTCATCTGCTTCATTTCCCCAGACCAGAGAGTCAACGCTCAATTGCATGTGGCACCCGCTCTATTAAGATAAGTAGCTGACACCGATGTAATAAATATTACCAACACCTATTACATATGGCACCAATCTGAAATTACTGGGGATGCAAACAGGCATGGCCCCTGTTTTCTAGGAGTGTCCAAGACAGCTGTGGCCATGGGATAGATACCCTATGTCAACTGAAGTGATACACCTGTTAATTAAAATAAAAGTTGCCCTCATAAGGTAGTATTAGAAGAACAAATCAACAGTAAAGAATACTATTATATGGTATAAATAAGTACCTCAGAAGGTCGGAAAAGGAAAAGAATACAATGGAGTTTTGGTGATTTTTACCTTGAAGAAAGTACAATAAAGCAAGGGTGGGCATGGGGGTGTGTGTGGGGGGGGCACTCCAGTTAGCCAGAAGAACTCAGAGATGAACACCACGGATGATTACAGATTCTAAGATGATGCTCTGGCTGGGGTGCAGTGTAGTTTATAGACATAGTAAAGATTCAATTGAGAAAAGTGCACTGAATCCCAAGTGGCTGGGACGTTGTATATTCAGGTACTAATGACAAGAAGTGGGGCAATTATGAAGCACAAGAACATGCACTTAGGGAAGTGGGAGGAGGGCGGGAGGAGGCAAGAAGTTATAGGGCATGCTTGTTTGAATGAGATATAGAAGTTGGGTGCTGAAGTAGTCTAAAGCAGAGAGCTAAAAACCAGCAAAAACGGGCATTTCCTAGAGGAAAGCGGACAGGTCCTTAAGTGCATGACCACAGTGACAAAGGAGATGAGGAAGAAGGTAGACAGAGTTGTGTGGCTCACTCTTTTTTTTTTTTTTTAAAGATTTTATTTATTTATTTGACAGAGATAGAGACAGCCAGCAAGACAGGGAACACAAGCAGGGGGAGTGGGAGAGGAAGAAGCAGGCTCATAGTGGAGGAGCCTGATGTGGGGCTCGATCCCATAACGCTGGGATCATGCCCTGAGCCGAAGGCAGACGCTTAACGACTGCGCCACCCAGGCGCCCCATGTGCGGCTCACTCTTATACAGACAGACTCAAACCAAGTCACTGGTTAACTCAAGTTGGTGTCTAGTGACAGCCACTCTAATTTAAAGAGGGGATGGGCAGAGACAGAGCTTCAAAGAGAAGGAAGAAAAAGATGGCGAGCCCCACAAAAAGACAAAGCTACTAGGAATTCTAGAACTACCCTGAAATTCTTGCCTAGAGATCACCACTTAGGCATGAAGACACCACACTTCAGCAAGAAAGACTGTGGGGTGGGGTGGGGTGGGAGGGAGGGCAAGAATGGGGAAGGAGGAGGAGGGAGAAACACTCCCATGTGAATTGTCAGTTGAGCAAGAAGGAAGTGACTTCCAACAAAAGGATGCTTTCTTCCGAAGAGCTTTGCACTGGAAGAGAAGAAAAAGACAGGCTGGTAGCTGAGGGGGAACTCAGGATGTCAGGTGGGGAAGACCTGGGATGGCTTCTGTGCTGAGTGAGGGTAAAGAGGCAGGGAAGAAAAATGGAGCATTCTGGGAAACAGGGCACAATGGGAGCCTGAGAAAAGGGAGAACTTTTCATCTTAGATGAGAAAAGGGGCTTCTTTACTGACCTGGGAGAAATGTATATTCGACCCATAAATGTTCTGGCAAAAGAGGCAAGAGATGGAAGGAGTTTGCTTAACTTTGCCAGTGCCAAGAAGAGTCATATGAGGAGAATGAGGGGGAGCAAGGCACTTGACCAGAGTGAAGGTTAGAAAGATGCTGTGGAGAACAAGACAGGGTGTCCCCGAGCATCCCTAATGCTTTAAACAACAACAACAACAACAAAATTTGCCATAAGAATTAGAGTTTGTTAGTAGTTGCTGGTGGGAGTGTAAACTGTTAAAACTTTCTGGACTCAATTGTGGAAATATGTAATCAAAGCGTTTTAAATGTTCATGAATGTTGGCCTGATAAATTTCTAAATGTAAGCAAAAAAAAAAGGTGAAAAACAAAGATTTAAGTATAAGCATGTTCAAAGTATATTTTAAGAATAAAAACTGGTAATGTCTAATAAAAGGGGTAAAGTATATGTCTATATGACAGAATAACTATGTAGCCATTAAAAACCATGCATTTAAAGAATATTAAATCAGACAGGAAAACACTGATATAATGCTAAAATTTTTAAGAGACAGAATATACTATAATTCCAATTTTGTGAAGTACACACTTAGAACTGCTCCTATAATACCCTTAAATATATTTAGGTAAGTTATTTTTAAAGATCACCAAGATGTAGATTTTATATTCTGTATTTTACAAATGTCCTACTTTTATATTAAAAAAAATTTTACCAATAAGAATGGTTTTTCAAATAATGTAAGAGTTTGTTGTCCATTAACAACAACAAAAATAACTTGAATCCATACCTCACACAATATACGTACTTAACTCCAAACGGATCAGACACACAAATGTAAAACCTAAAACTATAAAAATTCTAGAAGAAAACAGACAAAAATCTTGTGACATTCAGTTAGTCAAAAATTCCCTGGCTACAACATTGAAAGCACAACCCATAAAATAACAAACTGATAAACTGGATTTCATCAAAACTGAAAACTGCTCTTCAAAGGACCATGTTTAAAAAACTAAAAGACAAGCCACTAGAAGGAAATCTTTGCAAAGCATAGATTTGATAAGGAACTTGTACCTAGAAGATATTAAGAACTTCCAAAACTCAACTGTAAGAAAACAACTCAATTGAAAAATGGGAAAATATCTGAAAAGACACTTTGCCAATGAAGATATACAGATGGCAAATAAGCACATTAAAAGATGCTCAGCATCATAGGTCATTACAGAAATGCAGATGAATACCACAGTGAGATACCGCCATCTACCTACTAGAATGACTAAAATGAATAACACTGACCAATCTGACTGGATCAAGTACTGGTGAGGATGTAAAGCAAATGGAACTCCTACCACTGGCAAGAAGGTAAAAATAATATCACTTTTTAAAAGTCTGGCAGTTTCTTAAAATGTTAAGCGTGTGTATACCATATGACACAGCCATTTCACACCTATGTTTACCCAGGAGATATGAACACACGTTATCTATACAAAGGCTTGTACATGAATATACATGCCAGCTTTATTTGTAATAGTAAGAAAATCTGACACAACCCAAACGCCCCTCAATATGTGAATGGGTAAACAAGTTGTAGTAGATTCATGTAATGGACTACTAATCAGCAGTAAAAAGGAATGAACTGTTCACACACAGCAACATGGAGGAACCTCGAAATAATTACTTTGAATTAAAGAAGTCAGACAGAAAAAGAGTAAATATTAAATGATTCCGTTTATATAGAATTCTAGGAAATGCAAACTAATCTATAGTGACAGGAAGCAGCTCAGTGGTTATCTGGGGACGGGAAGGGGGTACTGGGAGGGACAGCTCACCAAAGGACATGAGTGAACTTCTGGGAATGATGGTTATGTTCACTATGTTGGTTGTGGTGAAGGTTTTAGGGATGTGGACATATGTCACAACTTGGCAAATTATACCCTTTAAATGTCTGCAGTTTATTAAGTATCAATCGTACCTCAATAAAGCTAGAAAAAAAAAGCCCAAGTTTTCATATTGAGAAAAACAAAATTAATGATGATGACAAATCTTCATACGAATTTCCTTAAGTGTGCCAAAAAACAAAAACAAACCAAAACCAAAAACCCAAACCACTTTCTGTGAACTGATAAACTAAAATCCTTTAAAACGGCAATGACTCAAAATGACTAAAATCTTTCCTTCCCATTCACAGGGGGAAAAAAAAGAAAAAGAGGAATATTGGCTTAAATGCAAGAGTCACATTCAGTGCTTACTAGAAAGGCTGTCTAGGCAGTTTTCAGAGTCACATTCTCAGCTGTTGCCCCTGGAGGAAGCCAGTGCAGCTCACCTGTTGCTTCACAGACCGGCTCATCATACTAGATGATGTAAAGGCTCCAGGAATACACTCTAGCTGGAACTGAGACCTACTAATAATACAGAGTTCTGGGATAAGTTCCATTTATCAAATACCAAAGGAAGTACCCACTGAAGGGATTCAATGCAGCCTCTGTATGGACCTTTTAAATATGTTAATCAGTAGTAGCCTTAAAAAGAAAGAAGTGCCATGCTAATTGGCAGGCCTGCCTTTGAAAAAATTTAAAAAAAAATAAATGAAGTTACACTACAGCCAAGATAACAAAAGAACAAGTACTAGTCAACCTTGGGCAGGTAGTGGGAGTCAGAAATTGTAGAGTGGGTCGGGGTAACTTGAGGCAATTCGTTATTTGTGGAGCCAGAGCGAATGACAGACTGCAGCTAAGAGACTGGCGACGAGTGGAGGGGCCTTATATGAGTCATGTTACCAAGGGCTGAAAAATTTTAAATTATATTGATAATTTACAAATTATCCTAAATGTAGGTACCTGTACAATTTGCTCCCCCTACTCCCATCCCCAGCCATGTTTTGAGATAATTCAGAAAACCACCAATCTTTGTGCGCTTTTGTTGCTTTCTGAAACATAATTAAGTGGAGATTCTCCTTTCAGTTTTTATTTAGGGTAATTTTTTTTTTCAACAAAATTTGACCTTCTGAAATTATAAACTCACTTAGGCCTTTGCAGTGTTTGCTGACAGGTAATTAACAAAAGGGGTTAAGTTTAAATCTGTCACTGTGAGGCCTCAGGGTCCTCTTTCTTGAAGCCTCAACCAGAACCTGGCGCAGCCCCTTCTCTACTGCAGGCCACACCCCTGCTCGCTCCCCCTGCCCCACTCTGAGAGGGACATGAATTACAGAAAGGCTGCCGGCCCATAATCCTAATCAGTCCATAATCCTAACCCGTATAGTTCTGGCAACTGTCTTTACACTGCTCCTGTGAGACTCAGACTTGGAGAGGGCCTCACCACACAAACACACCAAATCACAGAGCCTAGAGCACTACAGGGAACAACAATGTGTAGAGGCAAGGCTTGCTTTTTGGGAATCAGAACAGCGTTTGAATCCGGCCTGAGCCTTACTGTAAGAGCAACTTTGGTCAATTTAATCTCTGTTCAGCATCTTCCCCTGCAAGACAGGAATAGATACTTACCTTGTGGTGAAAAGTAAACGGGGTCATGTATATCCAGTCTCTGGCAGAGTTCTGAGGATTCAAATGCAAAGCTATTATACTCAGTGTGTTACTCAGGCCACCCCCCCAATGGCCTGATATGCACTTAAAAATAAAGGGTTTGGACTTTTTTTTTTTTCCTGGCCCAGGCTCCTACAGAATCACACCCAAGAGAATCTCTGAAGGACAAACAATGGCAATACTCCACGTAGAGAAGACGGTGTGCATGTGTGATGCAAGAAGAAGAGTAAGAGTAACGCTTGGTAAGTACTGTACTTTTGATTCTCTCATCTCCGTGACATAGGTGGTGTGTGCACCTTAAATTTTATGGTGGTCATAGTCACAGATAACACCAACTCACAGCTAAAACAAAACCCATCCATGTGGAGCCAACAGTCATTTTGCGTGTTGAACTGAATGGTAATTTGGTAATATGTGATTATGACCATCCAGGGATGGACTGACCCCTGCCTACAGCTTAACTGTGGGAAAAGATTATATTGCACCTCCAAAAATATTAACACTACTAAAAATCAGAGAAAACAGCTATACGTTAGGGAAAAAACGTACTCCGTCGAAGTACACGAAACGTAAACCAAAATTTCACACTGACTTCTACACCATGGGAATGTCTCTTTCACATGGCATCTCGGATTAATCCCCTACCCCATCCTCCTGAAACTGAAGCAAGGGTTGGCAAGAAGAGCATGAAAATGAATCCCGTCTTGCAGAGCCAGGCTGGTGGGGGATCAGGTACACAGGGAGGTGATGGAGACCCAATACTGGGGAAAAAATCAGTGCTCAACTACGACACATTACAAAGGAGGCTGCTGCAGTACGTAGTACTTCTCACAGTTTTCAAACAAGCAGTGTGTGATTTCTGAGATTTCCAAATGATCATACTTGTATTACTTTTACACTCTTGTTCTCCTCTTGCAGAAGAAATGTTTCTAAACACTAGATGCAATTTGAACTAAATAAATTTACATTGGGTCCACCCTGGCAAACATTTACCTTTGGCAACAACACAGTTTATGTCAAATTTATCTATAGGCACCTGCCATAATGCTGGACTTCTTGTTTTCTCTTGAAGAATTTGACTGGTATTGATCTTGATCATGAGGTAATGAATGATACAGAGACATGAGTATGTATTTTTCCACGTATTTACCCAAGCAATATGCATGTTTTGACCTTCCGGAGCCTCAGTATTTCTAACTGCAAAGAGAACACAGTCAATTCTTGATTAACTGGGATACCTTAATCAAGATAGAAGGGCACACAA
The DNA here is from genome assembly GCF_023065955.2 of Ursus arctos. NCBI lineage: Eukaryota > Metazoa > Chordata > Mammalia > Carnivora > Ursidae > Ursus > Ursus arctos. The sequence continues at coordinate 15,699,639 of NW_026623078.1, forward strand.
AATCATGGCCAAAACAAAACTGGTCACAACAATACACTGACTGGTGGTACTTTTGTATTTTAAACTGAATCTCATTTGGATAACACAAAGCTACAGATCAATCCATGCTGCACAAGAAGGGGAAAAGTGATGTCAGGAATAACAAAAAACCAAAAACAAAAACAGCAAGGAAACTCTTGGATCTGTCTCCAATATCGTCCACTGAATCTCAGTGAAGACTACAGAATCAGCTCCATCACAGTGGAGATCTTGCTTTTTACTGTCCATTTCTGTGTCCCTAATATCTAGAACAGTGGATGCACACAGAGGCACTCAAATATTTGTTGAAGGAATAGGAGGAGAAAGAGTAAAGAGGGAGGAAGGGAAGGTTTCCATTCTATTGGCCGAATGGATCTGGGGAAGAAAACAGTTGCCCAACCTATTTGATTACCTTTGTGAATGATTAGGAATTGACTGAATACTTTAAATTTGAAAATTCTCCTGGATTTCCCTTGAGTATCCGGCAATCAAGAACACCTTGTTTTCTTTCCTCTCTTGGCCCACCCTCAACAGATACCAGGACACTGCAGTCACTGTGCCATCTTGTGGTCATGTCTAGCAAGTTCGTCTTCCTCAATATACCACTACGGTCTCCCCACCTGAGCACAGAGGTCTTGGAATGGGCTCTAAAAATAAATTTTTGGATAAATAGCTTTCCACTATTTAATTAAGCTATAATGGAAAACAAAAAGATGAATCAGTCACTGGTCCTACCACCAAGAAGCGTGTAATATAGAAGGGGAGATATCTCAAAAGAATCTTCACAATTACTGGTAACACAAAATAGAAGGTAGAAAATGCTCTAAAATAAGTGTAGATTAAGAATAATGGGAATTCCTACAGATAAAAGATTCATTCAAGCTTTGGAGGTGAAAGTTCGGGAAGGAAGAGCCAAGTGAATGGTGAGTGGAGAGACAGAAGCCATGGTGTTTGGGGGGGGGGTTGGGGAGGTGAGGTGCAGCCCCCGCAGGAGGAGCAGGGATGAGGGCAGGGCTTGTGGAGCGTGTGGACTGTGGCAGGTGCAGTTATTTCTTCCTCGCCTGGAGCCGATGATGGCTTCAGGAAGGGAGTGGGAAATGAGGTTGCAGAAAGGCAGGCTGAGGGGAAGGAGGCTGAAGGAAGCTGAGCACTGAGGGAAAAGGCACTTTTGTGGGCGAGGTCAGACTCACTTGTGCCTGTGGAATCAATCTTGTCTGGGGGTTACGGGGGCCAAGTGGACTAGCTGCAATGCTGTGCCTAAGAAATGACTGACCCTTTTGCAGCCTCAGTTTCCAGCTGAAAAGGGAGATCATCAAACCCTAGAGGTTGCTACAAGGGATAGATGGCATCTGCTATCACATGCAAAGCACATGCTACAGCCAGTGGCACTCAAGAGTTCTACTAATGTTGAGGAACGCCAATAACACGAAGACCCTGGCAGCGTCTTTAACAGACAAGGGAAAACCAGCACAGGCTTTGAAGAACAGGGGAAGGATGACAGTGGACAGTGGCCTGTGACGGAGACATAGGAGCCAGACTGCTCACGACACACAGGTGTTTAGCTGAAGGAGCGTGGAGAGAGGCAAAAGGAGGAACTCTACTACTTTCAGAATGGACAGAGCAGACAGGCCAGTGTAAGGGGAGAAGGAAGGCCATGGAATAGGGGGGAAAATCCAGGCCACTGTATTGTCAGAAGAGCAAAAGGAAGAGAGAATTTCATGGAGACAGTGGTCATGATAAGAACTAAATTCTACTCCCTCTTGCTTTGGGGACATGTAGGCTTTTCGTAATCCTGGAAAAACCTATGTCAGGGGATAGAGGAACTAGCATGGAATGCTGAGGTTGAGGAAGGAGCGCCATGTGAGAAATCAGAGGCTCAACACTCTGGAGAAATGGTATCAGCTGAAGGGGAAAATATAGAAAAGAGAGAGCTTTCTGTCCCTGTGTTCGTTTCTAAGATGGCAGAGGCTGGTATGTTTACATGCTGATAGGTTCAGGTGGAGAAAGGATAATGGATTAGCAGGAATGGGACCCAGAGCACAAGAGTAGGTACAGGACAGGCGATGTGTGGATGCTGACCAAAGACCATACAACACACAGGCAGAGGACAGAGAAGACAGAAATTAACATTGCCTCACACAGGAGGGGACAGCTGGGCACAATTTTCAAGGATGAACTGGCACTGGCCAAGTGGGCAAAAGGAGGTAAGAACATACCAACAGACGAAATGGTGTGAGCGAGGGCAGGCATATGAACCCCAGACTGATGAGCTTGAGGAACTTCAGGTTGGTGCTGCGGGGGTGTAAATGGGAAGGGAGCCAGAGGGTAACCTGGGACCAAATCATGACAGGCCTTGGACTCTAGCTGTCATTTTAGGACCACTTTACACATACTTTCTAAAGCATCTGGTGATGTGGCTGTCACCTGGAAGCCCAAGGAAAGAAAAAGCAAGTATTCTTCCAGGGTTGGGAGTAGTAAGGTGGGAAAGAGGGCAGTTGATGCAGTGGAATATTCTGGAGCACTAGCGAGAGCAAGCTGGGGTGGCAGAGAGCATGTGAAGACACGCCAAGAGAAAAGGAGAGGCCGAGAGCATCAACAGTGTGAGGCTACCACGTCCAGCAGAGCAAGACAGCAAGTGGAGTGGAAGGACACAAGCTGTGGCTGGCAAGGCTCACTTTGGGATTCAGATGCACAGAGGTGAGCAGCTGAAGTGACAGTGACACTCTGGAAAGCAGAATGCAAATGTGAGGTACTTTAGTTTGTATGATAGTGTCAGAGAATCTTGATTATGACATTTGAACCTTCCTGATTTTTAGATTTCTCAACTGACATCCCCCCCCCCAGTTAATACTTGAAGATACCAAAAGAGGTACTGATTTAAATCCCTATTTTTTAAAAGAATTAGGTAATGTGAATAATTACTTCCATAATTTATTTGCTTTGAAAATTCTGATTAGTTCAGAATGTGACAGGTTTTCCCCTCACCGTAACATGAACTTGTAGTATGATTCTAGAGCGATCTTTCACTTGTCCTGTAACATCAATGTTCTGACACAGGGAGAAAAAACAGAAAGGAGGAACAAGGGTCTGAACAGCTGAAGTAGAGGTTACAAATCCATACACTCCATGCTCTTTATGACAGAGGCAGCGCTGTGTGCCTTCCCTCACCTAGTGCCAAGCTCTCAGGCAGAACGAGGCTGAGTTCTGGCGCAGGGAGGATGAGCTGCCTCAGGTGTCAGAGGCAAATGTCATGATGGCAGCGGGAGGGCACAGCTCAGGAGAGAAAACATACGAAAGGGAAATAAGTACAAGAGAAAGAAAAAAGCACAGACAATAGTGAGGGTTCTTTAAGCGGTCGTAGCCCATGTGGGGGAGGTTAAGGAAATGGGCACGCCCACGTATTCCTAGTGACTCAAGTCCTCCAGGGGTCAAAGTGGCCACACAACTGCCGAGCCAGGGAAAGCATTTATCATTCTCTCCACCCATTTTGCACCTAAGAATTTATCTGCAGCAAATAACCCGAGATGCACACACTAGGCCATTCATCACTGCTTATGTAAAGACTGGAGATAAGCTACACACCCAATAACAGGAGAAGGCTAAATAAACCGCGGTGATCATTCACAAGTAGTCTAGATTTTGAGGAATATGTAGAAGTGACATAAAAGTACATGGGAAAGAACACGGACACAATGTTAGGTTTTCAAAAAGTAGGATACAAAACACAGAAGATCTCAATTCGGTTTACAAAGGTATTACCTAGGTAGTTTATTTTTTAAAATTTAATTGTTTAATTGTTTAAATTCAATTAATTCTTAGTGTATTACTAGTTTCAGAGGTAGAGGTCAGTGATTCATCAGTTGCATATAACACCGAGTGTTCATCACATCATGTGCCCTCCTTAGTGCCCATCACCCTGTTACCCCATACCCCCAACCCCCTCCCCTCCGGCAACCCTGTTTATTTCCTATAGAGTGTCTTAAGATTTGTCTCCCTGATTTCATCTTGTTTTATTTTTCCCTCCCTTCCCTTGTGATACTCTGTTTTGTTTCTTAAATTCCACACGAGTGAAATCATGTAACTGTCTTTCTCTGATTGACTTATTTCACTTAGCATAATACCTTCTAGTTCCATCCACGTCATTGAAATTGGTAAGATTTCATTTTTTTGATGACTGAGTAATATTCCTTCGGGTGTTGCCTAGGCAGTTTAAAGAAAAAAACACTGTTTGTATTTAACGTAGTTTTGACGATGTGAACTTTAATATTACACCAGAAACATAATATCATATATCTATATATACTATATGCATATCAATGCTATTCTTCTGGCTTATGGTACTTAACTCAATATTTACTTCTTCCACAAATTCAATCTTTCCAACTTCTCTTTCTAGGAGACTCGAACATGTTTGGAGGTAAGCGCAGAGCCCGAATCTTCCATCAAATGAGGGGCCACAAACAATTCTCCAGGGATGCAATCAGCATGAAACAGACTTGTGGGAAACTCTACAGAACCAAACCAAACCAAAAAGACCCCACTTCTTAAACGAATTTTAAGGGGGAACAAAGGGAAGGGGTTGCCAGTAGATCAGAAAAGATTTAAGAGATATTATCAACTACCTGTAGATATGGGCCTTATGGGTAAAGCAAACTGTTAAAAAAACCAAGACAATTTGTAGATATTTGAACATTAAATATTTGGTGATATTAAGACATTATTGTTCTTTTGAGGTGTGACAGTCATATTGTGATTATATCTCTAGGAAGGGTCTGTATGTTTTAGAAATACACATCAAAAATATGTAATGTTATAAAATAATTTTGCATCAAAATTGTCTGTAGAAGAGATGCACATGGGTAGGGGTACAGACAAAATATGACTGGCTACTGAGGTGACAACTACTGAAACTGGTTACGGGTATATGAAGATCCTTCTAGTATTCTCTGTGCTTTTGTGTATCTCCGAAATATTCTACAACAGAAAGTCCTTTAAAAATCTCTCAAGGCAGCACTACACGTAACCCCTATTACGTAGTGTGTTACAAACCATGGGTGTTTAATAAAAACTGGTGGACAGTGATGAAGTCAGAAATTATTTACATGTAGTTTATGACACAACTTCTGTGAACTAAGGAATATACACGATCATTTCTGAAGCTCCGACCCTGCCACAAAGGTCACAGGCCAATCAACTGATTGACGCTACTCTACCAAAGCCAAGTAGTTCCCTGTACGTGTATGTCAAAGTAACACCGTAACAAATATCTATAGTGGTCATGGCCTTTTATAGAATTATATAAATTATTTTTTTAGAAATAAGTATTCTGGGAGAGGGTTTTTAACATTTAGGCTTTCAAGTAATCACTTAGCATACAAGGACTGGGTAATTTTAAACCCTAGTAAAGGTGGAGAACAGATTGGTCTAGCAGGATCAGAGAACTGTGTCAGGCTGGGGGGTAGATGAATACGGTGGCTCATGGAGGTAGTGGCACACCACAGGGGAAGGGCCCATGTCACAGAGCAGACGGATCAGGCACCAGGGGAAAGCATCTGTTGGCCAGGTGTGTGTGTGCGTGTACGTGCATGGAAGCTAGGCCAGCAAGGTCTGGGAAAGGAGGCGAAGGTGTGACGGTCTGAGGAAGAAAGAGGAAGTGCAGAGTGGTATAGTCAAGTGAGGGCTTCAAGCTGCTTTGGTCTGGACAGCCCAGAACATGTCTACTGGGAAGAAAAACAGTCAATGCAGTGTACACATTTCTATATTCCATGGGACAGGAAAAGAGATGGTGGGAGAGCTGAGCTTCCCAGCAGCCAAGAAAAGAAAGGGATAGGGTGCCAATAAGGTTTGTGGTCAGGGGACAGACTGTAGATAGGACATATCTGATAGATCCATTTCCTCAGTGAACTTGGGACACTTACCTGATGTCTACTACAGATTCTAATTAGAATCTCAGACTATTAACTATTAATAGATTAGTGTTAATCATCAAAACATAAAATATTAGGTATTTTTATTTTATTAAGTACTAGAATATAAGAAGAAAATATTAAGATTAATATTAGTCTAGTAATAGATTAGATTATTAGAGATCCTAGTTTTATGAGAACTATTATCATTGTCAGCATTATTAGCTTGAATTTCATAGAACAGAGTGCACAGGGTTGCTTAGACAAAAGCCATTTGAGCACTTACATGAACCAGGTATTATGCTGAGAATTCTGTTCATGCATCATCTCATTTAATACCTAACTTCTCTGAGCCTCATTATCTTCCTCTGTGTATGAGGGATAAGCACAGTACCTCTTACGGGGTTGTTACAAGCATTTAAAAAGTCCCAATGTGTTAAGTGTGCTGGACAGCAAACACAGAGTAAGCACTTCCTAGTGTCAGGGGTTACTGTTGCTCCCAGTGAGCTACCTTCCCAATTCACCAGGTCTGCAGCAGGGCTGCCTGGCTGCCAAAGCATTCCCCACGGAGCTAACCAGCCTGCCGGAGGACACCTGCCACGAGGCAAGAGCAGCACAGCAGTGGGCATGCAAAGGGAGAGAGGGGGCCGGGGGCTGAGGGGTTGGCAGTGGGGCGGTGGCGCAGCCATCATGAGGTCCAGCTTCAGAGTCTAGGGAGGGGTGAAGGGGGTGACAGCTGCAAGGAGGCCCAGAGTCATTGCCAGCAGCCAGGGAAAGCATGTATAGGCTCCCCGGCCTGCAGCCCTCTTAGCCCAACTCCAAGGAAGCAAGGGGTCCTGAAGTTTGGAGTGCCTGGGCTTCCTGTCGGGGGACAAGGGACAGTGCAAGCAGGTCGCGGTGGGGGGGGGAAGGCAACCCCCAAGAGCTCTGGGTTAGGTGAGAACACAGGACGCAAGACTCCACTTCCAACTGTTACAGCTCAAGCCTCACAAAACTTGCCAAGTGCTTGCTGTATGAAGCTATTTGGAGAAGACAGACCTAGCTCCACGAGCCAGGGAGGAGGCTATCCCAGACACAAAGTCAAAGCCAGCTGTGTGCTAGAGACCAGAACACAAGCACTAACACAGGACTCTGGGCACAGAAGAACCACTGAGTCAGGCTGGAAAGGGCATTATTTAATGAGAAGTGGGAAAAGAGAATCCCAAGCTGAAGGACTTGAAGGAGTCAAGTGAGGGTGGGTTCCAGGTAGTGCTTCAGGTAACAATCTACAGTATGGGCTGAACTAAATAATTCTGAAATCTACTGAAGACGGCTGGACTCTTAACAAGCAGTCCTGCGATGGTTGTGATTAACAGGCATGTTACACTCAGAAAAGAAAAAAAAAAAAACGTCTATGAGAATGCCCAATACCTTTTTAGTATTTTAATTGGGGTGAGAGGAATAAGGTGTGACCTTTCCAGAGATGTGTGACCTGAAGGGAACAGACTGGAGTATAGGGTACCCTCAGCAGTCAAGTGATTATGCCCATTTACAGACTTGCCCTCCGGGAAAACCCAGTGCAAATGTCGGAACACATTACTCCCCAGGACTGAGAGGAACAGTGAGTACTTCCTAACCCTGAGTCTCTGGTGTGGTCGTGCAAACACCAATAGTGTGGGTGAGCGGTGTGTCTCTCTTGACTTCTCAGGCAGCGTGGGGATCTCCCCTGTCATGTCTCCTCTCACTGCCCTGTGCGCCATCCCATGTGTGGACCCCCCGTCTGCATGTTGGCTTCTCTTCCCTCCTAGTATGTGTATATGTGGCTTCCTCTATGGGGGTGTGTGTGTGTGTGAGGACACGTGCATGTGTGTGCACAAGTGTGCCAACTCTCTTCTGAATTTCTCTATTGTTCTGCTTTCCCAGTTCAGGATATATAGATCTCTCTCCACTCCCCTGGTATTTGCCCCTACTCCACTGCCCCCCCACCAGGTATGTGTGTTTGCGCATCCCTAGAGGTGTGTGTCTCTTACTCTCCTCTGGGAGTCTGTTTCTCTCTCCTACTGAAGGTATGCGTATGTGGTGTCTCTCCTCTGACTCTGGGGGGGGTGTCCCTCCTACTCTCTGGATGCCTGTTGTGTGTCTAGCTCCTTCTGGACATGAGGGTGCCTCCCCCTCCCCATCCCAGTATGAGTGTGCCTAGCGGGTGTGCCTCTCACAACCTTCTGCATATGTGTGTGTACAAGTGTCTCCCTTCACATCCTGGTATGAGTGTAATTCTCTCTTCCACCTTCTGGAGGTATGTGTGTCTTTCCTGTCCCCCCAAGGTGAGTGTCTCTAACCCCATGCTGGTATGAGTATGTCTACTGTCCCCCACCTTTCTAGGTGTGTGTCTCTTTCCCCACCCCCGATCCTGGAATCTGTCTCTCCCCACCCCTTCTACCTTCTTTCATCTTCTGGATGTGTGCCACTTTCTCCCCCTTACCCAGTTATCGGTGTCCCCAAGGCAGGGGTGAGACAGACACAGAGTTTCTGTATCTCTCCCCTATCTGGGTATGAGCTGTGTGCTGCTCTCTCTCTCTTCCTTCCCTGAAGTATGAACAATAATTCACACATATATACATAGACATAGTATCCCTGGGTGTACAGGTCTCCTCTCCCCACTGTATTCAGTTTGTGTGTCTGTGAGTCTCTCTCTCTGGGACTCTGGGTGTGTGTGTCTCCTCTCCCACCATAAGCATGTCTGTCTTTTTTTGGGGTGTGTGTACTTGGCTCCATAGCCCCATTGCAAGGCTTGCTGAGGGCAAGGAAGGGGCTTCTACCTGTTGTGGCGAGGGCTCCGGTTGAAAAGGGAGGGGTCTACGGAGTGGGTGGAGGGCAGCAGAGATGAAATAAGCCACCTCCTTACCTCCCAAACTTGCTGTCCTGCACTTCAGTTAACAAGAGACTGGCTGCCACTCTTGAGGGCAACACCCTGGTCTCTTCTTGCTGGCCTTTCTATGGTCCCTGTGCTGCCGCCATTCTTCTCCTTGATGCTGTCCTGGGACACCCCCTGGGAGAACTCTTGTCACACAGTGCCTAGCCACTGCTCCAAGCTTCCTCCAGCTTCCCTCCACCGTAGCCAACCCTTTATTCTGGCCCTTAGGGCAGAGCGCACCTCCCCAGATATTTGCCGTGTGCCTGGTTCCAGAGACCGAAAGAGGGAGGAGGTCAGGGCTCAGTCTAGTGAGGAAGCTGGACATGCGCAGGATGGGAGGAGTGCCTGAGAGTGGGGAATGGAATCGGCTGTGCAAGCACAGAGGTGTCACCCCAACCACAAGACAAGTACGCTGGGGACATGCTCTGGGACACACCCAGCAACCAAGCTTCAGAGGAGCAGGGAAGGGAGGAGGTGAGGAAGGTGTGAGCTGGGAGGTCGCTAGTCCCAGGGAGCCGCACTCTCAAGGACACCAGGGAGGGGATGACCACTGCACCCCAGGTCCTCTGGCTACACGGAAAGGGAGGTCATGAATGAGGATGAGGCCCGAGGTAGTAGCCAGCTGGCAAAGGCCAACCCATGCAGTGCTCAGGAGTTCTAAGCACAGTGTGGGCCAGCTGTCCCCAGAGAGGGCATGAGACGGTACTGCAGAATGGCTCTCTGGCCTCATCCCCTACCTCGCTACCTCTGCCTGGCTGGGCTCCCCCTCTGTCAGTGTCTTCTCTGGAAGTGCCCTGCCCAGGTTTTTCCTGGTTTGCTCCTTCTCATCAATTAGGCCTCTACACGAAGTTTCCTTTATCAACACATCCTCTCTGAGCATTGTTTCTATGGGTCCCTTCTCCCACAGGCCCCCAACTCTTCATCCTTGTATTCCTTATTTCCTTCATACCACCTGCCACAAGCTGAGAGAATTCTGTCTACTTCTCCTTCGTTCAGTCTGGCTTAGCGTCTGGCCCACGGGAGGCCCTCTGTCACATCTTCTCACAGAGTTAAGAGATGTGAGGAAAAGTGTCCTGCACACAGACGTGGAGATGTTTGTGTAAAGAGAGAAACAGGCATGGAGGTCCAGGAGGGGGGTAGAGACTGAAGCTTTCTCAGCACAAAGCTGCCAAGCACAGGTATGGTAGGAGTGGAAGCCGGTGCTCAGGAAGGCTGTACACTGAGGGAAGAGGAGGACCCTGGAACCCCAGGAAATGGCCAAATGTAGAAGAATGGGCACCATCAGAGGAAAGTGCACAGGACGTGTCAGAGCAGGAGCAGCAGGGCCAGAAAAGCGGGAGACGAGGGAGTTTTCAGAAACCTGACGAGTCCTGCAGAAAAGCCCAGTGGAAATAAAATGGGAAGATGCTGCTACTGATGGGCTATTGAAGGATGTCCTCTTGGAATACAGACCCAAAATAGTGGTGCAGGATCAGGTAAACAGAAAAAGATGAAGGAAACACACTGGACTGAGACTGCTCTTTCAAGGCGTCTTTCACCAATGGGAAGAAAGAAGATACGCAGTGGGGGGATGAAGGCAAAGGTCTTCTACAATATTTTGTTTCTGACAGGGGAAGACTGAAGCATCTTTGCCCGTGGACAGGAAGAGATGGGAAATACCAGAATGGGAGGGGTAAGGAGTAACCCAGTCGGCTCCAACCAACTGATCCATGCCTCCCAAGGCCATGAGGCCCAGCCTCCCCTAGACAGACTCCCTAGGCTCCTATGAAGGCTTGTCAGACTCACAAGAGGTGGCCCACTATTCTGGAAGAGCAAGAGGTAATGAGGAGCCGGGTGGGGGGGGGGGGGCTGTGGTGATGCCCTGCATCTTCTCCATGGACTGGGCAGGCCACTGGGTGCAAGGGTGGGGAATGAGGGTGTGAGGGCTGAGAATCAGTGAGGAGAGAGGACTGAACAAAGCAACGAAGAACAGACACACAGCTAAAAGACTGGCTCTGTATCACTAAAGACCCAACTGTGAATCTCAGGGGCACAAATGGGGGAGGGGGTCTCATTCACAACAGCATAAAAATCCTTCAGTGTGGCATTCACCTGGTCCCAGTCTCCCTTTCCAGCCTCACCTACCATCATTTTGTTCATCCCTGACACCCTAGACTCCAGTTCCAGGTGAGATCCCAGCATGTGCCACGGGCCCAGCATGTGCCACAGGCCCAGAACGGCCACCCCTTCCACCCGCTGCTCTAGGACCACCTCCTCTGCAGAGAGAATAACCTACTGCTATCAAACTGCTTCTTCCACTCTATGTCCCCTCTGTTACATGTCTCTACAATGGAAGTACTAGACCCACATCAGAAGTTCCAACTGAAGGTAGCTCGGTGCCCAGGAGCCTGAAGGAATGGCAAGGCCATTAATACAACTACTGAAGTCTGAACTGCCAGATCTAGGGATGTTGAGAGTTTGAGATGCCAGCCTTCCATTCAGGCAACCATGTCAAAAGAGGCCCTTGAAAATGTACATCTAGAACTTGCCAGTAAGGAAGGGACAAGCAGTGATAAGGAGCGGAGTCACGTACACAGCAGTGGACCACTGCTTCAGATCTGGATTACAGTACAATTTCTGTAACTCTCATCTCATACCCACAGGCTTGATTTATTCTGAATTCTGAGTCGATTTTACTTTCCTAATTCATCTTCCCCTGATCAAAAAGCTGCAGTGCCTTCCACAGCACAGAGTGCAAACTCCTTGGGCTGGCAATCAAGGCTGTTCAGTCAGGCCTCAGCATACCTTTCTAGTCTCACCTTGTGCTGCCCCCAACAAACCCTCCTTTCCAGTCAGACTGGTATTCCTGGTGGCTGAGGACAATAACAACATTTCTGCCTCCTCACCTCTGCTGAAACCATTCATTTCACCTGAAGGCCCTCCCTTCTTTCTGCCCATTCTTAACTCACACCTGTTCAAAGCCCACCTCAAGTTCCACCTCTCCCTCCCAGGAATACCTGTCATTTTTATTGTCTGTACCATTCGTTTTGCATTTTAAGAAACACTGCCTTGTGTTCTCTTTCAAATATGTCAACCGATCATCCACAAGGCATAAAAGACAGACAAGAAGAAGGTAGAGGGCAAATAGGAGTACCGTACAAGGGGTGGGAAGTACTCTTTCTACTTCTGGCTCCCATTTGGAGAATAAAGAAACTTCAAAAAGAAGATGGTTTGCAGTGGGACTTACTGGACAGGTAAGATGTGGACAGGTACGAGAGACAAGCTTTGCAGGGACTGGCCAAAGTAAAAAACATTCACAGTAAATGTGGGGTGTGTCTCTGAATCCCCTAAATCTGTAGAGGTGAGTACACAAATAACAAAATGGGGATCTGGAACTTAACTTGGAACTTTGGAGAACTCGGGATGATATCATATACTGCATTAAATTCTTTCAATTCTCCTGAGTGCTAAGATCATCAGTGACATTTCTATCTCAGAAGCCTAATATATGAAATTAACTAAACACTATTTTCAATTGTCACAATAAAGAATTACACTGTTTATTGAACGAAGACCATTCAAAAATTCAAAAAGAGACACTCACTCTGAGGGTGAATGGTTTTGTTGTAAATGTGTTTTGAAGCAAAAACTGACAAAACTACACTTAGTGAGATCATTAAATCCTATAAAACAAAGTTTAGGTTTATACTTTTAAAAATCACTGTAAACTTAGCAAACATATAATTTTCCCCCAATTCCTAATACATGGCTTAAAAATAAGTAGACACGCAGCACTTTCTAACTTGAGTCAGTGTCAACTTTATGACTGAAAATTTTATTTTTACAAATTTTTTAAAATAAATACATAAATTCCAATCTGGATATAATTTAGGTGTATGCTAGCAAATTAATGTACTAATAACTATCTTACATGGTCTACCTGTTTCAAAGACTTACTTATACAAAGTCACCAAATTCCAGTTTCTGAAATCATGATTGTTCCTTGCATACACATAATGCCTGCACTTCCTATCTCAAAAGACTGTGGTAAGAATGAAATGAGAGAATATAGGTAAGAGCAAAGACTGCTATCCAGCCAAAGTCCTTTATAACGGACTCATGGCATTAATACTCAAAATATTTTGGGTGATATAATTTAAAAGTCATGTTGGCTAATGATTCGGGGAATAATTTAACCAATCAAGTTAAGTTTCTTTTTCTTTTAAACAGAAACAGTCTCTTTTTTGTGCTCATTTTGGTTTTGCTTTTACTAGGAAGAACTTTTCACTAAAACTTGGCTAAAATTAAAAAAAAAATCTTCTAATAGCTCTCATCTTTAAAGGATCAAAACCTCTGCTTTCTTATTTGATCAGTTTCAAGCTCTCTGAGAAACACTAGTACAATCCCACCTTATTTTAGTGAAGTAACTGATGAAACAGATAAAGGTGTTTACCTTTAAAAATTCCCAAATTTCATTTTTTGGCAGCTAGATACCATCCTTCTGAACCGTGTAACTTCAAAAATCTAGATTTAGTACAGCCTTAGACACAGAAGCAGGGTATACGAAAAGATCTTTAAAACGTATAGTAATGTGTGTGCTTATTTTTCAGAAGTGGTTTTGGACGTCATGGCTTGACACAAAGCACGGAAAGGGAGTGCGTACAGCACAGAGGCACTGCCATACACAGGGTGGCAGCACTGAGAACGAAATCCAGACCCACGGCAGAATGCCTGAATGGCCAATGCAGCCTCACAAGTGTGCCTGGAATCTGATTATGAAAACACTTCTTAGACACACGGGGATTTTGGTTTTAATTAAGAAATTCCTTTTAATTCTGGCAGAGGTATCCTGCATTTTAGAAAAGCTCTTATGAGTCAGTCTCTGAATGTGATCAATTGCATTTTTCTCAAAACAAACTGCTTTCTCTTCCTCTTCCTGCACTGATAAAAGGTAAACTAAGTAGGATTAAATTTAAGCACCGCATCATACCCATTGTGTAAGCAGAGCAACTGTATCTTAAGTATACACACACACACACACACATTTTGTTGCTGTTGTGTTGTGGGTCCCCCCCCCCAATTTATTTAAACTAAAAACAAAAACAGTTCACCTATTTCTCCCACCCTCATCCAACCCTCTGTCTCTGGCAACTACCAATCTGTTCTCTGTATGTATGAGCTTGGTTTTGTTTTTGTTTTAATATATTTAAATTAATTTGCGTAAAAGAGAGATCATGTAGTATTATTTGTCTTTCTCTGTCTTTTCACTTAGCATAATACCGTCAAAGTCCATCCACATTGTCACAAATGGTGAGATTTCATTCTTTTTTATGGGTGAATAATATTCCATTATATATAAAATTTCATAATACTATATAACATATATTATAAATAATATTATATATTACACATTTGTCCATAACGTATAGTATACTATCCATAAATACCACATTTTATCCATGCATCCATCAAAGGGCACTTAGGTTGTTCCGAGATCCTGGTTATTGTAAATAATGCGGCAATGAATATGGGGGTGCACCTATCCTTTCAAAGCTAGTGTTTTCATTGCTTTTGGATAAATACCCAGAAGTGAAATAGCTGGATCATATGGTAGTCCTATTTTTAATTTTTTGAGGAACCTCCACACTATTTTCCACAGTGGCTGTACCAACTTACATTTACACCAACCCTTGCCAACACTTGTTATTTCCAGGCTTTTTGAAAGAGCTACCCTAATATGTGTGAGGTGATTATCTCATGGTAGTTTTGATTTGCATTTCTCTGATGACAAATGATGCTGAGCATCTTTTCATGTGTCTGTTGGCCACCTGTATGTCTTCGCTGAAAAATGTCTATTCAGATCCTCTACTCATTTTTTTTACTTGTTTTTTTTGCAATTGAGTTGTATGAGTTTATATGTTTTGGACATTAGTCCCTTACCAGATAAATGATTTGCAAATGTTTCCTCTCATTCAACAGGTTGCTTTTTCATTTTGTTGATGGTTTTCTTGCTGTGCACAAGCTTTTTAGTTTGATGTAGTCCCACTTATTTTGCGTGTGTGTGTGTGTGTGTGTGTGTGTGTGGCTTTTGGTGTCAGATTTTAAAAATCATCACCAAAGACCTATGTCAAGGCACTTACTGCCTATATTTTCTTCTACGAGTTTTGTGGTTTCAGATCTTACATTCAATTCTTTAACCCATTTTTAGTTAATCTTTGCTTGTGGTAGAAGGTAGTGGTCCAGTTTCATTCTTTTGCATGTGGCTGCCCAATTTTCCCAGTGCCATTTATTGAAGACAGTGTGTTTTCCTCATTGTATATTCTTGGCTCCTATGCCATGAATTAATTGGCTATATACGTGTGGGTTTATTTCTGGGCTCTCTATTCTCTTCCATTGATCTAAGTGTGGGTTTTTATGCCAACTCCATACTGTTTTGATTACTAGAGCTTTATAATATAGCTTGAAATCAGGGAATGTGATGTCTCCAGTTTTGTTCTTCTCAAGACTGTTTTAGCTATCTGGTGTCTTTTGTGGTTCCATACAAACTTTAGGATTGTTCCGTTTCTGTGAGAAATGCCATTGGAATTTTGATGGGGACTGCACTGAATATGAGGATTGCTTTGGGAAGTATGGACATTTGAATGATATTAATTTTTCTAAACCATAAGCATGGAGTATCTTTCTATTTATTTGTATCTTCTTCAATTTCTTTCATGTTTTCTAGTTTTCAATATATAGGTCCTTCACCTCCTTGGTTAAATTTATTGCTAGGTATTCTTTTTTGATGCAATGTTTTTTCTCTTCTTCTCTTTTTTTTTTTTTAAAGATTTATTTATTCGACAGAGATAGAGACAGCCAGCGAGAGAGGGAACACAAGCATGGGGAGTGGGAGAGGAAGAAGCAGGCTCATAGCAGAAGAGCCTGATGTGGGGCTCGATCCCAGATCGCCGGGATCACACCCTGAGCCGAAGGCAGACGCTTAACCACTATGCCACCCAGGCGTCCCTGTTTTTTCTCTTCTTGATACTTCATTATTAGTGTATAGAAATGCAACAGATTTCTGTATATTGATTTTGTATCCTGCAACTTCACTGAATTTGGTTATTAAATTTAACAGCTTTTTGAGGGAGTTTTTAGGGTTTCCATATACATAATATCACATCATCTGCAAATAGTTGACAGTTGCACATCTTCCTTTCCAATTTAGATGCCTTTTATTTCTTTTTCTTGCCTAATTTCTCTGGCTAAAACTTCCAATACTATGTTGCATAAAAGCAGCAAGAACACGCATCCTTGGCTTGTTCCTGATCTTAGAGGAAGTTTTCAGCTTTTCACCATTGAGTATGATGTTAGCTGTGGGCTTGGCCTTTATTATGGCCTTTATTATGTTGAAGCATGGTACCTCTATACCCACTTCATTGAGAGTTTTTATCATAAATGGATGCTGATTTTTTTCAAATGCTTTTTCTGCATCTACTGAGATGATCATATGACTTTTATCCTTCATTTTGTTAATGTGGTTATTATTTTGACTGATTTGTGAATATTGAGCCACTCTTACATCCCTGGAATAAACCCCACTTGATCATGGTATATGATTCTTTTAATGTATTATTGAATTCAGTTTGCTAACATTTTGTTGGGGATTTTTATATTATGTTCATCAAGGATATTAGCCTGTAATTTTCTTTTCTTGTGGCATCCGATTTGGTTTTGGTATCAGGGTAATGCTGGCTTCATAAAGTGAGTTTGGAAGAATTCCCTCCTCTTCTATTTTTTTTTTGCAAGATTTTGAGAAAGATTAGTATTAATTCTTCTTTGAATGTTTGGTCCTGAACTTTTGTTTGCTGGAAAATGTTTGATTAGTAACTCAATCCCCTTACAAATAATTGGTCTGTTAGTAATGGGTCTGCTCAGATTTTCTATTTCATCATGAATCAGTTTCAGTAGGTTGCATGTTTCTAGGAATTTATCTGTTTTTTTCTCGGTTATCCAATTTGTTGGTGTATAATTGTTCATGGTAGTCTCTC
Organism: Ursus arctos; assembly: GCF_023065955.2. NCBI lineage: Eukaryota > Metazoa > Chordata > Mammalia > Carnivora > Ursidae > Ursus > Ursus arctos. Next base: position 15,716,465 of record NW_026623078.1, read on the forward strand.
ATGATCCTTTGTATTTCCATGGTATCAGTTTTAACAACTCCTTTTCTCACTTCTGATTTTATCTGAGTCCTCTCTCTTTGTTTCTTGGTGAGTCTAGCAAATGGTTTGTCAATTTTATCTTTTCAAAGACTCAGCTCTTAGTTTCATTGATCTTTCCTCTTGTCTTTTTAATCTCTTTAGTCTCTATTTCGTTTATTTCTACTTTAATATATGTTATTTCCTTCCTTCTACTAACTCTGGGCTTCATTTGTTCTTTTTGCTAGCTCCTTGAGGTGTAAAATTATGTTGTTCATTTGAACAAGAAGATACAGCATTTGTAAATATTTATGCACCCAAAACAGGAGCACCTAAATATATAAAACAAATATTAACAGACATAAAGGAAGAAATAAACAATAGTACAATAATACGGGACTTTAATACCTCACTAACATTGATGGCGAGACGATCCAGACAGAAAACCAATAAGTTAACATTGGCCTTAAATTATACATTAGAACAGATAGACTTAACATTCACAGAACATCTCATCAAAAGCAACAGCATACACATTCTTCTCAAATGCACATGGAACATTTTTCAAGATAGATCATATGCTAGACCAGGAAAAAAAGTCTTAAGAGGATTAAAATCATATCAGGCATCTTTTCCAACCACAGTGGTATGAAATTAGAAATTAATAACATGAAGACAACTGGAAAATTCACAAACATTTGGAGATTAAGCAACATGCTACTGAACAACCAACTGGTCAAAGAAGAAATAAAAAGAGAAGTAAAAGAGAAAAATGAAAATGGAAATGTAATCTACCAAAGTTTATGGGATGCAGCAAAAGCAGTTCTAAGAGGGAAGTTCATAGTGATAAATGCCTACCTCGAGAAACAAGAGAAGCCTAGTGCATATTTAAAAAGATCACTTGAGCTATGATTAAAAGTGCTTCAAGGTAGAAACTTCTTTTAAGAAGAATATGATCTTGGGAACAAAACTGCTGTTATTAAATACAAGCAGCTAAAGTTTTAAAGTAATTGTCGTAATTATGTTATAACATCCAAAAAGAGAGACTTTTAAGGAAAACATCTGTAATGCTACTTAAAATGAAATAAAATATCCCTAAGATTCTTAAATGCTTAATGATTAAATGTAGTAGATATTCAAGTGACATAGATAAAAACAGTTCTAACCCATTTGTCACCATTCTTCCTTCAAAAATAACTACAATAATCAAATATTAAAATTCTCTAAGTAATTAGAGAATTTGTATTTGAAAATGTGAAAAACATATTCTCATTAATTGTGTTAAAAGATAGATGTTTATGAACTTCTACAACCTGTCAGATAATTATATTATTCATTTTGTTTACAAGCTTCCAGGCATATAAAAATAAATTCAGGTACAGAAACCGCTTTCAATTAAAATTCCCTAATTTCAGCAGTACATTAAGTTATCCAAATATTTAAAACCTTCATTCTATGTCTAATTAAATCTGTTACATGATAGTTACTTTCATTTTATTTATGGTTATATATTTTACATGTATTACCTTTTAAATGTACTGTACGCCAAATTATTTCTAAGGAATATTTGTCTTATACTTTTTTCTTAAAAAGAAACTAAAACAAATCACCTTAAAAGCTAAGCCTGACCCATATACTTTACACAGGGTACAGTTAAATCAGTTATCTGTTTATATGATAGGAGCTCTGAGGATGCTCAAATTTTATGAAGCATTAAAAGAAAAGCACAAAATATCACAAACTGCTGTTAGAAGAATGCCCTGTATTTGTAGCCATTTTCCTTCTTTGAAACATTTTAAACTCTCCCAAATAAGAACTACTAGAGCTGCTTCCACCACTTTTGCTATAAGTTACCTACCTATTTTTTTATATGTCTAATTCTTTTTTAGAGCTGAAACCCTAAGCATCTGAATAGTGATTTGCAAATAAAATACTACTAGTATTAGAAAAGTAACACAACCAAGGTTGAAATTTAATTAAATGACCTCAGACAATAACAAATTAGAAAAACACATGAAAAGCATTTTCTCAAATTTACTTAGAAAATAAGTTTAGAAATACAAGGAAAGCAAATTCATGTTTGAGATGTAGGTTCTAATCAGATATACTAGTCATATTAATATTTAAGGTTATAATAGATCTTATTCAGCTATATAAAGACACAATTCTCTCATAAACTGTAAATTTAGAACAAATTCAATTTTAAAGTAAGGGAGCTAATTTCTCTTCTTTGGAACGGAACAGTTATAGAAATTATATTTAGGAAATACAAAAAGCTTAAGAAAGGTAATATATTCTTAAATAAAACCGTACTTTCATTTCATTTACTAAAGTTGATTTAAAAAAACAACAACCCTGTTATTCTCTTTTAGGGTATGGTGAAAAGCGATGTGGGACTACATAATTCCAGCTTTAAGACAATACAAGAAAATAAAATAAAATTACTTAGAAACTGTAGCAGACTAAAATTCAACTGGTGTTATTTTTAACCTGAACGTTTGAACTACCTTAATCTTCCAGGTTCGGTTTCTTAAAATTCTCCTGATGGAGAACAATTCAATCAACTTTTTACTAAGATATCTTCAAGTGTACAAAACTGATTAAAACATTTTCTCAGCTTGCCTTTTAGCCAAAGGAGCTAAATCCCTCATTCTCTGATCGATTTCTAGTTTAACAGTCTCCAAAAATGTATCTCAAAATTAAAGGCTCTAATGTCTAACTATTGATTAAAACGATAGAAATTTTTTAAAAAACTGATGACAGCCCTTTAGTTGTAGCATTTAATCTGAGAATTAGTATTCCCATATTCAGAAACCAAAAGATAGCTATCATAAGTAATCAATATGCACATGTGCAATTTCAATATTGGTTTGAGACAATAATTCAAATATCTGATAACTGTAAAGCTAAAATGAGGCTCTCGTTCTCAAAAAAGATAGAGTTCAAGACCCTGCAAGGGCAGATCATCATTCACAATCTAGAGAGGATTCAGTTGCCATTGAGGAAAAGATGCCTCCTCTACTCTCAAAAGATTTTCTCCTACTAAAGCAAACTTCTGCACCAGAATATAACACTACAAGTCTAGATCCTCCTTCAGAAAATCAATTGCTAATTAATAAATAGGAAAGAAAATTTTCCTTTAACTGTCAGCATACACCTAAAAACAGTCCAGAAATTAAGAACTTTGTTGACTGTTCTTATCTTTACCTTGTGATAAGCTTTTTAAGTGTTATTAAGTCTGTAGGAATGATATAAATTGCTCTAAAAAGCCCACAAAGTACCTTGTTCTTAGACTAAGTTTTTAAAATCTATTTCATTAACCTAACAGAAAGCTTTAAACTTTCTGATGAAGAATGGAGAAAACAATTTTCAATATTAGTTCTAAGATTTTTTTCAGAACTCTTCACTTAGGTACACATTTAAAATAATCTTTAAAATCTTTTCAAAATAGGAAAAAATCATTTTTCCTTACTTAAAAATAAAGAATTGAATATAACCACTACAAATTATTCTTAGAATTTAATTTAGTTTAATTCAAATCTAAGAAGATATGAAGGAAAGGCTTTGGGGGAATCTATTTTTAAAAGGTTATCATAAAGTCAGCAATTTGTATTGGAAATACTCTTATAGATTCCCCCAATTATCTCTCTCCTTTAGTGGGGGTAAATTTATTATTTTTGCTTTGTAGGCAGTTATTCTTTACTCACATAAGTCAATTTTTAAATTTACCATGATTTTTATTTTATTCTGAAATTCTCATCTCCCTACTTCTTTCCCATCAATTTTGGACATTTTAGTCCATTCTTATGTTCCCATTACACACTTTCATTATTTAAACTCTTATTTTTAAAAGGCATCAAAAAAACTTTCTAACACCTTCATAGTTCTAGGTTTTCTGTTTTTTGATTAGGAAAAAAAATTCACTCTAAAAAAAATGCAAGACAACATTTCAAGCAAATTGCTTATCCTATTAACCTAGGACCTAATTGCCTAAATTCACTCATTTTACATACGCACACACATTTCTTAGGTAGTCATCTCAAATTCCCAACACACACTGTGGTTAGTTTTAATACCATGATCCTGCAGTAACTCTGTTTACAAGACATCCAGGGACTTTTAAACACTAACAATTTTAATGCAGTATCACACCACTTCACTTTTTTAAAATGAGAAATTATTTGTTTTATAAAAATGGATTTGTTTTCTGATAAACATTAAAAAAAAAAAAAAGCAAAAGACTTAACACCCTAAGGACAACAAACAACAATATACACACAAAACAAAAATACCAAACATGTAGAAAACAAAAATGCCAAAGCACCTTTGGTAGTTCCCCAACACCCTATCCTTGTCAATACCACTCTGGAAAGAGGAGGCAGGGACAGGTGTACAAACTGAGTAGAATGCAAACCACTGGACAGCAGGCCAAGCGATTTAAAAGTAAGAATGAACTTATGCCTCTGTCATAATTTCTAGAAGGCTTTCATAGATGTATATTTCTTATAACATCAAATGTTAATAACTATACACTGATACTTTTATAAAACATTATGAACTAAACATTTTCATTTAATTTCTCTTAATTAAGCTTAAAAATTAAATTTGCTAATGAAATATAAAAGTTGTCCTGTTACAAATGAAAAGCAGTAATACAGTGGATGACAGGTTCAGGCATTTCAAAAAAAAATAGGCACTGAAATAAATGCAAAAAGTAAAAATCAGCTACCTCCAAAGTGATCTTATCATAAAATGGAAAAGAATTCCCACACATTAATCCTAAAATCATAGTTAACTTTACAGTTTATCAATCCGATGTACCCTGCCCTCACATTTAACTTATTTGTAAATACTTTCACAAGGCTACCTAAACACTTACTAATTGGTTAAATATGCTGCCTACATTAATTCCTGTTAAAATTAAAGAAATTAAAGGTCCACTTTTGTTTCTTCACGGTGGCTGATACATATTCAAAGTATTTGATGTTTCAGCAAAGGTGTTTATCAGGTTCTTAAAACATTTAAAACATGGCTCAAGGGACAATTTATAGCCCTTTTACCTTTAACATATTCACTATCTTGGATTTTGTTGAACACATTCAGTTGTTTTTTCCTTCTTCTGAAACTCTTCCCTTACTCAAATAACTAAAGAATCTAAGATGTTATCAACACAAAGAGAAAAAAATTTATATTTATTCCCTATACATTTGGAAACACATCAAAAAGAACGAGTATTCCAGGCAGTGTAAGTAAACTCATTCAGAAAAACTTCTTTTTTTCTTGGGTTTGTGTGTATGTGTACATAAATGTGTGTGTAACAGGTAATTTTTTGTATATCTTAATTTTCCAAAGAACAGAATTCTAAATAAAAAATATTAAAACATTCCTAGAAGGAACCAATATTTTGATTACACAGCTCAAGGGGCAAATGATTATTGAAACAAAACTTAAAAGATGGCTATAGATACATGTTTCAGTTATCTGGCTTTTCAAATATCAAGGACAGGAGCATTACATTTCATTTAGCAAACAACAATTTAATCCTTAGGAAGGAAAATTTCCAGAATACCAACCAAAATGTGTATAGCAACAACCAGGATTATGTCAAAAATGAAGGGAAAAAAATCCCCACCTTTGTAGGATATTAAAATACAAAGAGTACCCTTAAAAATTTTAAACTATATTGATAAAAGCAAATTCACGAATTTATTTAGCTGTAAGATGTCTGTTTGTCTATTAAAATATTTTAGTTATAATAAATATACAGATATGGAATTTTATCAGTACTAGCCCATAACTATAAATTATCTTCCACAACAGTTAAACTCCTCACAGAATTTCAAATAGCACAATTAGGCATTTAAATTTAGAGTAAGAATCTCAAAGTAGGAGGTTTCTCTAACACTAACTGAAATAAGGATTTTGAGTACACAATATCCTTGGATTATTTCTGTAAATTGGTATAATTTAGTAGTAGCTTCAGAAAAAGTATGTTCAACAGACAGTATATCTGAGACATTAAAAAAGCTCAATACAACCAATTCAAATTAGATATTGTGCTCTGCCCTATCTAAATAAGACTCTCTAAGGAATTGCAGATTTTATACTTGTGCACTCTCAGTGCATTTTCTAATTCAGATAAGCAGCTAGTTGTGCAAAACCCAAACACGAAGAAACTTTTATACCACCCTTTGTGAGAGAGGAAAAAAATCACAATACCAGCACTTTTATTTAGGTTGACAATATACTAATCATAACTTTAAGTGTCCAAACAAACTGATTAACTCAATGGTCTAATGTAACTGGAAGAGAGATTTTTCCTTCACTTCTACAGAAACTGAATTTATTTAATATTAGTATCTAGTCTGTCAAAGTGGCAACTATTCAAGATCTAAAAGTCTCATTTATTTTAAACACAGAGCCTAATTCTGACTACTTACAGATAATGTAACTTTCTTCAGCCAAAGTACAATAAAAATGTAAGAGAAATTTTAAAGGTTGTATAAATATTAATGGCATTCTGAAACCTCTGGACAGATGATTATTTGGGGGAAGGGGAAGTTTCTCTTTCCCATTGATAGTTTAATCACTTTCCAATCAGTTTTGATTTAACAGTGGTCCATGGAATAATTTTTAATGAGTTCTTAGAAAGCTGTAATTGCTTCCAAAATCAGAAACCACGAGATGATGTACTCAAACACTACACCGATGTAATGCTGTTAGGGAGGTATTTACAGAAAGGTGCAGATAGGAGCTCAGCTGTGAACACATGTTAACATACAATGGGCTTCAAAATAATAATCTGTACAGTATGGAAAGAAAAAATATTCTGTATAAGATGTCTAAAAATCCAGCTCTAATTTTAATTTCTATAACTCATAAAAAACAAAGGAAAATAGGCATTTATTTCAAAACTCCATATGCCTGTGGCAAATGGAGCACAAGTAAATTCTATTTGAGATGAACCTTAATCTCAAATAGAATTCAGACCAAAATAGACATATTTTAAATTTTGAAAATATTGTGAAAATGTCAACCACTAGAGTCAACAGTAGTATATCATCAGTAAACATTTCCTGTGAAATAACACAAATAAATTCAACTTAAAAGATGCAAACTGAGAGGTCTCAGGATTTTAAAACCTTTTAATTTCAAACTAGCAGAGTTACAGCACATGTATAGGATGGGCTTTAAAAATGGGTATACGTAAACTTTTCCATGGTGTTGGTGTATGTGCTTTTTTTTCCTTTAAAGAAATGCCTACTGCTTACAGTGTAAAAGAATCTCCACCACTCTGTCTGCAATTTTCAACCAGAAGTCCTCAATGTACCTTAAGCCAAATTGAATATTAGGTATTTTACAGCTTTAACAAAATGGCTGTAAAATCACATTATGGGCATACACAGCTCTTTGATCTTACTGCACAGAATTCATAACTGTTCAATAATGCTATACCATTACACCACACACCTTAAACTATTTCCATTTTTCCACAAATCCTTCCAATATCAGCTTCCAAAGCAAAGAAATGTAACATGAAAAGTTCCTGGGAGGCTTGTTACACAAAAGAACAGCTTGGATACAAACTAATCTACACAATATCCATCTTCTGTTGAGCCTGTTTATCCCTCCTTTCCCTCCATCACTCCTAAAGGTGGGTGCACTTGAGTAATGGAAAGAGGAGCCTCTTCCACCAACACACCCTCCCAGCACCTCTGCCTTTGGTCCTCAGACAGTGATTCTGTGCAGGTGATGAAAATCTTAAGAAAAGAGAAGCTGTCCCTTTAAAATGCCCTGCTCTGTCCCATATCCCACGTGGAACCAACATCAGCAGCACTTTCCCATTAACTTCAATGTGATGCAAGAGGCACCATCCTTTTATATACGTAAAACCAGAAAACTTCAGCTTAATATTCTTTACTGAGGACGAACAGGTGAAGCAAACGGGTCAGGAAGGGAGAAACCAAGCAACTCCCCACCCCTCCCCAAAAGGTGCTCCAGTCCTGCACTCCAGTTTCTCTGTGCAACATCACCTCTCTACCCCTCCTCTGTACAGCCCAGTTTAAAGAAAGGAGGGAGCCACTAACAAAACCTGAAACATAAATGCGACGAAAATGCAATCTAAAGCCGGAAAGGTTTATTCTTCCAATCACACATATTAACTCTATTAAGAAAATGGCATCACTTTTTTTCCACCAAAAAAAAAAAAAACCCACCCCGCAAAGATCATTAAAAGAGAGTTATAAAATAGCAAATATAGTGTTTATCTTATCTCAGATCAGTCCACATTACCAATAAGTTTAGCAGTTTCTGCACTACCACCTCCCCCCTCCCTCCCCCTCCTTCTCTTGCATCGGATTTTCACGTTTTCTCATTGTCGGTTGAGTTATAAAAGGCTTTTGCCCTTCGAAAGTTTTAAAAAATAAATAAATATTAACTCCTTGGTCCCTGCAAAGTCAAAATGGACTTCAGGGGAAAGGCGGTTCATACTTTTACCTTTAGCGAGAAAGGGGGGAGCATCCCGGATTTTTAGGGATTTTTTGCGATTTTTAAAAAATTTTTATTTGGTTATATGCCTGAGTTCTCCCTCCATTTTGGTTGTTTATGATACTGACAACAAGCTGTCCCTGCTCTGTGCAGATCTCCTGCTTTCATTTAGCACCCCCTCCCCCTACCCCCCCCCTCGCAGCCACACATCCAGGGCTCACACCTCCCCGCAGACCCCGCACCCCGACCCCGACTCGCCCACCTGAGGAAAGGGCAAAAACAAATTCATTTCTCAAAAAAAGAAAAACCTCTTTTGAAAAAGGGGCAAAGTTACCCCAAGTCACTCAAAGTGCCCCCCAAATATTGCCGACTGCGGGTTTCCGCCAGGCCCTTTGGGAAGCGACCTTCCCCCGGGATGTTTTGGTGGAAAATGCGGAGAGTTTACTCTCAAAACTGAATTTATATTAATTTTTCCCTTATTTTTCGGGTCTCTAATGTCTTCCGCTCTCGCTGCTGCCGCTGCCGCTGTCACAATATTCACAGCACCAGAGAGGAGGAGGAGGAGGAGGAGGAAAACTTTTCAAACTTTCCAGACCCTGAATAAAGGGGTTTTTTTTTTTCCCACCGACCTCACCTTTGGGTCTCCAGCCGCATCGCCCCCTGCCCTGTCAGAAGCGACTTCGGGAGTCCTCACACCCCCGCTTAATTATTTTATTTTATTTTTTATTATTATTTTTCTCTCTGGGGTCCTGAGCAGGGGCTGAGAGTAGCACAAACTTTTCCTCCTCCTGCCGCCGCTGCTGCTCCTCTGCCCCCTCAGCTAGTCCCATAATTTAAATAACCCTGATATTTCTCCCGCTAAACGCCTCTCCGCCGCCCCGGACCCCGGGAGAACTCACCGCGGGGCTTTAACATCCTCCCTCCGGCCCGTCCGCCGCCTTTACACCGCCCGCGGAATTTCTAATAATTTTTTTCTCATATTTCGGGCTGGACGCGGCGGGCCTGGAAATTGTTTCCTTACGCCTCTTTCCAGCAGCCATTGTAGTGTATGCGCTGCCCCTGCAGCCCAACTTGCAGCTGCCGCTGCCGCCGCTGCCGCCGCCGCCGCCGACGTCGCGCCCACCGCCGCCTCCCCCGGCCTGCTCGGCCACCGCCCCCGCCTCCCGCCGGCCCGCCCCCGGTCCCCGCCCGCCGCTGTGCCCGCCCCCCGCGCGCGCTCCGCCCCGGGGCCGGCCACTAGGCGCCGCCGCCGCCAGGGACGAGCTCGCCGATTGGGCCACGGCGCCGCCCGTCAAACCAAAGTGTTAAGAGGCGGGCCGCGGCGCGGGGGGCGCGGCGGGGCGGAGGAAAGGGGCGGGACCCCTCGCTCGGCTCCGCCCACTCCACCCGCCTCGTCCCTCCCCCCGCCAGCTGGAGGCGGGGCGAGACCCGCCCGCCCCCGCCCGGCAGGGCCCGGAACGGCTGTCAGTCTGGCGACGCCGCGCGTTGATTGGGCCGGCGGCCGCCGGGGAGCGGGGGCAGCACGTTGGGATGCGCGCTACTTAAGGTCCAGCTGCGTGAGCCATTGACGTGTTTGGAGCTGCAGACGGCCTGGGCGCTGGCGAAGCGGCCGCTCGAGGTGAGTGGGTTCCCCCGCCCCTCCCGCGGCGGCTGCGGGGATGCGAGAAGAGAGGGGTGCACCTGGGCCACCGCGGGCCCGAATCCTCTCCTTCGGCGTGAAGCCGCTGTCACCAGGCCCTGCCTCAGCGCAGGCCCTTTCGTGTCGCTCCTTCTCTCCACGACACGGGTTTATTCGAGCTGGAGACGAGGAAGGTGATCCTCGTCCTGCCTGAGCACCTCTAACTCATCCTTCACCCTGCTTCTCAGGCTTTGGGGCGTAATTGCCAACCCCCAACCCCAATTTCCTGCGTTTTCCTCTCCCCCTGCCCCACTCGGCTCTGCCAAAGGTCAGAGCAAGGTGTGTTCACCTGTGCGGGTCGTCCACCGTTAGACGGACAGGCAGCATCGCCGAAGGCAGCGAGAACGGGGACTCGCATCTCCAGTTTCTCCATTCGACTTCCCCGTCCCTCCCCGCCGTGCCATGCCGACTTCCTGACCCTGCCTTTCTGCACCCAGCAGTGGGTTAAGGGCTTTAGGTTCTCGCATAACGTGTTTCAGCTTCCTGCTAGTTCCATCTGCGTTTTATCAGAACCGCAGACCCTGCCTTGGCTCTGACCAGCATGTGAGCATGGATGTATTCAGTAACGTTCTCTTCCTCTTCCCTTTCAAAGCTTGTTGGAGAGTGGGGATGTGAACTGGATGAGAAATCAAGACATACTTTTTAAAGCAGTTTGCCTTTTGGAGAAGATTTTAGAGCTATTCCTCTACTGTGCCGTGCTTTTACGGCCCCTCCCTCAAATCTTTGGGTTTTTTTCTAGCTTTGCAAGTAGAGCTCTGTAGTATTTGTTTAGTGCCTTAAGAAAGTAAGCAGATAAGTCCTCTCTAGCAGAACACTCGATCTTCCCTTTAGCCCCTCTCCTCACTGTAAATTGACATTTCCTCTTTATTTCCAGTTGATAGGTGAGGATTCATGCAAAGAAGGTGACATTTAGAAATCCAAACTTACATTGACTTGTATGTAGAATCCAGAAGGGAAAGGAAATGAAATTTGAATAAATTCATTCTCCAAACCTGATCTGTGTATGTGATGTTACCTAGATGTTATTTTTAAAGAATTCTTGACTGATGATAATAAAATGCAGTGAAAGTACACTTTCATGTAAGGCACAGCAACCAGAGTTTTGTCTATGTCTGATCATTGTTGAGATTATATATATAACGAACATGAACAGTTAAGCAGAGTTCTGTATTCTTACATCATAGAATGGATGTAAAAAAGAAGGGTGTGAGTTTACTTAGTACCATCATCTCTTAGTAAGAAGTCAAGCCTGCAAAAGAATTCTGTTAGGAGAGGAAGAAGCTTCTAGATATAACTGAATAGCACCTTGAATTTCTTTTTTTACCTAGATGCTTCTGTTAACTAGGTATATTCATGTGTTGTTCAATGGAAATCATGAAATGTAAGGATTACTTAGAGGATTCCTAAAAATTCAAGGATCCTGGAATGACTAAACTTTTCTCCCATGCTTCTTTGCAAAGATTGATCTCCTTTAGCCTGGGCATACTGGTCTCTGAACTGGGTGACTCTTGATTGCAAATACCTCAACTATTTAGGAGCTTATGGGGTTTGATTGATTTTCCTGAATGTACTTTATTTCTTTTAACATTACTGATATTTTTTGACGGTGTCATCTAGGGAAAGAAAAGTAGAAACCACTTCATACAAAAATTCTGATCTTTGGTTATACTGACTGATGCAGTTTTTTACTGGGTGGTGTTATGTAGGTCATACTACATTATTACTTGTTTCTCCTTCCATCTTTAGGTGGAGGATGGTTAAGCTAGAACCGAATTCGAGAGTACAGATTAGCTCAGCCCCTTAAACTTAGTGCAGAGCATTTAAAAATATTTGTGAGTGGCTCATCAATAGTATACCGATATACTGAAATGAAAAAAATCACTTTGAAATAATTAACAGTTCGTTGATTATTGTTTTTTTAATTTTCTCTTTTAGTTCCTTTCTATGACATGTCTTCAAAGATAATAGGCATACCAGTTTCGATTGAACTCCATTATAGAGAGTGGTCGTCCTGCAATATAGTTGACATATATGAGTACTTTGTGACTTGACTTGGAATCACTAAGTGGCTCTTAGGGAACTGTGATCATCTTTAATCCGTAAAGACTTATGTGTAAGGGTTGAGTTGGAAGATTAATGGACCACAGTAGCATTCTGCGACTTCCTTTAACCAAGGGAAGTATGTTAAATAGATGTCACTGGAGGTAAAGTTTCAGCTCTTCAAAATGCCAACTAAGAAATAACTTTGTTTTTTTAGTATATTGACCACCCTGGTGCTAGCTACAGAGTACATGGTTAAGTTTAGTAAACAAATGTTTTTGCTAAAGTTGGGTTGTACTAACTATTCCACTCTTATTTTGTGTGATGATCAAATGTATAATAAGGAAGTAATCATTAGAATGCATGCTGTATTTAGGGCGCCTAGGTGGCTCAGTCGGTTAAGCGTCCGACTCTTGATTTTGGCTCAGGATCCTGGGATCAAGCCTTGCAGTGGGTTCCCCCACTCAGCTGGGAGTCTGCTTGTCTCCCTCTGCACTACCCCCCCGCCACCCCCACTTGCACATGCTTGCTCGTTCTCAAATAAGTAAGTAAATAAATAAATAAAATCTTTTAAAAGAATGCATGCTGTATTCTTAAGGTTTTTTAGTATATTTAATAGCTTAACCTTTAGAAGTAAAGATAAACTAAAACTGAATTACAACTGAACTATCTTCCTGGACGTTATAATCAAATTTTAGTGGATGAATTTAAATATGGCCCTTGTGCTGAGGCACCATGGCAATGCAAAGGAAAAAAACAAATGTTTATTCTCATAATACAGAGGACATGTGAAGATCCTTAGTGGATAATCATTATGCCAAAATTAATTTTTCAAGCACTCATGGGTCTAATGAGATGTGTTGATTTATTTTCTGTCATTCACTGTGTAACTCTTTTCTCCAACATTTGCCTGCAGTAAGAAAACTGTTAAGATGCCCATGGTAGCAAGGAGGCTGAGAGATCCTGACATAAACCCTTGCTTGTCGGTAAGGTGGTTTGCTTTTAATTTTCATGAGTATTAACTTGGAAAAACAGGCTTGTTCTGTTTTTGTGGGCATCTGTTTTCTGCAGTTCTTGAATAAAGTTATTTCTATACAAGAAATATTCCTGGCCAGTGTATCCTTATTTCACTAGAGTGTTTTTAGGAATTCATAATTTAGCTAACAAAGATCCGTCCCTTCGAAGTTTCCATTTGTATAATGTGCAAGTATTTACTAGCCACTGTCATACCAGACAGAGGTATATAACACCAAGGAAAATCTGTAGTCCAAAAGTGAAAAGTTGCAAAGCATATTTTTCAACTACCACTGAAATTGATGTCTTAATAGCAATAATTTCATCCTGTCCTTGAGACAGCCTGGCTGTGAATAAGGGTCTATAATAGAATTTGCCTATTTAAAGCCTAAAGCTTTCCACAAAGGTATCACCTACACAAAATGTTTTGTTGTAGTAATAAGGTCTTATTGGAATTTATTTGGTATGACTAGCAATAGTGACTTGTGGATTTGTCACCCTGGAATAATGCAGTCGTCAGACTGGTGCCATTCCCTGAACCTATATGTATTTTTCAAATATACACATTCATGTTAAATATTTGGCATAGAAATTTAGCTTTGTTTCGTATATTAGTCTGTTTTGAACAGCTTTATTAAGTCTCTTTAGATAGACCGTGTTTCTTAGATCTGTGAAGCAAATTACCTACCCCTTTAGTTAAAGCTTTCTTCTAGATGACCTCTCAGAATCATACTTTACACTTTGAAGTTTGTTATCCAATCTACTTCCAGTTTAGACAGCTTAATTTTAATTCCCAAATGGCTCCTACCTTCCTTTGAACTCACAGCCCTGTGTTGCTCTCTTAGGTTTTGAAGTGATATTAATGATATCTATTAAAACTGCATACATAATAGTATATGTACTTGCGTAATGGAGGGAACGATAGCCAAAAATACATTGAGTGAGTGGTGTTAATTTAAGTTGCCTTGATGTAGAGTAGTTATTAGCGACTTACTTAGGATCTTGAAACCAGCTTAACATCAAACAGTCAAGTCAAAGTGAGAACTTGGAAAAGCAGGACAGCTGCAGTCCGCATTGGGAGACTGGGTTTTGATTCTCTCTGTGCAGTAGTGATTTTCAGCACCTTGCACCTCGCCTCAGCTTCTTTGTTAAATGGTTACTGGGATAAATGATCTCAGTTCATGCTCCAGCTCAAGTTCCCGCGATTGGATATTCAGAAAACTGACCCAGACTCTGAAAAGGAAGATGTCTGCCCTGAGCAGAATGAGTGCTGGAATGGTTAGAAAGATAGTTCAGTTTCCGTTCATTATATGCTCATTAAAATGAACAGAAAGGAACGAGTTCATATTACCTGCTTTGGGGGGAAGCGGCTTCAGAAGTTTGGGGTTTTTTTTTTTTAGATCCCATTCCACCCTCTTAAATGATGCCTATCTTACATATTTAAGGAATCTGATGCTTCTACCAGATGTATGGATGAAAATAACTATGACAGGGAACAGTGTTCCACTTACTTCTTGAAGTACAAAAACTGCCGGAAATTCTGGGTAAGCCTAGCTTGGTTACCTTTGTGTTAAAACTCCTCTCTTAGGCTTGAAACTGAAGCCCAAAATTAGTACCACAATCTCTTCTTAGTGATGACTGGGGAAACTTAACTTTTTGACTCTCCTCTGTGTGTCCTGAAGGATCCTTGAGAGCCCTTATTGGCTGCCTCCTCCTCCTCCAGGCTGGAAGAATGCAGGTCTCATATAGGTCGGTCTTCCTATGCGTATTTAAGAGCCACAGTCTTAAAACAATAACCTTCTTATAATTTTAGTTCTCCTGGAGATGAACAGCATGGAGAGCTTGCTCTGTCATAACGCATTTTAGGCTTCCATTTCTGCCTTCTCCTTTCCCACCGCCACCCCTGGTTGTTATGATGGTCCCATTTTTCTTGAGACATTGGTATATGATTTCTGTTTCTCTGAGCACTGGATCCAGCTACTTCCTTTCCCTCTTCTAAATTAACTGTTGCTTTCATGTGGCAATTATTTAGTAGATCCTCTTGATGGACTGGACTCTTGTGCTCTGGTACTTAAACAGTATATATTCCCATCCCAATCACCATCAACATATTCCTAGGGGAATGATCACTTCTGTTTAATTGTTAGTTTGAAAAACGTTATCTGAAGTCCTAGAATTAGTTTTTTGATTCATCTTTATACTTGGTTTTTAGAATTTCCTTTTTGAGGAAGTAGTGGCCAATAACTGGCAAATGATTAGCATTAATACATGACTGATTTTGGTTTCTTCTTTTTATACCCAATTGCAGAATTCTATCATGGTCCAGAGAAGACAGAATGGAGTGAAGCCATCTATGCCTACAGCAGCAGAAAGAGACGAGATCCTGGGGGCAATGGGAAAGATGCCTTACTGACTGTTTGCATTAAAATTGTTTATTTCATTTAGAAATAGATGAATATTTTTCACGAAGATTACTGTAATCTTTTTTTTTTTTTTTTAAGATTTTATTTATTTATTTGACAGAGAGCCAGCCAGCGAGAGAGGGAACACAGCAAGGGGAGTGGGAGAGGAAGAAGCAGGCTCCCAGCGGAGGAGCCCGATGTGGGACTTGATCCCAGAACACCGGGATCACGCCCTGAGCCGAAGGCAGATGCTTAACGACTGTGCTACCCAGGCGCCCCAGATTACTGTAATCTTTTAACCCCTTTCAGGCCTTACCCAGACAGATCTTAAATTCCACAAGGGGAGATAAAGTTAAGTTAGCCTTGCGTCCTTTGTGTTTGCTCTCACTGCCATGATGATAGTCTGGCAGCACTGGCTGTGCCATGCCGCTGAGTTCACGTGACTTCCTGAAGGTAAGGGAGCATTAGGAAAGGTGACGTGAGGAGTGGAGCTTTTCCACTGGGTAACAAGCAAAGGTAACAAGTAAACACTTACTGGCGGTGAAAGGTAGGTGGTGTTTCCAAGGATGGGAAATGATGCGAGCAACAGCATGTTGGAAAGAAAGCTCAAGCTAACTTTGGTGAGTGGTCTGTAGACTGTTCCACCTAGAGTTTGAGGTGGTTGGTGGAGTGGCAGAACAGAGACTGGGAAGGTAAGTTCAGAGTGGATGTGTGGTGGGCCTCAAATTTCAGTCCAAAGACATTTGTGCTCATTTCGCTCCCTTGTCTTTGTTTAAATAAGGGTAGTACGTTGACTGGGCAGGGAAGCAGGGGTGCAGGAGGGTTGTCTTAAATAAATGGACTGCCAAAGAACTGGTTTTCTTTTTTTTTTCTTTCTTTAGGGAAAGGCTTTAGTTAAAGGATTCTGTGACTAAAATCCATACATATTGGATAACCCACAGGCATAGTATTCTTGAAGCACAGTAATGCGAAAAAAGGGTGATTCTCTTAGAAGGGGGGATTTCTGTTTGCAGAAAGAGATGGGCTGGGAAGGTTATGAAGGTTCACAGGTGAACACACTGGGATGAGACTAGAGCTCCACTTCATTTTCTGCTATAAACACAGGAATGTTCAATATGGCGATTGGGGTGGGTTGTGTGTCAGCTTTCATACCCACCACCTTTTCAAATCCAGTTTATTTCGTTTATAGAACAGTTTTAGAACCTGTTATTTAACAAAATTTAACGTATACAAAAAAATCAATGAAAACAAATAGCTCATGTCCCTTCTCTGTATCTGGTGCTGGATCAAGAGTATTATTTTAAAGGCTGCTGACAACAAACTATCCATCTCATTGGTCTTAGTCCAAAACCCAGGTCCGATGTTTTTAAGCCATATGACCCTGATTGTTAAATGTGATTCCATTTGAATAAAAGATGGATTGTTTGAGAAATTCCTTGGTTTGTATTGATTGATCTAAAAATGATGGATTAAAATAGGACCTGACAAGAAACTAAGAGTTACTTGTGTGACAAGCGTTTCAGTATTTTAAGTGTGCTGTTTAAGGGTTTGGAATTTTACTGTGACCTCTTTAAATGTACCTACCAATGTCAATGTTTATCTGGCAGCTGTTTGTCTTTGCCTAGTTCTTTTTTTAAAAAACAGCAACTTTATTGAGATACAATTCAGATACCATATAAATCATCCATTTAAAGTGTTCAATACAGTGGTTTTTAGTATATTGACAAAGTTGTGCAGCCATCACCACAATTGATTTTAGAACCATTCACTCCAGGAAGAACCATAAGCACACATTCATTTCCTCTTAACACCTTCCTTTCTCCCCACCTGTCCAACACTTGGGCAACTATTTTCTGTCTCTAGAATGGCCTATTCCGATCATTTATATGGATGGAATCATACAGTATGTGGTCTTTTGTGACTGGCTTCTTTTGCTTGGCCTGATGTTTTCAAGACTCATTCACGTTACGTGTATCAGTCCTTCATTCCTTTTTGTTGCTGAATAACATTCCCATGTATGGATCTACCACATTTTATGTATCCATCAGTTGACGGGCATTTGGGTTGTTTCAGCTTTGGGGCTATTATGAGTCATGCGGTTTCTTGAACATTTGTGTACAAGTTTTTGTGTGGTCATTTTTTTTTTTTTTTAAGATTTTATTTATTTGACAGAGATGGAGACAGCCAGCGAGAGAGGGAACACAAGCAGGGGGAGTGGGAGAGGAAGAAGCAGGCTCATAGCGGAGGAGCCTGATGTGGGGCTCGATCCCAGAACGCCGGGACCACGCCCTGAGCCGAAGGCAGACGCCCAACCGCTGTGCCACCCAGGTGCCCCCCATTCATTTCTTTTTGAATATATCCACTGGACTTGAATTGCTAGGTCACATGGTAACTATGTTCAAGCTTTGGGAGAACTGACGAACTATTTTCTAAAGTGGCAGCACCATTTTACCATGTATGAGAGTTCCAATTTCTCCACGTTCTCATTAACACTTATTATCTGCCTTTGATTACAGTCATCCTAGTGGGTGTGAGCTGGTATCTCAATGTGGTTTTGATTTGCATTTCCCTGAAGGCTAGTGATGTTGAGCATCTTTTTATGTGCTTATTGGCCAGTCGTATATCTTCCTTGGAGAAATGTTCATTTAGATCCTTAGCCTATTTCTAAGTTGTCTAGTGTATTTTTATTATTGAATTATGAGAGTACTTTATTTATATTAAACACAAGTCCCTTATCAGATAGAGATTTACAAATATTTTCTTCCCATCTCTGGGTTGTATTTTCACTTTATGGTGTCCTTTTTAATTTTGATGAAGTCCAATTTATTTTTTCTTTTGTTGCTTTCGCATTGCCTAATTCAAGGTCAAAAAGACTTACATCATGTTTCTTCTAAGAGTTTTGTAGTTTTAGCTCTTATCCTTAAGTCTTTGATCCATTTTGAGTTAATTTTTGTGTATGGTATGAGGTAGGAATCCAACTTCTTCTTTTTTTTTTTTTTGCATGTGGTTGTCCAGGTCCCACCAACTTTGGTTGAAAAGGCTATGCTTTCTCCTGTTGAATTGTCTTGGCATTCCTACTGCAAATCGATTGCATTTTTAGAGTTATTTCTGGACTTTGAATTTTATTCCACTGATCTATATGTCTGTCTTTAATATATACTGTATAATATACTATACACTGTCTCAATTATTGTAGCTTTGTAGTAATGGCATAGCTTTTTGATGAATGGTTTCTTTAAGTGTGTTTTCTGTGAAGTACTCTTGGTGACAAACTAATTGGGGATTTTTGACCAGTAAATCTTTAATGTGTGTAATCATAATATGGCTCCACTTAGGCAAGGATGTTGAGTTCTAAATTTTTCTTCACTAATTCCCTAATTCCTTGTTTGCCTCTCTACACATACCCTGATCACGTCAGAATCCTCTTCTTGTACCCAGATTGTGCAAGACCTTGCTGCATCACTTTGGAGAGGCAGGGTCCCATCCCCACTGTCAAGTTTGCCACTATTGTCCTTCTCTTTCCAAGACACTACGGAGAAGTGAAGCTAATTAACCTGATAAATCAATTGTATCAGGATGTGTGTTGGTGCAATGAGAAAAGTTTCAGGCAAGCCTTTGATATCAACTATCAACTAACAAAATGTGTAGAAGGCATTTTATTGTGTTCACATGCATCTCTCAGAGGAAGCGTCTCATTGCAGATTCTCCACACAGTGGGAGAGAGTGGAACGCTGTAAGTGCAGTATGTAGAAACAATCCTTTTAAGAATCACTACCTACTTGAAAGCTCCCAGTGGATATAAGCAACATCATTCATGGTTATATTCCTACTACCTGGTAAGCTTCTAGTGTGTGTAATTGATCAACAAATGTGTATGTATGGGGGCTGAGGGGGGGCTTTTTAAAATTGACACATTGAAAAACACGCTCAAACAACACAAAAGGGTATGCAATGTTCAAAGATCCATATAATGCAAAAGGGTATACAGTGTCAATAAATCTGCCCAGAAGCAGCCCGTGTCAAAAAGTTTTCAAGGTTTTTATGCATATAAAGGATATCTGTATATTGTTTCTTTCGCACAAAAGGAATAGCATAGTGTGTAAGCTGGAGGTACCTTGTTTTTTTCACTTAGTGATATAATTGGGAATAATTCTCTACCAGTGATTACAGATTTGCTCCATTTCTTTCAACGGTTGCGGTTTTCCCTTGTGTGGTTATACTGTCATTGAACCAGCCTCCCGCTGATGGGTTTGCTATTAGAGACAAGGTTGCAACAAGCATTATTGTGTATGGCTCTTTGCCTGTTCTGTTTTCATCTCCATAATACATTGCTAAGAATAGAATTTCTAGTTTAAAGGCCCTTGCATTTTAAATATTGTAAGTATTGAAAAACCACCCTCCCTGGAGGGACACACAAGTTTCTACTCCAATGAACAAAGCCTGTGAGTGTTTTTTTCCTCCCACCCTCAGTCCCACTGGGTACTTCAATTTTTTAAAAAAGATTTATTTATTTATTTATTTATTTATTTGAGAGAGAGAGGCAGGGAGGGGCAGAGGGGGAGGGGAAGAGAAACTTAAGCGGACTCCATGCTGGCGGAGTGCAGAGGCGCTGGATCTCAAGACTATGCCAAAACCAAGAGTCTGACTCTTAATGGACTGCACCACCCAGATGCCCCCCCCCCCCCACCAACTGGGTCCTTCAAAACCTTTTCATCCTTAGAATTGTTAAATGGGTATACTTATTTCCTTCGTCCTTTTTTTTTAGATTGTTGTGAATGATTTGGGGAACTCTTGATATTGTAAGGAAACTACGTCTCTGTCATTGGTATTCTATATCTTTTGTCTCTTAAAATTTCTGTGCAGTGATTTACATTTTAATGTAATTAAATCGACCAGTCTTTTTGTTTATGGTTTCTGGTGGTCAATAAATATTAAATGAATCCAAGTATAAGTACTGCTATTACAGTTCAATTCTACTCCACAAATATTTGCCAAGTGCCTATAATGTGCAAAGTGCTAGGCTAAACAGCGTGGAGGAGCATGCATGAATAAGTCACCATCTGGCCCTCAAAGAACTTCACTATGCTGTGTGGGAGGAGGAAGTGAGCACCACAGTGGAAGCAAAAGTAAACTTCTAAGAGGGTAAATACCTTAATAAACACAAAGGGACACATGCATGTGGGGTATTGAGGATTAGCCTTTACTGACAGAGACCAGAGTATGTGAAGGAAGAAATGTAGACGGGTAGAGGTTCACGTTATGAGGGGCCTTAAATGCTATGCTTGGGACTTTAAACCTTATTCTGTATCTAAAGGAAAGCTACAAAGTGTTTTGTGATGGGGAGGGTCAAATCCAGTTCGTGTTTAGAAGAATAATTCAGGAGGTGCCGAGACAGGGTTTTACAACGATCCTAGATCACTGCAACTGTCTCAACTGTTTTCCTCCATAAATTCTTGCCTGACTCCAATTCCTTCGCTATGCTGCAGCCTGGAGAGTCTTTCCAAGATGCAAATACAGTAATTCTCACTTAAAATTCCAAGACTTATCCATTACATCAGGACACATGTCCAAATTCCTTCTCTTGGTTCGCAAGGTCCTTTAAGATCTGGGGTCATTCGTGAAGGGCGCAGGCTTGAGGAGGTGAGGAACGGGTCTGCTTTTGGACACACAAGATCAATCCCGTGTCTTCAAGGACCTTCCATCTCAGCGAGGGAGGCAGATATGGAAATATCCCACTGTATCCTTGCCCTGTGGGGTGTCTTGCTGCCCCACCTTCTCCATTGCCCGAACACAACCAATTTTCTCAACTCGAGTGGCCATCTCTCAAGTGCTGCAGTTAAGTGCTCTCTCAGGTTTAGTTTACATGGATCGTCTCTAGTCCTAGCACTGCCGGTCAGAGTTAATGTCACTTCTTCATTCCCTGCTCATCTCTATGGTGACACTGTGTATTCCCTGGGTAGCTGCAGACATGGTAACATTAGGCAAATAAAGCCACCTAGGCGTTCTTTTAATTTCTCACTTTCTGTTTTTATTTTGTAGAATAAGGAAATGAGAAATGTTGCTTAAGTGTCAAATGCTTTATTCTGAAAAGGAGCTATAAAGAGGTGGGCTTGGTTTGCTTTTCAGTTGCGCACACAAGAAAGAACAATTTTCCTTGACAGGTTTAAGATTACGAGCAGTTTCAATTGTCAGTGGTTGAGCGTGCAGTGGTCAGTGTGAGGTCTGCCCCCCTCCCGCCTTCAGACTCCGCAAGCCTGCTGGACGTCTCTCAGGGTGCTGGGCTCTGCCTCTGTCTACTGGGTGGAGCTCTTGCACACTGAATGCAACGTTTGTTTCACAGCACCTGCTTTCTTCCAGGAAAGCTTGTAAATTTACATTTAAAAATCCGTTTGTCTACAAACACTGTCACCCGTCTATACGACAACCTCACCTACATGCAGGGGCTCGACATTTCAGTTTCTTTTATCACTATGTTTAGAGTCCACAAATAAATCGGCTTGGGACCAACTCCGATTCCCCCACCAACACTGATAGCCCTCCAGAGAAATGAAAAGAAAGAAAAGGTCATTTCACAGAGTCATACTCCAGTATTTGCGGGAGGAGGGCAAAGAAGGCAGGTTGCAGGGACGTTTAGGCAAGGGGAGGAGAGGGCCTGACAGAACTGATGAGGGGCTGAGAGAAGATGGGAGTGATTTAATGGGTGCAGGGCGCTGGCTCTGGATGGCAATGAGCACTGAAGAATTAAAAATAAAAGATCAGTAATGATGAAAATAAAGCTTCCAATGCCAGAACTTACACCAGAAAGTCCTGCTTAATACACAGAAGTAAAACATGACATTATTGGAAACAGCATTGCGTCTGGAGTCAAAATATCTGGGTTTGAGTTCTGGCTCTGCCACTTGTTGCCTGTACAGTAAATTGCTTCAGCTTTTAGAGTATTTCCTATTATGAATATGTATTTTTTAAAGATTTCATTTATTTATTTGTCAGAGAGAGAGAGCACAAGCAGGGGGAGCGGCAGAGGAAGAAACAGGCTCCCTGCTAGGCGGGGAGCCCCATGTGGGACTCGATCCCACAACCCTGGTATCATGACCTGAGCTGAAGGGAGACGCATAACTGACTGAGCCACCCAGGCACCCCATGAATATGTATTTTTAAAATGCTCTATTTTATAGGTCTTGTGAAACCCAAAGAAGATTTCACATGTGTTGTGCAAGTAGATATTAACACCTGAAATGCATTTATAAGAAATAGATACACTGAATTTATTTGTAGTAAGTGAAAGCCTAGCTAATTTTTGGTCTACTTTGGTAAAGCTGTAATCTCAATTACTATAACCTTGTCAACTTGATCCCTTCTCTTAAAATCCCCCCTAGAATAACACCCAAACAACTCCATGTGTGCTAGAAGCCAAACTGATTGTTATTTTATTTCACTCCTTCACTTTTATAGTTTCACAATATAATTTGGCCCAGAATGTTCTCTCCCTATAATTTTTTCTTCTCACGCCCATGCACTACCCTGCATGCTTCATATACACCTGAAGCCCCCAATAAGCAAGAACAGGAAAATTCATTTTGGAAGAAGGAGATTATAAAAAGAACTGGAAACACTTACCAAGTCACTCAGAAGAAAATATTATACACAACGTTCACGGCATGACATGCATGAATAAAATGGACTACCTGCTAGATTGTCCCTCTACTCATGCACAAGAGAGCTCTCCTTTCTCTTCCCTTCAAAAACTGTCCTCCATTCCCTTTAGGGACCACCTCTAGCTCTAATGACACCCTGAAATCTTCCAGTGTCACCTGTACCCCACACTCCTCCTAGTCCCCAGGTAACTCTTCAACCTAACACGCAGCTTTCCCTCTTTGCCCCTTCCCTGTCCCTTGGTGCTCTGTACAGCTCTGACTCTGTCCCCGATTATATGTTGGTGCCTGTCATTTTGTCCCAGCATCGTACACATAGGTTGTATCAGTCACGTCCTGCCCCGAATCGCAAAAGCAGAGACCGTTATGGTCCTTCACTCTTGCACAGCACCCTGCAGTTCACAAGGTATTGTCAGAAACATGATCGATCGGATTTAAAACCCACCCCAACCCTGTGAAATCGGTGTTCTCCTTGGCTTGCAGATGGGAGATTGAGACCCTTGTAGCTTAAGGAGCCTGCGATTGAGCACTGTTGTCCTGTTGCCTGCCCCCCACGCACACTCCCGTTTTCCTTGTGGTGGATACTGCCTCCTCAGTGCCTTTCCGTTTCTTTGCGGCTCCTGACTGTGGCTATTATTCAGATTAGTATTCATTTTGCCAATTAGCACTTACTGAGTCTGCACACAGATAAAAGGCTTCTCTAGGGGATGTAAAAGTGAATGAGAAAATTTATATTCTAGGAGGAAATTTACAAATTAGTCAGCACCATTGACTGTATAGTGGATTCTCTACCAAACCTTTCATTGATGAGTTCTTTCAAAATGTTTGACTC
Source organism: Ursus arctos (assembly GCF_023065955.2). Lineage (NCBI taxonomy): Eukaryota > Metazoa > Chordata > Mammalia > Carnivora > Ursidae > Ursus > Ursus arctos. Next base: position 15,740,585 of record NW_026623078.1, read on the forward strand.
TGTGCGCCCTGTCAACCCTGTCTCTGCGTCTGCTCTTGAAGTGATAGTGAGATGTGACATTAGTGAGAGAGGACAGTGCTTTTTGTCATGAAATAGCACGGGAGAGGAACACAAAAGGTCCGGGTAATCTGCAGAGTGGATTTTTTTTGTTTTTTTCTGGATAAAAAGGCTGGTTTTGTCATTTCGTTGTACTGAAGAGCTTCCTGACACACACATAGGCTCCTTAAAGACTCGGAGAATTGTGGATTGGGGTGGGGGTGTTTTCAATTGATAGTTCGTATACTTGGCAACTGGAGTGCCATCTTGTCTCTCTGTTTCTTTCATTTCAGATGTATATGTCATCCTGTAGAACAGCATTCCAAACCCTTGGCAGCTTCGGTATATAATTCCCACTTTTGAAGACTGCCTTGCACAACCTCAGTAGACTACATTTCTTTACCTCTTGGGAAAACAAAAACGAACAATGAGGACACAACAACAAAACCTGGACTGGTTACTTTGTTCTGCAGTCCTGTCAACCATAGGGTCCGCGGTTCCAGCCCTTCACAGCCTTTGACCCCTAGTATCTAGTATAGGATTGTTTAGAGTAGTGTTAGGGTCACTTACCTCTATCTCTTTGGGAAAAAAATCCTTTATTTATAATTTTGGTAAGGGGGAGTGAGAGAAGATGTGACAAGCTGCAGAAACGAGGTATAGTATAGGACATGCACAGCTGGTCGTTGAAGGTGTGTGCTTTGCTTTGTACTGACTAGATTCATACCCCCACTTCTTTCTAACTATCCTAAGCTATGCTAAGCCATGAGCTTTGGACAAACTGCTCGATGTAAAGGTATCTAGTTTTAAAACTGTAAAGTACCAACCTCAGAGGGTGGTTGAATTGAATCAAACGATATCTGTAAAAAGCTTTGGCACAGGGACTGACACATAGGAAACCCCATAAAGGATTATTTATTTTTATTCTCTATTACCACCTTTTCAAGAGAAGGAAAAGTAAAAAAAAAAAAAATTACGAAACCTCCATTCAAATAATGGGGTTTAAATTTTGAAAATCAAGGCTCTTATCCTTTTTTATTTGCTGGAATAGTAGATCCATAGTATCTACTTCCATGTTTTGAACTCCTCCTGTTCTCAAATAGAACCCTCGCATAAGAGTTCTTTAGTGCTGAGTGATTACCAAATCAATTATAGTAATTTTACTATCTGGATATCTCTTAGGGAGAGAGTCAGATGCATAAGATTGTATGGTTTGGCAACTCAATAATCTTCAATCAGACAACAGCATATTTACAAAGATAGAGCATTATGCTAATCTGAATAGAGACCTTCCTCCTGGAATGTTTATGACTCTGAGGTTCTGAATATTTCCCTAAACAAGAAAACAAAAGATGGGATGGATTTACTTAGAAGGGGTGAATAACCACGAGTGAATAAATTATATATTGAAACATAAGGCACTTTGAAGAATATGGGTCAGAATGGATCAAAGAAATGGGTGTGTTTTGATTAGGTAAAAGTTCTGGGCCACAGGGGACTGTAGAAGAAAGAGATGAACGGAGTTTAAAATTTTGCCAGAGTTCAGCACCCAGAGATGAGGAAAGTAAGCAAGGGAAAGATTGAGCAGTCAGTAAGGGGGGCTCTATGACCTGAGTGTTAGAGAAGTACCTATCTTTGGCACCTGTTCATTTGTACAGCAAATATTTATTGAATTCCTACTATAGGTACTACACTGTCCTTAAAGAGATTTAAAGCAAATGAGATTTATTACTACACAAAATAGGCAAAGACCCCTGCTCTCCTGGGACTGCTCTGATTAGAGAGAGAGAGAGAGAGAAAGAGAATTAGCAATAAACACAATAAATGAACTAGATAGCATATTAGAAAATTATAAGTGCTGTGAACAAAAGGACCCTGAAAGCAAGAGAAGGGGGAGGAGCAAGGAGATGTCGGTGGGCAGGGGCTGTATTGGGTATGGCAAGGGGCTCGGGCAACAGAGCTCAGTTCTCTCTGGTGGTGGTTCAGGCTACCGCCCAAGTGGTTGACTGCTTTTCTAATGAATGTCTCCTGGATTTTAGGATGTGGAAGTAAAAGAGGTCATATGAACGTCCCAGTGAGAGCAGGAATAGGCATATAAAGAACTTGAAAATCATGTTGACTGAGGAAATGAAAATGCACCAGTGAAAATTAGTGTCAAAGCTTCCCAGGATCCAGGCAGCAAAGGACAACAGTGGGGGCAGGACCATGGGTAAGTGCAAGGAACTTTAAAACTATGAACATATTTGCAAATCAGTAAGAAGAAATTACTTAGAAATCACTAAGAAAGGCACAATTACCCAAAAAGGAAAATAAACGAAGTACAAGAAAGACAATCAATGAAAGAAGAAAAACAAATAGCTTACATATATTTAAAAAAAAGTTTATCTTATAAAAAATTACATATAATAAAAAAAATTGGAATAAACATTTTACCTAAAAGTTTGGAAAAATGATCCCATTGTTAATAGATGTAGAAAATGGATATAGAAACAGAATGGTGAAATCTTTTCAGAGGGCAGCATCCAAATATACGTGTGTGTGTGTTGTGTGTACATTATGTGTGTGTGTGTGTGTGTGTGTATAAGGATATACTCTCTATTAATATTTTTATTCACTTGGATTCAGCAATTCCTCGTATGGGACTACACAGTGAGTCTAAGTCATAATCATTTCATTGTCACAACAAATAAACACCAAAAAACAAATAACCCAGAAACTCACTTGACCCAACAGAAGGGAGGCTTATTATTACAGAATCCAAACCTAAGAGAGATCTATGAGATTGTGTATAAGATAGACGGAGAGGCTAAGTAATGGGTCCAAGACTCAAAGCAGGCCAACTTCTAGCCCCAACTCCACCTCCCCCCCAAAATAAAAATAAATAAAAATAAAACAATGGAGACAACTGGAACATGTAATAGGAACTGTATATACCAAAGGAAAAGAAAAGAGTCTGGATGCCTCCATTTTTAACGCCAAGAAGCAAACACAGAACACAGAGGTGAAAAATAGGCACCTGATGTTTTCAGCAAATTTTTTTTCAAGTTTGGGGGATTCTTCTGTAGCAAATTTTCTGGACATCAGAAAGGGGAGAACAGGAGGCATCAGGGACAAGTGTGAGACAGAAGTAAGCAGACAGAGCCAGGGGCACGGGAAGCATATTTAATTTTAATTTGAACCTAAACATTTTTACAGAGATGTCAGGGTTTGTTGGCTTAGCTGTGAAACTCTGCTACGAGTTGCAATTGTTCCATAATGTAGCAACGAGGAAACGTTTCATGGAATTGTGTTTTTCACCTTTGGTTTTCCCTGCTTCTGTGCAAAATGTCCAGAAGAAGTTTGCTCTGTGGTTTATGCTAAACAAATTCAATTCAGCATCCAGGTATGATTGCGCCATCAGCCAACTTAAGTACTTATTTTTAACAGTGTATTTTTGACTTTAAACACTTAAATCCATTGTGGTTTATCATGTCAATATATGTTTTGGCGCGTGCACAGCTCTGAGAAGGCCTGGTAAAATTCCTTAAAGGAGTCTTTGAAAAGCTCTTGGGGCCGGAGCAGGCCTCCCTGTTCCCAGAGAAGATAGACCTACATCTGAATACCTGAAAGCATATTCCGCAGCTGCCTGTCCCTCCTTTTCCAGAGCCAAATCCAGGCCCCGACGATGGGGTAAATGTACCAAGCAAATAAGTTGTTTTTCAGTGAGTACAAACAAAATCCAAGAATTCGTGTTTGTGTGGGTGAGTGAGCTCACATTTTGAAATAAGAACAAATTAAATTTGTACCAGGACTTCAATTACAATCCCATCCAAGTTTTCCCTCATCTGATCTCCAATAACAACCTGAGAAGACAGGCAGGGCAGCTCCTAAGGTTCCTATTTTCATAGATGAGGAAATAGATTTAAAAAATATTCAGCAACAGTCCAGGACCACAGTATTCTGTCCAAGACGGTGGATGGAGGGGCAGTTAATATACGATGTGTCTGGTTTTGTTTCAACTTCAAATCCAGTGCCCGTCTATTATATAACAGTGCTTCTTGAGAACCAATTGACTGCAGGTAAATACTTAAAATATTTGTAATGTGAGACCAGTGAATATTCTTATATTAGAACTATTGGCAGGAATTGTTACTGTTTTTATCAGTGTCCGATTAAAGTGGCACAAGAAAGATTTTTAATAAAATCAGAACAGATAGGCTCAGGAGGGAAAAATGTGTCCTTGTCTAGAATATTACTGGATAATGCGTTCTTTCAGTTCCTCTAGAACGTTCTTTCAAAGGTCCTTGCACCATTCAGAGAAGATGGGTGTTTGTGATGAGCACTAGTTAAAGATGGAAACACTCATTCTGCCAAGAACATTTTTGGGGGAGATATTCCACTGTTAATAACTACGAGTTGTCTCCATAATAAAGCAATATTATTACCACTGCTGCCGCTGTTACTACATTTCCATTAGTAATCACAATAACTAATATTTTTAAATGCTTACTGTGCACCACGCACTGTGCTGTGCACTTTCTATGGATATGTTGCTTTTCTTTCTCACTTATTCTTCATGGCAACCTTCAACCTTACATTATAGAAGAAACACCTATGACTTGGGGTTAAATGACTTGCACATATTCACCTAATTAGTATGGGATGGAGGCAGGATTTTAAAGTAGGCAATGTAATTTCAGAGCCCACAAGCTTAAATGCTATGTGATATTGCTTTCTCAGCAGCTGCTAATAACAATAATAATAATAACTGGAATGTGTTGTTTATTATCCAACTTGTTATCAAACCTGTTTTTACCAATGACCTAAATGAGATTTGAAGAGGTGAAGTGATTTGCCCACGCTCCGTGGCTAGTAAGTTAAGGGATATTTATTTAGATGCAAATAATCTGATTTTCAACAAGGAGAAATTGAATCCTCTGATTCTACTACTCCCCCTTCCTGTGAAGAATCTCACAAATTAAATTGTGTGTCTAGATTCTCTAGAACAAGGGACTCAGAACTTCTGTCCTTCTAAATCCAAATTCCTGGGTTAGGAATTCTCAAACTTTTGAACTGACGAAGAATCACTTTCATTCTTCTGGAATGCTATGGATTACAAAAGAGCTTGAGAGACCTGGCAAGGTGTAGAGTCACAATTAAAAAAAAAAAAACAACAACAACAAACCCAAAACCTAGATAACTGGAAAGGTTTTTATTAAGTGTCAAGACCCGAGACCTTGAGATGCAAGGGATTACATTCTTGTTTGTTTTGAAGATGCTTCCTACCTGATTAAAAAAAAAAAGTTATATTTGCTTTCGTGAAAAAATATTGCAAGGGGATACGTGATAGCAGGTTCTGCTGGATCCTAGGGTTTTGGAGGAAGTGGTCCCTGCACAGAGCAGGGGTTGCTGCAAAGGCATAGCTCGCATCTAGCCTTGGCAGTGTCTAGGGATTAACCCAAGAGGTGCTGGAGAAGGCTCACTACAGAGCCAGCACGAAACATGATGCCTATTTGTTTTGTTTTCTCACATGGTAAAATGGAAGTGACCATCACCATATCAAGTGACAAAGGCCATCTTTATTATTGCCAATAGCTGTAATGAAGGGAATTGTCTTCTATCATGGAATTCCCCTTAACTTGATTTTCTCTTTCCAGACAAATCCAGGGAAGAGATGTTGAGGATTCCTCTAAGTGAATTGGCTTTTTTCTTTGACATGCTGGTGTGAATTCAGCATATGCACAAAGTACTCTAGTGAAATGGCTTCCCAACATTACAAATTTCTAGAGGCACTTTGATGGAGAGATAAGCCCCTGGGGCAATAAGTAGCCCTTAAGTAGTGTCTTACTGCTGTTGCGAAAAAGAAAACACCTGGGTGGTTGCAGCTGAAGAGCTGCCTGTGATCGTATTTTCTGGATCCACTTTAGAGAGGGACCCACAGCAGGGAGGCAGGAGGTGTGCATGTCAGACCCCATCCCGGAGGGGTGAAATGACCCCAACACTGCAAAAGATGGCCTCGTACATGATGTACCTAGGCTGACATGCGGTCCCAGAGGCTTGGACAGCGCTGAAATGTGTGAATCAATGCCGGAAATCAATCATGGCCTTCGCTTCAGTAAAATCATCGAGAGGAGCCTAACACGGACCGGTGAGAAGCGTTTCATGGATGAGGACATACGGCAGTGAGACACCCCGTCAGGCATTCTGGGAGTGAGCCACCATTCTGTGTGACCTTTGACAAGTCTTTCAACCAGTCTCGTCTTTACTTTCCTCATCTGCTTAATGAAAAGTTAGACTTGCTGTTCATCAACACTTCCCTCCTCACCGAAATGCTCTGATCTCTAGTCTAGACTCGTAGACCATGCTTTGAGAACCACTGACCTAAGTAACCTAAAAAAACTGTACTTCTCAAGCTGCTGAAAGTATAAAGGAAGAAAAGCTTACTCACTGCTAGAATTTGGTTTCAGAGATAGTTAATTACAGCATTTGGAGATGTGTCATTCATCCATCGCTGGTCAGAGTGAGGGTCAACCGTTTTTACTAAGTCATTTATTATCTCATTCTATAATTACTAGTCTCTAATCACCTAATTCTGTTTTACCAGCTTGTGTGAGCGGAGTGTTACTCTTCTATCCTCTGCATCGAAGCCCTAAAATAAACCTATAATGCTCGCGATCATCTTTCATTCTGTTGCATTTCAAAATTCTTCTGCTCCTGATTTTCTGATTATTTCTGTTTTTCCTGGCTATAGAATCATAGAATTACAGTCTTTCAGAACTAAAAGTGATTTTAGGAATTATTTAATCCTCTGTTTTGCTTAATTGAAACTTGAGAACAGGAAAGATTATACAATTTGCCAAAGGCTCGCAGCCAGTTAGTGGCAGAATTACACTCAGCCTTGAGGGCCTAACCCTTGACCTGAAGATTTCAGGGAGACCCGTGAGGCTCTGGCTCTACCAGAGGGCAGAGCCCAATCTCACCTGATCTGAGAGATTAAGATACAGCTGCCTGGCTTCAGAAATGCCCCAGCGGAGGGAGCCACAGTGTAAGGTAGAATTTGGGCAGCCCACTCAAGACGGGGTGGAGAGAGGAGGATGAAATTAGAGTTGAGGGCATTTGGCAGAAGGTGAACTCTAGGGATGAACGAGAGTAGAAGGAGTTTACTGATCATAAACAAAACTGGATGTCTTCAAACACCAAAATATTTATCCAGACACTAGATTATGTATTTTGCCAAAATCTCTACTTTGGTGAGTTTTATTTGTTTGTTTTTGGTGACTGTGTCCAACTTTGCTGAAAGTGCTGAACATGAAAGGACACATGTTGGCTGCTCTGGTGAGAATGGATGGGGAGCGGACAGGTGCAGGCAGGGAGCCCAATCTCCAGTCAAGAGGTGATGCAGGCTTAGGTGGACACTTGCAGCAACCACAGAGAGGATACAAAAGGCGCATGGCAGCAAAAATGGGGGAGGAACCCTGGAGACAGGGGAGCACCTGCAGGATAGGGATGGGGGTTGTTGGTGATCTTGTTTTCTTTTTAAATGTTCCTTTTTTCCCCCTTGGTACATGCTGTTTTATTAAAAAAAAGAGTAAAGTCAAAATTGCTTTACTGGATCTGAATCTGGAATGACTTTCTGGCTACTTTTAAAAAATGGATTACCTTTTATTTGAAACAATTCAAATTTATAGAAAAGTTGCAGAAATAGTGCAAAGGACTTTGATACACTCTTCACTCAGGTTCACCAATCGTTAACATTTGCCATGTTTGCACTTTCTCTTATGTGTATTTTATAGACATAAAAATTATATATTCTTTCTGAGTCATTCGAGAGCTCATAGTTTTTTACTCCTAAATGCTTAAGTGTGTATTTCCCAAAAACAGGACATCCATTTATACAACCATGTACGAATCTCAAAATCAGGGAACTTTACATCAATACATGGTTAATATCCAATCTATAGACCTTGTGTGAATTTCACATTTTGGTCCCAGGAATGTCCTAGACTGCAATTTTTTTCTTCTGATCTGAGATCCAATCCAGAATCACATGTTGCATTTTGTTTTCATGTCTCTTTGGTTTTCTTTGATCTGGATCAGTTTTTGCCTTCCATGAGTACCATTTTTAAAGGATATAGCCCGATTATTTGTGGAATGTTTCTCAATTGGGATTTACGCACGATTTCCTCATGACTGCTTTTTTCAAGGAGTCCTTCCTGAGAACAACTGCAGCCTTCTCAGGGCATCCTATTAAGAGACACATTTTGTGGGGCGCCTGGGTAGCGCAGTCGTTAAAGCGGCTGACTTCGGCTCAGGGCGTGATCCCGGCGTACCGAGATCGAGTCCCACATCAGGCTCTTCCGCTATGAGCCTGCTTCTTCCTCTCCCACTCCCCCTGCTGTGTTCCCTCTCTCGCTGGCTGTCTCTCTGTCACATAAATAAATAAAATCTTTAAAAAAAAAAAAAAAAGAGACACATTTTGTGGTTTGTTACAATAGTTGAAAAAGTTGATTACTGGTGATATTAACTTTAGGGTAATAACATGTATTTCAAATCAAATAGTGGATTTTTTTTTTTCTTCAGCTCAGTGTAGTGTCATTATTGAAAAACAGTTTTGGATTTTTTTTTTTAAATGACATGTGCTCCCATTTAATCCATATTCAAGTTGGGCATATCTACAGAAATGGGATGTGAATATACTGCAGTACCAGGCTGAGTCTTACCATGGCGAAAATTCAGATGAGGGAAATGTTTCAGGTATAAGGGAATGTTGACCTAAGCAGGAATGTTGTTAGCTTCTGCAAGTGTATAGTTTCTAGGGAATGATTTGGATACAAATATTTTTCACATCTGTTGACTAAATCTAAGCACCAAATGTAAATTATAGCATTCAGGGAATATTATATATACCTGTGAGCTTCTCCTTGAATGACTTCCTTGGTTCAATTAAAAATGAACAGATTTAGATTGATGGCCTTACAATATTTTGATCTATGGTGGGGAGATCACATTGTTATTCCTAATTGTGGCTATAAAGGAAAAGGACCTGTTTCTCTGGATCGATAATGAAAATTCATAAAGATTTTGGGTTTGGGGATGAAATAGGCTTTATTTGTAGGAATCCATTTAGAAGCTACTCAGTATTGGAAAATTGGTCTTAAAAGATGTTGATGGAATAATGCTTGACTTTTCTTTTTTTTTATTAAAGATTTTATTCATTTATTCGACAGAGATAGAGACGGCCAGTGAGAGAGGGAACACAAGCAGGGGGAGTGGGAGAGGAAGAAGCGGGCTTCCCAGAGGAGCAGGGAGCCCGATGTGGGGCTTGATCCCAGGACCCTGGGATCACGCCCTGAGCCAAAGGCAGACACTTAATGACTGAGCCACCCAGGAACCCCTAATGCTTGACTTTTCTACAAAACAAAGCAATTTTGTTTCTGTGTTTCTGGTTTCTGTGTTTCTGGTTTCTGTGGCATCTTTGTTTTTGAATGACTCTTGTCGGAATGTGGGTTGCCTGTTACTCGTGGTTCTGTTAAGCACAGCGAAGGGTGGTTTGTTTTAATAAAAGTTTTAGCCATAGCTGAAGTACTACGGGTTTAGAAAGAACAGCTAAAATGCTTACTGGAGAGTGAACCCTGCAATTCTTTACTTTGGGTGTAGACTGATTCTTGCTCAAGTAAATCAGATTTACTAGTCATTCTCTATTCCCAAGAACAGCAAGAAGAAAAGGTAGAGGGAGGGAAAGTGGATGGAAATAGGATCCCCGGAACACTAGCACTCAGGGCTTAGATTGTGCATTATAGAGTCTGGCTGAGATAATTACCGATTTGCACTGCTCTGAACCCAATTCTTTAGAACGTCATATACAGCTCAGCAGGATGAAACTGCAATGCTGCCTGAGGGTGAAAACCGTAGCGGCTCTATGCTGCCATCTGCTGGTGGATTTCTGTACTGACTCCTCCAGTGAGTCCTAGACTCCACTGCCCCTGAGCCCTTGGCCGGCCCACCGACCGAAGTGCAAAAATCGGGAAGTTTGGCCTGTTTGTCCATTATGTGCCGCAGGAACTTCTCTATTCTTCTGGTGTTCTTTTTTCCTTTGTGGAAATATATACCTTCTCCCGTTAGATACCTTGGTGCCCTTTGTACCGTCTCTCCTTTTCCCGTGAGTTCAGGAACAAGAGCAAGAACAACTAACATTTATGGAGTCCTTCCTAGCTAACAGGCTCACTAATTGCTTTGTAAATATTATTTTATTTAATCGTGGAAAAAGAACACATGAGGTACAGAGAATTATCATCCCATTTTACAGATGAGAAAACATAATAATGGCTGAGCTCATGTTGGATCCTTGGCCTATCTGTCTAGAGACTGAACCCTTCATCTGTGCATAGCCTTCACACCTGTGTGTGAAATTGAGTAGAATATTACCTGTTCTGTGGACATTTTGCTCGGTCTTCTTTCTAATTGTGGAATGAAAGATTTATCTCTTATGAAAATATGTCAAGCATTAGAGAGCAGTTTGCAAAAATATTTGGGGGAGGTAGGGAGCCATTAACTAGTGCTCCTTAAATTTGGAGCCACGTTTCTGAGGTGGCTGGCTGATCCAGTCTGGAGAAAATGGAGTGACTTAATAATTGTGAAAGTCAAATGGGATAATACATATGAATTGAATTAGAATCTTCTATACCAAAATTTATTATTATGTTATAGTGTTAGATTCCCAGTTAGTGTCACATGTGACCAAAGCAATGTATTTAGTAAAGGTGTAAATATTTATTTTGTGATGCATTTGAGTTGAGTACAACTTCTTTGATTTAGAGAATAAAAACTCTATCTGATTGAATTGAAGGCAGATTATTTTTTAGAATATGAATGAATATTACATATTTTGTATTTTTTTAGTATAGACTTTAATAAAACATATTAGTTAATCAACCAACCCTTCATCCACCCTCTCAGTACAGACTCTTATTAAATTTAAGAAGATGACATTGTACTAGTCACCATGTTTCCAAGAATTTCTGTCTGGTCTGGTTTTTAAAAAGGCAAAATATCCATAATTTAAATACAGACTTTAATATTTTACATTATATTAAATATTCAACATTTTCTCATTAAAATGTAGACCTTAAACTTGTGCAAATGGTAGGTATTTCATAAATACTCCCTCCCTGAGCACTCTGGTGTTCCTGAACCTATTTCCATCTACTTTTGATTTGTGAGGATCACAGAAGGGGATCCAGAGCTGTATACAACCTGTAGATTCAGCCTTGTTTGGCGATATCTGACAGACCTTCCAGAGATGAACTAACACGAGATACTAAGGAGGACATCAGAAAGAGTTTTCTTGAAGAGACCTGGTACACATACAAGATTCTTTCAAGCTTTAGAATGAGAAAGGAGGGGAGATAATGGCAAAGTCAAGGCCAATGGCAAACACAAGACCACAACATCTACATCTCTGTAAGCTGCTGAGCACGGCCAGCAGGACTGTGTGGGGCCCACATAGATGTGGGGGTACCAACTGGAGTGGGAGGCATTGTCTTTGCTTGGACCAACAATGGTGAAAACGTGTTGGAGAATGGAACAAAGCAAAAGCACCGAGCCAGATACTGTAGTTTGGGTACTTGCAAAGCCATTCCCAGTGTCCTTTCCCTTCCTCTACTATATGGCTTGAAAAGCTTACACACTCATCTTTCCAGATTTCCCTGAAGGAAGAGATTTCCATGTGAGCTAGTCCTGAGTCATGAGGTGTTCATGGAAGCCATTAGATTGGGCTACCAGGAAAGACTTTGAAAAAGACAATTCGGGCAGGAGTGCTCCCTCAGCCCTTTGCCATTCTTCCTCCTTTCTCTTTCCTGGTTGGAACCAGCCCTCGATGCTTATGGCTATATATATTTTTGAATGTAGAGACACCTATTTGTGTGTGTGTGTGTGTGTGTGTGTGTGTGTGTGTATTTTGACATCTCTGTATAGAAGGAATCTCCTATTTGCCCTTGAAACATTCCGAACTGATCGAGGCTCCAGGAAGCACCAAGGTGGTGTTGGTTAGTGGCTACCTGGGCCAGCCTGCTAGGGGGAGTGGGAACCAGGGATGTGAGAGGCAATGGCAAGAATGATGGTGGGAGAGCTGGCGAATGCCAAGTGTACATAAGCCTTGGTAGGTAAGTGCTGGGCTGGGGTTCCTGAGTTTCTGCAAGCAGGGTGGGAGGCGGGACAGAGAACTCCACTTCGAATTTCTTCCTGGTGATTCCTTTGTTCTCATCAGCTGGCGAAGCCTGAGGAAATAGGTTGCAAATGTATCGGTGTTCAGATTCTTGGATTTCAATGTATCAATTTGCTGATTTTTTACAAACATCTCCAATGTGCTTCACAGTTCATTGGCTCAAGGTTTCACAAACTTTTCTATTAAGGGGCACATAGTAAATGTTTTAAACTCTGCAGGCCATTCAGTCTCTGGGACACCTACTCAATGCTCCCATTGGTGCACGAAAGTGACCACTGACAATATATACACAGAGGAGTACAGCTATGTTCCAATAAACTTTATTTACAAAAATAGGCGGTGGGCTGGATTTGATCTGAGAGCTCTAGTTTGTCGACCCTTTGCTCTAGATCTCAGAGTGGCAGAAAAGATCAGGGTTCTCTTCAGATACATTTACATGTCACTTTAAATTATTTTTACACCGTTAACTTATACTGCAAAAGTCATTTGCTTCAACGAGATTTTTCTCAGGATTTCCCCTGTAAAAGTTGAATGACGTAGAGCAGATTTTCTGGGCCAGTCGCCTTTCTGAGGCATAAGCCTCTCCTGGCCGTGTTTCTGAAAGTATGTTCTGCAGGACATCAGTTCCATTCGATATCAAAGAAAGAAAGAAAGGAAGAAAGAGAGGAAGGGAGGGAGGGAGGGAGGGAGGGAGGGAGGGAGGAAGGAAGGAAGGAAGGAAGGAAGGAAGGAAGGAAAAAGAAAAGAGATTAGATTTAAACACATTTGGAAATCACTGAATTTAAAATGTTAAACCAATTTTTCTCTCTCTTATGTTATAACATCTACTCAGCCCCTCAAGTTAGAAATCTGCAGATTATTTCACTATTACTTTAAAATCAAATCTTTCTCCAAGTCCTATTGATTTTACTTCCTAAATATTTTTCCATTCTCTCTCTCTCTCCCTATTCCCCCAGATATTTTATTTCAGGTCATGGCTGCTTTTCATAATCAGTCCCTCCCTAGTCCCAAACCCACCTGCCAGAGTGCTGTGTCAGAATGCAAATCCGACCACGTCAATGTCTTGCTTAAAACCCAATAACAACCCCTCACAGTGACTTTCTAACTCTTTCCCCAGGTGTTAGATGTGCTACAAGAAAAATTCTGCATGAAGCCTTAGATAAATCAATTTAAACAGAGCTCTTTACCTCTCAGAGCTCTTGCTATAAAATGAACATTTTGACTCTTCAAGAAAGAATACGAGTTGCTGCAGTCCCAAATCCAACTGAACATGCATCACCCTTTTTTCCTGAGGACCCTGAGAATGGTGAGTTTTCCCATCAAGCCTTTCGAGAAACACTTCCCCACAGATATTATAAAGAATTTCCATTAATGGGGGTTTGCTCAACTCTATATCCCCAGTCTAAGCATTAGTTTCTCTTTAATGCTGTCCACAACTATTTTTTCTTAGGGAGACTGTCTCCTTTCCCCTTGCGACGTAGGCTCAGCATGTGGGGAAAAGTTAGGTCCGAGGGTCAGAGAGACTGGCCTTGGAATTTCAGCTACTCCCTGGATGTATGAGTTCTGGTAAGTTTCTTCCATTTCTCTGAGTCTCTTTTTCTTCCTCATTAAACTCGAAATCAACCCTACCTCCTATGAACATTTTGATTAAATGATACACCATCTATAAGGTAAAAATCTTAGGGACTGTACTGGTCAATAAATGTGGTTGCTGCTTGTGCTTGGACTATCGGGATCACAGCAGGAACGCCACGGAATTGACTGGTTCAGCTCCCATTTGAATAATAACTAAGTCTCTTGGGAACAAGGAAGGATTCTGAGAAAATCTTATGCAACTAACAGAGTATGAGCCATACTCTGCCCCTCGGAACTAACAAGCAGGTTTCAGGTGGCCCTTCCTTCAAGAGTGGTCCACGTGATTCCCTCTGCTGTATGTGTGTGCTCCACAACGTCACAGATGCCCTCTTGTAAAGGCTCCAATGATGCATTTAGTTGTGCATCCTTTGCCTTTTGTATTAAATAATGTGAACATACGTGGTCCTTGCCTTGTGTCAAAACTGCTTCCCCTCCCCTGAATTTATTCACAGAACAAGTGGCAGTGTTTTCTGTTTATGAACGAATAGCATCCTGGACGTTGGAAGTATGCTATCCACTAATTTTTATTCTTTAAAATCTTAATTAAAGGTATTTAGGAAAAAACACTGTAAGTTTTAAGGAAAATATGAACAAAGTGTGATTTTTTTTTAAAAGATTTTATTTCTTTATTTTTGAGGGCTAGAGAGCGAGCAGCAGTGGGGGAGAGAGAGGCAGAGGCTGAGGGAGAAGACGACTCCCTGCTGAGCAGGGAGCCCGAGGCAGAGCTTGATCCCACAACCCTGAGATCATGACCTGAGCCAAGGACAGACGCTTAACTGACTGAGCCACCCAGGTGCCCAAAGTGTGATGTATTTAAAAATGGGCATGGAGGGGCACCTAGGTGGCTCTGTCAGTTAAGTGTCTGTATTTAGCTCAGGTCTTGATCCCCGGGTCCTAGGATGGAGCCCTGCATCGGGCTGCCTTCTCAGTGGGGAGTCAGCGTCTCGCTCTCCCTCTGCTTCTCTCCCCCGCTCCTGCTCACTCTCTCTCTCTCAAATAAAGAAAAAAATCTTTTTCAAAAAATGGGCATGGAATATTTATTGAGGATATATGAAGTTTTCCTAAATATGGATATGTTTAAAATTACCTAGAAAAATACTTGATAAAATATGTGATGGACAAAGCAAGAAATTACGTAGGACAATTTCTAGGAACAATTTAAAAATGAGAAATCTCTGAAGCTTTCACGTCTCTGTTATGCTCCATTTTCTCAGTAGATGGCACCCTTCTACCTTCAAAGCTTTTATTTACACTAAGGTGTAAAGGGCTGACCATCCATTATAATAATAACTAAATCTTCTTTGGGACTTCCCTAATTACATTCATACAGCCTTGCGGTACCTGCAGTACCTTACACATACAGAGGATTGCATGGTTAAGCCAATGTTTTAAATACAGTAAGGAAATTTATTCCCACACTTTTGTATATTTGCAAAGTTCCATTTTTCCACTCATCTCCTGGCAATTTACAACTACGCTCTCAAATATTGTCTTCTTTCCAATATTGTAACTTCACGCTAGGACGTTTACTCTAGGCAGGTGACCCAAGCACGATTTTATCAAGAAGAGTAAGCCATTCCTTTTCTCATTCACTCATTTATTCAGTCAACAGTTATTTATCCGATACCCACTACATTCCAAACACCACTAAGTTCAAAGGAGGCAAAGATACATGAATGACTGTCTTTGCCTTTAAAGAGCCCAAACTTATTTGGAGGAGATAGAGAGGAACAATTATATTGTGTACACAGTGATCAATATTACAATGTTAGAGAAATGCAGTTAGTATAGGACCCCAGAGAAAGTGCACCAAACCCAGTCTGCAGGAGGGAGTCTGAGAGAGCTCCCTGGGATTATTAACATTAGCTAAGCCAAGTCTTTTTTCTTTTTAATTTATTTATTTGAGAGAGAGCACGCTAGAGAGAGAGAGAGCTCACAAGCAGGGGGAGCAGCAGGCAGAAGGAGAAACAGGCAGAGGGAGACGCAGACTCCTCACTGAGCGGGGAGCCCGATGCGGGTCTCTATCCCAGGACCCTGGGATCATGACCTGGGCTAAAGGCAGACGATCAACCAACTGAGCCACCCAGGTGCCCCTAGCTAAGCCAAGTCTTAAGGGGCGTTAGCTCAGCAAATATCAGGGCAGAGCTATGTTCTACGTAGGGAGAATTATAGAATGGAGGTAAGGCGCAGTGTGTGTGTGTGTGTGTGTGTGTACTTGTCAGAGCAGCTCAACCTTAAATACTGCCAGTGGGTCATCATCTTCCTTGCACATTAGATGCACTTGGGCTTTAAAACTACCAGTTTTGGGACACTTGGGTGGTTCAGTCCGTTAAGCATCTGCCTTTGACTCAGGTCATGATCCCAGGGTCCTAGAATCGAGCCCCACTTTAGGGGGGTCCTTGCTCAGCGGGGAGTCTGCTTTTCCTTCTGCCTGTCGCTGCCCCTCCTTGTTCTCTTTCTCTCTGACAAATAAATAAAAAGAATCTTAAAAAAAGGAAATTCTGGTCTTCATTCCCACATAATCTTTATTTTGTCTGGAGATGCCTGGGTACTGCTGCTAAAAAAAAAAAAAAAAGAACAAGAAAAGAAAAAAAAAAAAAAAAAAAAAACATGTCCGAGATGATTTTCACAAGCCTCAGGCTGGGAAACAGTTTTTGTTGGTGAGTGAGTGAGTAACAAGAATTGAGCTTGGTGGTAGACAGAGGTTTTCACATTTTATACTAGGGAAACTTGATAAATACGTAGGTCCTGGGCCCCCTTCCAGGAAATTCAACAGTTTCCAAATGGATCTGATAAAACTGGTCAGAAAGTCACATTTGAGAACCACTGGAACACACCAGGGGAACTGTTGAGCGTCACGCTAAGGTGCTCCTGTTGTCCATGTGGTACCCACTAATGAAGTTTTATTTTGCTTTGTTCTGTCTTGTTAGTTTGTTTGTTGCAAGAGACTGAGATGGTTTTGGAATTGCTTTTGAGAGGAGCCAGTCCAGCGGTCCTGTGGGAAGGATGGTATGATCCAGACAGGGAGATAATTAGGAGCACTCTTGTACAACGTCAGGTGAGTGGACGGGAGTCCGATCTAGGGTGGTGGCAGTTAAGGACAGGGGTGTGGGCAGTGTGGGTGACAGTGGGGATGCCAGGGATACTTAGGATGCCATACTGTCATGACCTGAAGATTAGTAGGGGCTAAAGAAAAGGACAGGACTAGATTAAGATCTTTAGGAGCCCTAAGTATTAAAAACGATTACATTGCCTGACTGTACATATTGTTAGAAAATCCATAATGAACCATATAATGAGCACAAGAAAATTCAGCAAAGTTCTGCTTTTAATTTTTCCTATAGTAAGTTTTTTTGTTTTGTGCAATTTCAAATACTGAATTCTTTCCAATTTTTTTTTTTCCTGGTGTTCCTCAGTTATTGACACCTTGAACACTTAGTAGATCTGACTATTGGGAAATTCAGCAAGTGCTACTGGGGAGAGAGGGGGAAATAAGGATGGGAAATAGGTAGAGAGAGGGAGAGAGCGCTCTTCCTCTTCTTTTTTCTTTTTTAGACTTTATTTATTTATCAGAGAAAGAAAGAGAGAGAGAGAATAAACAGGGGGTAGTGTCAGACAGAGGGAGAAGCAGGCTCCCCGCCAAGCAGGAAGCCCAACTAGGGACTCAATCCCAGAACCCTGGGATCATGACCTAAGCCAAAGTCAGACGCCTAACTGACTGAGTCACCCAGGTGCCCTCTTTCTCTTCTTATAAGGAAACCAGTCCTATCATGGGGGCTCGGCCCTTGAGACCTACTTAACTCCCAGAAGCCCCACCTCCAAATACTATAACAATGGGGGATAGGATTTCAACATATGAATTTCGGAAGGACTCACACATATGTCCAAATGGCTCGAGTAGTAGGGCTGCTAATGCCACAGCTTATAGAGCTCTGTTGCAGAGCCTTCCTTTCTTCTGTGCCACTGAAAATTCCCAGGCTTCCACAGCACTCAGTAAATGGGTTGGTTGCTAAAACCCTGCAAGGCAGTGAGGGAAGCTTTGTAGGGAAGAGAAAAGGGCTAAGTGAGGTTGTAGGCAGGTAAAGCCTTGCCTTTTCTGGATCCAAGTCGGTGGAGGGGGTACTCTGGAGCTTAAACTCTAACACTGCATTGTCTCCCCTGTACTCTGAATCAAACATACACAGGCCCTGAGGTGGCCCATTCCCTCTGTCCCATCAGGTAGGGAGGAGTCTGGGGAGAAGGTCACAGATTCAAGCTGTTAGTAATCACTTGCAGCAGCTGGGATGGCCTGTGGGGAGTAAGGGAGATCTGAGCATCACCCATGGCATCTGTGACATTCTCATTACAATTTGAAAGACACAGGAAAGAGAAGTAAAAAACAAGAACAACAAAAAACACCCTCAGTCACATTACCCGTGGAGGCAACACCTAAGATATTTCTGGTACATGTCCATCCATAAGGTCTTCTCCAAATGATTTTAAATTGTTTTAAATTTTATTTTATATAGTTTGGATTATGCACAATTTGTTATCCTATTTTTGAAAGCCTTGTATTAGTTGTTAGGAGCACTTCTCACTAATCCTCATAAGAGTTTTAGAGACACAATTTTTAATGCAATACATTTAGACATTT
This sequence comes from Ursus arctos, assembly GCF_023065955.2. Taxonomy (NCBI): domain Eukaryota; kingdom Metazoa; phylum Chordata; class Mammalia; order Carnivora; family Ursidae; genus Ursus; species Ursus arctos. The sequence continues at coordinate 15,759,088 of NW_026623078.1, forward strand.
CTTATCACAATGAAAAGTTAAATTCAAGAGCAAGTAGCAAGCTCTGATTTCATAGGATATTTTCAAAACCCAGGGTCTGGCTAGGGCGTGTTATGGGTTGGTAACTACCACTGGTCGGGTGTGAGCAGAGAACATGGATGCTGTGCTGGTGGGCAGGAGCATAAATGGCAGGACATGCTGGGTCCGTGCACAGAAAACCTTATGTTCTCTGGTGACGAGTCTGTAATGATTGCAAAGGGACTATATAATACCAGGATCCAAAAATTCAAATGTTTACCTAAGATGGCAGATAACACAAATAGATGAGCAGTGGGCCAAGAGAAACATACATGCTCGAGGAGGGAATATTGCTAACGCTCATTGCCACACAACACCTTCTGATTAATTAAGCTAAAATCCAGAATTGGGTATGTGTGCAAGTAAAATCTGAGTTTTAAAGATGGGCCCATTTTCTTCAGACAGAATTGAGGGCAAAATCAGCAATGAGCGATGGCTGTCCTTTGTCCTGTTTGCACTAAGTTTTGTGCTGCTTGGGAATAGGCAGAGACAGAATGTGCTTCTCATACTCAGAGGCCAGCCTCAGGTGACGTTACATCTGACACATTAAGTGATAAAATTGTACAATAACAACCTCTAGCTGCCTGATTTCTTAATCTCACTCCTCCTTTCTGCATTTCAAATCGTTCTTACTCTGGTTTCTACCCTCATCTCAGTTTCAAACAAGCCTCGTGGCCTGGCCATGCAACTTGCCTTGGGAGTCTCAACAAGGAAAATCTCTATTAAAAAGACAACCTCTTTGGCCAATTCCAAGCTCTATTGATTTCTTCTAAAAAAAAAATGTAGATGTTAAAATAAATACAAAAGAATCAACTCCTAATAAAGGTAATATAGGCGTAGAAGAAAGAGCTGGATTCAGTATCCTTTATAATACAGAAGAAGGAAAAACAATCATAGAAATGAGATTTAGAATTAATAAAAGAATATTATCAATGATATATGCTTTATGAGAATGGAAAACTTGAATGAAATGGCTGCATTCCTAGAAAGAAATACAAGGACAAAATTGATGCAAGAGGAAATAGGGAACTTGGATCAACCAATAAGAACTAAATATATGGAAATGATGGCCAAAGATCCTCCCGCTCAAAACCCGCCAGCCCATGCACTTTTATGAGTACAGTTTATAGAATTTTCGAGGAAAAGCTAATTCTGGTTTTATGCAAGTTATATTAGAAAATTGAAAAACACATTTATGATCTTAGTAAAAGTAACTTTTGGAAAATTAGGAAAGCAAGGAAACTTTCTTCACTTGACAAATTTTATATGCCAAAGGATTTCACATTTATTGAACTTTAAGTATTTAAGTATATGAAATTTATACTTATCAAAGAAGCTTTATACACATTCCTTTTAAAAGGAATATAAAGTTTTTTTTTTTCGGCTATAAGGAAGGTTTTTATATTTATCTATGTGGACTCGTTAGCCTTTTACTCTTAATTAGATTTTTAATCTTAACTAGAATGGCTTTCCTTTCTCTAAGGCTCTATTTGAATTTTCTCATGTTTTTCTTCTAGTACTTTTGTGTTTTTAATTAAATTTTCTTATCTTTTTCTTAAGAATTGAATTTTCTGATATTTTTCTTCTGGTACATTTAAATCTTTTATTTATTTGCAGTTTATTCTACTATAGTGTAAGGTATTCTATTTGTTTTCCTGTTGTTCCAATGCCATTCATTAAGAAGACCATCTTTCCACCACTCTGCTGGAGAGCCCTTTCTTATTTTGGACCACTTAAAATTCCTAGCCTTCACACCACTCAATAAATGGGTTGGTTGCTCAATATAAAAATAAAATCCAGTTAGATTTTTAAATGAGCTTTTATAAACTGGCTGTAAAACTTTTGTGGAGGAATTAAGGTCTAAGTTCCATGAGAATCTGCCAACCTTAAAAAGAATGCATCAAGGACTTATCTACCAGATATGAGGGCAACTACAGACTTAACCACTTTTGCTGATTTCTTTTACTTTCTTTTCTAGTTGCAAGCATTTTATGGTTCCATTTTATCTTCTTTAAGCTTTAGGTTTAAACTGTTCTTCTCTTTTTTGGTTTCATAAAGTGGAAGCTCAGGTTATTGACTTGAGAGCTTTCTTCTTTTTCTGATGGATACATGTAAGGATGTAAATTTCCCTTTAAGCACCACTTTTGCTGCATTCCATACATTTTGATAAGTTGTATTTTCATTTTCATTTAGTTAAAAATATTTTTAAGTTTCTCTTTAGACTTCTTTGACTAGTGGCTTATTTAGAAATGTGTTGTTTAATTTTCAAATATTTGGGGACTTTGCAGATATTTTTCTGTTATTGAGTTCTAGTTTAATTCCATTTTGGTCAGAGTACATACTTTATATGTTTTTCATTCTTGTAAATTCATTATGATGTGTGTGATAGTCCAATATGTGGTCTATCTTGGTGGATGTTCCAAGATAGAGATGGGCTTGAGAAGAAAATATATTCTGCTGTTATTGGATGGTGTGTTCTATAAATGCCAGTTAGATCAATTGATAGTGCTATCTGGATGATCTGTAACCTTACTGATTTTCTATATGCTTTATCTATGCACTTATTGATGAAAGGGTATTGAAGCCCTAACTCTAATAGCAGATTTGTCTATTTCTCCTCTCAGCTCTATCAGTTTTTGCCTTATGTATTTTGATTCTCTGTTGTTAGATGCGTACATATTTAAGACTGTTTGTTACGTCTTCAAAGAGAATTGACCCTTTTATCATTAAGTAGTGTTTCTTTTTATCCCTGATAAACCTCCTTGTTCTGAAGTCTGCTTTGTTTGAAATTAACATAGCTACTCGGCTTTCTTTTGATTGGTGTTAGAATGACATATCTTTATCCCTTTACTTTTATCCCGAGTCTTTAGAGTTGAAGTGTATTTATTGTAATATATAGTTGAATCCTGTGTTGTTGTTGTTTTAATCCACCTTGACAATCTCTGTCTTTTAATTGGTGTATTTAACCACTCACATTTAAAGTGATTATTTATGTAGATGAATAAAGCATTTTCTACTTATTGCATTTGTCATTTGTTTTTTGTTTCTTCCATCTTTTTCTGCCTTCTCTGGTTTAGCTGAACATTTTATATAATTCTATTTTATCATCTCTTAGTGTGTCAATTATACTTCTTAAAACATTTTAATGGTTGCTCTAGAGTTCACAATATATAGTTTTGATTAATCTGAGTCGACCTTTAAATAACACCACACAGTTTTATGTGGCATTCAACCCCTCCCAACTCTCTTCCTTTCTCACCTCTTCTTTGATCTCCAGACTTGCCTCTGGTTTGCCATAGCTTGCATGTCCTGGATTGCAATTCCTTTGTTATTCCCAAACAAACACATTTGGCTGGTAAAATAATGGGTTGTTCTACTTTTAAGGTTGACATTACTTGGTGCCAGAGAAATAGGATCCAGAAAAGACCTCAACAGCTCCAAGGCTGGTGATCAAACACTTGCCGGTACCCACTGAGGCCATTGAGCTCACTGCTTTGTCCCTGACCCTGGAGTTTGAGGGTATGTTTTCAAGCTCTACTCTCTTTGTGTTTGGAGTTCTCTAGGCTATATTTAGGGATCTGTTCAAAGGCTTTGTCCTTTTTGTTTTCATGAAGTCTTTTTCCCTTCTGGGGAGTACTTGTTTGTTTTTGTGAACCTCTGGTTTTGAGTAATGGCAACTTAACAAGAGATAATTTAAATTTTCAATGGCCATTATGGGGGACTTCCTATCTTTTTTTTTTAAGATTTTATTTATTTGAGAGAGACAGCCTGCAAGAGAAAGCAAAGCAAGAGCACAAGGGAGGAGCAGAGGGAGAAGCAGAAGCAGGCTCCCTGCTCAGCAGGGAGCCAGAAGCAGGACTCATTCCGGGAGCCTGGGATCATGACCTGAGTCAATGGTAGGCACTTAAGCAACTAAGCCACCAAAGCACCCTGGGAACTTTCTATCTTGCCAAACTTGTTTTTCTCAAAACTAAATTAGAAAGCTACATCTCCAAAATTGCAAGACAAAGAGAATGGGATACCTATTTTAAATGGGATACCAGGTATTTCATGCCAATTAAGTAGGTGCTTTCATTAAAATAGTTTCATTGAAAGATTCATGGCAAAAGGCCCATGAAAAAGTAAAGAGATAAAAGATATCTTACACAAAAAATTGTAAGACTGACCTATAAGACTGATGTAATTCCCCTTTACTTTCTTTGAGTACTCAATCTAGTACTGAATATTGTCTAGAATTGCCTTTCCATTCTGAAGAGACTATTAAATGGTTACCTTTTGAAATAAGAACACCCAACGCAATGGGTGATTCTCTTCAGGTATTTTTCAATCCTTGGTCAAAGGCCAAACTAGGAGCCATAGTTAAAGAATTTCTTAAACCAAGCAAGATCCTTGCAAGTTTTTGTAAACCGATTACCTACGGAGCCTAGTCCTGAGAAGAAAATAAAATTTCACATTGTTCCTTCCTTTCCAAATCCAGGACAATTTATTATTGATACTCTCTCTCCCAGGGATAACAATGGCTTTCTTGTTTGCCTCATTTTACAAACATGGCTTGGCTTTCTGCCTGCCTGGGATGTGCAGGTTGTCAGTCCTTTTGGCCATGTTTGGGAGTGACTCTCGATTGAAGATGATGTCTTTTATATCCTCCTTGAGGATGTTTCTTGGGTGCATAGAGTTGTTTAATGCTGCCAGAAATGTGTATTGTTTGTCCCAGTCACAACATGGCAAGACATTTGGAAGGATTTAATGATCAGAAATTTGGTCAGATTGGAAACTGGTATTCAGAGCCTGATAGAATTTTGTTTTTAGGTTTTCTTCTCTAAGCTAAATGTACTCAGAGAGAAAGAAAAGCATATTAACAGGTGAATGGTGGATGGGTGTTCCAATCCTTTGATATCATTTAGATAGCAACTGAATTCTTCCATGAATTAAAAATGGCTGTACTTGTACAAATTTAGTCTTTGCAAGACCAGAGGTGTGGCTCCAGAAACAATTTGAAGTCCGCTAATCCTGTTTACCAATCCCCACACCTCTACCATTCATCCCAAAAGGCTTGTACATATTGTCTTAAGGGGACCAAAATCTTTCATGTTTTCCCCATGTGCCTTTTAGGCGTCAAGATTCTACCCAGGGTTATCTCCAGAACTCTTATCTGGACCATCTCTTTGACATGCAAATTTCAAGGAGGTAATTTTTATCAGAAGGAGAAGAAAAGGAGGAAAGTTATTTGAATAGGCCCAATTTCTTCTATAACTAGTGAACTTTGTATTATTATAACTAATTCATAGCAGTAATTCTAACATGGGAACTTTAAGATCTCTGCTTGCATCTGTCTGTATGTTCATGTGAGTCTCTATATAGGTGGATGTGTAGATGTGCAGTATTTTTTACCTCCAGATGGTAGTGCCAAAATTAATTTTTAAAACAGATCTATTTAATTGGCATAAAGAACGCTAAGCACTTAAATAAATTCTTAGAAATATAATAGAAACTTAATCCAAATGAATTTCAGGTTCACGTGATTTAGGGAAAAAATTCAGTATTAAAGCTACTTTAAGCTTGTTGGTTTAATTAAAACAGGCATGTTTTTAGAGTTTTCAGCAGTAAATATAATACTTTTATTCTACGCAGGCTTACTAAAGGTTAAGTGAGTTCATGTTATCTCTTAGAAATTTGTGAGCAAAAAAGATAATTTAAGATGATGGTTAGCTGTTTAATATCTCATGATATTTTCATGACTAATCTAAACGTAGTTATTAAGAACATTTATTATTAAATAGATGCAAGATAAAAGTTTATAAATGAACTTTTCAGCATTATTGACGTCTACTTAAATAGTTTATCCAAATCTTTTTGGTAACTTAAAACCTCAGAATTTTGATAAGTTAAATTAGATGATGGATAGTCATTAAATATCTAGATCGTTTCCAAATAAAATACTGAAACATTAATCATGAACAGAGTTTTATCTACTTTTGGCTTCTTATGACAAAGAAACTAAAAGATAATTTGGATGTGTTAGTGCTACATTATAAAATTGAAAAAAGCATATACTCTAAGAAATTATAAAATGTGTTAATAAATTTGCCAATCTAAAAAAGGCTGATGTAACAGGAAGTTTATCATTGTTTACTTCTTAGTTTTCACTGGAAATTAAGGTTTAAAGGGTTAAGAATTCTAATAAATGATGCGCACTTGGTGACCTTTCTAAGTCATTGGCAGTGCAGGTTGGGGGAGCCTGAGCAGGGGGTTCTGGGTTGAGATGCTTCAAAGTCTTGTTTAAAAAGTTTGGATCCCCATGAAGCCCTACTATACTCAAATTTACAAGATTTGGGTAGGAATGGGGCTGATGGACTTCATCATTTATAAAATTGGAAGTGCTGATAAAAGAAGTAAAGCTTTGAAAGCCTTGAGTCCTGCACCGGCTCATGGTCATCATTAACTAGCTTTACTTGTAGTGCACACCAGATGGATCATCAGTTTGGCTGTACATCTCAGCAAGCTCTATTAGATGGCAATATGGAGCATCGCTGTACACTTGTAGACATGTTGTTTCCTTCCTGGCATGAATAAATGTGCCTGTGAGGTGCAAAAAAACCAAACCCTAATAAATGTAATTAAGGCTCCTGGAAATAATAGGGGAAACATCTAATGCAAGGAAAGCAGGATGTGTGTTTTCAGTAAGACAAGGTATGATGACTAGAGATGCATTCTTGTTGAGGGAAAAGAAAGTAATTTTGTCCTAATGTGGGACTGTTTAGAGAAGAAAGACACAGGACAAAATCTGAGTGTAAAAAAACAAAACAAAACAAAAAACACCAAAAAAAAAAAAAAAGAAAGAAAAGAAAAAACTCGTAGAAGTTTTGTGGAAAGGGGCACCTGGGTGGCTCAGGAGTTAAGTGTCTGCCTTTGGCTCAGGGAGTGATCCCAGCGTTCTGGGATCAAGGCCTGCATCGGGCTCCTCCACTGGGAGCCTGCTTCTTCCTCTCTCACTCCCCCTGCTTGTGTTCCCTCTCTCGCTGGCTGTCTCTCTCTGTCAAATAAATAAATAAAATCTTAAAAAACCAAAACAACTTTAAAAAAAAAGAAGTTTTGTGGAAAGAAGTCTTGGGAAAGAAATTTCATGTGTGGTCAAGCTAAATGAACTTCAAGGTTTAAAAAAACAACAACCTTTGACATCGATAGCATACTTATATAAAACCAAAACTTAATTTTCTTTCACCTAATGGAAGGACAACTTTTCTTGAATTGTTGGTCACCTTTTAATAAGAAATTGTAAACAGGGTTTTCCTTCCCTTTTAAGTGAAGTTTTTATCAAAAGAGTTTTCTCTATTTGTTGTCTGAATCGGGTCTTTGATTGCCTAAAATCTAGTAGAACTCACAATATTGAAAGAGCAAAGTTTTGCTCAGAACTATGTAATCTTCTATATTTGCCCATGAAGTCTTTAGTTGTCACTATGGTTAAATGGATACCTAAGTATTGTTTTGCAGTGACCTATGATGCTATTTGACCAAGTGTTTTAAAACTTTTTGACATTTTGGACAAACTTCCCCCAAATCAAATTCTAAATACAGTCTTTTCTAGTCAAACTGAAGTTTGGATATTCCAGAGGGTCCCTGGAGCATCTCAAAAGATTTGTTCTCTCTTCTTATAAAAAGGGAGATGTTAAACTAATTAGACTATTTTGCTATGTCAAATTATATGGGAAGCACTGTCGAATAAGGAGTCGAATACTAAGCCTTCTTTATGTTTTATTTGTGTAGGTACATGTTATAAGCATTTCAGAAATTGTGTGAAATTCTTGGAAATCTGATATGTCTTAGTATAATGTTATCAGTCATAACTCTAATTATTATCTTCAAATGTTGCATGTTACAGAAATAAGCAAATTTTCTTGTCAATTCCATTACACTGAACTCTCATCAGATGTTTAAAAATAAGCATCTTTAAGTCTTTTCACATGTAGTTACTGCTTTACTCTGAAGCTTTTACATGTGTTCCTGCAAAAGTATCTGATCTTTGAAGAGATTCATGGAGATGACTTTTTTGACAAATACAGGTTCCTGATAACTTTAAGATCATAAAACTGGACAGGGTAAGAATTTCCAGAACTAGTGGACAAACTAGACTCAAGCTGAACAAGTACTAATTATAGAGGACTAAAAGAACTAAGGAGGGTGATTATAATTACTATGACCCTTTGAAATACTGTTGCTTCCTTGATGTTTTTTTTTTTTTCAGATTAAGGAATCCTTTTTCTTAAGTTATCTATGACTTACAGCAATTTGATAAAGTCTATCTTTGTAAAGAAAGATGAAAGCATTTATTTTTTCTCCCTACCTGATCCTTCTGGAATTTGGAAACTCTTGAGTGTTCTTTTCATGACATTATAGTTATTTTGCATAAGGTCAAAAAAAATCTGTTTTCCTTATAACAGGACACAATTGGAGACTCTGGCTATATTGCCAAGGCTTTGACTGGAATGGTGTTGCAGGTAAATCTGATGGCCAGTCCTTGGTGTGACTTCTGGGCCTCAGAGCCTATGACAATTCAGTCTGAGACTCCTTATGAAAAGTTCCAGCAAAACAGTCTTAAAAAGAACCTCATGGTCAGTCATTATTTTTGCTACACACATGTGAATAACCAGGGCAATTTTGATGCAAATAAATTAGTTTTACTGTGATTATCTTTGGTAAAATATGGGGATACTTAGAGAAAAAATGTGTTTGCACCTTTTTCTATATTAGATTCTAATCCCATTAATTGTATTTGAGGTTTTGTTATACACCTGTAAACTGAACTGGATCCAGAACTCTTCTAGTTTCTTCAAATAGCTGGTTATGGCTCTTCAAACTAACGTTTCCAGGTTTGTCCCACGCTTCTGATTTGGAATCACTAAGAACAAAGACTGCTCCTAAATCTCCTTGGAGGGGACTACTCCAGGTCTTTCTCATTACTGAGATGGCAGCCAAACTTCAGGGACTTGAGCCTTGACTACACATCTCACACCCAAAGAAGGATCTGACTGACATTCGCTCTTGTGCAAATGCCAGTGGCCTCCAAATCAAACTGACGAGGAAGACAATAATCTGACATCAAGTTAGACTGCTTCCTCCCAATTTGAAGGATCAGGACTTCCTACTTTAACTAAACATAAATCCTTTATTCTTTTCTTTATATCCTTACTCTGGCATTGGCCTGGGAATTGAACATCATTATCCGTATCTCCCAGGCCATTGTTAAGAGGGGTAACCTTTCTGACTGTTGGACTTGTCACCAGAAACTCTTATCTGTTCATGATGCCAAAGATCCCTTGGCCTTACCTGTAACCAATTTCTCCTATGATCTGCTCCCCTGCACTCAAGGGAAATACAAAAGGGCTAACTTCTCATCACAAGGTTTTTCAAAAAGACGCCTTTCGGGTGGAATGGTACCTCCCTCACGGAGTATCATCCAAATGCCTCTGATCCATGGCTTGAAAAGGTCAATCAGGAAATTCCAGCTAACGGATCTATCAATAACCGACCTTAGCTGGAGTCCTCTGGACTCCGCCTGGTTTCAGTTTTTGTCTGTGGTGGACAGCACTACCTGTGGGCATAAGAATGTTTAGATAACTGGTGAATTGAAGGTCAGTATTTATTGGGATGTTTAACTGTCCTTGTCAACATCCATAATAAATCAGAAGCCTCCAACTGGTTTCCCTCATTAAACCTTCATAACTGTCTTAAACAGGAAGTTCCAGGAAGTACAGATGACTGTGGGTTTGCCTTCACCAGGAGAGCCTTTCTCCCCTAGCTTGGAGTAAGTGTCAATGAAAGATGATCAGAAATCTCTCCCTAACATTAAGAGTGCTAGCTGATTCCACAGCCAAAGCAGTAGCAGCTGAAAAGTGATCACTTGACTCATTGGCTAAAGTAGTCGTAGACAACTGTATAGTCCTCGATTACCTCGATTATAGTCTACTTGCTAGATAAGAAAGTGTTTGTGTAATAGCAAATCTTACCTGTTGCACCTGGATAAATGCGTCTGGAGAGGTAGAAATTCAATTACACAAAATCAGGGAACAAATCCATTGGTCATAATAAATTTCACCTAATGACACCTTGTTTTTTTGTTGTTTTTTGGTTTTTTTTTTAACCTATTTAGCTAGTTACCTTCAGGTTTGGGCTCCTGGCTAGAACCATCATACAAGCTGCATTTGTCATAGTACTTTTGATTCCGCTTTACATAATTATTTTAAAATCTTGTACCCGCTGCCTGCCAAACCTTTGAAGAAATGACATACCCAATAGGGTGATGCTTCCAGATGATCTCTAACATTTATTACCTTGATAAGATATAGCCTTTATATAAGAAGTACCTGAAAGAGGGAGCCTGGGTGGCTCAGTTGGTTAAGTGTCTGCCTTCAGCTCAGGTCATAATCCTGGGGTCCTGGGATCGAGTCCCACCCCGAGTGGGGCTCCCTGCATGTGGGGCTCCCTGCTCAACAAGGAGCCTGCTTCGCCCTCCCCTTCCCCATTCCCCCCATTTGTGCTCTCTCTCTCTCTAACCCTCTCTTTCTCTTATAAATAAAATCTTAAAAAAAAAAAAAGAAGTACCTGAAAGTTCTCTTTCCTAACCTTCCTTTTTACTCAAATGTGGCCTTATGTGTTTTCCAGCTGCTATGTACTTTCCCTCCAACATGGGACATGACAACAAAGAAATGTTCTTCCTGGCACAGAGGGGAAAATAACTAAATATGGAAAAACTGACTCTTAATCAAGGATGCTTTCAGAGAATCATCTTGATCAAAAGGGAGAAATGTGAAACTCATTAAAGGAAACCTCATTTAAAATGGAGGCAGGAGGGGCGCCTGGGTGGCGCAGTCGTTATGCGTCTGCCTTCGGCTCAGGGCGTGATCCCGGCGTTCTGGGATCGAGCCCCACATCAGGCTCCTCCGCTAGGAGCCTGCTTCTTCCTCTCCCACTCCCCCTGCTTGTGTACCCTCTCCCGCTGGCTGTCTCTGTCAAATAAATAAATAAAATCTTAAAAAAAAAAAAATGAGGCAGGAGGCCAGAAAGGGGAGCTCTTATGCCCTACCACTTGTCAGTCACACATCCCAATGGGAAAAGATGTACCTTGCATTACTAGCAGACAGGAGCCCACTTTACTACTCTAGCCAGAAGACTCCTGACCCAGCAACAAGCTCAGCCAGTAAGAAAATACCACAACTCAACCAATGAGAAACCACCAGAGCCTAGAACTCTCACTTGCCTCCAATGGATTTCATTCAAAGCAGTCCCTTCCAACTTTCCCCTTTTTTTAGAAAGTAACCTTATTCTCTTTGAACTCTGGACTTTATGGTTTGCCATACCATGTCCTGAATTGCAATTTCTCTGCTATTCCTGAATAAGCCAATTTTTCTGGTAAAATAACTGACTGTTTCACTTTTAAGGTCGACAGGTCTTAGTCACACAAGACTTTCCCCACTTTAGAAGGCAGTTTTAAGTCCAGGTTGTTACCTGTGCTTCTGAGCCACTGGCTATAAATTGGAGGTTCCCAAGACCCTTTCCTCCAGTTTGATTAATATGCATGAATGGCTCAAAGAACTCAGAGAATCGCTTACTCATGCTTGTCAGTTTATTATAAACGATATGGATGGATAGCGAGGCGAAGAGGTACATAAAGCCCCGAAGTCTCCCAAGTGCAGGAGCTTCTGTCCTCATGGAACTGGAGTGCGCTATCCTGCAAGCAGGTAGAAGCATTCACCAACATGGAAAATCTCTGAGGCCTGTCTTCTTGTGTTTTAAAGGAGGCTTCATTATACAGGCATGATTGATTACATCATTGGCCATTGGCAATTGATTAAACCCCCAGTCCCTCTTCATTCCCTGGATGTTGGGGTGTGAGTCTGAAAGTTCCAACCCTCTAGTCATGGTTGGTTCCCCTGGCAACCAGCCCCCATTCCTAGGGGCTTTCCAAAAGTCCCTTATTAACATGACCCAGGTGTGGTGGAAAGAGGGAAAAGGCCTGTTAGATGGATAACAAGCATGTTCTCTACTTTTCCCATCAGAGCCCTTAATATAGGAATCATAGTTATTTTAAATTCTCTGCCTGATAATTTGGACATCTCTGTTATATCTGAGTGGTACTTTCTCTTCAGACTGTGTTTTTTCTTGATATCTGGCATGCTCTGTAAGCTTTTGTAGAAAGCTGAGCATATTTTACTGGGTCATAGAAACTGGGGTAAATAGGCTTTTGGTGTGAGAGTTGATGTTAATCTGGCTAGGAGCTGGGCTGTGTTTAATGTCCTCTGTGGCTGTAAGCGCCAAAGGCTTCAAATCCCACTAGGGTCTTTGTTTCTGTCTCCGCTGTAATCTTTGGGTTTCCCTAAGTATTTCTTTTCAGAGAGAGAGACTGTGTCTTGCAGCCCTGTAATCTGTTGTTATGCTGGGTCTCTGTTTGTGTGTTGTACGGAGTAGGGAGAAGGGCAGCATTCTATAAACTTCTGATTAGACCTCAGCCTTCTAGTAGACTTAATTCTCAATGCCGTAACCTTCACGAATGTTCATCCAGCAGTAACAATTCCACTTCTCACAGTGAAATACTAAAATACCTTTCATATACAGGTTAGAAAATGTTAATATAAATGTAAGATAAAGAGATCTCAAGTTCCCACACACATTGCCACAAACTGGAAGTTCAAGGTCAGAATTTAGTTAGGGGACATAGTAGAGACAGGTATTTATTTTATTATTATTATTTTTTAAGATTTTATTTGTCAGAGAGAAAGAGAAAGAGTGCACACGAGCAGGAGGAGGGGAAGGCAGAGGGAGAAGCAGGTTCCCTGCTGAGCAAGGAGCCTGATGTGGGACTTGATCCCAGGACCCTGGGATCATGACATGAGCTGAAGGCAGACGCTTAATCAACTGAGCCACCCAGGCATCTCTAGAGACAGGTGTTTATTGAGTATATAACAAACCCTACATTAGGCATTTTATAACTTCCACCTCAATCCCTACAACAGTCATATAAGGATTTATAGTCATTGGCAGAATTGGAAAAGGGTTTCAGAAAGTTCAAATCACTTGACCTAAGTTGCATAGCTAAACTGATTTGAATCCCCAGCTGTGACTTGGGAGAGCCTGTGACCATGATGACGAATGCCCATTTTCCCACTCTTACAGTTATTAGATGGAGTCATGGCTGCTGTAGGAAAGACTACAATCCCCAGGCTCACTTGGATCTGACCTATAACGTTTGAAGAGAGTGTTGTGTGGCTGCTTCTAGAAATATTCTTAAAAGGCAAACTGGTGCTTTTGTTTCTTTTGTCTTTGTCCCTTCCTACATCTGCTGCTTGGAGAGTGGCCATGACGGTGGCCATCTTGCTGATAATAATGGTGGCCACACTCCTGGGCTCAGCTGGGTGAGGGCTATCAGTAGCCCAGGTCCCTGGAACTTCACAGAGCAGAACCAACGTAGAAGACATGGTTCACCTACCTCTGGACTTCCACACAACAGAAAGTACACATTTATAGTTCTTAAATCACTGTTCTTAAATCTAGTCCATGATACACACCGAAATCTGGCAGTTCCTGTTTGGCAGTGGAAACATTTGGTTCAAATGACCTTATTTTACCTTAAAAGCTTTATCACCCACTGAATAAGATTGTAGCATGAGGAGAAAAGGTTAAGACAAATTCAGAGTTTTGCTGTGGCTTGAATGTATCTGCTGCTTTAAACAGAATCTCATGGATTTAAACTCAGGTTGGAGAGTGCCCATGTGCAAGCAAGCAGAGGTGGTGGGAGGCCCTCCCCACCTGTAAGCTTGACTGACTGAGAGGGTGGCAGTCTGGAGCCTTGGATGGTTGGAACGCCAACACCCTCTATGATAGGAAGCCCTTGACAGTGTGGGTTAAAGGCAACGGTTTCAGCAGAAGTAACGTTGTGGTCCCAAGCCTTTTTCCAGCACTTTCTTTCCATTAAGGGTTGTCTGCCAGCCATGGGATCCAGCACAGCGGCAAATGAGGAATGGTGGGTGCGGCCTCTCCTCTAAACCTTTGTTTCAGATGGTCCCAAGAAAGTCTCCCCTAAATGGAGAAAGAGAAAGAAAAAGGCAGGCATGGGAAGAGCATAGATACCAGTAACGGAACATTCTTCAGTCTTGAAGCGTTATCCAGGCAAGATTGTTGGCAGTGGTTTAAATGCCCAGTGAGCGGGATGAGACACATGTACCAGAAGCCCACTGAGTTATTGAGTGAATTGTATTAAAGCAAACAGGCTGGGTTTGAAACAGTCTGTAATTCTCCACACCTCCAGTTTGAGGCTATATAATCTGTGCAGTCTTGAGAAAAGGGTATTGTCTGCAAAGTTTACCTCAGATGTGGCCAGGGAAAACATTAAATAACGAAGAGTCCTCCAGGGCCTTGCAGGGCAAGGAGACACTTCACAGAGTAGAACCAGGCAGCACCACCTGATAAAAGGAGCTCTGCTGATTCCTGCTCAGCAGGATTCCGCCACTAGGAGCCGCTGCCATGTTTCTTCTGCCCCCTGCTGTTTTTAAACGGAAGATTCTTTTTTTCTCTTTTTTCTTTTGTTGTTTCCTTTCTTTTCTCTCCCTCTCTTTCTAATCATGGCTATACTGCTTCTCATGCACCACTGTATATTGAGTGTGATGGGGGTAAATGGCTTTCCTTTTACTGCCTTGGTCATCCGGCCATCAAGAGGAAATCTGAACTTTACCAGGCACGCAGTGACCGCGCAGGGATTTGAGGTGGCCTCGTCTGTGGGTCCTGTCTGCTAAGAAGAGTATACATAGAAATTTGGGAAGGTACTACTGCAGAAACTGTAAGTTGACACCCACCACCTGTTTTTATCTTTTTTACAGTAATAGAACCCTTGATCTTTGGCTGGCTTGTGGCAGTGCAAAATAGAGACCACGCTCAGCATCATTTGCTGGTGGGTCTAGTCATGGGACTAATTCTGGCTAATAGGACATGGTGTTTGTGAGGTGTGCAATGTCTATGGATTGTTTCTAAAAGATGTAGAGGTAGCTTCTGTCCTCTGGATTCTTGCAGGCTGGAATCTGGGCATAATGGCTGAGGTTTCAGTGGTCACTATAGACTGTGCTCATTAGTGACATTTGGACTATAAGCCAGGCCTAGCAAATGCACCCAGGAGCTTGGGTCCCTGGTACACGGAGCACCCTATTAACCTGAACCTTAAACATCAGAGAGAAATACACCTGCCACTTTCAGTCCTCTTTACATTGGGTTTACCCCAACTGAATGCAATCCTTACTAACAGACTGAACAAGCCTTGATCCACATAAAGTGGTAAGAGCCAGAACTAACTCATCAGCAGTGAGGACTGGGAGGAAAACCTGCTGGTGATGGTGGGGAAGCAGAGTAGCCTGGATTTGATTACTAATTGGATGGGAGGTGAGAGATGAAGGTGAACAGAAGGAGAGCATTGCGCCTGGGGTTTCTGGTCTGGATGGCTTGGTCGGAGCCCAGGATGAGGAGCCATGAATGTGGTTAGAAGTCCCAGGGGTGGGGGGTGATCTACACATTGAGGAATCCAAGGACAGAAACTTGAAGAACATTAATAATTTGAGGAGTGGGCAGCAGAAGAGGCCAGTAGGCAGATGATACCAAGAACAAGAACAGAGAGGTTGATAATATCAATCCTAAGAAGTAAAATAAGATGTTGAGTGAAATCCCCAGGGATCTTTTCAGAGAACTCGATGTGACCCGTTGGAGGTGGAAGCTGGGTGGCCTAGGAACCAATGTGAGGAGAGGAGATGGACAAATTCCTCTAGGCTGCATTTTAGATGATGTTACTAATGAAAAGAGAGTAACTGCCACAGCGGGATGGAGGATTTTGTAAAGTTAATTTCTTTTGGTTAGTTTTCAGTTTCACACAGTGTTTAGTGTACTTATAGGATGCAGGGAGCAACTCGAGGTGGAGGGGTTGAGGAGTGAGAGAGGGTGCCTCTAAGAAAGCCCTGGAGGGCCCTGGGATGAGGGCACAGGCCACAGGGTCAGCCAGAGCAGGGAGGTGGAGGCAGAAAGAAATGCCTCTGAAGATACTGGTTTGGGTTGCTGAGGGAGTTTGTCCTTGTCAGCTTCAATTTTCTTGGTGACGTAAGAGAGGTTACCCGTGGGAAAGAGTGGGTGATGGGACGGGTTGTGGTGAACTTGAGAAGAAAGAAGCACCGAAAGGCCACCATGGGGAAGAAAAGGAGCCAAGGGGGACAGTTCTGCCTGGCTTCAAGTGGAGGCCCCATGGGCTATCAAGGCTAACCTCTGGAAACTGCAAGGATGAAGACAATGTGAGGCCAACCAGTGAAGCTCAAGCCTTGAAGCCAGAACTGAGGACACTGAGCGGAGGAGTCTAACCTCCACCATCACTGCTTTAGTTCACGCTGGCCCACAGGAAAGGGGTCCAGGTGTGAGCATGCTCACAGTTACCATCCTACAAGCAGCCTCCCCAAGGGCTGAACACCAATGATTGGTGCGCTTGTTACTGGTTTGGTCTCGAAGTTGATAGCAAATTTAAGAGGGAAAAAAAAAAGGAATCCAGGCCACAAATGGGTTATCTCTGGCTCAGCCATGCCCTACTCGCTGACAGCAAAGGGAAATTTTTCAGCAGCTGGGGAGGGAAATGAGATGGGGTTGTTTGAATAAACCCCAGACAGGCCACTATACACTATACTACTGGCCTCTTCTGCTGCCCACTCCTCAAATTATTAATGTTCTTCAAGTTTCTGTCCTTGGATTCCTCAATGTGTAGATCATCCCCCCACCCCTGGGACTTCTAACCATGTCCATGAAGGTGCTTACACCGCCATAAGAGCTCTTCACAGAACAGCTCTGCATAGGACATCTTGCCTCACATCAGCTCTTGTTTGCTGGCCCAAATTCTTGGTCATGTTTCAAGTGCTGACTCTCAGAGGTTGGAATTAGGGTTTTTTGTTTTTTGCATTTTTGTTTGTTTGTTTCCAAGCATCTAATTCACTCTAACCTCTAAGATTCCAGATGATTTCATTTCACAAATCATGACCACCTCAGCAGTAGGACACTGAGGAGTGTAAAGACCATGTATGGGCTGGATTTCCTTTTCTATCTTGGACTGTTTATATTTCCCCAAATTCGTGAAGCCCTAAACCCACAATGTGGTGGTGTTTGGAGATGGGGCTTTGGCGAGGAAATTAGGGATATATCCAATCATGTGAGTGGGGCCCTCATGATAGGATTAGTGACCTTACAGGAAAAGGAAGAGGGAGACCTCCCTCTCTGCGCCCACACACAGAAGAAGGGCCCATGTGAAGACACAGTGAGAAGAGGTTGTCTGTAAGCCAGGGAGAGAGCTCTTACCAGAAACAAAATTAGCTGGCATCTTGATTTTGGACTTTCCAGCCTCCAAAATTGTGAGGCAATACATTTTTGTTTTCTCAGCTCCCCAGTCTGTGGTATTTTGTCGAGGCAGCCTGAGCTAATACTGCAATACCATGTAAAAACCAAACAAATAGAACAAGGGCATTACCACACATTTGTACCCAGCCAAACTCCTTCTAATGCCAAGAATTCTTCTCAGCTCTTGAGCAGCGGGGTGACTCCTGGAGTCCAGATCATGTCATCCGGGACAGCAGAGGGACCAGTCCAGAGGTATAGCTCTCGTCCTAGGCTTTCCACGTCTCAAGGCTTGCTTAGGTGTCAGGCTCTTGATCATGGCTTCATTAGGATGAAATTTCAAATGGAAATTTGAATGGTATGAAACAGATGTGGAGAGCACTTGCTCCCCTTATATGAAGTCACCTTGTTGTAGATTACCCTCTAGAACCCTGTAATTTACATGTGGTCTCTTCTCATAGGAGCTTTTCAAGTACATCCGAATTTGTTTAGACAATTTCATGGGTACTGTAAAACCACAATTGAATTTCAGGCCTTTGTAGCCGTCCAGCCAAGATGCACTCCAATTAGGAAAAAATTGCTGTTAATGTTGTTACGACGTGGTGGCTGCCCACTGCTCCCCAGACCTTTGTTCTCCGAAATCCCTCGAGTCTCTTCTTTATTCTTCAGCTAAATAGACAGGCCCCTAGAATCTACGCTTTTGGAATTGTAATAGAGGAGCAATATTGTGCCTCTCTCTTAATTAACCTTGTTAACCAAGGATTTGGAACATTAGCTGGTTAGGCTAAGAGGGCCTTTTGAGCTGCTCGGTACACGTCTGCAGTTGAGTAGGATGTCACTCTTATGAAGTAAAATGCCTTTTATTCTTCCTCATACACCAAATACCTTTATTATTCTTCGAGTAATGGTGTGATATTCTTGTTTAGTGAAATAAGGTGTGTAAAGGGCGTAGCTTCGTGCCAGGCACAATAAAACCTCGGCTATTGCTTTTTTTTTAATAGTATTTTTTTATTATATTATGTTAGTCACCATACAGTACATCCCTGGTTTTTGATGTAAAGTTCAATGATTCATTAGTTGCGTATAACAGCCAGTGCACCATGCAATACGTGCCCTCCTTACTACCCATCACCAGCCTATCCCATTCCCCCACCCCCCTCCCCTCTGAGACCCCCAGTTTGTTTCTCAGAGTCCATAGTCTGTCATGCTTCATGCATCAGCTATTGCTTTTATCATTATAAAACAAGTTGTTTGTTTGTTTTTTTTCCCTCTTTTTTGGAGGCTTTCTGCATGGAAAGGAAATACAGGGACAGAGTTGTCAGAATCATTCAGGCAGCTCAAGATAAATCAGTCCACAGTGGATTCCAGATTCCACATTCCCTGAGACCATTGCCTTCCTAAGAGCATCTTACCCCCAAGATATTCACGACTTGTTTCTTTTGACTCTCACAGAGTCTTCTGAGGTACTTCTCATCCTTTCCTGCTTCCCACACAAAAGAAGGTAAGAGACAAAGGCTGCTGTTTTTCTCACAAGGCAGATGCCCCTCCCATCCTGGGAAGGAGTTCCAGGGATATGGTAATTAACATATTTTTCTTAATCTTCCTTTTATAGTTAATCTCCAAATCATGAAAGCAGTTGGCCAGTTCATTAAACTGTAAGAATACAATAGATCTGAAATGAAGGCAGCACAGATGAATGCCAATGCATAGAAATTCTGTGGAAAAATACAACACGAATCCCAACCTGAAATATTAAATTAAACATCTGAAATTAACCGCATGAATATGTTTTCCGGTCCAATAAGCAGCAGTTCATCTAACTCAGTAGAATGTCATTTTCCAAGTAAGAAGCAACAATTTTTTGATCTCTTCTAGGAAAAAAAAATATCCTCCTATATAGAATTTGGTCTAAAATCACTGCCTACTAAATTCATTCAGGGAATGTGCAGGACACAGTGGCCCCCGATGTACCCTGAGCAGGACTGGTATTTAGTCTGTGAGTGCCCATGGCATGTAGAATGGAGCATTTGTATGGCTGGCTTTTGAAAGAAGGACATGGGATGCTGGTGTGTCTTACATCAGGTGGCCCAGTTTCAAAAAGGCCAAGGCTGAGAGCAAGGTGATAGGGAACCCTGAGCTCTGTGTCATCTGTATAGAAGGCATTCAAGCAAAATATGCATCCATCCTCTTCACCTCCCACTGTGCCCTGATGCAGGTTCAGGCAAAGCCCCGTGTTCCATTTGGGCCATGTCCCCAATGACCAAAGTGAAGGTCAGTTCATGAGAGACAGGATTCTTTTTCTTACACATGGCTGCACACAGAAATGACAAAAACGGGCTATATTTTTTTAATTAAAAAAAAAAAAAAACAACCAAAAAGCAGATAGGAACATTATTTTCAAAGGCAGTGTTTGAAAATACTAGTCCAGAGAGCAGAAAAAGAATGATACGTGTAGTTTCCAGATACATTGTTGGACAAAAATGCTTTTCTTCATTGAAATCAGGATTATGGAATGTTGGGTATCAGATGCTCTCAGCCATTGAGTTGGTCTTTAGTTTTTCTTGTTCTTGCCAACAAAGCCATCCATTACATTAAAGATGCCCATATAGCCAGCCAGCAGCATTGACACCTTGACAGGCAAGATACTAAAGAGAACACAAGAGAGGTTTTCTTGGTGAGTATCATGAAAGCACCTTTACCAACTCAGCCGAAATGCAGCCTCACTGACTCGTTGCAGATGGAAGTCATTGGCATACACACACATTAGTGTGCATGCTTCAGGGTCACGGGGCTTGTCCGCTATGTGGGAGGACACTGGCCTGGACTCTTTTTATCTCTTCTTGCTTTATTTACCTTTACTCCACTCACTTATCAACTCAGTTTCCAAAGGTTCACTGCACTATGCAATGATTGATGGGAAGCAGTGAAGTCTTGTGGAGTTGGATGAGACTGGCTTGAATCCTAGCTTTGTTGCTCACAATGCCATCCCAGGTCCATTACTTAGCCCTTGAGCCTGTTTCTTCCAGTATCAAATGAAGTCTTCAACCCCTCTTTCTGGGACTCCTGTGGGGATTAGATAGTTCCCCAGACCTTTGGCAAGACCCAATTAGGACTGCTCATCTTCTCTATCCCTGCTCACCCTTCCCAACAGAGCACAGACTGTGTCAATCCTGTCATTGACATTGCAGAGGAAGGAGAGGCACAGTAAACCTAAGACTTGTCCTCAGGGTTGGGTAAAGGAAAGGACACTGAGCTCACTGCCCAGCTGTGGGCTCCCCAGGATGTCATATGTTACCTTTTGCCATGACCCCTCCCCTGAACAACACACTGAACATTGGCACTCAATTTGCCTCCCATTCTGGGATTTCTCTTTCTTGCTTTATGTTTCTTCCTAGCTCTTATGATTACCCAGGATGCCTTTTCTTTTACTTAATTTTTTTGTCTGTTTGTTCCCTACCACCCATAAGAAGAAAATTTCCATGAGGGCAGGGACTCTTGTGTCTTTCCTTCTTTGCTGTAACCCCAGATCCCAGGACGATCAGCAATCTGTGGTGCACTTTAGGCACTCTCTGATGCTTACTAATGAATATTTGAGGGAATGTGTGATGTCATTCCCTTTACCGAACTTCTTCATGTTTCCAAATGCTTCTCAGGAACTATGTAGATCTGTCGGGGTCCAGAACTAATATCTTATAAAAGTAAATATAACCTCTATGATCATTCAAAAACATTAGAAATATTAAGCCCTATGTTCTTTACAGTGGGCATTACTATACCACATACTTCCATTGATTAGTCAACAGATAGCCACTGTCCTGTGAACACCCACGCTGTCCTATAAATTTCGTGATGTTCACTAATCTATAAGCTCTAATGAGCATTGACTTCTAAGTCATAAACAAGAAAACTGGCTGGGAGAATAAAGGGCATTTTCAGAGTCACAGACTTAGTAAACAGCAGGATCATAACCCCAGATTTCAAAGTGCTTGTCAGAGATCCTTTGCCCTGCCTCACACAGCCTGTCGGCCATATCACTCCCGTGCTAGATGAAGCCTGGTCAGTGAAAGGACATAAGAATGATTTCGGTGCGTTGCACAAAGTAGATACAATTAACTGAAAAGGGCATTTCCTTACCCAAGAAGGACAGTGGCTGCCAGCCATACTATCTATGTTCAAATAACTGAAGAACTGTTGTCGAGAAGAATGGAATTGGTCATGGTGCTAGAGGGCAAAGTTAGAGCCAGCGAACGTTAAAACGAGACAGATTTCAACACCACGGAGGGAAGTGGTTCAATAATGGAATGTGCTTCCTTGCAAAGCAGAAACCCTTGGGGAAGGGGGTGTGGTATAATTAGATGACCTGTTACAGTCCAGAAAACGAATGGAGATAGTGGGAATCTGCAACTGCTCAGTGATTTGGCATCACCATTCCTAGAACTGGGTCCCATGTTCACAGACTGCAGCTGATGGTCTCAGCACTAAAATCCAATGGGGAGCAGAGAGGGTAAGCAAAGATGCTCTACGGTGCTTTCAAGAGGTGGTTGGTTATCTTTCCAGTCCTGCGCCCCCAACTTTTTTAACCCTCTTATACTTCAAATTCATCCCCTATTGCCAGTTTTACCCATACCACAACTTTCTGAAATGTCTCGCTTACTCTCTGCCCTTGACTCTGGGGATCTGTACTTGAGCAAGCGTGGACACAATATCTGTTCCAATGTGATTATTCTAGGATGCCCACAAGAAAGACCATCTGTCCTAAAAAAAATCACTTCAATCTGTCCACAGATCATTCAGCAAATCCACTTCTCTCTGACAATAATGCAATACTAAGGTCGCTGGAGGGATCCAATTCCATCTTCCAGAGTCACGGGAAGCCCTGCAACTATGCAAATTTGAGATCGTGTCAGCAAACAGGCACAAGGAAGGGATCAAAGTGCATTCATTTAACAGATATTTTTAAAGTGACTCCTCCTGGTAGGAGAATAAGTTGTGGACTGGCTCATTAGAGAAGTAACAGGAAGCTGATATTGTTACCTTTTCAATAACATCACGAAGTATATAAACCTTGGCACATTTAAGTATACTTTCTCTTGCAGGATGGCATCTACTGTCTTGTCAGCTACATATTCTGGTTCCAGAATCGGTAACAGAAAAGGACAGCTAAGGAGTAAAAACAAAAAAACAAAAAAACCTCAAGTTAATAAATTACTAAAATAAATCTTACTAATTAGGGATAAAAAAAGGCTGTGAGACATTATCACTTATTTGCCTCTTTCCCTTCCAGGCTTGATCTATTTCTATATTTACTCCTTTATTATCAACATGCTAGTAACAACTTTAATTTGAAATGGCAAATGATGATTCTAATTAATACACCGATGTTACAATATATGCATCTATGTGAAACCATATTAAACAACTTCCTGTCATCTCTGCAAGAAGCAGAATTGGGCATTTGTGCCCATTCCCACCCCCTAAGTGATTTTCAGTCCTGCCCTGGAGTCAGTCAGGGAGGGGGAAGAATGGAGTTTGGTGGCCAGGAGTGCTGGGGAGATGGCTAGCAGATCTGGCTATGCTGTTGTATGAGTTGTTTACAGCCTTGATAAGCCATCCCTGTTAAACTCAATATCTTTTTTTTTAAAGATTTTATTTATTTATTTGACAGAGATAGAGACAGCCAGTGGGAGAGGGAACACAAGCAGGGGGAATGGGAGAGGAAGAAGCAGGCTCATAGCAGAAGAGCCTGATGTGGGGCTCGATCCCATAACGCCGGGATCACGCCCTCAGCCGAAGGCAGACACTTAACCGCTGTGCCACCCAGGCGCCCCTAAACTCAATATCTTAAACACAAACACATTTGAAGAAAGAAACAATTCTGAAATCACTTATAAATCGGGCTGAATCCTAAGAAATACCTTTTTAAACAACGTTAATGAATAGAACAAAATGAAACAGGTGGTCATTTTTAAAAATGTAGTTTCTTTGAAATCAAAGGACATACTTACGCAGTAGAACAACCTTCAAACATTCCAGTTTTTATAAAAAATGGGCACACAATAGTGGTTTTGATCCCATGTAGTTTCTGGACTAGTGTTTCTACAAATACAGATTCAGCAAATCCAAAGGCCGCAAATTTACTTGCACAGTAATCTGAAAAAGGCAAACAACGCTAATGTATATCCTTGAGTTTTTAAATGGCATTACATCAAGGTTTCCTCATAACACAAATACACACAGAGAATGGGACAATGATTTCAGGGTTCTTATTTTGTATGACCTTGGTCTGTGCCCATAGAGGAATCGAGGAATGAGTAGGGAGGAACACCATCACCTAAAGGTCAGTTGACAAAGACCAAGTGCCCTCTGGGAGTTGCAGGGCTTCAGGGAGTCCCCTGTGGGTCACACTTCTAGGCTTTACTTCCACCCTGACGAGCGGTCAGACACTGTGCGAGCTGTTACACAAGGCATGGCACGTGCATGCAGTCCCCGTCCCTAAGAGTTTTAAGACCATCAGGGCAGGGAGACACACAAAAGAAGTAAAATAATAAGGGAGGTAGGAACCAAGCAAGCAAGATCACTATGGGTCATGAAACTCAGATCAAATTTTCTTCCCCTTGCTGGAGAAAAACAGACTTGCGAATGTCAACCTCTACCTCTTACCTGTCTTAAAAATGCAGGGGGTTGTAGGAAGTGGCATCCATGTCAGTTTTAAGCTCTCTGTCTACAATCACACTCACTCCAAGTGATTTCTTCTTGGAGAAGAAATGGCATTTAGGTGAACTCTGACTCTCCTTTTCCTCATGAAAGAGGCAAATGAGCCATCCTTGCTCTGGGGAGAAGCAGCCACAACCACTGGTAAGAGTCAGGTCCCTAGATTGTGGTGGATGAGTAGAGGAAGGGAAGGGGAGAGGGGAGTCCTGAGCAGCTTCTAGGATCCCCTGAGTCATGGGGTATGAATACAGCTCACTGAGCCCCACATCTCTGAAATTCAAATGAGTAGAAACAGCTCAGGACTCAGGCAATCTGCATTCTATATAGCACGCCCACTGATTCTGATGCAGGGGAGCCAAGATCCACACCATAGGAATTACAAAAGTCTTAGACATGTTGCTAAGGTGAACAGGGTATGGGAGAATCTTGTATCTAAGGATGCACAGGAACTGCAAATAGACCTGCAGTTCAGAGACCCGCAAAGTCACAATAAAACCCAGCGAATTCTAAGGATGGAGGAAGGAGAGTCCCACTTATGGGGAGATGTGTGTAGATGGGTAACATTTGGGGTGACTGGTGGTTCTGCAAACCCTATTCCCATAAGTGAGATGAACCATGCTAAGATCACTGCTGGGCATCTTGAGCTGCAAGTCTTCAACCAGTGGGAAAGCAGAGAGGTTAATTTTAGATTTCTTGGGCTGGAGAAACTTTCTCTAAACCTCTAGCAGAAGGAGACCACTTAATGGAAATTTCAAAAGGCAGAGTACTCCTCCTTACCATCCTGATAACAGTGCCAGGGGTCTCCCAGATGGTGACTATGCTAATCACTTGGATAAGAAGAATTTATCAGTAAGCTCTCTCTCTTCCTCTTTTTTTAAGCCCAGGAGATTGCACTAACCTAATGATTCCAAAGTGCATAGTTCAGCTGCATGTAAGCAAATCTGATAGGCAGTTTTGCTGAACCATGTTCTCAACCACTTACCGTATTGAATATGTCTCTTAATTTATAACCCTTTATCATTGGCACATCAAATCAATGGTGATTGTTCAGAGCTAAGTAAGATAAAGTTATAAAACTTTTTGCAACTGCTTAATATTACATTTCTCTTACCTGCCAGTTTATTTACTCCAATTAATCCAGCTGCACTTGAAATGCAAACCAAATGTCCACGCTCGTTAGCGATCATAGCAGGTAGAAAGGATTTATAAGTCTAAGAAGAGCAAGGAAGAACTGTTAACATTTTACACTTTTCTCAGATGTTTATGTGATCGTTGTGATGAAAAGTGTCTTTTAAGCTCATAAAAATACCTGAAGGCACTGGGGTATAAAAATGTAAACATCTGGCAAGTAAGCCTCTTTGTTCAACCTGGTAAATCAGTATTTTCCTGCTAGCAGTTCCAATATTATTAAAAATAATTTATTTAGACTTATATTTTGCTCATATGTGACTTTGAAAAACAATATTCAGACAATAATTTAAGTGGTATCAGAGAATCTTAACTGTGGTAGGCAAAATCCACAAACCAGTAAGAGTACTCTTGGAGATATGATTATTTAGATTTATATTGCCTTTATTCCCCCCATGGATCAAATTTGGATTTCAAATATTTTTGAACATTGTTCACAGGACATGCCACTATTGGCTTCAGTTTAAAAATATCACTTTGCTTTGAAATTCATCTCTACTTCTTTGAATAATGGTTTTTAATTTCAAGCCATATGAGTAGAGAGTATATGTTAGAAAGAAAGGCTGTGTGCTGTGTCTCAGTAGTGTTGAGCACCTTCACCTTTGATGTGGGACCTGGAAAAAGAAGGTAAAGGAGAGAGAAATGAGCTTCGATAGAAGATATGTTCTACAACACAGGAATAATTCATTAAACAGGAATACTTGTAAATTTATATGAATTCATATTTCATGTTTATTTTCAAATTTGAATCATATGAATAAATATGAGAAAAGGGATCTCTTATCAAAGTCAAACAAGGCCGTTGCATGCATCACAATGAATTTCTGAGAGAAACTAACAGTCAGAGAAAGGTGGAAAATCAAAACGAGCCAGCAGCACAGCATAATAAAAAGCTCCCTGAGTTCTGATGGTCAAAGGTGAGTCTCTTTACTTCTCCCTGGGGACACATCCCTTGGGAGCACGGTCACCAGGAGTCCTCCGACCCACTAGCAATTAAGTGCCTATTCCATGCAGGGGCTTAAAGAACATATGCGGACTTGCCCAGAAAGACTGTCCAGAGTGAGAATGATGGGGGCCAGGGACATACCAGCATTCTGGGGACAACTAGAGGAAGAGAGAGAGAAAGGGGAGACCCAGGAGGAAAAAGAACACAGCAGAAGGGGAGATTATTAAAATGAGATGATGGTTTTATCTTCATTCTGGCTGAAGAATCTAACTTCATTCTAATGAAGGGGAGCGATATTTGGGACAAGACAACATAAATCACTTGCAGTAGCTCCTGAAGGGAATCTCCCCATCTTACTCCTGGAAACAATACAGAACACCAACAAAACCACCAGTGCCAGGACACTTTGGTGAAACTAGGGGACAGAAACCAACAAAGTCCAAATAACATTTGAAGGCTCCCATATGAGAGTTGGGCGGGGAGTCTGGGTGGGGAGGTGTAAAGAGGATGGAGGGGAGCTCAGAAGTCTCCAGCAAATACTCCCTCCCAGCAGAGAGCCGCCCAGGGCAGCAGAAGCAGAGAGAGGCAAGGGAGGGCAAGTGCATGGGTGGGGAGGCGAGGCAAGACTGGTTTCGGCAAAAGCTAGGAAAACCCAACTTCTGCAAGGGGCGCATCAAGTTGGAGGTCAGGGCTGTGCCAGTTAATGTCCATGGCACCTGTCCTGTGCCCTTTAATGTCACCCAGGCTACTGGTAGAGACTCTTTTTTCCCTGGTTAGATACTGAGTGAGATGACCGTATGTCTTCATTTGCCCAGAATAGACCTGATTAATGCTTGTTTATGAATAATGCCCTCCTCACTTTCTTTCTTTCTTTCTTTCTTTCTTTCTTTCTTTCTTTCTTTCTTTCTTTCTTTCTTTCTTTCCTTCTTTCTTTTCTTTTCTTTTCTTTTTTTCTTTTCTTTTCTTTCCCCTTATCCACTTTCAAGAGTTCCAGCTTAGGCAAATTGTAAGGTCACCCTGGTCAGGTATACGTGCTGTCATTTCTGTGTAGTCTTGAGCAAATCTTTTAACTCCTCTGATCCCTTATTTCACTGAGCTGTTTCAAGGATTATACAGGAGGTGCCTAGAATAGCACCCAACATAGGTCAGCAATCAATAAATGACAGTAAAACCATGGGACAGTTGTGTCTTTGCAGGATTCCTGAGCAGAGGCTCAGGCAGGTACATAAGTTGGATCAGGGGGGACATCTGGATAGCCCTGGACGCTAAAATTGAGAAGTCCCTGCTTTACTTAGAGGTGAATAAAATTGTAGGAGAACAAGAGGAAGGTACTTCTAAATTCAGAGCAACTTTAGGTTTATTATGAGAAGAAAAAATAATTACCCACAGATGTGCTTTGAAATTCACATCTAAAGCCTTTTCCATCAGGTCATCTGG
Source organism: Ursus arctos (assembly GCF_023065955.2). Classification (NCBI taxonomy): domain Eukaryota; kingdom Metazoa; phylum Chordata; class Mammalia; order Carnivora; family Ursidae; genus Ursus; species Ursus arctos. The sequence goes on from NW_026623078.1 coordinate 15,786,821, forward strand.
GCAATCGAGGAAACTTTTGCCTGTCACAATTCCGGCATTGTTGATTAGGATGGAGACATCGCCAACTTCTTTTTTAACCTGAATTGAATAACAAGAGCAACACTGCCAATGGAGCGATTCTTTACATAATCTAAGTTTAAATTTCTCATAGTTTAAATGCTGCTTATCCTAGTTAACTCAGACAGAACTTACGTGCTCTGCGAACAAAATATGCTTTATTTCCTTTGCTGAGTTTACAGTGCGTCAGAGATCCACATCTGATGCTTTTCTTCTCATTTTGTCCCCCTGTTAGAGCAGTCGGAACTATTCTTATACTCCATGGCTAGTCACTTTGTTTCAGGCTCTGTGTAAGTAGTAGTTTATTTCAATCATTGCAATAGGACATAAGGCATTATAGCTGTGTCATATAAATCAAGACCCAGCACACACCGAGATGGGGTGGAGTAGGAAGACACAGAAGAAGCACAAAACTCCTAAACAGGTTTTACGCACATGGCACAGCTCAGAACCTGTCTGTCCTGCTTGTACGAACTAGCTGGTTTTCTTCTCCCTACCACAGGCTTCTAGGTATTAAGATATGTGAAGGGAGGATCAGAGTAAAGCCCCATTCGCTGCTGAAACACTGGCCAGAGTGTCCTCCATAACTTGTATTTAAGAAATAAAATCTGGGTGGGACCTTAGAGCCTTTCACTTATAGTAAATCTTCAGCTTGTAATCTTGGCTCTTATGGCAGAAATGAGTGCAGGATTTTGCAGGATCGGCGAAAGGAGATGGTGGGGTCCCTTTGCTCCTTCCTGTGTTTGGAATTTCCTTACTGTAATTTGTATCTTTCAGCAGGGGCTCTGTCCCCAGATCAGAGAACCTCTGGTTGCAGCTGCCCTGTGCTGAACAAGGAGCTCACGGCAGTTACATCTCTCACTCTGTGTGTGTGTGTGCGTGTGTGTGTGTGTGTGTGTGTGTGTCCCCTACATGGATGGCACATTCTGGTACAGAGCAGGATGTCTTCCCGAAGCCAGGTGGGAGCTACCACCTCATCCACTGCTGTGGAAGCAATGGGGCTGACGTGTTAGGGATTTATAAGCCAACTAGAGCAGTAATCTAGGGAAAATTTAGGATGAAATAGAGACCAAGGAAACCTCACATTTTGTGGTAGCATTTTCAGATAAAAGCACTGGAAACAAATCTGACTTAAAGTTTTATTTGGAGAATGACTAAAATATTTAGTCAAATTCAAGCTGAATAGTTCCAACTGCTCTAACTGTTAAGGCTAGAAACAACTAGCCCTACCTGAGGCAAAACCAGGTACAGGCTTCCAGTTACGGGATGAAGAAATCACGGGAATAAAAGGCACAGCATGAGGAACATAGCCAGGGGTAGTGCTGTAATTGTGTTGCATGGTTACAGAGGGGAGCTACACCTGTGATGAGTGTAGCCTAGCACACAGAGCTGTTGAATCACCACGATGTACACCTGAAGCTAATAGAACATTGTGTGTCAACTATACTCAAATAAAAAAAAAAAAGAAAAGAAAAGCTGGACAGGGCTGTGGACTGGAAGACAGTAGGACAGTAGCATCAGAGGCTAATGTCCTTGCTCAGAGTCAGGGATGGCAAAGCCAGAAGTTATATCTCAGAGACATAAACAGGTGTATGTATCCACTGCCGCCTCTCACCTTAATAAAGCATGTTATCATATACTTGACAAAATAAACATCAGACTTTAATTTCAAAATGGCACCTGGTTTCATTATTTGTGGCTTGTTTCTTTGCCATATATGGATATTGTATCTTTATATATCATACCTTAAATGTACTGGGCTAAGCATTTTTGATAAGATTTTTCATGTGAATAATCTTCCCTCCTATTGATTTATCTGTTTTGTATAGAGGCTTATCTTTTCCTTTTTTTTTTTTTTTAAAGGATTATCTTGCTCCAAAGTCTGCTTTTGCCCTTTAAATTAAGGTTGAAAGACATCATGAGTATTCAGCCTCTGCCACAATAGGGAAAAAAAGGGATCAGGTTTAACTGTACGCGACTTATATATTTAACTATTACTGACCAATGATAACACAATAAAATGTTCATGAGATGGGAGTGAGCTTGTTTGTATTGTGTTGTTTTGTAAGAGACACAGGGTAGCATCTAAGGGAAAATGCAACAGACTAGTTTTTAAGTAGTTTTCTTTTTTTGCATTCATTATTCTCCTCCTTATAAGAATGTGGCAATAGTGTGTTCAACCCTGGATGACAGGTCTAGTGAGACACTCGCACAAGCTGGGACTACCTGCTCAGGGATTTCTTTACAAACATCCAACCTATAAGAAAAGCCAGAAGACCATGCAAGTCAGTGTCAAACTTTAAACTGTCCAAGATGCCTGACTTGAACTTCCCAATGACTACTCATTAGTGGTGGTGGGCAATAAAGAAAGGTCTGCTTCTACTAATGACCACTGGTTTAAAAGACAAATTGATCCTGAAATTTGATCTTGAACATCAGGAAACAGAAATAATAAACCTCAAGGAATTCTCCTAGATGTCACAAATAGGCTTTTTTCCCCCCTGCTGTTGAACCAACACAGTCAATTGGAGGGATGCCAAGTAAAATTGATTCTGATTTGGCCTGTCTAAGGGATCAGTCATTAAATGTAGTCAGGACAGTTCTACATGCCATGGCATAGCCCTACTCTGGTCATGTGTTTATTGCTTAAAATAATCGCTTATCTAGGATGCCAAGTAGCAAGGCTAGACTTTCTGAACTTAGTGCCAAACTATGATCTAGGGACATGAGCTTTCCAAGTTCTTGGGGTCTGTGGAGATGACACACCATCATACCACTCTGAAAACTTTCGCCTTGATCACTGTTTTCTGGAATACTTTGAAAAAATTCTCTGGTACCTTCCCTCTCTCCAGAAGAAGTTTATGAGTGGAGAGTAGTTTGCTTCCCCTGAATTCCAAAGAACAAATAATCAATTTTTTCAAGACCCATAAATAAGAAAAGCTAAATAATAAGCTGTTAAATATGTACTGTTTGACCATTTCTGAGCTAAACATGTTGGTCAGAACTAAGCCACAGATATGGAGAAGAGGTTATTATTTATAATATATTATTTATAATATATTTTTTATAATTTATAATATATTATATATATTATATATATAATTTATAATATATTATATATTATATATAATATATAATATATAATATATATATAATTTACAATATATTATTTATAATATATTATTTATAAGAAGAGGTTATTATTTATAAAGTGCCTCATATTAGCTTGCTTAATGTTGGATAGTCTTCAGCATTTGAATATGAACCAATTATTGCTTAACAGTGGCTAGAGAAGTTGTTTGCAGTCAGCATGAAGGAATATGCCAGTTGATCAGCGCTTTAAGTGCACAGAGATTCATCTGTGAGGTTGGCCGTAGCAGAGACACACTTACACATTGAGGAAGGTGCTAGGTTGTCAGGTTGGGGTCTCCAGATTGTACCGGGCTGCCTGTGACTGGAGATGGTAGTCACAGATGTATAGAATTTAAAGAGAAATTTCAACAGAAGCTACACACTCACCTGCCAATGACCTGCCAACCTTACCACTAGGAAGCAAGGTGGGAAGCAGCAAGGGGATTCGAGGTGGGGCCTAGAAGCTGTGCGAGAACTTTCCAATGGGGTTGGGCTGCTCTTTGCAGGTCTGTCTGGTTCCTTCCTTCTCAGTAAATTGGGGAATTCTGGGGGCCGCCAAAAAAGTGGCCCAGAAGTGATGTGCAGAGTACTCATGGCGATGGGGGGATAGAGAAAAGCTTTATGAGGGAAAAAGAGGTAGCAAACAAGTATATGCCTCGATGAACCAAAAAAACTCTTACCCTGCATACTGGGGTTTTGATTTCCCGAAAGCCTTCTTTAAACGCGCAACTGTATCATCACCAAAGGAGCAACTGTGATTAAGCATCTTTAGGATGAATGAAATATTCTGATTTTCTTATGATTAAGAGAAATACACATTCAAATGAAAGGCACTGTGGAATGGTAGAAATAGCTGGATTTCAGCTCAGACTGGATACAGGTTCAAGCCCAGGCTTAGTCGTGTGTTAGCTCTGGGACCCCTGAGCAGATTATTCAATATCTCTATGTCTCCTTTCTCCTCCAAGAAGGGGGCCACCCTCTACCTCCTATAAATTAACGGGGGCCGGCACTGTCGATACTGCCTGGTCGGGGCGCTGAGTGTGTACTATGGAGTCTACAGACTCAAGGCTGAGCTGGATCTTTCCTACCTAGGAGCTGTTTCTTAGGGGAGCTACTTACCTCCTTAAGTCTTGGTTTCCTTATTTGTGAAATGGAGATAGTCATGGACCTCACTTTATAGGATTAGGATATAATAGAGATGGGGTGCTTCGTGAGGTGTATGGTATACAGTGACAACTCAAAAATCCTAATTCCCAGTCCCCAATACTTTCTAAATTAAAGGGATGTGGGAGTAGGCAAATCTGCACTGAGCAAAGCAAAGAGACCGAGAAACGGATGCCCAAGAGTGTATCCGCATACAGTGTTTACTACCCGCAGAGAACAGGTGGACGCAAGATCTACCTGTTCGGCCACTCTGTATATGTCTTCCCTTTGGCTGCAGTCGCAAGTGTAGGCATAGACCCTTGTGGCTCCAACTTCCCGCGCCATCCTGCACGTGTCCTCGTTCCCCTCCTTGTTGATATCCCAGAGAACCAGCACAGAGCCAAGGCGGGCAAATCTGACGGCCAAGAGCCTTCCCAGTCCACTCCCGGCGCCAGTGATGAGCACAATTTCACCAGCAACATTCTTCCGTGGTTTGGGGATGATGGTGAACATCATAGCCTCCAGAAAAGCAATACCTGATTTTCCTAAGAAAACAATCAATTCCTTGGCTGACTTCAGTTTGGAAGCCATGTTGTGGCTGAGACCTATAAAGGAAGGAGACCCACATTAAGACTCCATGACCATTCCCTCTGCATCTGTGGGCTACGTGGAGCTCATGTTTTCTGAGATGGTAGCAGAAACTGGGATGTGTTATTTGAGCTTTTCTCCTGGTAGCAGATTCTGAACTTAGACCCAGAGACTGTGTCTTGGCCAGCTTTCATTCAAAGAACCAAGCTGGGCCCACACCTGAGTGTTGTACAGGAGAGAAATGTTCCCTAACCAGGAACTGTAACCACACCAACATTTAACCCGAAAGAGAAGTTAATTATTTCTCACATTTAACCTTTCTTCATAATAATCCCAAGTCTCCTTGACTGCTTTTATGCTCAAAGTCATAATTATATTATAATGTTTATGTGGTAACTGCTACCTCTCTGGTTTTACTTTTGTCTCCTTTTGGGTTTGTGGGTTGTTGTTGTTGTTGCTATTTTTTAAAAGATTTATTTATTTGTGAGAGAGACAGAGAGACGAGTGTGGGCAGGGGCAGATAGGGAGGGAGAAGGAGAGAAGCAGATTCCCTGCTGAGAATGGAGCCCTACGCAGGGATTGATCTCATGACCCTGAGATCATGACCTGAGCTGAAACTAAGAGTCAGGTACTTAACCAACTGGCCACCCACGTGCCCCTGGATTTGTGTATTTTAATTTGCACAGTCATCCTTTTATTTTGTGTCATCATTTAAAATCTGACATTCAATGGATAAGGAAGATGTAGGGTACACACACACCCCACACACAGAGGAATATTACGCAGCCTTGAAAAAAAGAGATCATGCCATTTGCAACAACATGGATGGACCTAGAGAATATAATGCAAAGTAAAATGAGTCAAACTGAGAAAAACAAATACCATATGATTTCACTCATACATGGAGTCTAAAAAAAAAGAATAAATAAACAAACAAACAAAAAGTAGAATCAGACCTATAAATACAGGGAACAAACTAGTGGTTGCCAGAGGGGAGAGGGGTAGGAGGATGGGGGAAATGGCTAGAATGAGTAAGCCATGGGAATAAAAGGCACAGTACAGGGAGTATAGTCAATGATACTGTAATAGTGTTGTGTGGTGGTTGTAGCTACACTTGTGTGCATGGCATAACGTATAGACTTGTTAAATCATTATGCTGTACACCTAAAACTAATGTAACATTGTGTGTCAACTATACTCAAGTAAAAAACTTAAAAAAAGTGGGGTTCAAGAAAAAAATGTAAAATCTTATTTGTAGAACGTATTTGAAAAGGAGTAATTGATGTTCTAAACCTTTTCCAACAGATTCACTGTGACCATGGGATACCCCTTCCCCAGACTCTGAGACCTGCATCCCACGTCACTGACTGCAAGATTACGGCCTTGGGACTGTAGAATATAGGTGAGAGACAGACTGGATTGCTGTCCTGCCCTGCCCCTGCCTACCTGTGAAATCTGGGGAGGCTACTTAGCCACTCTGGGCCTCTGTCTCCACATATCTACTGGTCCTGTGGCACAGAGTGATTTTGCAGATGAAACGAGAATGAATGTTATGTGCAGGACTGCAATGCTAGCTCCCAGTAAGTGCTTTATGAATGTTATTTCTCAGATTTGGAGTACTGCTCATGGAGAAATTACCCAATAGGTTTGCTGAATGAATAAAAGGCCTCCCCTTGACAAACTCATACAGGGCTATAGCTTACATCCTGTTATCGGTTACTCACACTTTAGTGAGAATGAGTTTCTAAGATGCTTTACTAAAAAGTAGCTGAGAAAGGGAAGGTCTTACTTCCTACAGGATGCGAAGACATGTTTAGCAGGGGCATCCTATGCTGGGGGGTGGGAGGCTTCCCTGAATGGGCTGTCCAATTGAGAGGCACAGATGAGGGCAGGAGATGAGGGCAGGAGATGTCCCTCATTAAAGACCAGCAGTGTCACTTACTTTGCAGTTTGGCTGAGGACAGACTAGTGACTATTCATGACAATGGGTGGATAGATTCATCAACAGAAGGGCTTGGAGCCTGGCCAGACCCTTGGGAAATTGTTGTGACCTAAATTGTTGTTTCTTGGCTCATTGGAGTGATGGGACTGAAGATCAGAAAGAGTATGCATGTAGTTTACCCAAGGTCCTCGTGCTAGTTAGTGCAGGGCCGGCTGAGTTCATTTATTATATTTACTGAGCCCTGATGCTGTGCAGGTCTGATGCTGGGCATTGGGGCTGAGGTGTTAGGCAGCCTCCTGCTATCACTGCCTTCATGAGCCAAGGCCCTAGTTGAAGAAACAGGCATTGAGCCAATAAATACATCATGACAAGCTGTTGTATTAGAAAGAAAATTACAGGATGTTATAGACAGTATATGGGAGATGTGATTTAGATTGGGTGCTGGAGAAGAAGCAACGGGAAAGATTTGCTGGAAGGTAACATTTGAGCCAGTAGCCAAATGATGAATGGCTAGAGGTAGAGAGATCTGGGAGTAACTTGACCAACAGAGGGATGGAAGAGTTTGAGGCTTGAGGTTGTTTTGGTCTGTGTGTCTAACATTGTCCGTCCAGAGAATTAGAATGCTGGTGGTAGGGGGCATGGATGTTTTGGTCAAAGGGAGTTTTTGTGGTGGAGCCCTGGGTTTCACCATGCTTTGGATGAAATGGCCCTCAAACTCTTTGCCATCTTTGCTTGGATTTATTTTCACATAGTAGATTTGGATGATTGATCTGGATGATGTGATGAATGAATAAAAGGCCACCCCTTTTATAAAAGGGCTTCTCAGGCTCTGCAGAATTTGGAAGGAAGGTGCCCTGAAGGGCAAACGGTGATTTTCAGACTCTCATTTTAAGCTCAGTCTTGGGGTATGTGTCTTCAGACCTGCAATGATGAGGGTCAGACTTCCTACATTAATGGGGCACCCTGGGCACCCTCCCCAGGCAGCAGCCTGGGCGCTGCCAACATTCCTTCCACGAGAAGACCCACACCAGCTCATCCATGCCCCCTTTCAGACATATCGCTGGTCCATATCAGAAGGACAGAGGTCTATTTCTCTCCTTAGTGGGTTCCAGCACCATGTGGGTGGCTAGAAATCTCACCACTGACCTGGGGGAAGGTTCTTAATGCCAGAGGGCCCAGACTTCAGCACCCCACTGTCTCAGTGTTGGCACGATGTTAGACCTAGAACAAGGTCTTACACTTATTGCTGTCTCGGTGGATGCTTACTAGGTTCTTCAGAGCTTGACATCCTGAGGTTTCCCTCATTTGGGGTTTAGGGTGTCTGTTGGGTATCGGCACAGGTAGTGAGGTGTAGAGATTAAAGTTTGGGTTGGAATTCTGGATCTGCCACTAGCTTTTCTGCAACTTTGGTTAAAACTGTTTTACCTTTTGTGCCTCAGTTTTCCTCTTCTAAATAAGGGGATTCCGCAGTATGCACCAGTGGGGGAGTTGTGGAAGTTTAAAGACTTAATACAGGTAATACCGTCCCTATGATCCCTGATGAAATTTCTGAGCAAATTGCGGGGGGCGGGGGGGAATTGCCCTGCACACAGCTCCTCCCTCCAGGATGTGTAGGGTGGGGGTGGGAGTGGGGCAAGAGGAGTTGGGCTGGATTTCAGTACGTGCCAGGTTACACATCATCTCCACTTCCACTCCTAATGCCCACAATGTGGAGGCCTTCCTAGAACAATGCCAGGCCCATAACAACAGCAAAATGACTGCATTAGCTAGAGTTATGATTGGTGTTCCTGCTAGTATATGAATTCTGATCTCTGCCCATAGCAACGAAAGATGGTGATAGTAAGTATACTTACAAACAAAAGTAAAGGTAAGGTTCCGTTTTAGTGTAAAGACTCTGTCTTAGGAAGTTACAGAGCATATTAAATTTAATAGGGTTATACACTTTCTTGGTGTTCCAATCCCACAGCCTGACTACTTAGTTCAAAAGCTGAACTAACTTGGGGCACCTGGCTGGCTCAGTAGGGAGAGCAGCAATTCTGGATCTGAGTCGTGAGTTCAAGCCCCACGTTGGGCATAGAGCTTACTTTGGGGGGGGGGGGGGAAGCTGAGCTAACTAACGTGATGCAGTAAACAGGTGTCTTCCGCTTCCCAAGCCAGGACGCAGCAAGTTGCCCTGGTAAGAGGTGCCTGATGAATTGGGGGCGGTAAGGGAGGGAGAGGGAGACGCGCCGGGCAGCGCTCTCGCCGGCTCACCCCCAGTGGTCGGACCAGGGCTCCCGGCCCGCGCCCTCTCTCGGACACCCTGCCCCCCTTGCTACCCCGCCACAGCTTTACTACCGGCAGGCGGGTGGGCTGGCGGGGCGCCGAGCCAGGGGCGCTTCGGAGCGGGCCACTGCCACCTCCTCGCCGAGCTCTTGCCCGGCCCCGGGTCCGGACCTCGGAAACTCACCCAGGACACGCAGTCCTCGCTGTCGACCGAGAAGCAGTGGTCTGTCACGGGCACCACGTCGCTGACTCGCGGCTGGGCGAGATTCAGGAATTTAACTTCGAGCCTGCCCGAGCCCAAGTTCAAGGTGGGAAGGCTCCGCCTGTGCAGTGGGTGGAGCCGCCTCGGGGCCCCGCCTGGGCCCGCGCCTGCTTGTTTTTCTTTCTTTCTTTCTTTCTTTCTTTCTTTCTTTCTTTCTTTCTTTCTTTCTTTCTTTCTTTCTTTCTTTCTTTCTTTCTTTCTTTCTTCTTTCTTTCTTTCTTTCTTTCTTTCTTTCTTTCTTTCTTTCTTTCTTTCTTTCTTTCCTTCCTTTCTTTCTTTCTTGTTCTCTCTTCCTCCCTCCCTTCTCTCTTTCTCTCTTTTCTCTCTCTCTCTCTCTCTTCCTTTCTCTCTTTTTCCTTCTCTTCCCTCCCCTCCCTTCTCCTTTCCCTTTTCCCTTTTCCCTTTTCCCTTTTCCCTTTCCCTTTCCCTTTCCCTTTCCCTTTCCCTTTCCCTTTCCCTTTCCCTTCCCTTCCCTGAGTCCTTGGATGGGGGATGGGGAGTACGCAGGGAGCCAGGTCAGTTCTCTGCAGCTTGCAGAGCAGGGCACAGATGCAGAGCTCCTCAGCAGAATCAGGTCCTGCAGATGGGGGCAGAGTCAACAGCTTCCCTGGCCCTGTGGCTGTAAGGAGTGTGGGTGTGCGAGAGCCGCTTGGGAGGCGGGTGGGGTGCTTGGCAGGAGTGGGTGCAGCACTGGAAGGAGGCCAAGAAGTAGGAGAGGCCGAAGTTTGTTCTAAGGAGATGAAGTTGAGAAAGAGTCAACAATATACTCTTGTCCAACCAGTGTTCATTGAACACCTCTGTGTACAAAGATCTAGAAGATATAGCAATATTATATCTGTCAAGAAAAAAAAATGTTCAGTTAACATAAGCTAATCCTCTAATATAGAATAAATCACTGCTGAAATGCTTATCATATAGAGTGGAGTTTGTTGGGTGGCATAAAAAGCTGGAATATCAATAAATTATGTAGTGTTGAAGGAAAACCGGGAACTCAGAACAAGACTGTGTTTGGAAGTGACTCAGGGTTGTGTCAGACAGACGCAGGTGGTAAAGGCTCAAAGGAGAGCAGGTAGCCAATTGGTGTGTGAGGAACTGCCCATTTGTTCTTTATTTGGCTATGAGAAGGAGCAGCTGGTTGTAAAAGCCTGGGAAGGTGGGTGGAGGTAAGAGCCTTGAAGGTCATTTCGGCGCATTACAGATGTTCTGTAGGCTGCGGTGAGTTGTGCAAAGTGCATAGTTGTACCGTCCAAAGGTGAATGGGGCGGGTGAATGTGTCCTATGGGCCTGTGCTGTGCAGGTCTCAGTGTTTGGCTCTGGGGAGCTGCAGAGCTTTGGGGAGCGAGGGGGAGACTCATTCATGAACTGCATGTGTATGGATGTTAGTGTCAAAAGTTCAGAAATAATAGACAGAAGACCAATGAATCACCGAACTAGTAATTAGTAAAAGTTTATGGCGCACACACCAGAAAGTTTGCAGACTGGAGGCACTCAAACCAAAACGTGGAATGAGTCTCGTCTTAAAGCAGCTTATTCAGTGAGACAGAAGTGACTGTTCTTTACTGTGATTGGTTATCATATTAGAATTTTCTTCAATGACAGGAAATTAGTCAGTGGTTACCGCATATCAACCTTGGGAGGCAGTTGAAGTTTTGTCAGAGGTATAAGCAAGAAGCAACCAAGGTCAAGTTAGTGTTATAAAATAAGCTAAATTAAATTTTGCTCTTATGACTCAACTGGCTTTGTCTGCTCAGGGAATTTTCAAGGCTGGTCCCTGTGGGTTTTTTTAATTTTCACAATAGACATGCACCTCTTGTGCCTGGGGTGCATAGAATAGGGGCCCCTAGCCAGTCTGCATGAGGAGAGGTAGCTGGAAGGGCCTTCCAGGCTTCGGAGGCAGAATGGGCCAAGACAGCGAGATGAGCAACACCTAGGCGCGCTAGTGGATTCTGGCACAGACGGGTCAGTCCTGGGCTCCAACTCACATGGCCTGCCTGCAAGAGGTCCCATGCACGGCCAGTGGAAAGCACCCTCCTGTGAACTCTTCATGTTTTCTCTGAGCGAAATTCTGAGCTGTCACTCTTCTTTCTGATGAGAAAGTCGGAGTAGACCTCAGAAAAGAAATCTCAAGTGTTACTAGAAATCCCATTAAAACAAAATATGAATGTAAAGCAGTGGTAATTTCATTAATGATGTCATTAAGGGAAATAAAAGCCTTTGTGTTTGGAGAAGACCACAATTTGACTTGAAGTAGGGGAAACTTAGTGGATTGACCATAATCTTGAAAGATAAGAAAGTATTTTTTTTTTGAAGATTTTATTTATTTGTTTGTTTATTTATTTATTTATTTATTTATATGAGAGAGTGAGAACACGCACAAGCAAAGAGGGAGAAACAGACTCCCTGTTGAGCAGGGACCCTGACTTGGAACTTGATCCCAGGACCCCAGGATCATGACCTGAACCGAAGGCAGAAGCTTAACTGACTGAACCACCCAGGCGCCCCAAGAAATTATTTTTTCAAGGTCCTTTGTGACAAAGGCTAGAAAAAGACCATGTAATGATTGAAGATGTAGACTAGGCTAATAAACACAGGAAAACATGCTCTAACTTCATTCTTAGAGACATGGGGAGTAAAGTGTTTCTTGCCTTCCAAAGTGACAAATATTATTTTTAAAAAAAGCGTATCTTCATAAGGGGGTGGTGTAATTTAAACATTGCTGGCGAGCAAGTATGTATCAAGAGGTAGAAAAATTTTATACCCTCTCACCCACTTCCACCAATGGGACTTCATCTTTACAAAGTAATCAGGTCTTATTTGTTGACTCCAGGAAGGGAAACTGGTCAATGGGAGTCATGGGTTAGAAGGGAGACTTTTGACTGTATTGAATCATGTATTACTCTTTCCAGAAATAAGTAGGTTAATAAAAAACAAATTGATCATTACTTTCTAACAATATGCACAGATGGAGTGCTCTACAACCATTTTTTAAATAAAATCATGTTTTTTAAGGGTATAGGAAAATACTCCTTACATAATGTTAGTTTAAAAAGCATAGTATAAGACTGGGGCGCCTGGGTGGCTCAGTTGGTTAAGTGTCAGCCTTTGGCTCAGGTCATGATGCTGGGTCCCTGGGATTGAGCCCCATGTTGGGCTCCCTGCTCAGAGGGGAGTCTGCTTCTCTCTCTCTCTCCCTCTGCCCCTTCCCCTGCTCCTTCTCTCTCTCACTCTCTCTCTGTCAAATGAATAAATAAAACCTTTAAAAATAAATAAATAAGTAAATAAATAAATAGAAGCATAGTATAAGACTAAATATATATGATCCAGTTTTTCTGACAATTTCATTATAATGCAGTAGAAGTTCTGAAAGTGAATTCACCAACACCTTAGCATTATTTTCAAATAGTGGGGATTTTTCTTCTTGTGTCTTTTTGTATTTTCCAAAGTTTCCATTATGTACATATTTGTATTTCCCAATAAAAATGTTTCTTAGAGCATGCAGACATACAGACATCTCCATGTAAGGTGGTAGACTGAGTACATCCATTTATATCCTATTTTCTTCCAAAATTCTATTGAAGTGAAAGGGAAGATATAAAAATGTGAATAAAAACATAGTAGTACTTAGAGAAAGAAGGGGACCACCAGTGGGGACTAACTAGAGGTTAGTAAGCAGATGGATCCCATTTCTAAAAACCAGAGCAAAAGATACCTTAACCTAAAACACACTTAGGGAAGGTGTAACAGAAAAGAGTCATTCTGCCTACCGGTAACCCTGCATAACTCCAATTCAGTAAACAAACAGACAGTGGAAATAGGACATGGGGCATTCAGATGGATGAAGAATCTTGTTGCAAAAACAAAACAATAACAGCATTGAAATGAAATATAGGACAACTATGTTGTAATTTGGAGCTAGACAAGGGAACCCCATCAATTATTCACTTGACTACATAAAAAATGTAAACTTCTGTACAGCAAAGTAAAATGACACACAATAGGAGAAAATATTTTCATATAATGAATTGATAATAAGCCATACTTTATAGCATTTCTATAAACCTAGTTGAGTAAGGCAATAGGAAAAATGGGTAAAGAAAGGCAGAGGCAATATATATAATGGAGTATTACTCAGCCTTAAAAAAGAATGAAATCTTGTTATTTGCAATGACCTGAATGGATCTAGAGACTATTATGCTAAGTGAAATAAGACAGTCAGAGAAAGACAAATACCATATGATTTCACTCATATGTGGAATTTAAGAAACAAAACAAATGAGCAAAGGGGGAAAAAGAGAGGGAGAGACAAATCAAGAAACAGACTCTTTTTAAAAAGATTTTATTTATTTATTTATTTATTTATTTATTTATTTAGAACGCACATGCGTGAGTGGGAGGAGGGGCAGAGAGAGAGGGAGACAGAGAACCTCAAGCTGACTCCCACCAGAGTATGAAGCCCGGTGCAGGGCTCTGTCTCACAAACCCAAGATCATAACCTGAGCTGAAACCAAGAGTCAGAAGCTCAACCAACTGAGCACCCAGGTGCCCCAGGTTCTTAATTATAGAGAATAAACAGATAGTTACCAGAGGGGAAGTGGGTATGGGGATGGGTTAAACAGGTGATGGGGATTAAGGAGGGCACTTGCTATCATGAGCACCAAGTGATATAAGGAATTGTTGAATCACTATACTGTACACCTAAAACTAATATTACCCTATGTGTTAACTAACTGGAATTAAAATAAAAACTTAAAAAAGAAATGCACAGGCAATTTATAGACAAATAAATACAAATGACAGAAAGCCTTTGAAAAGATCCTAAATTTCCCTGATATTCAGGAAAACACAAATTGAATAGGAATATTCTTTTTATTCATCCATTAATACTGTTTCATTAAAAAGTTAAATTAAAATCCAGGAACGGTGAACACATGAGAACATAGGCATGCTCATGTATTGTGTGCGTGGGACCATAAACTGGCACATCCTTTATGGAAGACAACTGGGCAGTAACCATCCTGCCTTTTGATGCTTCTCCTACAAGTCTTAGAATCACTGAAGCTTGTTCGCAATAGCAAAAAATTAGAAACTACTTAAATTCCCATGTATTCCATTAATCATGGTGTAGTCACATAATAGAATTCTAGGAAGTAGACAAAATGAATGAAGTTAGAACTATATTTACTGGCAGGAGAAGATCTCCAGGGTGTGTTAAGTGAACAAAAAGTACAGAGCTACTCCACTGAAGTTAAATTTATGAGTACATTATGAGTGTGTGACTCTGTGTGTGTATGTGTCTGTGTGTGTGTGTGTGTGTGTGTAAATAGAGATGCAGCCGTTTCCAGTGGTTACCTCAGTGGGAAACAGAATTGAGAGGCATGAAGGGAGGTTTCCTGTTTTATGATGTATGTTTCTGTATTATTAGATTTTTTACAAATGTCGTATATTATTTTATTATATCAAAAGCCCAAATAATGATTAAAATGTACATACCTGCTGTTTAAAAAGGACTTTATTTTAAGAACATATTGTCTTTGGGGATTTCTTTGCCAAATAGTGGAAGAAATCTAGTCACCAGATGACACATTCAAAATATAGTAGTTTTACCGAAACATATTATTTGGGGAGACTGTCTTGATTTTCGTAGAAGGAGGTTCTAAAATTTTCAGAACAGCATAGAATTCATTGAAAGGTAGATCTGTATTTTCCATGACAAGAAGAAAGCAGTATAAGCTGGACTGAAAGTAGGAAACAAGATACATTGGACTCATGTGAAAGAGTAGGAAGAACAACACAAAGGCATAAGTAATCCAAGGGTTGAAAGAGACAGGGGACACTTTTACTGCCACCTTATAGCGAAAGTAACCATATTCCAAAGAAACTAAGAAGTTTCAGAAAACTAAGGCTCAGCTGAGACAGTGATGGGACTGGGCATGTGACTGGAATTCCCTGTGTATTCCAGTGTTCCGGAGAGCCTGGCACACAGCCAAACCTCCCGATTCTGCCTGTCCTGGAAAAATACAAAAGGAAGTGATGTTATAGGTTTATTTTTGCTCCTCTATTTATTCCAAGATCATTATCACCTCTAATGAGCTTTTTAAAACAATTTTCTGAGCAATCATGAATTTATGATAACGAACATACACAGATTTGACCTGGTTTACTCTGCCTAGCTTATGAAATCATGCTGCAAAACAATTCAAACACATCTGGTGTCTCATGGTACAGATAAGTTTTCTCCTCTTTTATTTTGTCTTTCTCTTCTTGAATTTCTTTTTCCTTTTGATTTTGCCTTTGATCAGTGGAAATACTACTACCGGAGGGCATTAATGGCTTGTAAGCTCTAGCAACAGTTGCTGGTGGATCGATCCGTGATCAGGATGAGGAGCAAGACAGGCAATCTGCCTTCCTCTTCAATCGCCAACCTATAAAGTTCTACTGAGGTGTAATTCGCATGCTAGAAAGTTCACTAACTTTCAGTGTGCAGTCTGATTTTAGTAAATTTACATAGTTGTACAGTGGTGTATTATTGGGGTGCATTCCATCACCCCAATATATTCTGTTAGGAGCACTTTAAAACCTACTATTTGGCTTAGATTTATCAGGGAATTGAGGTAACACAGATGGTATAAATTCTGGCCCCAACACACTGTCTCTAGGGTGCCCCCTTCCCTCCCAAGTTCAACACCCTCAGCAGTGTAAACTTTCTGGGATTCTGGGCGCATATGGATGGTTCCCAGCCAATCCTCTTGTCTTTTATAGGCTTCTTATTTTTGTCTCTACTCTCCAGTATATGAGCACCCAGGATAAACAGATATACCCCTCTTCCCTACCTCCTGCTAAACACCAGCACAACATAGCCTTAACCCTCAGGAATTATACTTTCTTATTACCTAGCTCCTTTTCTGAACTGATGATTTTAAAAGATGAAAAAAAAATTTACCCAGAATTTTTCAAATCCAAGTTAGATTTTTTTCTAATAGTTAAGTGTAATTTTGCTTTACATTCATCTGACCCTGAGGACTGGCTATGTCATTTATATGGCAGACATCACTCTACAGCTTCAAAGTTATCATGAAAAATGTACCTTAAGTATATAAAGTACACAGTACATAAGAAATTGCATCTTTTTAATTACTTACATTTATAATTTTTAAAAATATAAAAAATTATGGATGCCAAATTAAAATGTATGAGAAGATATATCATTGCACAAGTTGTTTTAGGAGCTCTTCAGACAAGGTAGAAGACCATTGACATAGAGTAAGTTTTCTTTCTTTAATATTTTTGTATTGCCTTTTTTATTGCCTTTACAATGACCATTTTAGTAATTTATCATGTTAGTAATAGATTTTTGTAATTAATAGTTACTAATTTGTAAAACTTTTGAAACTTGCTTCATCTAGCCAGAAGCAATATAATAAAGAAAACAGAATATCCGATTATGAAATATAAATTGCTAGGGTTAGAAATTAGTTTTCAGTTGAAAGAGCCCTTAGTGCCTGAGGTTAACCTCATTCTAATGACATATACAAAGTGCTTATTTTAGCATTATTTATAATGGTCCAAATATCCAGATCACTGGTGGCCTATTCATATGGGAGAATATTATATGATAATGAAAAGAGGTGAGGTAATGCTGAACACAATTTGTGGAGGAAGCTCAGGATATGATGTTGAGCAAAAGACTGACACACACAAGTAGATCTGGGCAGAGGTGACGCTGGTGTGTTCCCTACAGAGAAACTGATCAAGCTGTATACACTTGGTGTACTTGCCTGAATATATGTTGTAGTTCAACAGAAGTTTACTTAAACAAAAAGACATTGTGTTTCTTTCACCAACTTAAAATCATGGCAACTATTTTATGTTAAGTATTCTCTGTTTTACCAACCTTTTATTGTTGCCAATAATGGTGATGATATTCAGGTGAATAGTTTGTCGTGTAGAATATTTTTCAGCCTGAGCGGGGGCAGAAAATGCAGCTTGGTTGGGCCACTGAATGTTCATTGTCAGCTCCACTTTAAGACTTCAGCCCTTTTGGCCGGGGCAATCCCTGCCAAGGGGGTGTAATTGTGAGTCCAGTCATATGAAACAAGCTTTCACTGGGGCTGGGTTTCTTGCAACACCTCTCATTCTGGCAGAGCCAAAGTGGGATTTTAAAATTCCAAGTCCCTGGAAGGATTTTCTTGTCATATTGCAAAGGCTCATGCTGAGTGGGGACCTTGTGAAGTTCCCAGAGGATTGTGTGGGTGCAGTGCACAGAATCCCCAGGTGGAGGCTCAGGGGGCTCCCACCCAGAGCATGTAGTGCCTTTTCCTGCACCCACCCCAGGCCACACACCTGGGAACACGCCCACTCCCACTCTTCCCTCCCTACCCCCACATGTCCTTCCGCCCACCTGATGCACTCCTGCAGCGCTCCCAGGCGAGCCCTGCACGTGCAGCAGGAGCCTCCTGCACCAAGACAGGCAGTCTCTTTCGGATTCCTCAAAAGCTTAACAGTAGGGGCGCCTAGGTGGCTCAGGTCATGATCCCAGGGTTCTGGGGTCCAGCCCCCCTCACCCCCGGGGCTCCCTGTTCAGCTAGGAGTCCTCTTCTTCTCCCTCTGCAGGTCTCCCTGCTTGTGCTCTCTTGTTTGCTCACTCTCTCACTCTCTCTCTCAAATAAATAAATAAAATATTAAAAAAAAACCCAAGTTTGACTGTAGCTCATATTGTTTAAGAGATTAATTCACAAAGAGCTTCCATATTATCAAATTCATAATTACGGGTTTTGCACATCCTATGCCACTATCTTATCTTTACAGTTTGAAGGGTGACAGTAGTAAAACCTGGAGAAGCAGCTCTTTCAGTTTGCCTGTGGGCAGCAATCTCCTGCAGGAAGGGTTTAGAAATCAGTTACACCCAGAAGTTTTCTGCTGTGGTTTTGCAGAAGTAACTCGGGCAGTGTGGGACCCTCATTGCCCAGTCAGCTACAGCAGTTTTGCTTTGAATTTTGGGGAAGACCGAGTAGTTATGAGTCTAGGCTCTGGGGCTGGATGTGGTGGAGAAGCGCGTGTTTGAGAGCTGATCCTACCCCTTACTGTCTGTGTGACACTAGATAAGCTGCTACTTGACCTCTCAGAGCTTTGGTTTCTTATCTGTCAAGTGAGCATCACAACACACACCCGTTCTGGTTGTTGTGCGAATACATTATGATACTGACAAATAAATAGCCAGTATCAAGTGCTTGCAATGTGCCAGGCACTTTTCTAAGTCCTTTGCCTGTATTCATCAATGAGTTTTATTACAGTTGAGAAACCCGAGGCACAGACAGATCGACTTGCCCAGAGTCCCAGTTGGCAATTGGTGGCACCAGGACAGGACTCGAATCAGGGCCACGATCTTGACCGCAGTGCACCCCTGCTTCTCATCACCGGCAATAAGATATCTAGAGCTCTAATTTATCGAGCATTTGCTGTATGCCAGGCACGGTTCTAAGAGCTTTACATGGATTACTGTAAAGCTGTCCTTCCACCCCCAAACCCACCCCATGTCCATCACCTCCTCACTTCTCCGAGCTGTGCCATGTTATCGCTCTCATTTTACAGGTTAAATAAACCAGGGCTCAGAAACCTTGGTGAAGGTCAGCTGGTGGGTGAGTTGGGGGTTGAATTTGAACCAGCCCTCACGTGGTCTCTCTCGCAGGAGATCCAGCACAGTGTGTGACACACAGGGGCAGGACCCACTTAAAGGATCTTCGACATGTAAGGCTGCTCAAAGTCCTGTGCTCAGGGAGGGCCTTATACTCAGTGTAGTGTCTGCCTTTGTGGTCTTAAAATTTGTCACCATTTGTCTTTGAACTTGGTTTTTGTAAATTGAGTTTGATAGCCCAATGTAGCATGTGCGTGAGTACAGACAGTAAGCTGTGGGCAGTGTGCACATGGGGTTGGGGTCCAGCTGCTGCCCACGTATGGGGCGCACAGTGCACATCAAACAATTGGCTCTGCATGCATGCAGGTGCCTTGGCATGGTTTGGGGTACCACAAAGAACCCAGGAGGTGGCTCACCTGAACCTGTGCCCCGATCAGTGGTGGCAGCGGCAGAAGTAGAGTTGGCAGTGGTAGTGGCTGCAAGAGACAGAAAGTCCCATGTGAGGGGCAGTCTTGCTCATTGTCCCCATAGCCTGGTCCTGAGGCATCTGCACAAATATTAAATCTCCCATCTGAACACGAGAACAGAAAGGGCCAGTTCTCAGCCAGTAAACCATGTCGGTAAATCATTACAAAATCAAAGTGTACATGACATTGTAATAAAGCACATCAAAGAGTTATTAGAATTCCTCAAAGATTTAGAATTTCTGGTTGTGAAAACTCTATATGTTGCAAAGCAAACATTCACAGGCTTAGAAATAGAAATTAAGTTTATTTTTTAAAAGATTTTACTTATTTATTTGACAGAGAGAGAGAGTGCGTGCAGAAGCGGGGAGCAGCAGGCAGAGGGAGAGGGAGAAGCAGGCTCCCCACTGAGCAGGGAGTCCACTTGGGGCTTGATTCCAGGACCCTGGGATCATGACCTGAGCCTAAGGCAAATGCGTAACCTACTGAGCCACCCAGGCGCCCCTGGAAATTAAATTTAAAGATTGTTGCATGGGATGGAAAAAACACGTTTCAGTTGCAGTTGCACATGAACCAATTATTAGTAAGGAAAACAACTTAAAAATTAACTTTCCCCTTGTAATTGAATATACAGTGACAGAATGCTCCAGCAGGCATTTTGAATTATGAACAAATCATGAAGTACATCTTGATTCCTTGTACAACATCCACGAGTTATAGGAAATGTCAGAGAAAACATTAAAATGCCATTGTACACATTTGCATTTAAAATTAAATATAGAATTACGTGCATCTGGATTGTATTAGGAGTTATAATATTTTTAGAAAAGTTGTTCCATGAGATTTATCAGCTCTAGATGTACTAAAATTTGTTTCAAAATAATTTATCAGAGATGTATCTTAATAAAAAAATACATTGTAGGGTTGTTATAGTCTATGATATACCTTACAAGCTCCAGCAACAATTGCAGTAGCAGGAAGTTCCTTTTCAAAGTTAAAAATATTATCATCTACAGTCTTTTATTTGCCTAGAGTGACAGATGTCACTTTCAATTATACTGATTGAAAATGAAGTTGCTAAAATATGGATTTTGGTGGCTTAGGAAAAGAGTCTGCAAAAAAGTGAATTAAGATCAATAAAGTTATCATAACAAAAAGTATTATTTATTGTATTGTGTAAATTTTGAAACAATTTTTTAAAAGATTTTATTTATTTATTTGTCAGAGAGAGAGAACACAAGCAGGGGGAGAGGCAGGCAGAGGGAGAAGCAGGCTCTTGCTGAGCAAGGAGCCCAATGCGGGACTCAATCCCAGGACCGTGAGATCATGACCTGAGCCAAAGGCAGACACTTAACCAACTGAGGCACCCAAGTGTCCCGAAACAAATTTTTGAAAAAAATTTATAGGTTTGTCCATGTATCAGAATTATCACTTTTCCCTGCTTTTAAAAGAGAGCCCACATTTTTATTTTGCAGTGGGCCTTGCACCTTCTGTTCCAGGCTTGCACAGCTAGATGTTCCTCACACTTGGGCCCCTCTTCACGGAAGTGTCTTGATGTTACTGGGACCATAGTGATCCAGAAGCCTATTCCTACTGTTGAGTCTGGGATAATTGCTGGACACATCTTTTCATTTTAAGAGGGAATGGTGTATTTTCCTCACTGTTTTCTATGATTCACTTCATATATACATATATACTTTTTCTTGTTATTCCAGTGGCCCAAGTATGGTAGTCTTTCCTGGGCCAACTCTGCTTCCACCCTGAATACACTTGAAGACCATACTCAGCATTTTATGTTAACAGTGTTATCTAAGACAGATCCAGCTCCTCAGGGGCTAAGTGAAGCATGTGTGAATGGATGGGAAAGATAAGCCTTATCAGGTAACCTACAGGAGAAGCAAAATAAAATTCTCCATTTCAGGAGCTTGTCCCTGCCCTGAAAGTTCCTCCACTCTCTAGTAAGCTTATCACAATTTTCTTTCTCCACATCATTTCTCAAGAACCCTAATGTCCTAGATAATTCAGACCTAAACCAAAGCTTGTATACCCAAGTGACCCAACAGCTAGGCCAGTTGGGAGCCTTGCTTAAAGAACCCGCTATTCTGCTATTCTCTGTCTTGCCTCTTGGTTTGTGGTGGGGCTCATCCCTCATCCTAAGAAGTTTCTAATACTCCTTCCAGAAAAATCATGTTCCATCCTAAAGTATAATTCTTCTAAGAAAAGATATTCTCTATTTTATTTTTGGCTTTTCCACTTACTTTTCATTGTTCTAGCAAATTCTGCAAAGTTACCCCAGACTCTCCTATTTCCTTTTTCTCTTACTGAGTTCTGTCCATGAGTCAAAAGTATACTCAATAATTCCACAAGTATTTATACTTTACATGTAAGTCTTCAATAAGGATTTATTGCAAGAATGAGCCCTAAATAAAGATTTTGAGGATAGGAATGGATCCAGATAATTTATTTTTTATTTTTATTTTTTATATATTTTTTTGTTTTATAATAATATTTTATTATGTTATGTTGGTCACCATACAGTATATCCCTAGTTTTTGATGTAATGTTCCATGATTCATTACTTGCGTAGAACATCCAGTGCACCATGCAATATGTGCCCTCCTTAATACCCATCACTGGCCTATCCCAATCCCCCACCCCCATCCCCTCTGAAGCCCTCAGTTTGTTTTCCAGAGTCCATAGTCTCTCAAGAATCCACATAATTTAGTCATTAACTCTTGATTTTTAGAAATGGAAAAGTCCGTTTTCTTTCTTTTTTCTTTTTAAGATTTTATTTCTTTATTTAACACAGAAACAGCCAGCGAGAGAGGGGACACAAGCAGAGGAAGTGGGAGAGGAAGAAGCAGGCTCATAGCGGAGGAGGTCCCATAACGCTGGGACCACGCCCTGAGCCGAAAGCAGACGCTTAACCGCTGTGCCACCCAGGCGCCCTGGAAAAGTCCGTTTTCAAGAGTCAAACTCAAGAGTCACTTGATCTCAGGCAGCTGTTGGTATCTTTCTTATGTTAAGCCAAAATCTGTGTCTTTTCCAGTATCAAGGAAAGGAAGGCTTACTTTAGAAAATGAACTTTTGCAAGAGAAAGTACTCTTACTTCCTAAAGCCCATGGAAGATTCTAGTTGTCTCTTTCAGAGTCAATCATCAAAAACTTCTCCTTTTTCCTCAGCTTTTAAATTTTTTCCCCAAGTATTTAGTTTAAAAATGGCTAATTCATTATTAAATATTGTCTCTACATGTTAACATTTTTGACTATTCTTTATTGTATTAGATTAGGAAAACCTGTGGGAGGAGAGTAACTACCAATTATAATATTATTCTATTGGAAAAATCAATCTTCGTTCCCAAAGGCTGACAAGCCCAAATGAATCTTCACTTCCCCAAAATGACATGCCTATGCTTTAAGTACGGTGATCACACAAGGTGAGATCTCACATGGAAAGTGTTGTAGTAACTGGGCTGCTTTTTGAAAACTTGGTGGAAGAAAAGAATAGACATGACCAAATTTTAGACACAATCAGTTCAGTTTTGTAGCTTTGTGCAGATTTCATGAGTATATGTAAAGATGTGGAAGAGTTACATGGACTATTACATATTCTAAGTTGCTGAAATAGGAAGGAAAAGTGCCATGCCCTCTAGGGAGTCTTTTTAGGCTTGGCTCAACGTTCAGACTCAGAAGACATGGCAAGAATTTACTCATGGAGTATGAGAAGAGCTTCAGAGGCCAAGGGGCAGCGGCAGGCACTCTGGTTTGCATGGGGGGGGGGGGTAGAACTTACAGCATTCAACACACATATCCAGGAAACTTCTCCTCAAATGCCAGCACTGGTGTAAGGAGATTCACACAGGGCAAGTGCAGGATCTGCTCAGGCATTAAAGTCTCATGCTCCATAGACCCATAGCTTCATGGGCATAGAATCTGTGAACCCTGTTACCAGAATCCCGGAACTCCAGGAAGCCCAGAGAATGGCACCCCTCCCCATCAAGTATTTATAATGCATTTATAATTCTTCTCGGTCTGATGCAAGTTACCAATTGGTGATTTTTTTTTAATCATAAGCAACATTGCTTAGAAACATATTTAACATTTGGCTCTTACCAGGTTAGTAGGGGAGCATAGCTAGGAAGTAAAACTAAGAGAAAATTCTCTTGCAGGAAAGCAAAAGGTTTTGCTAACCCTTTACCCATGATACAATAACACAAATGAAAGATAACTGAGGCGTGGACTATGCAGTTTCTAAATACTATAAATCTGATAAATAAGCAGAGTGAACTTCCAACATGAATAGGGAAATAGTCAAAACCCAACCAAACCAAAGCCTCTGTGTGGCCAACAGCTATCACGAAGGTCTTGTACCTTATTTAGTGACTATCTTATTTGCCACCATTTCTAGTACCATACATGGTAGATACACGGGAAATATGTGTTGAGTGGATGTATAAGTGAATGAATAAAAGACTCTCCTTAAGCCCAACTTAGAAGCAGAAGGTTACACTCTTGGTTGAATGAAGTCAAAGCTGACAGGACAGGTCATCTGATACCTGAGTGAGGAGGTGTGGACCAGTTTACTTAGAGATAAATGGCACCTCAAAAGTCACTGCTGAGTGTCAACCCAGGTAGATAAAAATATGTGAATGTCCCTGAGGCATTAAGGAAAGGTTAAATAATTCTTTGAATTCTTGGTTTAAGAAGGCAGAGAGATGTTAAACTGTAAAAGGTAACTAAAAGATAATAAGTTAAAAGATAGTTAAAAGCAAATTCATTCTCTTAAAAATATTTCATTTTAGAATGTTTTATTCCTGTTAGTCCCCCAATTTTTCTCTAGTTTGTTCATATCAAGTTAAATTGCTTTCTTTGAATAAATGTAGAAATATTATTTCTCATATAATGGGATAAATCTCATATATTGAGTGCTCCCTCTTTGGTTAATAGAATATGTATTTTAATTTATTTGAAATTTAATGTTTTGGTTTTAACGTGAGTGACTAGCTCTTGAACCTGGTAGAGGCAAAGCTAGATTGATGTTTAGTGATTATGGTTCAGGAACCACTCCAAGCCCAGAAGGTGTTAAGAATGTTTGCCAAATTGGGGCGCTTGGGTGGCTCAGTCGGTTAAGTGTCTGCCTTCAGCTCAGGTCATGATCCCAGGGTCCTGGGATGGAGCCTTATATTGGCTCCTTGCTGGGCCTGCTTCTCCTCTCCCTCTGCCTGCCGCTCCCTCTGCTTGAGCTCTCTCTCTGTGTCAAATAAATAAATAAAATCTGAAAGAAAGAAAGAGAAAGAAAGAAAGAAAGAAAGAAAGAAAGAAGAAAGAAAGAAAGAAAGAAAAAGTTTGCCAAATGGCTGTTATGTGTGGTGCACATTCAAGTAAGTATAGACTTTTTTAAAAGAGGGAGTTTGTATTGTGTATCGAACACATCAGTTTTGAGAATACATTATTGACTTAATTATGAAGATAAGTTTCCTTCCAAACCCGTAGTATATAGCCATCTAATGTATACTTTTTTTCCTTATAGAGTGAAGAACTTAGGAATTTTTCAGCACATTCAGATGCAAACAAATGTGATTAATTACAAGTTTATTTTATCAAATAAGCAGATTCAATCCCACTAAGGACCTTGTTATGACCACCCAACTCCAGTAGGAATTAATAGGCCACACAAATAAGTCTTCACTTTGTGAGGTAAACAGTATTTTTTTTCATTACAAGACTAATATGTTTCTTTAAATCTGATTTGAAAAATTATCAGCCTAAAACACTGATTTACAAGGTCATTATTTTTAATTACTCCTTTTCTAAAAGTATCATATATTGTCTATTTAAAAATTAAGTTTGGGTCAATTTGCATTGATGCTTTTGTAAATATGTTATAGTCACTGAGTTCATTGGAATGGCTGTGATGTCCTCATATACCAAAGTGAAAAATGATAGGAAAAACTGCATATGTAGTTTGAATGCCAAGAAAAATCATCAGGGTGCTGAACATGTCCTGGGAATAAGGTTGGTACTCTTGAAATCCTCAGGAACTGTTAGTAGACAGGAATGCTATCGCATTGGAAGGAGCTCTAGATAGTCTATCCTTGTAACATTTCATTTCATTACAACATTTGAGGCTTCACTGTAGGTGTTGCCTCTCGGTTTCAGTCTGAACTTCATTTGCTTTCTCTCTCCCTCTGAAAGAAGTCACACAAAAGTCCATGCCAAGGTACTCAGCAAGGGCAGTCATTATGTTTGGAGATATTATTCTAGAGAAAAGCAGACCCCCCCCAAAATAATAATGTCATAATCCTTTAAGAGGAGTCAAAAAGACTTCTTTGCAAAGATTACTTTTGAATTACACAAAGTGAGTTGTCAGTTATTCATGTTGTGCATGTGTCGCTAAGTGAGGGATAAGTGCAGTCCTATATCCAGGGAGCTTTGAAAAACCCCAACGCTCAGGCCGCAATTTTTCCATATCTTACAATCGCTGGGTTCTGTGGAAAGACTATATACATCTTTATTTATTAGACTAACAAATGATAGCAAAAACTAGAATGAAAACCACATCGATGAAAGCAGAATTTCTTGGGGGTAGGGCCCAGACCTTAGTAGTTGTAAATGTTCCCCAGGAGATGCCAACGAGCACCCAAGATTGAGAACCATTTCCTTGGTTCCTTGAAGACAGAGAAACTGTATCTTCAGCTCAGTTCTGCTCAACTTCACTCAACTTAGCAAGTATTTATTGTGTGCATATGCTGCTAGATAATGTACTAAGCCTGGAGCATGAAACAGGAAACAATTAAAAAAAATGTGTCCTGTCCTGCTGGAGCATTCAGTCTAGCAAGGAGGACAGATGTTGGTTACACAAGCAACCATAGGTGTGATGAGTGCTACAAAAAACAGGTACGCAAAAATATGTTGAATAAGATATAAAGAGTAAAGAAAGTACTGGATTTATTAATAACATAATTTTATGATGACTGATTGTGTTTTCTATTCTGCTAGTAACTGATAGCAAGGAGAGGAGTATATACTGATGGTAAGAACTTCCAGTCTATAATCAAATTTGAATCTTTGGTTTGAAACTTTGTTCCAGCACTTATTAGCTGTTTAACCCTTTTTATTTTTATTTATTTTATTTTTTTTTTTTAAAGATTTTATTTATTTATTCGACAGAGATAGAGACAGCCAGCGAGAGAGGGAACACAAGCAGGGGAAGTGGGAGAGGAAGAAGCAGGCTCATAGCGGAGGAGCCTGATGTGGGGCTCGATCCCATAACGCCGGGATCACGCCCTGAGCCGAAGGCAGATGCTTAACCGCTGTGCCACCCAGGCACCCCTGTTTAACCCTTTTTAAATTATTCTCTTTAAATCACATTTTTTAAAGATTTTATTTATTTGAGAGAGAGAGACAGAAAGCTCACAAGTAGTGGGGAGAGGCAGAGGCAGAGAGAGAAGCTGACTCCCCACTGAGCAGGGAGCCTGACCTGGGGCTCTATCCCAGGACCCTGGGATCATGACCTGAGGCAGACGCTTAACTGACTGAGCCACCAGGTGCCCCTAAGTCACACATTTTTTAAGTGTAATAAAATGCACGCGAAGCTGTCAAGCAGAATCTGGCACATGCGGGCACTGGATGAATGTTAGATTTTGTTCTGTATTTTCTCTGGAAGAGACAGTGCACCTGGGCAGAATCCTTCCACAAATACTCTGGAACTCATAGAGTTGTCTTGCATAAAGTTGTAGGTGCTTTTTCACTAAATGAAATGAGGAATTTGCCAAATATCCTTAATATTCTTCTGGCAATGCACTTCAGTTTTGTTAATCCTTCATTCTCAAAACAAAATTCTCCATTACTTGAACTAAAAGAATTCACACACAAAAAATTGACGGGGTGCTATTCGTTTCCTTTGAAGTAAATAATTTGTACTCTGTAAGGCTTAATAGTTGCTAGATTTTCTCAGTGGAGTAACCAAGGCACAGCTAGCAATAGTCCAATAAATTGTCCTTGTGCTATTAAAGTACTTGCTCTTATCATTTAAAAAAATACACAGTTGCTTTCTGGTTAAAGAAGTGGCAGTGATGGGGCATTTTGTTCAAAAATAACCAAAATGTATGTCTTAAACTTACACAAAATTATATGTCAATTATATCTCAATAAATCTAGAAAAAAATAATTTATACATCATCATTTCTTTCATCCCCTACTGTTTTAGGTTTATTAATCTTTCTTTTTCTGGAGTCTTTGTTTTGAGCTTTTGTGCACATAGGGACTCCAAGTTTGCAAAAACTATCATTTAACATCACTGATTTCTTTGCTAATAGCCCCCCCCCCGCCCTGGGTGGGTCACATTCATTGTGTGATCTTGACAATCTAGCTTTAGTCCTCCCATTCTGGAGAGGCTAACATTATATTACATATAAAACATTATATTCAGTTGTCAGAAAAAGTTTCTTAGCAAATGTGGAAATCTTATTTCTGCTTTCATCATTCGAAATTCTTCTTCCCATTTAAGGCTGTTCTCACCATCCAGATACACTCTCTTATCTGTTTTACTTTCTTATCCACTTATCTGTAAAGGAGATAAGAGGGGAAGTGATTGAATGAATTATAGTTCATTCGTACTAATAACAGTATGTAGCCAACCAAAATCACACCTTAGAACAATATTTAGCATGAGACAAGTCTCATTATGTATAAAAATGTTAAAAGTAGCTACTCCTATACCAATACACATTTACCAAAAGGGCTAAAATTAAAAAGACTGACAATACCAAATGTTAACAAAGTTGGGGAGCAACAGGAATATAGGGTGGGAATGTACATGATATAATAACTTTGTAAAATTTCTGGTTGTTTCTTACCCTTTGACCCAACTATTCCCTTCTAGGTATTGCTCCAAGAGAAATGAAAACATATGTTCACAAAAAGATTTATACAAACATGTCTTCAGCCATTTTTGCGAATAATGGCTCCCAGATGGAAGCAGCCCAATCTGAGCCTGGATGAACAAATTGTGGGATATCCACACAATGGATTAATCCCCAGTGGTAAAAGGGATAAACTATTGATACATATAACAACATGCACGAAACTCAAAAAGTTATGCTGAATGAAGAAGACTTGCACGAAAGAGTACATGATTATGATTACATTTCTATAAAATTCCAGAATAGCCAGAACTATAGTATAGTAGAAAAATCATATCAGATTGCTTTTATGGAATACAGGAGATAGTTGTCTTATCTTAACAGGAGGTTGGATCACACATTTGTCAAAACTCAGCAAATAAACACTTAAGATTTGTGTATTGTGTATAAAATTTACATCACATGAAAAAAATTATCGATTATCCTGTTTAACTCCAGAGCTTTCTAACTCTCTTGTCTAGATTTCTTTTGTAGATGCACTTCTTTCAAAATTTCTGGAAATTTATTCCCAATAATATCACATTTTTCCTTTATGGCCATTCCTTTAGCCATATGGATTCATTATTTATTATTTTTATTTTAAAAATATTTATTATGAAGACTTTCAAAGAAACAAGAATATAATGAACAGTGTGGTGTGCTGGTAAGTGATCAACATTTGTTCCTCTAGAAAAAGAGTGTATATATAGTTTCCAACCTCATTTGACTTCACTGTTCACTTTGTCTCAAACATAGTAGACTTCTTTCAAGTTCTATAGTACCCCTGATTCTTTCTGATCCCAGCGGCTTTATGTAGGATACCTAGATGCTCTTCTGATTTGTTCTTTACCTGGTTAATTCCTACTTATCTTTTGGGCATTAGTTTCAATGTCACTTCCTCTGACAGCCTATCACTGACCACCCCACCTTATTCTAAATTATATGTTCCTTATTGTCTCTCATAACACCTTGTTTTCTTCTATAGCACTTAATCACATATTATTGTTAACATATATTTTATGTTAATATTATATATTATTAACATATATTATATTAACATATTACTAATGTTATTATTTTAATAATAATGTTAAAAACAAAGAAATAAAAATAATTTTTTAAGGAGAGAATTTATCTCTACATCATACAGTCCATATATGACAAGGACACAGATAATATCATATTCAACAGTCAAAAACTGAAAGCTTTTCCTTTAAGATCAGGAGCAAGACAAGAATGCCCACTCTTGCCACTTTTATTTAATACAGCCCTTGAAGTGCTCACCAGAGCAATTAGTCGAGAAATGGAAATAAAAACATCCATGTTGGAAAAGAAGAAGCAAACTGTCTCTATTCATAGATGACATGATATATACAGAAAACCCTAAAGATTCTATTGAAAAATTGTTAGAACTAATGAACACATTCAGTAAAATTGCAGGACACAAAATCAATATGCAAAAATCAGTTGTGTTTTCTAACAACAAACTATCAGAAAAATTGAGAAAATAATCCATTTATATTGTATCAAAAAGAATAAAACACATAGGAATAAATTTAAGGAGGTAAAATATCTATATACTGAAAACTATAAGACAGTGATGAAAGAAATTGAAGACACAAATAAGTGGAATGATATTCCATGCTCATAGATTAGAAAAATTAATATTGTAAAAATATCCATACTACCCAAAACAATCTACAGATTCAATGCAATCCCTATAAAATTGCAATGGCATATTTCATAAGAATAGAAAAAAACAGTCCTAAAATTTTTATGGAACCGTAAAAGACCTGGGATAGCTGAACCAATCTTGAAATTTCAAACTATAGTAAGCAAAACACTATATTGCATAAAAAGAGACATGTAGATCAATGAAAGGACATCAAACTAAAAAATCTTGTGCACAGCAAAGGAAAACCATCAACAAAATGAAAAAGTAACCTCTGGAATGGGAGAAAATATCTGGAAATCAAATATCTGATGAAGGGATAGTATCCAAAATACATAAAGAGCTCATACAACTCTATAGCCAAAGAACAAACCATTCAATGAATAAATGGGCAGAGGAACTGAATAGACATTTTTTTCAAAGAAGACATACAGATGGCCAGCAGGTACATGAAAAAGTAGTCTACATCATTAATCATCAGGGAAATGCAAAGCAAAACCACAATGAGATATCATTTCACACCTGTTAGAGTCGCTGTTGTAAGACAGGAGATAACAAATGTGGGTGAGGGTCTGGAGATAAGGGAACCCTGTGCATTGTTTGTGGGAATGTAAATTGATGCAGTCATATACAATGGAATATTATTTAGCCATAGAAAGAAGGAAATCCTGCCATTTGTGACAACATGGATGGACTTGAGGGCATTATGTTAAGTGAAATAAGTCAGATAGAGAAAGACAAATACTGTATGACTACACTGATATGTGGAATCTAAAAAAAAAAATAACTCAGGAACATAAAATAAATTGGGGGTTGTCAAAGGAGGGGTTTGGGGGAAATGGGTGAAGGTCATCAAAAGGTACAAACTTCCAGGTATAAGGTAAATAATTTCTGGGGATATAATGTATAGCATCGTGGCAATAGTTAATAACATGGCATTGCATATTTGGAAGTTGCTAAAAGAGAAAATCTTAAAAAGCCTCATCACAAGAAAATAAAATTGTAACAATGTGAGACGATGGGTGTTAACTAACCTTATTATGATAATCATTTTGCAAATGAACACATATTAAATCATTATTTTGTATACCTTAAACTAATAGTGTTGTAAGTTAATTATATCTCAATAAAACAGGGGTGGGGTTAGTAGTATTGTAATGATGATTCCTGTAGATATTCTCGATACACATCCACAATTATTTCCTTGGGCTAAAACTCTTAATTATAAAGTTGCTGGGGCAAAAGATAAGCAATTTCTAAGGCCAAATCTCTTTCTAAAATGAGGAATACTTAATGTTCTCATCATTTATTTATGTGACGATTTTTTATACTTTATATCTATACCAACACTACTTATTACTGCTTTAAAAAGTTTTGCCAATATACTTGGTAAAAAATACACTATATATATATATATATATATATATAAAGCTTCTTTACTCATTTAGGTAGAGATTTTTGATATTTGTTAGCTTTTGTAATTCTGTCATGAATTGCCAGTTTCTATCCTTTGTTTCTGTTTATATACTAAGGCTGATAATTCTGCTATATATATTGAAAATATTGTCTCTCAATTTGTTATTTCATTTTATTTTTAACATATTACATATTTAACACAGTATTTAAGAACACAGACTATATTCAGACTACCTGGGTGAAAATCTGGACTCCAGCTCTTTTGGGCTATATGGCTTTGACTGAGTTACTGAATTGCTCCATGTCTCAGTTCACTCACCTGCAAAATGGAGGTAATGATAGTATGTACTTCATATGGTTCTTAGAAGTAAAAGGATGGCAGCGCTTGGGTGGCTCAGTCAGTTAAGCACCTGCCTAAGCTTAGGTCATGATCTGGGATGGACCCCCGCCTCAGGCTCCCTGCTCAGTGGAGAGCATTGTTTCTCCCTCTCCTTCTGCTGATCCCCCTGCTTGTGCACTGTCTCTCTTTCTTTCTCTGTCAAATAAATAAATATTTTTTTTAAAAAAAGAATTAAATGGGATGACGCTTGGAAAGTGCTTGGTCCAATCTCTGGAAAACCATGAATACTCAAAAATTTTGAGAAAAGTATTGTCATTTGCTGTATTTATGTTAACGGTTAGTCAAGAGGGTACAAAATGTGCCAGAAACTTCACCTTCTGACTTACTTGGGCATACATTGAGGTTGGAAATCACAGATGTGTGGGAGGGTGGGTGTGTATTGTATGCTCATATCCTTCTTAGCCTTAAGTCTCTGCCAAAGATGAGTTAAGTACATGTTTACCACTTGCCCCTGATGAAGAGTTCATACAGGCTCTGTGGCAAGACCCAGAGGAGCAGATGAATTTGCAAGTCGTTTGACTCTGTACTGTCAAGTGTTGAGGATTAATTGCTTCTCATGTTTTATGATAAAAGATGTCAACCCTGAGTGGAGAGGTAGTCAGCCAAGATTTGGAAATTATTCCACCAGTTAAAAGAGGGAAGTGGATTAGCAATGATACAATAAATGGTCCAAGCAGTTGGTCTGGCCTATCAGCAACACTGATGCACAGATACCAAGTCAAAGACACACTAGTTCCATAAATGAGGGAATTAACACAATTCAGATTTTAAAAATGTGTATATACACTTACATTATGTATATATAGGCATATACATTTATACATTTATATAGAGAAATTTATTATAAATTTTACTGAAATAGAGCATGTATAGTATGTGATTTATCAAATATTGTAAATTCATATAGTCAATTGCTTCTCATAAAATACTTCTGTTGTTTTTTTGCTGCATTATTGTATCACATATAATATTCTACTCTATGGATATGCAACATTTGGTTATCTGTTCATTACTTTATGAATATTTGAATTGTTTTTAGTTTTTTTTTTATTTATTTATTTGAGAGAGAGTGAGCACACATGAGCATAAGTGAGCAGGGAGAGGGGCAACTGGAGAGAGACAGAAACTCAAGCAGACTCCCTGCTGAGTACAGAGCCCACGTGGAGCTCCATCCCAGGACCCTGAGACCATGACCTGAGCCAAAATCAAGAAAGAGTCTGACACTCAACTGACTGAGCCACCCAGGAGCCCCTCTTTTCACTCTTTTAGCTGTTATGAATAATGCCATATGAACATTTGCATACAAGTGTTTTGGGGGATGTATGCTTTCATTTCCCCTCAGTATATACCTAAGAGTCAGATTCCTGGGTCACATGGGAACTCCATGATTAACATTTTGAGAAACTGTCAAAGTATTTTCCAAAGCAGCTGCACCAATTTACAATCCCACCAGCAGTGTGTGAGGGTTCTAATTTTCCATATCTTCACCAACTTTGTTACTGTCTGTATTGTTGATTAGAGCCATCCTAGTTGATGCGAAGGTTATCTCATTTTTTAATTGAAGTATAGCTAATATACAATGTTATGTTAGTTTCAGGTACATAAAATAATGATTCAACAATTCTATACATTTCTCAGTGCTCATCAAGATAAGTGTATTCTTTTTTTTTTAAAGACTTTATTTATTCATTCGACAGAGATAGAGACAGCCAGCGAGAGAGAGAGGGAACACAAACAGGGGGAGTGGAAGAGGAAGAAGCAGGCTCATAGCAGAGTAGCCTGATGTGGGGCTCGATCCCATAACGCCGGGATCACGCCCTGAGCCGAAGGCAGACGCTTAACTGCTGTGCCACCCAGGCGCCCCAAGATAAGTGTATTCTTAACCTCCTTTATCTATTTAACCCATCCCCTCATCCACCTCCTCTCCGGCAACCACAAGTGTATTTTCTGTATTTAAGAGTCTGGTTTTTTATTTGTCTCTTTTTTTCTTTGTTCATTTGTTTGGTTTCTTAAATTCTACATATAAGTGAAATCATATGATATTTATCTCTGGCTGACTTATTTCACTTAGCATTATACCTTAATTAAAAAAAGATATACATACTTCTATGTCTATTGCAGCATTATTTATAATAGACAAGAGATGGAAGCAACTCAAGTATCCATCCGTTCATTGTTTTCTTAATAAACAGCTTTTTTGAAATATAATTCATATATCACAAAATTCACTCTTTCAAAATTTACAATTTAGTGATTTTCAGTATATTCAGGAAGTCATTCATCACACTTTATTCCTGAATATTTTCATCATTCTTCAAAGAAACTTTGTACTTATTAGTATCCAGTCTCCATTTATCCTTCCTCCAGTCCCTGGCAACCAATGATCTACTTTCTGTCTCTACATATTTCCCTATTTTGGACATTTTATATAAATGGAATAATACCATATGTGGACTTTCATATCTAGTTTCTTGTAAGTAGCTTCTGTTTTCAAGGTTCATACATATGGTAGCAAGTATCAGTACTCCATTCTTATGACTTAATAGTATTTCATTATATGGATATACCACATTTCTTGATCAATTCATCTGTTGATGGACATTCATCCATTCGTCACTTGAGTTTTTCCACTTTTTGGATATTATGAATAATGCTGCTATGAACATCTATATACAAGTTTTTGTGTGGATGTTGTTTTCATTTCTCTTGGTTATGGATCTAAGAATAAAAATATGGCAACCCTATATTTTTAAGAAACTGTTGAACTGTTTTCCAAACCTTATAATTCACCAACAATATATGAGAGTTCCAACTGCTCCACACCCTCATCAACATTTATCTGTCTAATTGAGTAGAGCCATATTAGTGGGTACAAAGTTGTTTTCCATTGTGGTTTTGATTTGGATTTTCCTAATGCAATCTTTTCATGTGCATATTGATCATTTGTATATCTTTGAAAAAAATGTATACTCAGATCTTTTGCCAATTTTTAAGTTGAGTTATTTGTCCTTTTTATTGTTAAGGTAAAGACTTTAAATATTCTAGATACAAGTCCCTTATCAGCCATAGAAGATTTGTAAAAAATTTCTATCATTCTGTGAATTGTATTTTCACTATCTTCATGTCCTTTGAAGTGCAAAGTTTTAAATTTTGTATAAGTCAAATTTATTTAACCTCTGTTGTTGCTTGTATTTGGTGTCATAACTAATAAACCATTGCCTAATCCAAGGTCATGAATATTTACATCATTCTTCCAAGAATTTTGTGGTTTTATCTCTTACATTTAGGTCTTTGATTCTTTTTGAATTAATTTTTGTATATGGTGGGAGGTAGGGGTTCAACCTCATCCTTTTGCTTATAGCTGTCCGGTCATCTCAGCGCCATATGTTGAAAAGACTTAATTCCTCATTGAATCATCTTGGAATATCTGTTGAAAATCAAGTGAACATAATTTAAGGATTTACTCTGAACTCTCAATTCTAGTCCATTGATCTATATGTCTAGCCTTATACCAGTATCACACTGTCTTGATTAGTGTAGCTTTGTAGTAAGTTTTGATATTGGGAAGTGTCATTTGTTACAACTTTATTCTTTTTCAATATAGTTTTGACTTTCTGGATCCCTTGAATTTCCATATAAATTTTAGAATTAACTCATCAATTCCTGCAATGAAAAAAAAAAGGCAGCTGGTTTCTCATAGGAAGTCCGTTGAATCTATAGATCAATTTGGAGAGTATTGACATTTTAACAATAGTATTTCTTCCAATCCATGAACATGGAATGTCTTTCCATTTATTTAAAGTCTTTTAAAATTTCTTTCAAACATGTTTTATAACTTTCAGGGTATGTTTTACACTTCTCTTGTTAGATTTATTCCTAAGTATTTTATTATTTTTGATGCTATTGGAAGTGGAATTGTTTAATAATTTAATTCAGGGTTTGTCATTACAAGTGTATAGAAACACAGTTATTTTTTGTATGTTGATCTTATATTTTGATCCTATAAGCTTGCTTAATTCATTTCTCAGATCCAATAATTTGCATGTGTATATATGTTCTTCAGGATTTTTTATATATATAAGATCATGTTATCTGACAGTAAAGATAGCTTTACTTCTTCCTTTCCAATCTGAATATTTTTGTTTCATATTCTTGCCTAATTGTCCTGTTGAACAGACATTGAATCAGAGTGGTGAAAGCAGACTTTGTTGTCTTGTCTTGATCTTAGGGTACAAGCATTCAGTCTTCAACTATTAAATGAAATATTAGTTATAGGTTTTTCATAGATGCTGCTTATCAGGTTATAGAAGTTCCCTTCTATTCCTAGTTACTTTGGTGTTTTTATCAAGAAAGAGTGTTAGCTTTTATCATATACTGTGTCTATTGAGATGAGTATAAGGCATTTATTTGCCCTTACTAATCTTTTATTGAGAATTTTTGAATTTAGATTTATAAGGGGTATTGATCTGCAGTTTTATTTTCTTGTGGTTTCTTTGGTTTGGTGTCAAGGTAATACTAGCATCATAAAGTGAGTTGGGAAGTCTTCAGTTCTCTTTTATTTTTGGAGGAGTTTTTGAAAGATTGGTATTAAATATTCCTTAAATGTTTGATAGAACTCACCTGTGAAGCCATCTGGGCCTGGGCTCTTCCTTATGGGTAGTTTTTTAGATGACTAATTCGATATGTTAGTTAGGACTATTTAGTTATTTTATTTCCTCTTGAGTCAGTTTTGTTAGTTTGTGTCTCTAGGAATTTGTCTATTGCATATAAGTTATCTAATTTGTTGGCATGCAGTTTTTCATAGTATTTCTTTATTACCTTTTATCTGTCTGTAGTAATGTTTCTTCTTTTATTCCTGATTTTAGTACTTCAAGTTCTCTCTTTTTTCTTGGTCAGTCTAGCTAAAGTTTTATTAATTTTGTTGATCTTTTCAAAGAACCAACTTTTGGTTTCATTGATTTTTCTTCAGTTTTCCAATCTCTATTTCATTTATTTCTGCTACATTTTTTATCAATTATGCTTGCTTTGCATTTAATGTGTTCTTATTTTTTTATAGTTTCTTAAAGTGAAAGATTAGTTATTTACTTAAGATCTTTATTCTTTTTTAATGTGGTCATTTAGAGCTACAAATTTCTTTCTAAGCATTGCTTTAGTTGCATCCCATAAGTTTTGTTATCTTGTATTTCCACATATTTATACACTTCTCAAAATTTTCCTGATGTTTTCTAATTTTATTCCATTTTGGTGAGAGAACAAATTTTGTATGATTTCATTCCTTTCAGGTTTATGAATGGTTGTCGAATGGCCTAACATGTAATTTATCCTAGAGAATGTTCTATGGGCATGTGAAAAGAAAGTAAATTATGCTGTTGTTGGGTAGAGTGTTCCATAGATGTCTACTAGGTTGATTAGTTTATAGTGTGCTGGTGTTCATAGGGGCATCCTTTAATGATTTCTGAACTATATTTTTGAGTTATTTTCTTAGAGATTTTTCTAGGACATGCAATGTGTTAATCTATCAAATTTATGCTGCTTTAATTCCAGTGAGATAAAGAAACTTTACTGCTATATGGTTATATTATCTCTTCCATTTTTGTGCTATTATTATATATGTCTGTATATATTATAAACCTAAAAATACATTGTTGCAATTATACTTTATAAATTTTATGTTTTAAAGAAGCTGAGAGAGGAAAGGGGAATAAGTGTATATTTTTAGAATTTGCCGCATCAATCTTTTCCATTTGTAGTTCTCCTCATTCCTTCCTATAGATTTGAGTTACTATCTGATGTCATTTCCTTACGACTACAGCTTTGTCCTCACCCACCTCCTTTGTGCTCTTATTGTCAAAAATATCACATTTCTATATCATGTAGGCCCCACAATACTATTATGTCCATGTTGTTTATACCTTTGCTTTTAGAATCTGTTAAGGGAAAAATATGCATATATGATGTCTTTTAAAAAATGCCTATTTTAATACCTGGCACTGTTTTGCTCTGTTTTTTTTTTTTTTTCAGTTGGATTCAAATTATTCTCTGGTGTCACTTACTTTCAGTCTGAAGAGATTTAGCATTTCTTGTAAGGTGGGGTGCTAGCAACAAACTCTTTCAGTTTTTGTTTTGCTTTAGTTTTGAGTTGTTTTGCCTTCATTTTTTTGAGAGATAGTTTTGCTTGATAAAAGATTCTTGGTTGACAGTTATTTTCCTTTCAATACTTAGAATATGTCATCCCACTGCCTTCAGCCTTCATTGTTTCTATTGAAAACGCAGCTGTTAATCGTATTTGGTAGAGCTTGTACATGTATATGTACATGACGTACGTATGTCATCTTTTTCCTCTTCTAAATGATGTACATGATGAGTCATTTTTTCCTCTTTTCCAGTTTTTCTTTTCATCTTTCAACATTTTGAGTATATGATGTGTCTGGATGTGTAACCCCTTATGTTTATCCTATTTGGAGTTCATTTAGCTTCTTGAATATGTAAAATAATCTTTTTCATTAAATTTGGGAAGTTTCCAGCCATTATTTCTCTGACTATTCCTGGTTCTTTGTTTTATTTCTTCCTACTGTCCTCATGTGTAGGCTGATGTGATTAATAGTGTCTCAGGTTTCTCTGAAGATTTCTTCATTTTTCTTCATTTTCTTTTCTTCTGATTGCATATTCTCTATTCATCTATCTTCAAGTTCACTGATTCTTTCTACTGCCAGCTTAAATCTACTATTGAGCTGCTCTAGTGAATCTTTCTTTTCAGTTACTTTTCTTTTCCACTCCCAAATTTACATTTGTTTTTTAAAATTTCTATTTATTCTTTGATGAAACATCGTCATCGCGCTTTATGTTTTAAAAATATGTCTTCCATTAGATGTTTGAATGTATTTTATAATAGCTGCTTTGAAGTTTTTCTGCAAAGTTCAACGTCTAAGTCCCCTTCAAGGCAATTTCTATTGCCTACATTTTTTCCTATGAATGGGTCATACTTTCTTCTGTCTTTGCTTATCTTATACTTTTCTGTTAGAAAGTAGACATTTTAAACGATATGTTGTAGCAGTTCTGGATAATAGTTCTCCATGGGGCTTGTTCTTATGGTTGTTTTCTTGTTTATTTTTTTTGGTGACTTGACTGGACTAGTTCAGTGAAGTCTGTTTCTCCTGCAGCATGTTACTGATGCCATTTGATGCCATTCCTTCAAAGATACCATTTTTGGCATGCATATAATCTTCCTGTCTGACTGTCAGGGATAACTATGATTTTAGCCAGGCAGTCTTTGACTGTTTCTTCCCCTTAAGTTTCTAGCTGCTCTGCCTCTATCCAGTTCTTAACCTCTACAACTTGTTGCTGGCTGATTTTTTGGGGGGGGAAGGGGACAATTCTCTGGTCTATAGTCTTATGTGATTGAAGTTAAGTCCCTTGACAGAAGCAGAGAGATGCCAATCTTTGAGGCTAAATTTGACCCTTACCTGGTAGAACTTCTGTGTCATGAAGCCAGAGTTGGGCATAATGAGTAACTCACTCTCCACTGACTGCCCTACCTGAATTGTCCCTATTGAGTAGGTTATGAGTGCTGGGGAGATGGCAGGAAGTAGGGCTGACACCCTGCTGCTGCCTCCACCATGTGTGGATTTTCCACAGTCCAGAGCCTGGGAGGTTGGGATCTGCAAATATTTACTGTCTGGTGACTCTACCCCAAACAGATCGTTGTCTTAAGAAGAGAAGAAAGGGGTGCCTGGGTGGCTCAGTGGATTAAGCATCTGACTTAGGCTCAGGTCATGATCTCAAGGTCCTAGGATCCAGCCCCAAGTTGGGCTCCATGCCAAGTGGGGAGCCTGCTTCTCCCTCTCCCTCTGCCCCTCCCCTTGCTCATGCTCTCTTTCTCTCTCTCTCTCCCTCTCTCAGATAAATAAATAAAATCTTTAAAAAAAAAGGTGGAAGAGATGGGACCTCCATTTGGCTGCTGAAATTACTGTTATGGCTCTCAAACACTAAAGAGTTGTTCTTGAAAGAATTGCTTTCTTCACCAATAGCCTCTCTCCAGATCTTTCCTGCCTAATGGGAATTGGGAGTGGAGGAATAGCACTGTCTGGCTGAGTCTATCCACTCAATATCAGTCATCCACAGAAGATGGATCTTCTGATGTTCACCTGCTGCCAAACTACCCAAAATGGCAATTCCACCCCAGAGATCTGGGTGAGATGGAAACTGATCTTGGTTGCCAAGCCCACTGGACTGTTATTCTACAGGGCGGAGCTGTGGGTGGATGGGTGTAGTCCCCAGCCCAAGGCTATGGCCTCCCTGTGTTCTTACTGAATTTCTGTAGACTTTATTGAATGGATGCTTTTCAGTTTGCTGCATGCTCTTTGATCTAGCTCCAAAGATTTTGAATGATGGTCTGTTAATTTTGACCAGCTTAATATGTATCTCTTTGTGAGATATTTTCCCCCTCTATATTCTGTCAACTCTTCACCACCTGCTTTGGTGCTTTTTATCTGATTTTATAGTCTCACTGGACTTTAAATAGCCTCATGCTTTTTAGTCAGCCTTTTTGTTGGCTCTGTCTCTTTCCTACAAATATGGCTGATTGATGCCATTCAGATCATGTCC
The DNA here is from genome assembly GCF_023065955.2 of Ursus arctos. Classification (NCBI taxonomy): domain Eukaryota; kingdom Metazoa; phylum Chordata; class Mammalia; order Carnivora; family Ursidae; genus Ursus; species Ursus arctos. Next base: position 15,827,299 of record NW_026623078.1, read on the forward strand.
ATCCTCTTTTTAGCAATCGTAATAACTGTGCTTGCCTTAAATCATGTTTATACTTTTCAATGTACTTTACTGATTGGATCATTTGTGTAAAAGCCCTCATATTTCATTCGCATACTCATTTGGACCATTATACCAAATGTAAACTTTATATCAAAATATCACCCTCTGACATTTCCCCATATATATTAATCAATCTTATGAAATATTTTATCTTTTGGATCAGTTTTACTTTGTATTATTTTTAGGAAAGAAATTATCTTCTCAACACTATGATGCTATTTTAGTAATTTCGCACTACCAATTTTTCTGTTACATTGTAATATTCAGATTGGCAATTTAGCTGTAAGTTTTCACAATGCCATTAATGTGATAACATATTATCTTTAAATTGAATAAATTCATTAATTCAATGCATATTGATTTTTTACTAAATTAGGCATTCTCATTATTTCTTTTGTTTGACTGTCCATATTTCAAAACTTCAAAATAAAAAGATGATAATTGACATACATAGAAGATTATTGTAAGAACAAAGATTATTATTAAGAGTTCACATACTTGGTTGTACAGCCATCAAACTTTCCAGTTTTGATGAATTATGAGCAAATGATGTTGATTTTACTTTTTTTTTTTTTTTTAGTATTAATTCAAAGAAGAGACTGCAAAGCCAAAAGCTGTGAATTTGTTTGCAGAGCCATCTGAAACAAAGAGAAAAGCTGCTCGTAATAGAATTTGAGAAGTTAATTCTTGGAATTATTTTAAAAATTGAAACTCCCTTTCCTTTCTCTGGCTTATCCTTGGGGACAAAGCATCACTTAAAGTCCTTGTAACCCCTTTACTCCTATATCTTCACACTGTTTACCCAACAACAAGGTGGAAATTATTTCAATTTCTCTTAACCCAAGAAACTAATGAGCCAATAAGCACATTCTCTCTCTCTCTTTTAAAGAAAAGAATACCTCCACCATCACTGCCATTTTAAAATAGGAATACCTGCATTATAAATAGAGCCACATGTACCAGGGATTTTCCCTGGGTGCAGGAAGATTCTCTGTACCTTGGAAGAGTCCTAATTTCAGAGGACCATGAACTAGGGAATACAAAGACACATAGCGAAGTAAAGTATTCATCTGATAGTCCTTATACCAACTACTCCAGCTACACTTGAAATACAGACCAACTGATCATGGTTAGATTTAATCATGGCAGGAAGGAAGGTCTTACAAGTCTGGAAGATATAAACATACTGTCAATATTTCATTCACTTCTTATTTTATTTGCTCAATAAGTTTTTGATGAATTTACAGATTTGTGTAATAAATATTTATTTAACACTTATGGTATGTGAAATTCTGTGGCAGTACAAAATAGTTACTGGTACAATGTAGTCATTTCTCAAGAACCTTAAAATTTATTATGTGTTAATCTATGAAACATATAATTTGGTTTGTTTTTTCTTTTAAGTTAACTATATCAATTGAATTAAATCAACATTTTACATTTACGGTTTGCTAAAAATCCTAAAAACTAGTTTTTCTAGTATGCTTAATTCTTCAGTTTTCAGCAATTTCTATTAAAATTTAATCACATTCACCTTCCTGGCTTTACTGTAAACCAGATTTGCCCTCATTCCAATAAATTGGCAGAATAGGAAAAACTGTTCAGGGAAAGGTGGATTTTTTTAAAATTTAAAATCAATTATATTAACTTATAGTGTATTATTAATTACAAAGGTAGATTTTAGTGATTCATCAATTGCATGTAACACCCAGTGCTCATTACATTGAGTGCCCTCCGTAATGCCCATCACCCAGTTACTGCATTGCCCTCACCCACCTCCCCTCCAGCAACCCTAAATTTGTTTCCTATATTAAGAGTCTCTTATGGTTTGTCTCTGTCTCTGATTTTGTCCTATTTTATTTTTCCCTCCCTTCCCCTATGTTCATCTGTTTTGTTTCTTAAATTCCATGTATAAGTGAAATCGTATGATAATGGTCTTTCTCTGATAGACTTATTTTGCTTAACATAGTACCCTCTAGCTCCATCCATGTTGCTGCACATGGTAAGATTACTTTTTTTTGATGGCTGAGTAACAGTCCATTGTATCTATCTATCTATCTATCTATCTATCTATCTATCTATCATCTATCTATCTATCTATCTATCTATCTATCTATCTATCTATCAATCAATCACATATCTTCCTTATCCATTCATCTGTTGTTGGACATTGGGGCTCTTTCCATAGTTTAACTATTGTGGGTATTGCTGCTGTATACATTGGGGTGAAGGTGTATCTTCAGATCATTGTGTTTGTATCCTTTCAAAAAATATCATGGTGCAATTGCTGGGTCATAGGGGAGCTCTATTTTTAACTTCTTGAAGAACCCCCATGCTGTTTTCCAGAGTGGTTATACCAGTTTACATTCCCACCAGTAGCATAAGAGTGTTCTCCTTTCTCCACATCCTCCCCAACATCTGTTGTTTCCTGACATGTTCATTTTAGCCATTCTGACAGGTGTGAGGTGATATCCACTGTGGTTTTGATTTGTATTTTCCCTGATGCTGAGTGATGTTGAGCCTTTTTTCATGTCTCTTTTGGCCATTTGTATGTCTTCTTTGGAGAAATTTCTGTGCATGTCTTCTGCCCATTTCTTGACTGGATTATTTGTTTTTTGGGTGTTGAGTATGATAAGTTCTTTATAGATTTTGGATACTAGCCCTTTATCCGATAAGACATTTGTAAATATCTTCTCCCATTCTTTACATTGTCTTTTAGTTTTGTTGACTGTTTCCTTTGCTATGCAAAAGCTTTTTATCTTGATGAAGTCTCAATAGTTCATTTTTGTTTTTGTTTCCCTTGTCTTTGAAGATGTGTCTAGCAAGAAGTTGCTGTGGCCAAGGTCACAGAGGTTTCTGTCTGTGTTCTTCTCTTGGATTTTGATGGATTCCTGTCTCACATTTAGGTCTTTAATCCATTTTGAGTATATTTTTATGTATGGTGTAAGGAAATGGTCCAGTTCATTCTTCTGCATGTAGTTGTCCAAATTTTCCAACACTATTTGTTGAAGAGACTGTCTTTTTTCCATTGCATACTCTTTCCTGCTTTGTTGAAGATTAGTTGACCATGGAGTTGAGGGTCCATTTCTGGGTTCTCTATTCTGTTCCATTGATCTATGCGTCTGTTTTTGTCCCTGTAACATACTGTCTTGATGATTACAGCTTTGTAATAGAGCCTGAAATTTGGAATTGTGATGTCACCAGCTTTCGTTTTCTTCATCAACATTCCTTTGGCTATTCAAGCTCTTTTCTGGTTCCATACAAATTTTAAGATTGTTCATTCTAGCTCTGTGAAAAATGTTGATGGTATTTTGAGAGGGATTGTACTCTATGTGTAGATTGCTTTGGGTAGCATAGATATTTTAGCAATATTTGTTCTTCCAATCCATGGTCATGGGATATTTTTCCATTTCTTTGTGTCTTCTTCAATTTCTTTCATAAGTGTTCTATAGTTTTCAGAGTACAGATCCTTTATGTCTTTGGTTAGATTTATTCCTAGGTATCTTATGGTTTTTCATGCAATTGTAAATGGGATTGATTCCTTGATTTCTCTTTCTTCTGTCTCATTGTCAGGATATAGTAATGAAACTGATTTCTGTGCATTGATTTTATATCCTGAGACTTTGCTGAATTCCTGTATCAGTTCTAGCAATTTTTCAGTGGAGTCTTTTTTGAGTTTTCAACATAGAGTGTCATGTCATCTACAAAGAGGGAATGTTTAACTTCTTCTTTGTCAATGTGGTTGTCTTTTATTTCTTTTTGTTGTCTGATTGCTGTGGCTAGGACTTCCAGTACTATGTTGAACAGTGGTGAGAGTGGACATCCCTGTCATTTTTCTGACCTTAGAGAAAAGCTCTCAGTTTTTCCCCATTGACGATGATATTTGCTGTGGGTTTTTCATATATGGCTTTTATGATATTGAGGTATGTTCCCTCTATCCCTACACTGTAGAGAGTTTTAATCAAGAAAGGAAGTTGTATTTTGTCAAATGCTTTTTCAGCATCTATTGAGAGGATCATATGGTTCTTGTCCTTTCTTTTATTAATGTGGTGTATCACGTTGATTGATTCGAGGATGTTGAACCACTTTTGCAGCCCAGGAATAAATCCCACTAGGTCACAGTGAATAATCCTTTTAATGTACTGTTGAATCCTATTAACTAGTATCTTGGTGAGAATTTTTGCATCCATATTCATTAAGGATATTGGTCTGTAAATCTCCTTCTTGATGGGGTCTTTGTCTGGTTTTGAGATCAAGGTAATGCTGGCCTCATAGAATGAGTTTTCAAGTTTTCCTTCCATTTACATTTTTTGAAACAGCTTCAGTAGAAGAGGTATTAATTCTTCTTTAAGTGTTTAGTAGAATTCCACTAGGAGATCATCTGGTCCTGGACTCTTGTTTTGTTGGGAGATTTTTGATTACTGCTTCAACTTCTTTGTTGCTTGTGGGTCTGTTCAGGTTTTCTATTTCTTCCTGTTTCACTTTTGGTAGTTTATATGTTTTTAGGAATGCATCTGTTTCTTCCAGATTGCTTAATTTGTTGGCATAGAGTTGCTCAGAATATGTTCTTATAATTCTTTGTATTTCTTCAGTGTTGGGTGTGTTTTCTGCTCTTTCATTTATGATTTTACTTATTTGGGTCCTCTCTTTTTTCTTTTTGATAGGTCTGCCTAAGGGTTTATCCATCTTATAAATTCTGTCAAAGAACCAGCTCCTAGTTTTGTTGGTCTGTTCTATTGTTCTTTTGATTTCTATTTCATTCTATTTTCTGCTCTAATCTTTCTTATTTCTCTTCTCCTGCTGGATTTAGGCTTTATTTGCTGTTCTTTCTCCAGCTCCATTAGGTGTAAGGTTAGGTTGTATATTTGAGACCTTTCTTCTTTCTTGAGGAAGGCCTGTGTTGCTATATACTTCCCTCTTAGGACTGCCTTTGCTGCATCCCAAAGGTTCTGAATTGTGTTTTCATTTTCATTTGTTTCCATGATTTTTTTATTATGTTATGTTAGTCACTATACAGTATATCCTTAGTTTTTGAGTAATGTTCCGTGATTCATTATTTGCGTATAACACCCAGTGCACCATGCAATATGTGCCCTCCTTAATACTCATCACCGGCCTATCCCAGTCCCCCACCCCTCTCCCCTCTGAAACACTCAGTTTGTTTCCCAGAGTCAATAGTCTCTCATGGTTCATTCCTCCTTCTGTTTACCCCCCTTCATTCTTCCCTTTCTTCTCCTACCGATCTTCCTGCTATTTCTTATGTTCCATAAATGAGTGAAACCATATGATAATTGTCTTTCTCTGCTTGACTTATTTCACTTAACATAATCTCCTCCAGTACTGTCCATGTTGCTGCAAATGTTGGGTAATCATTCTTTCTGATGGATGAGTAATATTCCATTGTATATATGGATCACATCTTCTTAATCCAGTCATCTGTTGAAGGGCATCTTGGCTCCTTCCACAATTTAGCTATTGTGGACAATGCTGCTATGAACATTGGGGTGCATATGGCCCTTCTCTTCACTACGTCTGTATCTTTGGGGTAAATACTCAGGAGTGCAATTGCTGGATCATAGAGTAGCTCTATTTTTAACTTTTTAAGGGAACTCTACACTATTTTCCAAAGTGGCTGTTGCCATGATTTAAAAAAAAAATTCTTCTTTAATTTCCTGGCTGACCCACTCATTCTTTAGTAGGATGCTTTTCAACCTCTATGTATTTGTGTTCCTTCCAAATTTTCTCTTTTTTAGTTCAAGTTTCATAGCATTGTGGTCTGAAAATATGCAAGGACTAATCCTAATCTTTTGGTATTGGTTGAGACCTGATTTGTGATCTAGTATTTGATCTATTCTGGATAATGTTCCATATGTACTCGAGAAGAATGTGTATTCTGTTGCTCTAGGATGGAATGCTTTTAATATTGCTCTGCCAGGTCTCTGTGGACAGTTCTGCTGCCATCCTTATGTTTTTACCCTTGTAGGTTAAAGACCTCTGGGAAATGTGGATTTTAAATCAAGGAAAACATGCTCTGGTAAGTAAAGAGCTTTGGAATTATCTAGCATGACTTAAATATATTCTTAGCTATTTTGGTAAAATTTACTCATTCATCCAAGTAAGATATTAATACAGTGTTCTAAGTCCCCATGCCATGAAAAAGTCCCAGTTCCCTTACCCTTGAATCTCATAGATTCTGTCAGGGAAAGTTTCCATTCTCTTCCACCAACACTGTGCTCTTTTATCTGACTATTTTTGAATAGAGGTTAGTATGTACATATGTAAGTATGTATGTATGTATGTATCTGTACGTATGTTTACTTTTGAACTGGGGCCAAAGTCACTACAGTTTTCTGTGTTTCCACCTGATAAAAGTTTTCCTTCCAGAGGGGAAGTGACTAGGTACTTCAGGGATCTTTTGTGTTTGTTGCTTTGCATATCAGTAGAGGAATATTTTTAGGACATTCTAGAAGACAAATTAATTATAGAAACTCATCATTCATTCTCACTATATAGATATCCACCATTAAAAAGAAGAAAAAGGAATAAAATAAGTGTTGAGTGAGCTATTAGTCACCAAAAATGTATTAATAAAACTTCTGTAAAACATTTTTAGCCAGGTAACTCAAGAGAATTATATATGAATCCAGATTTACACATTACTCTTAATCAGGGTAAATCTGTGAACTAATGAGTCTTGTTTGATAAACAGCTCTATCTATTCTCCCTGATTTTACCATGTGTGGAATATAATGCAAGTAAGCATCAGAATTGCTTGATTTGGGGCGCCTGGGTGGCTCAGTCATTAAGCGTCTGCCTTCAGCTCAGGTCATGATCCCAGGGTCCTGGGATTGAGCCCCACATCAGGCTGCCTGCTCCGCTGGGAGCCTGCTTCTCCTTCTCCCACTCCCTCTGCTTGTGTTCCTTCCCTCGCTGCCTCTCTCTCTGTCAAATAAATAAATAAAATCATAGATTTATAAAGATTTTATTTATTTATTTATTAAATAAAATCTTAAAAAAGAAAAAGAATTGCTTGATTTTATTTTATTGCATTTGATTTTTTTTTCCCTAAACATTTATTTATTTATTTATTTTAGAGAGAGAGCATGAGTGGGAAGGGTAGAGGGACAGGGAGAGAGAATCTCAAACAGATTCTATGCTGAGCACAAAGCCCAAGATGGGGCTCAATCTCAGGACCCTGAGATCATGACCTGAGCTGAAACCGAGAGTCAGATGCTAAACCAACTATGCCACCCCAGCACCCTAAGACTTGGTTTTTCTTATGGAAAATCCTAATTAATAAACTTCCTGATTTTTTTCACACTGATTATGGGTCAGATAAGTTATCACTGTTTCCACAAAATATTTCAGGTTATGAAGAATGCAAACATGTGTTCAGTTAAATTGAATTATAACAAATGATAACTTTATTGTAAGAAAAGAAAAGGATTAGTGTTTTTGAACTTCAGTTTTGACAATTGTTTGGACTTGGCTACCCCACTTGCACTGTCTTTTATAATTTGTTGATATCATCTTTTTGACAACCTTTTAATATCACCAGTGATTGTGTTACTTTGAGCTGTCAACTTAAATGACTTGAAGACTTTAGGATTAATATTAAGTAGGGCAAATTTATGAGAAATCTTTGATTTCCCATGAAATTTTTAAGGAAACAAAAATTCATAGAGCCAAGCCATAGAGTCACCTAGTATGGTTTTGACTTTTTTTTGTAAAGCTTGAATTGAGAAAAGTTCAATGGGGCATACACCTAATTTTCTAATATGATGATAAAGCAAATTATATTTTAAAGTTAAGATTGAAAGCTAAAACTGATGTTGTTATGTAGCTATATGTATATTCTATATGTTTAAGATTATACACATATATTAGTGCATATTAAATTAATAAGCAAAATAAATGCATGTATGATAAAAATGAGGGACCTGGTAGCTTAAAATCAGCCCTGGAATATTCAGTCTGTTGTAAACAAGAGCTATGTTCTACCTGAATGTAATCTGTCCAGAGACTAGGGATTCTTATCTTGTCAGAATACCCTGAGCCCTTGTGCTAATTTTTGTCATGCTATTGAATTGTTAAAACAAAGAATAAAAATTTGTCACATCTGAAAGCTCTTAAGTCTCTTATTAATTGTCCTGCAATTAATTAATATTGTTACCATCTGTTCTGATACTTAATTTTTAAAAACAGTTTTTATTTACTTATTTTAGAGAGAGAGAGAATGAGTGGGGGGAGGAGCAGAGGGAGAGGGACAAGCAGACTCTTCACTGAGCACAGAGCCCGATGTGGGGTTTGATCCCATGACCCTGAGATCATGACCTGAGCTGAAACCAAGAGTCAGATGTTTAACCTACTAAGCCACCCAAGTGTCCCTGTTCCTTTATTTAAAAACAAGCAAACAAACAAACAAAAACAAAAACTGTACCATAACTCTAGCTATTAAGGTATCCAATGCAACCTTTCAGCTATGTTTTCATTTAGAAAAATAAAACTGAAGATACTATTACACTCAGAGTCATCTTTGGCACTTCTTATTTAAACATGACACACCTGGGCTGTGGTTACACTATCAGTCTTTTCAATTACATCCTGGTAAAAAGAAGACCTGGTTCTTATTGAACCTATAAAAATAAGTACATGGTCTATAAAAAAAAAGTATGTAGTTGTATGATCAAACCACCCAAGGCCTGTTCTTTTAACTGAAATCCATGACATGGCAATCAGTGGCAACAGGGATGCTGAGAACAATGGGATATACATTGGTATGCTCTACATTTCTTTATTAGCTTAGCCTTATTATAGGATATGCTCTACATTTCTTTATTAGCTTAGCCTTATTATAGGATATGCCCTGAGAAAATGTGGAAAAAAGCTATAGGGCCAAAAAGGGAAACTAAACCTTTCCTGAGAAAATTTATTACAAATATGCTTCATCAAAGATTGTACATTTGTCAGGATGGAAGAAGGGCTCTGGGGATTGTCATTGCTTTCACTGTAATAATTAACCAAATCCATGTAAAATGATTATGTCTTACACCAAAGTAGAGGTTTCTCCTTTCTTGATGCTTTTGGTTACCAAAATAATTGAATTAGGTTCATTCATTTTTGTCATCAATAGGAAGTTTCTGGGCTCCTCTCATCTGCCTAAAGGCTCTGGTACTTCAATCCAGAAATTATGTCTTGTGGAAGATACAATACAGAAGAAAACATTAAAAAGTCACTCTGGAAAGTGACTGGAAAGTCACTCTGGAGAGAAGTCGACTCATTGGTATGGGCCTCCCATCATGAGCCACTGACATTGCCACACTTGTAAGGCCATAGCAGGGGGTGAATCCGGTCCCTTGGGCCTCTTTGGTCCAGAAGCAGTTGACAATATGAAAACAGATTCAGATCAGGACCCAGCAGAACAGAAATAATGTCAAAGGGCTGGATGATGGATTCAATGAAAGAAATCTAAATGTGGTCAACGTTCTATTTCCTGATGAGCATATGAAGTCCTATTCCCTTCCTCTTGATCTGTTTCTGATCCTCAATGAAGGAATCTATGTTTATGTAAGTTGCCATAAAACTATTTTTGAAAGATGTGTCATTCCAACCAATACCCTCAGAATTCTGGAAAATGTCTTATGGGGAATCTTTTTTTTTTTTAAATTTAAATTCTAGTTAGTTAACATACAGTGCAATACTGGTTTCTGGAGTAGAATTCAGTGATTCACTTATATACAACACCCAGTGCTCATCACAACAGGTGCCCTCCTTAATACCCATCACCCATCTAGCCTATCACCCATCCACCTCCCTCCATCAACCCTCAGTGTGTTCTCTATCATTAATAGTCTCTTATGGCTTGTTTCCTTCCCTCCTTTTTTTCTTTTCCCCCTTCTCTTATGGGAAAACAACGTAGATTGTAAACTAACAAGTGTTCAGAAGACTAATTCTAATTCTGAACTAGATGAATTTCAGATGGACATCTTGATAATGGGTTAAGCTTAGACAAATATATGGAATGAAATTTACTCTAACCACCATTTATCTATAAGCAATCAAAGCATTTTATTGAAAACATGAAAGATATTAATTTCCTTTGTCCATGAACCTATTTATAGCAGAAGACCGATTCTATCACAGTGACTATTATTGAGATCATTCCTCTTTTATGGCCATGAAACTATTTTTATAGGTTCGATATGAATCAGGTCTTCTTTTTACCAGGATGTAATTGAAGAGATTGATAGTGTAACCAGCCCAGGTGTGCCATATTTAAGAATAAGTGTCATTTAATCATGTATGACAAGCTTACTTTTTAGGGACAATGGTTACAGACCATATGTGGAACCAATGCCAACAAGCTTTTTTCCCAGGAAGTTGGACTGTTACCTGTTCTGTGGCTAACAGGGCTCCTCCCAGCCTTATAGGTGTCAAGGAAGGTCATTTCCTGGAGGCCAGGAACTTTGGCAAGATGGAAGGACCTCAAGAAAAGGAAAGCTGTCATAATTCGAAATACTGCAGGCAAAACTTGGTGGAGACATTTCTTGGTTTTGGTTTCCTAGTCTTGGAATATAGGAGCTAATAACAGCAGTAAAATTTTTAAAAAATATTTGGTATTTTACAGAAGTGCATGCAGATTCCTTTCCTGATTATCACATGGAAGTTGATTTTTCTGGTTGTTCAGCATCATCTCTCCCAAGGTTTGCTGACATTTAACTAGAAGGCTATGTGTGCCGATTAATACCTTTTACTGTAACTATGTAAATGAATCAAGCCAAACAGAATAGAACACACAGGGTAAATGTACAAGTTCAGAGCCTACAGAGGCCTGAAGGATGGGAAGGAGCAACTATGCAAAAGTCAGGAGAAAGAATATATTCTTATTAGAGAGAACTATTTGTGCAAAGGCCCTCCTATAGGAAAGAGCTTGATGTGCTCTGGGATCTCATCAAGATCCCTAGAGTACAGAAAGTGTGCAGAAAATGGAGAAAATGAGAGGTGGGAGGCAGCAAAGACAAATACTGTGTGATCTCACTTATATGTGTAAACTAAAAAAAAAAGATCCAAGCTCACAGAAAAAGAAATCAGACTTGTGGTTATCAGAGGTCAAGAGTGACAGGAAGGGGAATTAGAGGAAGGTAGTCAAAGGCACAAGTTTCCAGTTAGAAGATAAAAAATCCTATGAGTTCTTATCACAAGGAGATCTTTTCTTTTCTTTCCTTTTTTTTTATTGTATCTGTATGGAAGACACATGTTAGTTGAACTTTTCACAATCATTTCACAATATATGCAAATAAAACCATCATGCTGTATGCCTTAAACTTATTCAGTGATTTATGTCAATTATTTTTCAATAAAGCTGGGGGAAACCCCCCCAAAAACAAATCCAAGTGTGATGGAGAAAGCAATCAGAGTCACAGGATCTTTATGTAGAGAACAAGAGAAGATTGTGACTTTCCTTGTGTTTTTTCTGTAGGAGAAAGTTTGCTCTCAAAGTAGATGATTTATATTGAAAGAAATTCATGTGGCTTTCTGTAAAAATTATCAATTTTCAGCGACATACTGTTGCCCTTTGGGACCATTCTGAGGACAAGAGTTTTGACATTTCTCCAATCATTCATGGCTTAAATATTCCCTGAACTAAGAGACCATGCTCTCAGGGGTCTGAACATATTCAATTTTGGAACAGAGGTAAAAAGTACACGCAAGCTCTGGATGTAGGAAATAGACCCAAGTGGGTTCTTAGGCAGCCATGGCAATGATGCAACTAGAAAAAAAAAATTACAAAGCATTCTGATAAGCAAATACTTAACCAACTACTAAACACAATGTGCCTTATTTTATTTAGTCCTCAAAACAGCCCTGTAGGGTAAGTATGAGACTCAGGTAGGGTATACCTTTCATAAGTACAAGTGAGATTTGAGCCCAGACTATAATTTCAAAGCACCTGTTCCTCTGACCACATGACACATGTAAATTCCCTAAATAACTTGCAGTAAACTGCACTTTGAAATACCGAGGCTCTCTTTCATTTTTCTGGCATGGACTGAGTTCTTCAGGTTAAAGGATTGGCTGTGAGAATTCCTACAAATATCTGACTTTCTAGAAGATTGAAAATATGGAAATAACAAATGTAACAAAGCATTTAGTAAAATGCCATGCAGATACTGATTTTTGTCATTTGCACAAGAGACTCTGATAATGCACTCAGTTTGTAGCCAGTCATCCCAAATGTTCCCATCACTAGAAAGCTTTCCTTTTTTTTAAATTTTTATTTAAATTTCAATTAGTTTACAGTGTAATATTAGTTTCAGGTGTACAATTTAGTTATTCAACACTTACATATAACACCTGGTGCTCATCACAAGTGCACTCCTTAATCCCCATCACATATTTCACCCATCCCCTGACCCACCTCCCCTCTGGTAACCATCAGTTTGTTCTCTAGAGTCAAGAGTCTCTTATGGTTTGCCTTTCTCTTCCACCGAACACTTTGCTCATTCTTTTGTTTCTTAAATTCTACATATGAGTGAAATAATATGGTATTTGTCTTTCTCTGACTGATTTATTTCACTTAGCATAGTAATCTCTAGCTCCATTCACATCAGTGTAAATGGCAAGATTTCATTCTTCTTTATGGCTGAGTAATATTCCATTGTATATATACATAAACCATCTCTTCCTTACCCATTCATCTGTTGATGGACATCTGGGCTCTTTCCATAATTTAGCTGCTATAAATATCAGAGTTTGTGTATGCCTTCAAATTAGTATTTTTGTATTCTTTGGGTAAATACCTAGTAGCACAATTGCTGGGTCATAAGGTAGTTCTATTTTTAACTTTTTGAGGAATCTCCAAATGCACCAGTTTACATTCCCACCGACAGTGTGAGAGAGTTCCCCTTTCTCCACATCCTTGCCAACACCTGTTGTTTCTTGTGTTGCTGATTTTAGCCATTCTGACAGGTGTGAGGTGATATTCATTGTGGTTTTGATTTGTGTTTCTCTGATGATGAGTGATATTGAGCATCTTGTCATGTGTCTGTCGGCCACTTGAATGTCTTCTTTGGAAAAATATCTATTCATGTCTTCTGCCCATTTTTAAATTGGATTATTTGTTTTTTGGGTGTTGAGTTTGATAAGTTCTTTATAGATTTTGGATAATAACCCTTTATCTGATAAGACATTTGCAAATATCTTCTCCCATTCCATAGGTTGCCTTTTAGTTTTGTTGACTGTTTCCCTTGCTGTGCAGAAGATTTTTTGATGAAGTCCTAAGAGTTCATTTTTGCTTTTGTTTCCCTTGCCTCAAGGGACATAACTGGTAAGAAGTTGCTGCGGCCAATGTCAAAGAGGTTACTGCTTGTGTTCTCCTCTAGGATTTTAATGGTTTCATGTCTCACATTTAAGTCTTTCATCCACGTTGAATATATTTTTGTGTATGCTGTAAGAAAGTGGGCCAGTTTCTTTTGCATGTTGCTGGCCAGTTTTCCCACCACCATTTGTTGAAGAGACTTTTTCCCATTGTATATTTTTTCCTGCTTTGATTAAGTAACCATATAGTTGTGGGTTCATTTCTGGCTTTTTCTATTCTGTTCCATTGATCTAGGTGTCTATTTTTACACCAGTATCCTTTTTAAAATATTTATTTATTTATTTATTTATTTATTTATTTATTTATTTAATATTGTGCCTTCACTGTGAAGTTGCTGAGGGCTTGGGAGAGAGTTTGCGTAAGAGTTCATGTGAGCCACATTCTTCACCTTGGCTGTTAGTGAATGTGGGACCTTGTCTCCAGGCTAAATACATTCTCTCACAGATGCACAGAGCAGGGCCCACAAGCAAACTTACCTCCACTCGTTGGCTCTCCCTTGAGCTTCCACCACCTCTTAAGTCTCACCCTACAGAAAGTTAGCAAAGTGAGTAAAAACAGCCAGAAAAGAAGAATAAAAGAAGAATATTGGAGATGACAATAGAATTACTGCATGACCCTATTTGGGAGCTGTACTATACTATGTCCAGAGAAGACTGGCCTCATCAGCGGGCACCTAGCATTTTCTCTTGAGAAGCCAAAGGACCTAAGTCTTACCTGCAGAAATGCTGCACTGCAGTGGCACAAGAGTCTAGCAAGCTAGAAGCTGTCTCTTAAATTATTTTGGTTTTATGTGTCCTTCTATACCTTTCACTATTTCTGTGGCTGTCAGATAGAGGAGTGTCAACCATGAGACTTTACCTGTGTCTAAGCCATGTGTGACATACCTCCAATGGTTTTAATTTCCCCAGTGGCCTGGAGTAAAGATGTATCCTGTGAAAGCACATGTTTAAGGTAATTTACAGACTTAATACTGCCATATGGTCAGCCCTCCAACAGGTAAACTGAAGTCGTTCCTTTTACATTAAGAGAACAGAACTACTTCCTTCCTTAGCTTAGCTAGGAAAGTGAAACGAATTTGCTGATTTGTGAAACAATTTGATGATCAGGACACATTATTTTCCCCACATTTTTATTGTGAAAGATTTCCAACACACCTACCACTTAAAGAAATAGTACATAAGTGTTCCAAACCCCCACACTTAGACCAAACAGTTGTTAACTTTTTACCCTATTTGCTTTTTATATCTTCCTCTCTTTTGGTGAACCGTTTCAAAGTAAGTTGCAGAAAAGCCACAAATGTTGGTACCCAGCACTTATTTCCAGAGCAGGAAATTGTCTTACGTAACTACAATAAAATGATCATACCTAGTAAAACTAACATTAATTCTACAATACCTTATAATATTAATCTATATCCAAATTTCCCCACTTGTCCTAAAGATCCGATCAAGTTTCAGGCATTGCACTTGGCTGCTATATCTCTTTGATAACTTTCTGCCTAGAATAGTTCTATCTTCAAAAAATTTTTAAAAATACATATGTGACTGACTTTTTGAAAAGACCAAGCCAGGTGTCTTATAGAATGTCTGTCCCATATTCTCTATTGTCTGACTGACTTTTCTCATAGTGTCATTTCACTGGACCTCTAGCCCCTGTATCTTCTGCAAACTTCAATTTAAATTTAGAGACTTGATTATACTCAGATTAATATCATACATACTATTGAACACGTCATACTGCAACCTGTCATAATGTCCAGGCTGTTCCACTACTGAGATGCTAAATTTAGTCATCAGGAGAAGGTGGTGACTACGAGCTTTCTCCATTGTAAAGGCACAATAAGTATAATTACCAGTAGACTGTGAGAGGGTACTCGGGCACGATGTGACTCTATTGCTTCCCACAATCTTTTACCTTTATATATATACACACACTTGATTTTTGAGAGTAGTTTTAGGTTCATAGCAACATTGAGCATAAAGCAAGGAGAGCGATCACTGGATTGTATGGTAAGAGTATGTTGAGTTTTGTGAGAAACTGCTAAGCTATCTTTCAAAGTGGCTGTGACATTCTGCGTTCCTGTCAGCTGTGAATGAGGGGTACTGTTGCATCACATCCTGGCCAGGACTGGGCCTTGTCAGTGTCCTGCACTGCAGTCATTTCAATAGATGTTTGGCACACTTGGCAATTTTAACATCCACTCCTGACCCCTGCCTGAATTAATGATTACACTGGGGATTGCAAAGTGGTGATTTTCTAGGTTAGCTTTTTTTCTCTATTTATTAATTGATCTTCTTCTGAAACAGGAAACACTTTGCTGTGTTTTTCAGACAACATCTCTTTCTCAATAAGGAATTCTAAAGAAAAGTGACTCTCTTAGCCTTGTAGATTTACCATGCTTTGTGCCCCTCTGGGGCTCACGGAGAACTACAAGAGTGACTCTCGCCGTTACTTTTTGTAACCCCCAGAATCTAGATGATGCCTTGCATATAACAAGCACTCAGTATTTTTTTAAGTTAGATTTAAAAATATATATATTTATTTTAGAGAGGGAGAGAGCAGGGGAAAGAGGGAGAGGGAGATAGAGAATCCTCTAGCAGACTCCCCGCTGAGCATGGAGTCCGACATGCAGCTCAAACCCAGGACCCTGAGATCATGACCTGAGCTGAAATCAAGAGTCAGATGTTTAATGGACTTTGCCACCCAGCCACCACTCAGTAATTT
The DNA here is from genome assembly GCF_023065955.2 of Ursus arctos. Taxonomy (NCBI): domain Eukaryota; kingdom Metazoa; phylum Chordata; class Mammalia; order Carnivora; family Ursidae; genus Ursus; species Ursus arctos. Next base: position 15,843,461 of record NW_026623078.1, read on the forward strand.
TTTAAGTCAAATTAAACTCAACAATGATCTTCAAGTGCTGTTATGGATATAGTTAATGAACTCTCAATGTATTTTCAAGGTCTTAGAAAATAGGAAATGATATGAATTAAATATATTATGTCAAAAGAGAAATATTTTGAAGTAATAATAACTATAAAGCTCAGAGTATGCTACCTCATCTTTTAGATTATTTATCAAATTGTAATTACTGGTTTACATGTCTCTCTCCTCCACAAAGCTATGAATTTCTTAAGGGAAAAGACTGGGCCAATTCACTTTGGTATCACGCATCTAAGACGTATAACTCATAGTCAGTTCTCAATATTTGATGAATCCGTGAAATAAAGATGTAAGATTGACTCACTGTTGAGCTATTGCTTTGCAGTAGGCACTGCTTCCTAAATTTAGATACATGGTCAGGGGCTTTGTTCCTGGACTAGTGTGAAAGCTCCTCAAAGTCATTAGGATTCCAGGCTCTTTCTGACCTTCCAGTCTGTCTTTTTAGCCCCTGGCTTTCTTCCTCAGATGGCATAATGTGGCTGCTGGTGCTTCAGCTATCACACTGGAGTTCTACCCAAGGAGAAGGGGAAAGCCACAGGCAAAAAGAGTATTTCCATGGATACCTGTTTCTTTCTTTCTTTTTAAAAAAATTTTATTATGTTATGTTAGTCACCATACAGTACTTAATTCGTTTTTGGTGTAATGTTCCATGATTCATTGTTTGCATATATAATGCCCTCCTTAATACCTGTTTCTGCTACTTCTACTTGTTCATGGCCACTCTGTGTGCACCAGAAGCTGGCGCATGTCATCTTTTAGCTGGATATATTGCCCCTCCAGAAAAATTAGTCTTCTGTTACCAGGTAAGAAGGGGATAGTGTTCTGGCACAATCAATTTTGCCCAAAATTTTCTGATTTTTTATCTTGAAATTTTTAGTAGAGTTGTCTTGACTCTAGTTTAATCCATCCTTCTAATTTCTCTTTTGATATGGTTTTGTGGAGACAGTACTTTGATATACATATACGTATATACACTTGTCTAACATGTATACCTACGTATACACGTACACAAATGCATATATGTATGCGCTTACATTCACTATATATGCATGTAGATATATACATGCTTATATATATGCATAAAACAGACATGTATATATATTTATATCTGTTATGTAAGTACATGTTCACATAGATTTATGTATTTTTATCAGGCTTTCTGGGAGTTATTTTCGGACTCTCTGGAATTGATGCTGAGATGAGGGTGTGAAGGATGAGAAACCATGAATGCAGAATCATTGATTAGACAGAGCTCTGTCCTGCGGTGTCCAGGGGCATCTCTGACTACCAAGCTACTAGTCACTCTTACTCAGGCACTTGCCTGTTTATTCAGTAGTTCCCCAATTCACACTGTGAGCAGGTGTTCCACGTCATCATTTTGGTCTGTAATTATTGTCTTAATGAGAGTTACCACAGCATCATCTAGCTATCCTGTGGGTTTGTGTGAGGTGAGGCAGCCCTGGGGGTGCCCACTGCCCAGCTCCAGAGGAGACCTGAGCTTAGTAGGGAGGGAACTTTGGTGCCTCTGGAAGCTGCTGACCAGAAGAGGGAGCACACAGACTGATGGGCTGTCTGTGCTTTTCTTTCTGCCTTTCATACCTTTGTCTATGGATGTCTGTCCTCAAAACCCCATTCCTTCAAAGAAACTTCCCCTTTCCCACTGACGTCTTAATCATCAATTAACCATGGCCCACCTATATTCCACACTGTCAATGAGCCATAAGACCTAACTCTTTATTTCTCCTAGAATTGATTTATCTTAGTCCTCAAGCCTCCATTTTTAATGATGGCAGATAATTAACATCAACAATTTGAAGTGATTCCTTATTCCTTCTAGGTTAAAACCTAGTCTTTCTTGAGCCATGGATCCTCTCCATGAGTAAGTTTCTCTGTGGCTTTTGCCCCCTTTTTATTCTTGTGAGCTTCTACCCCATGGTAGTCTCCCGCTAGGTTCTCCACCTGGCTCTGTTCCCCCATGGCCAGCTCATACATGTCACTCTGCCTCCTGTTGCTCAACATCCTGCTGGACACCCAGTCCATATTTGAATTTCTCCAGCTGATTCCCAAATATTTTTTTTCAGCAGTTTATCCAGATTGAGATCCAATCCAAAAGGATATGGTGCATCTGTTGCTTTGTGCTTGAGTCTTTTTAAATTCAGCACAGGTCCTATATTGGTGAAGAATAATTAATGCTAGATATTACAGCTGACAAAGACTGCCATTTAACTTGCTTAATTCAACAAAGGTTGGGTTGCATTTGGCTGTCTGGATCTGGAAGATGGTCTCCAAGAAAGGAATGGAGAAGAGCCACTGGCTCTTAACTGATTTGGCCCAGAATTGACACCCCTCACAGCCCTATACCCATAACTAGCTCTGTGGTCCCAACCTAAGGGCAAGGGAAGTTGGAAATGTAGGGAAGCACTTGGAATTATAACGAGCATGTTCCTGCCATCAGCTTCTCCCCTTTTAAAGGCTCTGACACCAGCATGTTGAAGAGACACAGTTGCTAACTTGTGGGTTGCACAACTTTGAATTTTTCTGGTTGTTTCCTTACGGTGCAATTTAGGTTGTTCTACCTCTGGCATGTCCTATAAACTGAAAATTACATATAAAAGCTTAAGGATAAATGTTCATCATTTTTATTTAGACAAATGATAGTTAATGTGTAATTTGCATTGCATCACTTCAGGAAATTTAAATATTGAATTAGTTTAGATTATAATGCCGAGATTGCCTGTTGGATTAGTGTAATGAGTATCTGGTTACTTTATTAGATGGTTACATTTTCACATTTATGAGCAGTAAATCATACATTTAATACATTTAATACTGACATATTCCTTGTATGAGTCAATAATCTCATTAGGTGTTACAGAATGATGACATTCTAATTCGATCGTTTCTTCTACATTGTTAGCTCGCCTCCTTCTGTAAAGATTTATCTTTATTTGGTTTCCTTGAAATACAGTGTCTACTGGAAATGCTCAGAATTAGTCACATGGTCTTGTCTGCCTGTGGGAAGCTAGATGTCTAGTTTCCTGTGTGTCACGGAAAGAGGTGAGCAACAGTTATAGGGGAGCAATGCATTCTCTTAGTCACATCTTCTAACTAGTTGTTTACAGGTACATTAGGATATTAATTTCTTGGTAACTTTCTACGTATTGGTGAATTTTCTGACTATAGCTTTTCAGTTGATATTCTTGCCTTTATATAATCTATAAAGAGGCATAGTTTTACCTTTTCCTTTTCAATCCTTATATTTGTAATTTTTCTTGTAAAATGCATTTGACTGATGCCTCTGGGGCAGTGTTGAATAGTATTGGTAAATAGTGGACATTCTGGCCTTGTTCCTGCCTTCTGTGCTTTCCCATTAGATTGCATGCCTTACCAACAATCCTCGCCTGTTAAGGCATGCGTCTGATCTACGTCAGGGATCACTGGCAGCCATCCTCCCTCCCACCCTCATGACGGTTATTGCTAGCCAGTATCTACTGAACTCTGACATGGCCTAGATCCTTGTCAGCTCTTACTAGATATTAATCTCATATGACACTGGGGTAAAATCTTTGTGCCATCCATACCTGAACCAAAAAAGTGCCTTTAAAAAGTTGTAAATAATGAGTCATATGATATAGTCCAGAAGACACAGCCAAGCATAATTTTGAAAATGACACAACCACCAGATTTATTTTTAAAAATATTAATTCATGGTGGTGTTCAGGTGATGTGCTTTGTAATGAGTATAGTCAACTTTCAGAACTTTGGGTGGAACTTCTATGACTGAATATATGTGAGAATGTTATGTCAGGCCAGGTTTCCTCCCTAGCCTCCCCTCTCCTGTCTTGCTCTCCCACCATATCCTGGGTTGGGCGGGTCCTCTGTCCAATCACAGCTGAGTTTCCATCTCCTCCAAATATCACACAGAAATGCTGCCTTTTCTGAATTATTTTCTGACCCCATATTTTCCCCCTTGCATTGATAATTAACTCTAAATAAAAAAATATGCATTTCCCTCCCAACCAGTTTAGAAACCATTCATTTACTCAACAAATATTTTTCAAATACCTGTTTTCTTGAGAACTGTGTGCTAATCTCCTGGGATACAGCTAGGATGAAGCACCAAACTTTTGTTTTTTGTTTTTTGGTTTTTTTCTTAGAAGTTTAGTGGAAGACAAATAGAACCCAACTAATTGAGCAAAACTAAGTTCAATTATATGTGACAGAGGAAAGATGTAATGTATCAGGGAATCTAAAATAGATCTTACCTAGTAAGATTTATATACTTTGTTACCCTGTAGCATTTTTCACATAATAGATATACAATAGCTATTTATTAACTATTAATGAGCAAAACAGAGATGATGTCATCCATAAAGCACATAAAACCTAACACTTATGAAATGGAGGAAAAGTGACGATAGAATTGAAGATAAATACTTTGAGTTTCTTATACTTAAAGGAAAGTTTAGGGTGTGTAGATATGTGGTTTCCTTTTACTTTTTGGAATTTACTGAAATAATCTTCCATGATTCTGAAGAGGGATTATAGGACAGTGCTGGATCCTTTGAGGTTATATGGTCTTTTGCCATAAGGTTGTCAAATCAGATTAAAGTTCAATAGTCAGATAAAGCCAAACAGGAAGGAACAACATTTGCTAATACATTGGTATAGAAAACTTGAAAGGACGATTAACATTTTGGGCTGTTGTGAAGTTTTCATAATTGCACAAGTCATTTTTGAAATTCTTACAATGAAATAGGTACAAGGTTAATTGTAACAAATGTATTTTGCTGGAACTAGTTAGACTAAAATAATAGTGGTAGTAGAGAATTAAGTAAAACTCATCTTCAAGAAATATTTTTAGCTGACTAAAGAAATGTACATCTGACTTTCTTTAATAAAATTTACAAAGGAGCCTCTCCCTTATCAGAATACTAGCCTTTGTATTTACATAGTATCCTATGTAGTATCACTCACAGCCTGGTATTCTTCCTACCACAATGCACCTAGAAAATTTGCAAAATTAAATATTTATAAAATTCTAAAAAATACCTATAGGTCAAAACAACAAGTGGCAGGATATAGCATTCTATAGCAATGCAGATCTGGTAAACCAAGGGCTTAAAGGGCACAAGAGAGTTATGTTTCATTAAATATTAATGAAATATTACATATTTCATTAAAATAATCCACTAAAATTACTGCGTGTGTGTTTTTATTCAGAAAATATAACCTCTTTCCTGGGGTTGAGTATTCCTTTCTGTGAGCAGATGCAAATGTTTTTATAATATATTTTAATGTGTTCTGCCCTAAGAATTGAAGGATAGGCTCAGAGTAGATTTCAGATGAGTGGCCTCATTCACTGTAATCACAATGTATTGGTCACAATTCTGGGCAACTGAGGAATTTCAAATCCCTCTGATGCCACAGTGATCTCGCCAGTTACATTTTTCTAGATTCCTGACCAGTGTGGCTACATGTATGGTTAACCTTACAGAATAATCTGGTCTGACTGAGGGTGCCAGCCCCATTATGGCTACTGGTTCCCTACTGTCTTTTCTTTTTCTCCAATTCAGGAATTTCTTTTCTTTTCTTTTCTTTTCCTTTCTTTTCTTTTTCTCTCAGTATATTACCTTACTTTTTAATTTAATTTAATTTAATTTAATTTAATTTTGTGTATTAGAGATTTCTATTTTCTCTTCATTGATTGCTGGGTCTCAGCAACTGCATGTTTATAGTCCCAGCAGGAAACACTCAAATTAGGATAATTCAAGTGCAGTTGAATAAAGAGTGTATTTACAGAAGTGTGGGCAGGTCTGAGAAAATCACAAGGGAGAGTACAGTATCCACTGTATGGAAATAGCAGGTGGTTTTGCCACCTTAGGTCTAAAGGAGCAAAGGAGTGCATTACCAGAACTGAATTCAGAGAGGCTGCGTGGAGATGGGCTATCCTCTGAAATCTGAGACCTTTAATCCAGGGACCCAGTTAGCCTGTGGCAACCCTGCATGAAGGAAGCTGGAGGTATAAATAATCCAGCACTTACTTTCTAATTCCCTAGTACTTCTACTCAGTGAAATCCAATGGGAAGCCAGAGAGCAATGCAACCCATTGATGTCATCTATGCCTCCTGGGGGTATAGAGCAAAGTGGAGAAGATGGAGGGAATATGGAAAATACCCAGCACGAGGCTATTTATCAGACAGCCACTACAAGCCTATAACAAAACCTGGCCACTTAAAGAGAGATAAATTGCGGCCATCAGTTCAGGTGAAGCTTGAGTGTTCCAACACAATGACTTCTGAATTTTGGCACAGTTTGTTTTGCTTCAATTCCCAACTCTGGCCCTCCCCTAGTCAACAACCCCCTTCTGTAGCTGCTGATTGATTTTGATTTTCTCACCTAGTATTGCCAGCTTTAAGACCTTTTCAATTAGCACAACCTAGAAGGATGCTAATAAGTCTGTTAAAGAAATGAATAGGCTTAACTACCTTGATTCTCTGTTGACTAATCTTCTGTTCAAACTGTCTCACTGGTTTGGTCAGCACTCTTGAGTCCCAGAGTCCAGGTTCTTCCTTGGTTGATGGTCCTAATTGCTTTCCTTGTGTTATATGTTTTTATTCATTTCCTATCCTGATTGGGTGAAAAGAGATAACTTCTGGGTAAGATGCACCTGAGAAGACCAAAGTCCAGATAACATTGACTTTTCTGCCTTTTCCCCTATTCTTTTAATAATTTTTACTTCCTTCCCCAAATTCCCATTTTTGGAAGCATATTTTCAGTATAGCTATTATGTTAGCAAGTCTTTATATGGCAGGTGCTGTGGCTCATATTTAACCATATTTTGAGATCATTTTAGTGCTTATCTCTTCCTTATTCTGTACAGGAACTCCTTTTTGAGCTTTTAAAGTTGGACAAATGTCAAAACATGTCTTAAGAAGTGAGAGGGTGGTATACAGATTATAATGTACGAGACTCACATCATTTTGTTTTTAAAGATTTATTTTTTTTATTTGAGAGAGAAAGAGAACACATGAGAACAGGGAGGGGCACAAGGAGAGGGAGAGAATCTCAAGCAGACTCCCTGCTGAGCATAGAGCCTGATGTGGGGCTCAATCCCAGAACCCTGAGATCATGACCTGAACTGAAATCAAGAGTTGATTGCTCAACTGACTGAGCTGCCCAGGAGCCCCAACCCTCACATCTTTTAATATTGAATTTCTAGTTCTAATGAAGTAGAATAAAAGTCTAGAGTTGACTTGGTGGATTGGTTAACGGACTGATTCAAGTTCCAGTTGTTCTTTCAGCTCTTCCTGGGACCTGGGTTGACACCTGAAGATGGGCTCTAAGGGAAGGCTTGGAGTTTATGGTTGATTCCATCTAGCATCACACACATTGAATGCTTCAGGAAGAGCAGTACACATATGCAAGAGCCTTGGAAAGTGTGCTTATGAATTGTGGCCACATTTCATTTCTAAGATGTGGTAAGTGATGTGTCTCTGGGGCAAACAAGAGAAAGAAGTAGTTGACTCACACAGCTATGCCTACCTGTGTTATTTTGCTATGGAAAGGAGTAATCACAAACCATGCAAGTGGACTGCTTAGGTTAGAATGCTGGTATTCCAATGACTAACTTTTTAATTTGCTTAAGTTACCTGACTTTTACTGCTCTAAGTGGGGTGATAGCATTACCAACTTATGTTTGCTGTGAGAGAAAATGAGATAATATAGGTAAAGTGCTAACAATGTTTAGCATAGAGATAGAGTCCTGAAAAAAATTAACAAAACATTAGTGAGCTGAGAGACAACTTCGAGAAGGAAAATATATGTGTATTTGGAATCTCCAAAGGAAGAGGCTAGGGACAAAATAAAATATTTGAAGATGTATTGGCCAAAAATCATCCAAATCTTGTGGGGGGAAAAAAACCCATAAACCCATGGACTCAACGAATGCAGAAAACCCCAATCACAAGAAAAATGAATAAAAATATACCAAAGCACATCATAATAAAATTACTGAAAACCAGATATAGAGAGAAATTCTTAAAAGCAGCCAGAGGGGAAAAATGCCATCTTACATACAGAGGAACGAAATAGGGATGACAGCATACTGACTGTAAGAAGCACATGCTCATAGAGACAGTGAAGTAATATCCTTTCAACGCAGAAAGAAAAAACCCCCATCAAACTAGACCTCTACACCCAGTGAAAATACCTTTTAAAAACAGAGGCAAAATACTTTTTCAGACATACAAAAGGTTAAAGAATTCATTGCCACCAGACAAGTACAAGAAAAAAATGTAAATTATTAGGGAAAGTCCCGCACATAGAAAGAAAATGATGCCACATGGCAATCTGATTCTACCAAAAGAATGCTATGGAAATAAACATTTTTTTTCTTATTTTCTTTAAGAAGTAATTGATAATGTAAAGCAATAATAGTAACAATGAATTATAGGTTTTGTATCATATGTAGAAGTAAAATGTATGATAATAACATTAAGGCTAGGAGAGAGGTAATGAAAGTGTATTATAGTAAGATATATATTCTATACATGAAATGGCATAATATTACTTGAAGGTAGACCCTAAAGCAACCACTAAGAATAAAACAAAGATTAGCCAATAAAACAACAAAGGAAATAAAATTGGATAATTAAAAATACTCAGTTAATCTAAAAGTAAGCAGTGAGAGAGGAAAAAAGGTATAAGAAGACACAAGATAACTATTCAACAACTAGCAATGTAGCATATATAAATTCATTCATATAAATAATCACATTAAATGAAGTTGCCTAAACATCCCAATCAAAAAGGGGTATTATAAACATTTAAAAAGGAAAGCAAGACCCAACTATCTGTTGAGCCCATAAGAAAAACACTTTAAATATGAAGATACGAGTAGGTTAAAACTAAAAGGATGGGAAAAGATATACAATTTTACTGGTTTTTTAAAAGCTATTGTTTCTATATTAAAAATCAGACAAAGTAGATGTTAGAGCTAGGAATAAAGAGGGTTATTTCATGATGATGAAGGAATCACTTAATTAGGAGGATATAACAGCCTTAAATGTTTATATACCTAATAACAGAACTTAAAAAATACATAATATAAAATCCAATAGAACTGCAAGGAGAAATAGACAAGTCAACAATTATAGTCAGAAATTCAATATCCCATACTCACTAATTGATAGAACAACGAAACAGAAAACTATGGCTATAAACTTGACAACACTATCAATCAACTTGATCTACATGACATTTAGAGACATTTTACTCAACAAGTGCACAATACACAAAATATTTACCAAGATAGACCTCATTTTTGGCTGTTAGATAAGTCTTGGGTAACATGAGTTTCAGATCATATAACGTATGTTCTCTGATCACAATGGAATTAAATTAGTAATCAATAACAAAATGATATCTGAAAAATCCCCAAGTATCTGGAAACTAAATAATGCACCTCTAAAAAGAAGTGGGTCAAAGAAAAAACCAAAAAGGAAATTAGAGAGAATTTTGAATGGAATAAAAAGACCACAGGACATCAAAATTTGTGAGATGCAGATAACAGTGCTTAGATAAGAATGTAAACGATTTTGACAAAATAAAACACGCATCTCTCTTAGCAACTTTCAGCAAATTAGGACTACAAGGAAACTTCAATTTGATAAAATACAACTATGAAAAACCTACAGTTAACATCATACTTAATGCTGAAAGACTAAATGCTTTCCCTCTAAGATATAAGTCAAAGTAAGGATGTCTGCTATTACCATTTCTTGTAGGTTCTGGCCAACACAATAGAGCAAGAAAATTGAAATAACATGTATACAGATTTGAAAGGAAGAGCTCAAAATATCTTTATTTACAGATGACATCATTATTCATGTAGAAAACCCAAAGAAATTTGCCCCCCCCAAAAGCTAGTAGAACTGAAAGATGTAAAATGATACAACCACTTTGAAAAGAGTTTGCAAAAAAGTTTTATGTTTGCTAAAAAGTTAAATACACATCTTCCATACCATCCAGTCATTCTTCTTCTAGGTGTTTATCTGAAAAAATGAAAGCACATGCTCACACAAAAACTTGTACATGAATGTCCATGATAGTTTTATCTGTAATAGCATCAAGTTGGAAACAACAAAAAATCATCGATAGGTGAATGGAGAAGCAAACTGTGGTCTATCCACAGAAAGGAATAAAAAAAGGAATGAACTATTGATGTATGTGACACCATGGATGAATCTCAAAACAATTATGCTAAGTGAAGGGAGCTAGACAAAATAGAGTATATTAAGTATATTCTGTATTATTCTATTTACATGAAATTCTAAAAAATGTAAACTAATGTCCAGAAAAAGATGGTGGATAGGGATAGGCAGAGTTAGAAAGGAAAGGACGAATTGCAAAGTGGCACTGGAAGACTTTTAAAGGGCAAGATTAAGTTTATTAATTTGATTGTGATGTTAGTTTCACATTTGTATACATATTTCAAATTCATAAGAATTTCCACTTTAAATATGTACAGTTTACTGTATATCAATTACAAACCAATAACGCTATTATAATTTTTACTAGTCCTATAAAAAGAATTAACTAGCTTGTTTTCCTCTCTTGCTATTGTTGAAAAGTTTTGATTCTATCATTATTTACCCACTGAATTTTCTCCCTCTTTTCTTCCTGGTTATGTTTTTAAAAGATTTTATTTATTTATTTGACAGAGAGAGAGCACAAGTTGGCAGAGCAACAGGCAGAGGGAGAGGGAGAAGCAAGCTTCCCGCCAAGCAGGGAGCCCAACGAGGGGCTCCGTCCTAGGTCCCTGAGATCATGACCTGAGCCAAAGGCAGATGCTTAACCATCTGAGCCACCCAGGCACCCCTCTTCTTAGTTATTTTTATCTGGAATTTTTATGTCACTTTATCTGGAATTTTAATACAAATTTCTTTTTTAAAATAGTCAATGCTAATATTAACATTCTAACAGTCTCAATGTTATTTCTTTCTTTTTACTTTTTCCTTCTCTATTCATTATTCTTGCTGAAGTGTATACTTTAGTATATCTTTCAGAAAGAGTAATAAGTGTTCCTAATGTTTGTACTATTCTAAATGTCTCAATGTTACAGTCTTAAATACTAGTTTAATTAAATATAGGATTTTGGCTTACATCTCTCTACCTCTTCCTTGACTGCCCTTCATTTTTAAAAGACAGTTTCTAATGTATTCTAGCATATATTATGTCAGTATAAGACCTTCAGTCTGTCTGTTACTCCTTTGTGAGTATTTTGTCTTTTATCTCTGGTAGTTTTTTAGATTTCTCTTTACTAGTGATGTTTTAAATTTCACTGTCATGTAGCTAAATATGGATTTATTTTTGTGTAAACTGCTTGGCACCCTTTTCATGTTTTCTATCTTTGGATAAAGCCCTTCTTCAATCCCATAAAATTTGCAGCCATTGTATTTTTAAATAACAACCTTATTGAGATATAATTGACATGTTATAAAATTCACTTTTTGAAAGTATACAATACAGTTGTTCTTAATATATTGCCAAATTGTGCAACCATCACCACTATATGATTCCATAACACTTTTATTACTCCCCAAAGAAACCTCAGAACCATGAGCAGTCAATCCCCATTCATCCTGTCCCCCTAGCCCCTGGTAAACGCTAATCTACTTTCTGCCCCTATGGATTCTGGATTTTCAATATAAATGGAATTATAAATATGTGACATTCAGTGTCTTGTTGCTTTCAGTTTGCCTAATGTTTGCAAGTTTCATCCATGTTGCAACATGTATCTGTATTTCATCCCCTTTATGGTTGAATAATATTTCATTGTATGGATGTACTACATTTTACTTATCCATTCCTCTGCTGATGGGTATTGGGTTGTTTCTACTTTTTGACTATTATGAATAGTATTGCTATGAACATTTGTGCACAAGTTTTTGTGCTGACATATCCCTTCAGTTCTCTTGTATATATACGTAGCTGTGGAAATGCTGGGCCATATGGCAACTGTATGTTTATCTTTTTGAGGAATTGCCAGACATTTTCAGCAATGTATGAGGGTTCCAACTTTTCCACACCCTTGAAAACACTTGTTATTGTCCATCTTTTTTATGGTAGCCACTCTAGTGAGTGTAAAGGGCTACTGTTTTTTTTCTCTGTCCTTTTTCAGAGTCTAAGTTTTTGGAACTTCTAAAAGATATTACTGAAGCTATTCAATGTATTCTTGTCACTTAAATACTTTTTTAATTAAAAAATGTTTGTTTTGTTGTGGGTGATTTCCTCATTATTAACTTTCTATTAGCTAATGCAGTTGTGAACTGTGTCTAGCCTAGAATTTATCCTGCTTAATTAGTTTTTTCCAAATAACTATATACCTCATTTATTGCTAACACATTTTAATTTCATAGTTTCTTGATCTCCTTTTTATGGAGGGCCTTCCTGCCTTTATTTATTTATTAAGTTATTGCCAGTTTCCCTCTGCTGAGTAATTGTTATACTCCCTTCTCTGCAGAGACAGGGATTCCTGGTCACTAATATAATTGTATGCTTTGTTTTTTTGCTTTCCACTCTCTAAGCAATTAGTGAACTTTGCAAGTGCAGGTTTTTGGTATAGAAAGTGATTAAGAAAATCTCTTCATTGTATTTTTATCATAAAACATGAAAGTCTATAAAGCTGACCTCCCATCCCAATAAACCAAGATGACTTGAAGGATGCCAAATGATGACAGATACGGATGACAGATAGAACTGATGTAATTAGTACATTCTTCTCTCAAGAGAATGGGGAGTGAGGAAACTTACTCTATTTGGCAGAGAGGGTGGTTGAAACACATCAGCTTATCTTACCACTTAGCTGCTCTCAAACTTATATTGTTTTCTGTCATACCTAGGCTAAACCCTAATGCCCCAAAGTCCTCAGAAGGTTTGTTCCTCCAGTTACACACGTGTTCCCATTCGGGGGCATTGCACTCACTATTTGCTCAGTCTGGAATGCGTTTCCATCAATTGTCATGTAGCTGGCTCTATTATTTGTTGAATGAGTGAAATGATTCACATGGGGTGCTTAGGTATACTTTCAGAAAAAAAGTCCATAAATATTCACAGTAGTTATAGCTTCAAAGCATTCAAATCTCCGCCTTCCTCTTCTCCTAAGAAGAAACCTCTGTAGCTCAGGGCTCAAGACTTTGATTTTTGGGTAACTTTCTCGTTACACAGGTTTTCCACGTTTGTAGTAGAAGATTGAGAAAGTGAAGATGAGTATTAAGGGACACTGCTATCCTTCCTGCTGTATGGGACACAAACCTCAGAAGAGAAAACACTTTTGTTGGGTTTGCTCAGGCTCTCAGCAGACCAAAGCTCACAGAAAGTTCCTCATCCCTGCGAGACCTGGCTAACAGAGCACCTGGTGTCTGAGTGGCCAGGGGTGACAGAGCACCTCATTCCTGGGGGCAGAGGGGGTGGGAGGGGGGAGCCCAATAGCTCTTTGTAAGAACTGGGAGTTATCACAACCACCTAATGAGGAAAGAGCTTCAGATCACACAACTAGCTGGGAATTCCACCCAGGCAGCCTGGTCGGAGTTTACACACAGAGTTCACAGAGCTATCAACTCTCAGAAGAAACCCAGACCAGGACTAGCCTTGAGGTGGATTGGTGCTGCCGGGAGCACAGGGATGGAGGTGAACGGGGAGCCAAGCGCTAGGAAAGGTACAGCAGCGCCCTCTGCAGGAAATGTGCACCTCCACGCTAAGGGCGCAGGGACTTTCCTCCAGGCCCTCAACTCAGCAGCCCCTTGGAGCTTCTGGCACAACCAGCCCAGCTAACCCTAAGTCCTCGTCCTAGGCTAGTTCTACCCATAGTCCCTCCCGTGTTTCCTGACCCCCCAAACACCTGGACTGAGCGCACACTGAAGTCCACAGTCACAGTTAACTGTCTACGGTTCTCTGAGTTTAAAACAGCATCCCCGATGATTCGGGCAAAGGCTCCTGGGAATCTAATTAGGACATTCTTTTTTTAAGATTTTTATTTATTTATTTGACAGAGAGAGCACAAGCAGGGGGAGCAGCAGGCAGAGGGAGAGGGAGAAGCAGGCTCCCTGCTGAGCAGAGAGCCCCACATGGGGCTCGATCCCGGGACCCTGGGATCATGACCTCAGCCAAAGGTGGCCGCTTAACCAGCTGAGCCACCCAGGCCCCGCTAATTAGGACATTCCTGAAAAACAAAGCCTTTAAGGCTTAAAGGCGCAAAATTCTAATGATGGATTTCAGACTGCAGGCCAGACAACGTGAGAGATATTTGGGGATGCAGGAAGACCCATAGAGCACCCCTCGAGTCACATTTCCTGGACAACTGTGATACTTATTGTGAGGCTTGACTTCATTTGACCTTCCACGCAGGAGCCGGCAGCCTCACAGGCAGCCAGAGAGAAGGCGCCCTCGTGGCTGACCATCTTTTCCTCTTTCTTTCTTCTTTTCCTGTTTCCCTGTCCCTCTTGTGTGTTCTCTCCCTCCCTAAACATTTGTGGCACATCTTCAAATTCATTTTCCACCAGGCGTGAGGAGGGAGAGGAAATACAAGAGTGAGTGACACTGTCCCGCCCCAGGCATTGCTGGACCCTCAGCAGAGGTGACAGGTGGCAAAAGGGATGACAAGTCTGTTAACCGCTCTGAGTGTTTTAGTCTGGTCTACACAGCTACCCCAAAGTAGAAAAAAAGGAGCTCCTACGTAAAGAGCTATACTTGATCTGAAAAATGTTATATTCATTTGATTGTGAAAATTGTGATTTTCTCAAACCCTATTCTATGAGGTATGTATATATATATAATACATGTTGTATTATTATGATAACTATGTTACTATCTTATCATGGAGGGACAAGGGCATTTTGCTCTTGCCATCTCTAGGATGCAGGCTGGATTCCTGTTTCCAAGGTTTAGGAATCCTTTGCTCTAGGGGAGAGAATTAAGTGACTTTTTTCTCAAAAAACTAGCCCTGTGTCTCTCCAATCTGACCAGCAGATGGGTTTTGTTTGGTCCATACTGTTTTAAATGGAATCAATGGCCCAAAATAATAACTTGGGCTATTACCACGAGAATCTGGGTTTCAGGTTTCTTTGGTGCTGGCATTTCCCCGGGGAAACAATTGGCTAAGTCTGACTGGAGACCTAATACCTCCAAAGTGCTACAGCCTTATCACTCCCTATTGCTCATGACACTGGTTTCCAAGGGCCAGCTGCTATATATCACCTTTTTCTTGATTCACTTCAAACACTTACATTACTTCCATTTCCAGTTCAAACAGAGAGGGCTCTCACCAGGAAGAAAAAGTTAGTTTGCCAGGGATCAGGAAGATAGGCGGTGGTGTGGCTCTGAGTGGTATTGACCAATACCTCTTGCGCTGATCAGGAGGAGAAGTGTCTTCTAATAGTGCTTGGCCACGTTTGGTGTCCCGGGGACCCCAGCAGGGCTGGACTCAGAGGGACAGACTGCCCAGGACAGCAGAGCTGCTGCATCAGAATGGAGCACAGAGGCTGGCACAGTGGTGGATGGCAGGGTAGAGACTCTTCCCCTATTTTTCTGAGTTGCTAAACTCTGAATTTTGGAAGAAGCACATCAAAAGAGAGAGTGGGGAGGGTCCTGGAGAAATGACCTAGTGGATGGGAGATTAGCTGCAGGTGGTTTCAATTAGAAAAAAGGAGGAAATGTTATTTTTGTAGTTGCTGTTCCTGAATGCTGCCCCAAATGGTTTGATTAATATTAAATAGCCATCAGCTTCTTTGTGATAATTTGCCTTCTAAAACATCCATAATACCTTTTCCAGTGATCTGGTCACCAAATTCCTTCATTCATTCCTTTATTTACTCATATGTCCATTTGTCAGGTGCTGGAGAACCCACCATTGATTGTGGTGTAAGAATATACACTAGGGAACAAAGTGCGTTCCCAAGTTCTTCCAGTTCTTGGCAGTGACCTGAGTGAGAGATCGGGAGCGGGAGTGTAAAGGACATTGCTTGGGAACAAGAAGAAGTTTGGGATCTTCATTCAATTTCTATCCTTCAGCTGCTGGGCAAACTTGGTTCAGCAATTTAACCTGTCTGGGCTTCATCTGTATTTGTGAAGTGGGGCTAAATTGTCCTTCGTTTCTTATTAACTTCTAAAATACTTTGCTGAAGAAAACAGACATACACCTCGGATGTAAGCGCGGATTTCTTTCTATAGGAGGGCATAGCTAGTTTCTCTATTAGGCTTTGGTTTTTCTTCCTATAACTGATTTCCAGAAATGAGAGTGGAAACACACTGTAGTTTGCCTAATGTGTTCACTCGTCTAGGATTTTATATGTAAGGAACGAAATGAAAAATGGTTTTGAAGCTTCAGCTGTTGGAAGAGAAGGAGGCCAGTGATGATTCTGCCCAAAGCAGAGGGCTTCAGCGTCTTCAACTTTAGGATTTACCCTGGGAACCGGAAGGCGAGCAAGGGCCTGGGAGAAGAAACTTACAAGAATGTCATGCAGCTGGGGTAACAGGTTTATTGTATCTATTTACAAGTAAGCATTTGTTGGCGTTTTGTCAAAAATAAAGGACAAGGGAACAACAGCGACTGTAGCATGGAAACGACACAGCTGCAATAGACCAATACTGAGCATAAACATCGTCAAGAGAACACGGAACCTGAAGTGGGCGCTTTCAGGTTGTATGGTTAGTTATCCAGACAATAAAGGCAACCCTACAATGCAAGCAATGCACGATAATAAGACACGATTGACCCGGGGGTAGGGATGGGAAGGGGGCAGAGGAAGGCTTGCTATGGTCTGGGGTCACTAGCTGCCAAGGGGGTTAAAATCTCATAAATCCTCCATATCTTTTCTCCATCTCAGGAACTTCTTTGGAGTAGCTTTCGCCTTCTTCATCGGAGGGCAGAGAGTCGGCAAAGCGCTTGAGGAAGCCCCCGTACCTTTTCTGGTAGTCCATCCACCACTCGGGGCGACCAACTCTTCTCATGAAGCCCCCATAGCGCTTCTGCAGCTCTTTGGCTTCTTCTTCCAGTTGGGGGCTTCTCTTTAAGGCTCTCATGAAGCCCCCGTATCTCTTGCTCACTTCTTCATCCTCACCAGCCTCTGGGTGGGGGCCACTTTCTCGGTTCTCCCCGGTCCCCAGCAGCTCTTTGAGCAGGTCTGAGGAGTTGGCCAGGACGTCCTCCTCATCTGCATCCTTCTTCATGAAGCCCCCGTATCTCTTGGCCAGGATTTCCCCTCCATTGGCCTCTTCTTCTGGCTCCTGAGGATAAAGCTCATCCATTTTCTTCATGAAGCCTCCATACCTTTTCATGAAGCCCCCATACTTTTTGGCCAGCACGTGGCTCTCGTCGGGCTTGCTGCTCTCTCTGAGGGCGGTGGCGCCATCTTGGGGGAGCTCCAGTTTGGACAGCTGCAGGAGCTCCTTGCAGGTTTCCCAGGTTTTGAGAGAAGGCAGCTTCCCTTCACATTCCAGTGTGCAAGCCTGGGAAAAGAATTCCATTTAGTGATACCAAGAGGCTTTTCTGATTTCATTAGGTAAACACGTTTTTGTGAACCGCAGCATGTGTGCTTTGGTATGGAAACTCTCATATAATAAAGTAATTGCCATTTTCTTATTATAACTTTTCAATATCCCGAACAGGCAAATCAAAGGAAAATGGAATCGCTGTGGATAATTAATTGAATCAAATTAGAATTTTTCTTTGAATTTTAACAGAGTGCATCTGCCACGCCATTTCAATATTGTAAAAGAACTTTTCCACCCAATTTTAACCTAGATTGGCTGCCAGCACAATCTAATTACACTGGATAATTTTCCACTGTTGATTGCATTTTGTTTGAGCTTTTTCTCACCAAAAGGGAGAAATTTCTCTTTACCTAATTAGGGACATCATCCCCAGATTCCTTTTATCTTCTTGTCTTACAGATAAAATCAATATTAATAATATAATGTTTGTTTACTTTCTTGTGTTACTATTCTACCTGGAATGGCATCTAGTATTCCTGCAAACACTTTCATTCTTTAAAGAAAAACAACAATTCCAAAATAAATTGGAAAAGAAAGACATTCTAAAACTCATTTTAAGTCCTATGAATTATTTGGATTATGACATCTCTATTTGCTGACTGTAGAGGTGCTTTGCTCCCCCCTCTTTGATTGAAAACAGATTTAAACAGATTAAAACAGATTAATCACCTTGAACCAAATGTTTGTAATGATGAGCTCTGATATGAAATTATTATATGCAAATGTTCACACATTATTTATGTTTTTTAACACTTAGTTACTGGTGTACAAAAAAGGTTTTTATTTTCCCCCAATGGAAATCATATTATTTGGCAAAATAATGGGAATGAGAAATGATCTGTATATAATTCCTTCTTTTTATTATATAATAATTATATAATATTATATAATAATTAAGTCCTAATCATTGTAAGATTTAGGTTATATGTTCTACTAATCTTGTTAAGATTTTCTTCTATTTGACAGATCACTTGCGTATGATAAAAAGAGAACTAATATTGCATGAGCATTTATAAAGTCTATATAATATTTCAGGCTTTCGATAGCTGCTTGAAGTATACTTATAGAATGGAGGTTACAGACCCTTGATTTAGAAAAACCAGGTCCTTTCTTGGCATTTAAAAACATATTGGTATGTTAGTTTATATAAAATACACATGTATTATTTTCACAATGCAAGAAAGCACTTCATGAGTGCAACAAAATTCCTTAGGGTACTTTAACTGGCTCTTAATAATTATTTAAGCTTTGTGTCTAAGAAAATTAATATATGCATATATAAAAATCTAAAGATGATGCAGTTAAAATGATCCCATGTTATTCTTGATATCTAAGAAATAAACACATCATTAAAAACGTAAGATGTTCATGTGTCAACAACATTTCCACTCTAAAATGAAATGTAAATGATCTCCTTGCCAAAAATCACCATTGACTATTTTGTATACTTTTACCAAAAGGCTTTTTAATGTTGGGATTCCTTCAAAAAGAAATAATGACAAATAATCAGAATAAAACACTCCTACTAAAGAAGTCCTGTTAACTTATAAGCTACCATATACGTCTATGCATTTTTTTGGTAGTATTTATCACACTCTATGTTCTATGGTCAAGATCACAGCAGACAGTAAATTCAATCTGGACATCAGTCATGGCATGCCTGCTTAGCTTTGCACCCACCACATAACCAAGCACAAGAGTCTCACAGGTGGGAGAGCCTCAATATTTGTTACATTGATTCTACATCATTTTAGTTAGGCAGTCTCCTTTCTCCTGTCTTCTGCATCTGAGCGGAAATTCCAGAACTGCTAGAATACCAACAACATAGTTATTAACAAAGCTTTTTGTCACAGAGAAAATAACCACCCTACATGTAAGGGCCAATAAAAAACCAATCAGGTAAACAAATCAGAAAGACAAAAGATAGATGAAGAGGATTGTTACCCCTATTTAAGATGCAACATTTCATCATAGTTTAAATATAAAGCCCTACTGTGTGTCTTCTCCTTGGGGCCAAGTTAGGGCCTGAACAAATGGAATGAAGTAGATGAGGTAACTCAAGGGAGACAAACAAATGTTTAATCTGAAATGTATGCTTTGCGTTTTGTGGAATTCTTTCCTTAATTTCCATCCCCATTTTACACATCTACATCACAAAATTTCTTCAAAGGCTCAAATGAGGAACTTAACTCCTTGGATTAATATACTATTCCCTACTGAGCCTTTTAAGTCATCACAGAATTTCAACAAATTGAGAAGACAGTGCAAAAGAATCACTGGAGGAGAGAGTTAAAATGAAGCTTCCTGGGGTCCCCAATTCAGAGATTGTGATTCAGTAGGGCACCAGGGGTGATTTTAAGAGCATAGGGACTCTATCAGAATGAGTATTTTGTTCTCAGCTCTCCCCCTTCCCCAAGCTCTGGTCATGTAGTTTATTACCTTTGCATTGTTGTCACCTCTTTGGATACTGGCCATCTCTCCTGTGCCTATTTCATAGCCAAATTAAACTGTTGTCTTAGTAGCTATTACAAAAGTACATCCAAGATAAGACAGAAGTTGAATTCCAGAGTCACTTGCCTGTAAGACAGTGCTGATCTCTTTCTCTCCCATCTACTGCTCACCCCCCCCCCCCTTCCTCTCCCTTCCTCCGGATCCCAACCCTTTGCTCTCTCCTATCCACAGGTGAGGGGAAGGGCTTGAAGGATCTGAGGATGAAAGGACTGGAGAAATGAAATCCAAAGAAAGACAACGAAATGTCACTAATTAAAAAAAAATGCCATTATTTGCAGGAAGGATGGGAGGATGGTTGTGTGGAAGGGACCCTTGGTGGGATATGTTAGGAACTGGGGTGACTGAGCATCTTCCCTGGGACAGGTGGGGCGACAACCTAGTGCTCTCCAAGATGCTGAAGAGAACACATCTCGGGAATCCTGCATTCCGAGGGCTAAAACGAACTTCGTTTGTGCGGCAACACTGCCGCCCTCACCTAGATGGTCGCGGGTCCTGAAGCTGAGAGCTAGAGCGGTACTTTTGTTGGCGTTCGGGGAACAGTCGCACACCTGCGTCACCAGAGATCGGCGCCGTGGCGCCGGGACCGATGGTGTCCAGGCGATGCGCCCCGCGGCCTCAGGCCCGGCTGTGTGCGGACGGACTCCTCTACCAGCCCACCCACAGCGGCTACACTCACCAGGGGGTTGATGTCGGTCGGGCGCGCCAGGCGGTAGCTGCACGTCGCACAGTCCTGGCTGCATTCCGCCCTCACGGTCGCCAGGAGCCCCGGGCCGAGCGCCAGCAGCCAAGTGCAGAGTCTCAGGAACCGCGCCATAGGCTGCAGGAAGAAAGGGACGCGAACTCCGAGCGTGCTGGGCGCAAAAGGAGTCCCTCCGAGCGCCCCCTCGCCGGGACAGTCCCAGCTGGGGGTTGTCGCAGGGATGCGCTTTCCTAAGCCCCTGCCCGCCCGGCCGACGCCGCTCCTGGAAGCCCAGGGCAGACCGCCTCGCTGTTCCCAGGTTGACACTGCCACCCCGAACCCGGGGATGCCTGGGCTCTTGGCTCTTTCTGGACTTCACTGCCTCAGGAGGATTCTGGACAGAATACCGGAACGCGAAGACCAAATGCGAGGGAACGGGAGACTTGGGGCGGGGGAGCTGGGGGAGCTTTCACCTGGGTCACAAACAGGGACCAAAAGGAAGTTGGGGCACCCCATGCAATGAATGAAACGCCGAAAAACAAAAACAAAAACAAAAACAAAAAACAACCGAGCAGGCAGACGGTCCCAAATGCACGCAGCAAAGGCGCGATTTGGCCAAGTTCACTCACGTTGACGGCGATCGGATGGCGCAGGCTGGTCGGAGACATCTGGTCCCAAGCACTGCTCTGGAAGGGAGAGAAGGCAGGTGTGAGCCCGGTGGGCGTCGGGGCGAAGCGGCCGGGTGCGCGGGCAGATGCGGGCCTCACCGTCGCGGTCCTCTGCGTCTGCAGGGCTCAGAGTCCCTGCCTCGTCTGGCCTCGCTATACCGGGGTTGGTGGCGGCTGGAGCCACTTTATAATTAGCCCCCAAGCCAAGGAGGCGAGCGCGCCCCAATCGCCGGCGGGCTGCAGCTGACGCACGCCCTACGCCAGCCCCGCGCCGACGCCCTCGTGGGAGGGGTCCGTCCCGGCCCCAGCACGCGGCCCGGGGGTGGGGGGCGCGGGGTGGCTCAGCTCGCGGCTGGGTGACACACCGAGGCAGTTAGGACATGTGGGGAGAGAGTGGGATGACATCAAGTCCCCCCTCCCCCCAGTGAGGTCACTGAAATTGCACTCTGGGGGTGCGGGCTCCAGGGAGAGAGCCAAGGTGGAGGCGTTAGGAGGGGCAGGTGGACGGACTTAGATTTGTGGAATGTGCTGGAGACCCTCGGGGCTAGTGAATCTGCCCTTTCTCCACCTCCTTCTGGGTTGGTTGGTGGTCGCGGTGGGTGCCAAGCAAGGCCATCCCGAATGTCATTTATCCACCCGTCTGTCCCCCTCATTGGACTCCCAGTTCCCTGCTGCAGGGTCCAACAGCGCCGGACTCATCGTAGGCGCTCGGTTAAGGGTTAAAGGAAAGAATGATTGAAACTTATCGGGAATCTTAAAATCTCGGGACTGAGGTTTCCTCTTGCACGTTAGTGAGACCCCTTGCCAAACGTGGACGGGAACAGCGTTCCTCCGGGGACAGCAAGCCGTTCAGCCGCCGCGAGAGGAGACCGGTCTTTCCCCAGCTCCCTAGGCAGGCTTCCAAGTCGGAGACACGCTGCCTCAAGCGCGCTGCCTAGGGTGTCCTGGGGATGTTTGAGGAGTGAGAGGGGGTGCAGGGAGGGTGTGATGTCAGCGTGGCAGGACTGTAGCGGCAAGGGAGAGAAGAGGGACGCGGTACACCGGCCGTCTGGGACTTGGGGGCGCACATCCGCTCGGCAGGGAGGGGGCCGAGAGCCAACGGTGGTGTCTGGGGCTGTCGATTGAGACCGGCTCCGCCACTTCCTAGCTCTGCGAAAGCTTGCCAAGCGACTAGTTTTTTACCTTGTGTAAGGCCTCAGTTTTCTCATTCGGCAAATAGGAGCAAGAGGTAATGCTCCGTTTCTAAGATTCTGGAGAGACTCATATGAAATAATGGACGAAAGCCTTTCGCCCGTGTCTGACATATAGAAAATCCTGGCAAAGGTGTACCTAACCTCTGTCATCTGTCATCCGTCATCCATCTACCTTTCGGTTTGTCTCCCACCTACCCATCATACATCTTGTTTATTTATCCATCCATGTGTCTATCTATCCGTCTTGGCCCTAGAGGGAAACCCCAAACAGTCCCAGAGCCCATATACAGAGAGAGGCTCAGGTCTTTCCCAGCCCTTTGCAAGGACGGGCCACAACCTCAGCCTCCGCAGGTACCCGCAGTCTCAGGGCTCCCCGAGGCTCGGGCCGCGCTGCATCTCCCATTTTGGTCGCTAGAGGGCAGCGCTCTCTTGCGTAGGCTTGGGAGAGCAGGGAAGGGGTCTGCGTTCTGACTCCGCACCCTCCCTCCTGCTGACCGCAGAGCTGCAGTAGCGCACGGCCTGCCTTCCAGGCAGGGGCAACTCTGCAGCTGGGGACCTGAGGAGGGGAGCGCTGGGGTGCCTAGCCCTAAGAAGCTGGCACTGACATCTTGCCAGAAAAGCGTAAAGTGCCCCCTGACATTTTAGGCTTTTCACAGGAGGGGGCTGGTGGTAACGTCTCCAGCTACTTACCCTCTCTCTCCGACCGAGAGGAGAGCTTACATCTGTGAATGAGATGTCCCCAGTGTCCTGAGCTTTGTAAAGGCAGCGGACTCCACTGCAGTACTCCGTTTTACAAAAGGAGTACACGAACAAATCCTACCCCAAAGGAAAGAAATCTTGTTCTATCTGGGCACTGGCATGCCTGGCATCCCCGGAGAACTTTAAATACGCAATCAGGGACGAGAGGCTGATACATATGTGTGTGTGTGGAAAGACCGCACCACGTGTGGCTTCCTTAGGGTATGCAGTGCTAGCCACGGAAAGGCTCCTTAGAATCTTGGAAAAGTATAGAAGCTTAAGGTTGAAAGGAGTTTTAGGGATAATTTATTCCAACCCTCATTTTATAGGGTGGGGAAAACCGAGGTCCAGAGCATTCAAGTGACATCCAAGTGACCAGCCCAGACGGTGGCAAAACCAGGTTCTGCCCGACCTTTATAGGGAGGCCTCTTCCTGGGCATCTGCCTCAGGTTTGGTTTGTTTCTGTTAGAACAATTAATGTCTGCTCTGAGTTCATTTCTCTTCGTGAATCTGCATCTTTCTCTGCAGCTTTTTAAATGTCAGGAATGAGAGAAAGAGAAGGGAAAAGAGGGGGCTGCCCCCAGGAGAAGTTCAAGGGCACTTAGTGTCCCAGTACCCGGCCAATGTTTGGGACAGAGTGGGTGCTGAATAAATGTGTGTTGCCAATAAATGTGATGAGGGAAGTGGTGAGGGGTAGATATTGTTTGCACACCCCAGGGATGATCTCTTCCATTCCCCTTCTCCATCTTCCCTGGAGGCTAAAGGGCATGCATTTTTGTATTCGTTTCTTTATATTTGAATGGTGGCCGTGGGTTGCAAGGAATTCATCTTTTCATGATCCTGTAAATATTTATTACAAAATTGTAGATATTGCAGTTACCTTCTGGGAAGAGGCTGCTCTAGAAATCAAACTCAAGAAACGGGAAGAGAACCTTCTCTTAAGGCATTTAAATCCAGAGAATTCTGATATTCATGTCAGGATCAAGATCTCTCCTTCTTCTTCTGATCCTAAGGTCCCAAACTTTAGACAAAGGGGATTTACTCCAGAGACCAGAAAAAAGTGATTCGTAAAAGCTTGGTGATGAGTGGTGCTTTGGGAGCTATAGAAGGGATTTTAAAAGTCCTTGCAATGTCCTCTTTCATCATTTTCAGGATGGAAGATGCCTAATTTGAATGATGTCCTTCAGGTGTTTGTTCCTCCCCCTGCGCCCCCCTTCCCACCCAGATACAGATACTTTATTATGGAACTTGCTATCTCTCTGTCCCTCAATCCCTGACGTATCAGTAGTAGGAACACAGCAATTCTGTGCACTCCGCACTCCGGGGATTGTGTAATGTTTCAGCATAAAAGCTCCACGTTCTAACATTTCAGATGTTTGGAGTCATGCCAGAGGCAGGGTAAACATGCCTGTTTTCCGTTACAATCTAAAGTACGTGCTTTGCAAGCTAGGATTCTGTGAGCTAGGCACATTACTGTGAAGGGTCCCTGTTAAGGAATTCTTCTTCAGACTGGCTCAGAACACAGGTCACAGAGAGATGGTAAGTGTGATTGGTTGGAAGAAGATGCCTTTAGGGTGTGATAAATCCCCATTTCAGGGAAAATGAGTGCCGGTACATTCTCATTCTCAAAAATCCAGGAAACAAAATAAACTCCTTAGAAGAGAAAGTAAGCTGATACAAAGTTGCCTATAAGTGAGTTTAAATAATAGATACTGTGTCAGTGTGTTGGAGATAGAGAAGGGGGAGAGGGGTGAACAACAATAAAAACAGCAGGGAAGGAAAACTAAACTCAGGACATCAAACATAATGTATACGTATGTGTAAACTCGGAATTGAAATAGAGTTCCTACGGTAGGCCTTCAGGTCTCAGACAGGAAAAAGATAAATTTGAGTGTTAAGCTTGGATAAAGCAAGTTACATGATGACTCATTAGATTAAAAGAAGATACAGCTCGGGATCTAACCAATATATGGATTCTTTTTTTCTTTTTCTTCCAGGAATCTGAATCTTAATTTTATTGCTTATTCTAGCAAGGAACAGAAAATTAAATTTTAAGCAAGGTATGTTTTATAATGTTAATAAAGAATAGAAAGTTTTTAGAATCAATCTTACAAAAGAGGTACAGGGCCTTAACAGAGAACATTAAAAAATGTTAATGAAAAACACTTAAGCCTAATAAATGGAAAGCATAATCCCTGATTTAATTACTTCCTATGGTGTCATGTATCTTGTTCTTCTATCTCCTGCATTTCCTTGAAACTGGAATTTATATCATAAGTCTTGATAGATTCAAATTAAATATTTTTGGCTAGATTATGTGATAGGTGATTATTTCTACTTTTTATTCCATCACATAAACATATCTGGTTATCCAGACCATGAGTGAAGCTAAGAATAACCACTGAATTAGAGTGATTGACCACTTGTTTGGAATGATCTGCAGATTCTTATTAGTTACCATTGGTAAGAAATTATTCTTATGGTCATTATAAAATTTCTAACAAAAGTAGAGTCTAGCGACATTTCCCTGTTTTCACTGACAAATATAGTCCATTTTTTTTTTACTAATACAAAAATATTTCAAATTCGAACTTTTTCATATCACGTGTTTAAAAAATAATGGCAATCTCTCTGTCAAATAAATAAATAAAATGTTTAAAAAAAATGAAAAATAATGGTGAAACTCTAATTCGCAGATTGCACAACCAATCCCATGCGGCCCGTTTCTAAGTACTAACCCATATCCTCCATGGAGAAATAAATTTCCCCTATTTTGAAGGTAGGGATTTGGGGTTATAGTCTGGCTTTTGCCTCTAGGACCCCTGCTCAGCTCATCCCCTCCTTCTCGCTCCTGACTGGCTTCACTTTGGGTTGTGACACCATGCTCCTTGGGCACTGGGAAACAAAGCCCTCCAGCACCTCCATGGCCCCTTGCCCAACAGAGGTGTCATGTACTGTGTAACTGGATGCTCAGTAACATCCAGGTACGAGAGCATTGTCTTGCCTACCACACCACGTTGCAGTGTTGCTGTGAGTTTGGGATGTCAGTCCTCTGGCTCTCTGGCTCTGGGATGGGTGGGGCATGCCATCAGACTCTGCTCAAATCAGGTGGCCTTAAAAGGTGTCACAGAGGAAGCTGTGCTCAGTTTGAGGCGACTGTCCTGAGGACTCCAGTCGGCTCGTGTCCGGCCTGGCTACCCCACAGATGGAAGTGAGTAGTATCTCCTGGCATACAAGCCATTCATGGCAACCTGTTTGGGAAGCTCTAAGTTTGTGCAAAGGCTACAAGCTGAAAAAGTTGAGATGTTTGAAAGATTCCCTAGTAGCTTGACTTTTATTTTATTTTACTTTATTTTATGTTTTTAATTGTTTTTCAAATTTTATTTAAATTCTAGTTTGTTAACATACAGTGCAATGTTGGTTGCAGGAGTAGAATTCAGTGATTCATCACTTATATACAACACCCAATGCTCATCATCACAAGTGCCCTCCTTAATCCCCACCACCCACCCATCTCCCTCCATCAACCCCAAGTTTGCTTTCTATCTTTAAGAGTCTCTTATGGTTTGTTTCCCTCTCTCTTTTTTTCTTTTTCTTCCCCTTCCCATATGTTCATCTGTTTTGTTTCTTAAATTCCACAGATGAGTGAAATCATATGGTATTTGTCTTTCTCTGACTGACCTATTTTGCCTAGCATAATACACTCCAGTTCCATCCACGTTGTTGTGTTTGGCAAGATTTCATTCTTTTTGACAGCTGAGTAATATTCCATTGCGCATATACCCTACCTCTTCTTCATCCATTCATCAGTCAAACAGCTTGAATTTTTAAAAAATGATTTTGGG
Source organism: Ursus arctos (assembly GCF_023065955.2). Lineage (NCBI taxonomy): Eukaryota > Metazoa > Chordata > Mammalia > Carnivora > Ursidae > Ursus > Ursus arctos. The sequence continues at coordinate 15,870,708 of NW_026623078.1, forward strand.
AATTGCCTTAAAGAAATTTGATAGCCACACCAGAGAACCAGTCATGTTAGAAAATTGTAGTGCCTCTTTGGACCCAAACCTTATTTAATAACTTGACTTTGAGTTGTTTTTGGTTGTTTCCAAAATCAAATTGCATTTCCTACCTGCAGGACCTGCAGAGAAGGCAAAAAATATTAATTAAATGAATGAATGAATGATAACATCCACCAAGGAAACAATTTCCACAATTGAGGCAGTGCTAAAGGAGAAGTTCTAAGCAGGTTTTGAGCAATAAAAAATCCCTAGAATAGATGTAAGCGCTCCAGTTTACCAGGAATTTTGGAGGGAATTCCTTTGCATATGATCCATAGCACAGAGCTTTACACATAATGGATCTACAGTAAAATTGTTTTTAAAAACTGTCTTCCTACTTGTAATTACATCTCTCATGGCTTCCATGTTCTTGGGATGGACTCAACAAGTTAAAGTGTTGTCATAAAGTTATATAAGGACATAGTTAAAACCCTGCAGACATTCACTTCTAACTCATTACTCTCTTGATATTTACTTTGTTTTGTGTAGATACTAGAGCTTCAAAAAAAAGTTTTTAAAAATATGCTTGTGAATACTAGTGTAGAGAAGGTGGCCTTGTGTGGCGCAAAGTGGAGTAAGAGTAAGGTTGAAATATACACGTCTTTTCCAACTCAGAAGCTCTTATCTGATAATACATTTGCTGGAAGAATAGACCCAGAGAATATCTTAGCAGATACCCTACAAACTAACACATTGCAAGATTTTGTGAAGAAAAACAATTATGTTTCTATTAAGAGTTTAGGATCAGAAAATGCTAATTTTAATTTCTGTTCTGTTATCAACTGAATGTAGGCACTTGAGAAAGTGGACTTCCAAACCTCATTTTTCTCATCTGTACAATACAGATGACAAAACTAATGGCAATAATTTATTAAATGGATTAAGTGAAAAACTAATATACATACTGTGTTAGGTATTGCATTTATATTAATGACCCTTTTTACTGTGCTGTGTGAATTTCTGAAGCAAAATGTTTTTTTCTCAGTTCCTGAATTGTCATGCTCTTGGCTTCTCATTTTTAAAGCTGTGATTTGTTTGCCTTAGTGTAGTGTTCAAATAATGAAAGCAAGTAAGTATTTTGATAATGGCTGAAAGAAACTGTTTTTTTTATCTACCTGGATCCAACACTCAAAATTAAAAATTAAAATAATAGAGCAATTTATAATAGCTGTAGGTAGCAAGCTGCTTCATAAAATTGTAATAAGATATTGCTGGAGGGGCGCCTGGGTGGCACAGCAGTTAAGCGTCTGCCTTCAGCTCAGGGCATGATCCCAGCATTCTGGGATCGAGCCCCACATCAGGCTCCTCTGCTATGAGCCTGCTTCTTCCTCTCCCACTCCCCCTGCTTGTGTTCCCTCTCTCGCTGGCTGTCTCTATCTCTGTCGAATAAATAAATAAAATCTTAAAAAAAAAAGAAATAAAATCTATAAAAAAAAAGATATTGCTGGAAAAGATGACTTGTGGATAGCACAATCTTACCAATTGTTATTTTATTTGTGATCTATTGTGTAACATTAATCTCCAACATTTCTGTGTGTAGCAGAGCAAATTAGAGGGAGGTAAGATGTAGTAGAGGTGCTTCGCCTAGGGCACTTGGAGGCTCCAAAGGAGGGCAGAGTTGGAACAAGTGGAGAAGATAGGAGAGAGAGTCCTAGGACAAGGCAGAGAGACAGGAAGGAGCCTCAGTGAAGACAGCTGTCAGGGTGCAAGGTGGTATGACCAGGGAGCTGATCCACCTTGAGAAGTCTCTGGTAGGGTAGGTCAGAGGATGTGTGAGTGAAGAGGAAGGAAGGGGACTGATCAGCCACTTGAGGTGATGGGAGTGGTTGTCTGCGGGAGTGCTGTCACTCAGGGGAGTGTGACACTGGGAGCATTGACCTCTATATGCTCCCTTTGCTCTGTAATGTCCACTCCCACAAGGATCTAGATGCTTCCATTTGTGCAGAGATGTGGGGAGAAAAATATTTTTGTCCTTCATGTATAATGCATTTCCTTTTTAACTTCACATCCCCCAGAGAAGTTGTGGGAATCAGAAGGTGAGCATGTTGGGATCATCACTATCACTTGCCCAATCCATTGTCCTCCCCTAGATGATGACACACACTCATTCATTAATTAATGGACACTCATTTAGGACAAGTTCTTCAGCTTCTTGCTGTACAACCTTCAAATGGATTTGCTTCTTTCACTTCCAGTGTGTCTGATTTTGCACATGACATTCACCGCTCCTTTCTCCTATGTATTATTAGACTTTGCCTCTCAACTGTTTTGTTTTGTCCTCATATTGCACTCCTAAGCATAAAAACTTGCTTGTTTTTCTCTTGTGTTTATTTATTTATTTATTTATTTATTTATTTATTTATTTATTTATGATTTTATTTTTATTATTTATTTGACAGAGAGAGAGACAGCCAGTGAGAGAGGGAACACAAGCAGGGGGAGTGGGAGAGGAAGAAGCAGGCTCCCAGTGGAAGAGCCTGATGTGGGGCTCGATCCCAGAATGCCAGGATCATGCCCTGAGCTGAAGGTAGACGCTTAACAACTAAGCCACCCAGGCGCCCCTCTCTTGTGTTTAAAAGAGCACTTTCTTGGGGCACCTGGGTGGCTCAGTCAGTTAAGGATCCGACTCTTGATTTCACTTTAGGTTATGATTTCAGGGTCTTGAGATCGAGCCCACATCAGGCTCCATGCTCATCAGGGAGTTTGCTGGAGATTCTCTCCCTCTCTCTCTGCCCCCCTCATTCTCTTTCTCTTTCTAAAACAAATAAATAAACATTTAAAAAATAAAAAATAAAAGAACACTTTATTAAATCTGTAATAATTCTCTTCCTGCCCAGCTTCTATCCTAACTTTATCTTATCTTCACAGTTAAGATTGTTGAAGAATGGTCTAACAAGAATGTTCTAACCAGAATGGTTGGCCCTTTTTCATCTCCTACAAATTCTTATTTCACTGCCATTTTGATTTTGCTCTTACCACTCTATGGAAAGCATACTTGTTAAAGTCAGCAATAACCTTTCAGATGAAAAGCCAAGAAACTCTTCTCAGTCCTTGTGTTACTTGTCATATCTGCAGTATTGGACACTGTTGACTGTGCCCTCTTTCTAAGAATTGTCCCTGAAATTTTTTTCTTACCTTTCCATTGTTCCTTCTTACTCTATCTCCTGGGCTTTTCTTTTTCCATCTGTCCCTTAAATGGTGATACTCCCTATGGTTTTGTCTGTGTCTCATCTCATCTCAAGTTACACATTCTGCTTGGGAAAAAGTATCCACTTCAGGACTTTACCTTTATTCATATAACAGTTATTCTTAAATCTTTATCTTTTGTTCAGGTTCTTCCTTTGTCTGCTTGAGCACATCTCAATTTTATGTGCTCCAGGCACCTCAAACTTAGCCTGTGTTCAACTACTTTAGTCATGTCTTCTTCAAATCTGCTCTTGCTCCTGTATTCACTCTTAGGGAATGACAGACATCTGGAAATCATTCTTTTAAAATTTTAAATTTAGCCATTCTAAGGGGTGTGTAGTAGTGTCTTCTGATTGAATTTATACTTCCCTGATGACTTAATGATGTTGAGCTTCTTCTCATGTCGTTTTCAGTCATTCATATTTTTTGTGATATGTCAATTCAAATACTTTGCCCATTTTTATTTGATTGTTTATTTTTTATGAGTGAGTTGTCAGAGCTCCTTGTATGTTTTGGTTATAAATCCTTTGTCATAAATGCATTCTGTGAATAGTGAATATTTTCTTTCAGTGTCAAGCTTGTCTTATTATTTTCTTAACCATGTCTTTTGAAGAGACAAAGATTTGTGTCTTATCTAAGAAATCTTTGTCTAGCCCCAGGTTGTAAAGACACTCTTCTCTTTTCTTCTAGAAGTTTTATAGTTTTAGTTGTTATGTTTAGGTCTTTGATATATATCAAGTTAATAATTGTGTCTGTGATAAGGGTCAAAGTTAATTTTTTTTCCCCAAAATGAATATCCAGTGTTTCAACACTATTTATTGAAAAGACTATACTTTTCCCATTGAATTATCTTGGAAACTTAGTCAAAAATCACTTGACTATATATATGTGGATCTTTTTCAAATTCTCTATTTGATTCGTTGTTCCACTGATCAATATATCTATCCATATGCTAACATTTCACACTGTCTTGATTACTATAACTTAATATTAAGTCTGGAAATCAAACTGTAAACCCTCCAACTTTGGTCTTTTTTTTTTGTAATTGTTTTAGCCATTATGAATTTTTTACATCTCCATATAAACTTTAGAATCATTTCATCAATTTCTACAGAAAAGTCTACTGGGATTTTGATTGGACTGAATTAAATCTTAGATCAATTTTGGGACAATTGACATCTTAATATCTGTGCCTTCCAATCCATGTATGTGGTATATTTTTCCATTTTTTCAGGTCTTCTTTAATTTTTCTCAGCAATGTTTTATAGTTTTAAGTGTGCAGGTATTGCACATATTTTGTAAAATTTATTCCGGAACATCTCACACATTTTGATCTTTCAAATCATATTATTTTAAAGTTTATTTTCCTGTTGTTTGTTACTAGTTCTATTTTGTTTTTAATAGAGGGACAAACTCTTATAGGTACTAATGTTATTCTTTGTTAGTTTACAATTGATAGTGCATTTCTCCTCTCTAAGCCTGTAGGTGACTTTCCATAATCTTCTTTTTATTCTCTTTACAAAGGCACATGTACTTGTATATAACAGGCATTTAATAAAAGTTTTTTGAATGAAGATATCACTTTCAAGATCAAGTTCATTTTGGTTTAGTTTTCAAAAGACCATTAAAAAACACTCAGAATTTAAAACTCTGGGAATTCTCATAGCTTGGTCTATATCTGAAAAGCAGAGTGAAGTGATTTGACAATTGCTTGACTGATTTGAAAAATGTGGACATTTCTCCACTTGATTGGCATCCAAATTATCTATTGTTCATCTTAACAGGATAAGTGTCAAATCACATCTCACTTGTGTTATCTCAGGAAAGAAGCCTACAAAAGAGAAAAGGGAATGGTAACAACCGATTCTAAATTCACAGCACTGCACACAGATGTAGGGCATAGGAGCTGATGTAGCGCAGGACCATTACAGCAACTACAGGGTAATAGAATCCCAGGGTTGCAAGGAATCCTAGAGGCAGAAGGAATTGAAGAGGTAGAGGTGTAGCTGGATCAGATGAAAGAAGGTTCCTTCCCAATCTTGAGTTTCCATGGCTATTGGATGAGATTATAGATTTATCATAATTTTTAAAAATCCATCATCTAGACAGAGAGAGGAATTTCTTGTCTTTATTGATATAATTACTGATCTCTTTACTAATATATTTTACCTGCTTGCCCCCCAGAGTCATAGGACCTTACAAGCTCTAATGTCTGGGAATTCAAATCAGAAACTTGTTTCTTATCTGTGACCCCCTCCATCTTCACAGTTCTCTACCTCCCATCCATCATTATGCCCTGGTGTGTCTACCTTTTCAGCATCTCCTGAATCCCTCACCTCCTCCGCTTCCCCATCCTCACTGCTTTTATCCGGGCCCTCGCTGCTTCTTGGATGGATCAGTGCCAGTAGCTCACTATGTGACACATTGTGGTACTGTTCACGAGAAGACAGAAGCAATGCAAGAGAGCAGAGGTGGGGAGGAAGAAGTCTTTCTGCACAAAAGGCAAGAATGCTATTTCAGGAGCAAAATGGAACAGAGGTACACTTCCCTGAGGACCATGCTTGCATGCTTGGCATTTGGACCTCACCTGGGGAAGTGATTCATTACTAGAAGGAAAGGAAAATGAAGGTCCTAAGTGAGGCTTGCACTATATTTTTAATTCTCTCTGGGTTTCAGCTTTGATTCTGTTTCACCACTTTATTCCTATTGGTCTGCAAGTGGTTTTCCATGAGAAAGTTTATAATACAGTTTGTATAACTTTTCAAATCTTTTAAATGGATGTATTTGGAGGTGGAGGGTCAGACTTTTTAGTTTGATACTTTTAACTATCTCCTGCTGGAATGAACTGCTTGGTCAAAAGTACGCACGTTTGGCAGGTCTTCATTTACAACATCAGTGATAATTATCTGTGCAATTCCAGAGCCACAACGTCCTACCAGTCAAGCAAAGAGACCTCAAATATATTAACTGCTTTAAATATTTTATTTTTTAATTTTTTAATTTATTTTTTAATTTTTATTTTGTTATATTAGTCACCATACAGTACAACCTCAGTTGTTGATGCAATGTTCAAGGATTCATTATTTGCATATAATACCCAGTGCACCATGCAATATGTGTCCTCCTTAATACCCATCAGTGGTCTATCCCAATCCCCCACCCCCTACCCTCTGAAGCCCTCAGTTTGTTTCCCAGAGTCCACAGTCTCTCATTGTTCATTCCCCCTTCTGTTTACCCCCCCTTCATTCTTCCCTTCCTTCTCCTATCGATCTTCCTATTTCTTATGTTCCATAAATGAGTGAAACCATATGATAATTGTCTTTCTCTGCTTGACTTATTTCACTTAGCATAATCTCCTCCAGTCCTTTCTATGTTGCTGCAAATGTTGTGTAATCATTTGTTGAAGGGCATCTCGGATCCTTCCACAATTTTGCTATTGTGAACAATGCTGCTATGAACATTGGGGTTCATATGGCCCTTCTCTTCACTATGTCTGTATATTTGGGGTAAATACCCAGTAGTGCAATAGCTGGGTCATAGGGTAGCTCAATTTTTAACTTTTTAAGGGACCTCCACACTGTTTTCCAAAGTGGCTGTACCAACTTGCATTCCCACCAACAGTGTAAGAGGGATCCCCTTTCTCCACATCTTCTCCAACATTTGTTGTTTCCTGCCTTGTCAATTTTTGCCATTCTAACTGATGTAAGGTGGTATCTCAAGGTGTTTTGATTTGAATTTCCCTGATGACTAATGATTTTGAACATTTTTTCAAGTGTCTGTTAGCCATTTTATGTCTTCATTGGAAAAGTGTCTATTCATATCTTCTGCCCATTTTTTGATTTGATTATTTGTTTCACGTGTATTGAGTTTGAGAAGTTCTTTGTAGATCTTGGATACTAGTCTTTTATCTCCCATTTGCAAATATATTTGCAAATATATTCTCCCATTCCGTGGGCTGCCTCTTAGTTTTTTTGACTGTTTCCTTGGCTGTGCAGAAGCTTTCTATCTTGATGAAGTACCACAAGTTCATTTTTTCTTTTGTTTCTCTTGCCTTTGGACATGTGTCATGAAAAACTTGCTGTGGCCAATGTCAAAGAGGTTGCTGCCTATGTTCTCCTCTAGGATTTTGATGGATTCCTGTCTCACATCGAGGTCTTGCAACCATTTGGAGTTTATCTTTGTGTATGGTGTGAGAGAGTGGTCAAGTTTCATTCTTTTGCATGTAGCTGTCCAGTTTTCCCAGCACCATTTATTGAAGAGACTGTCTTTTTTCCACCAGATGTTTTTTCCTGCTTTGTCAAATATTAGTTGCCCAAAGAGCTGAGGGTCCATTTCTGGGTTCTCTATTCTGCTCCTTTGGTCTTTGTGTCTGTTTTTGTGCCAGTACCATGCTGCCTTTGTGATCACAGCTTTGTAGTATAGCTTGAAATCCGGCAACGTGATGCCCCCAGCTTTGTTTTTCCTTTTCAACAATTCCTTGGCGATTCGGGGTCTTTTCTGGTTCCACACAAATTTAAGGGCTGTTTGTTCCAGTCTTTGAAAAATGTCATTGGTATTTTGATTGGGATGGCATTGAAAGTGTAGATTGCTCCGGATAGCATGGACATTTTAACTGTTTATTCTTCCCATCCATGGCATGGAATATTTTTCCATCTTTTTGTGTCTTCTTCAATTTCTTTCAAGAGTGATCTGTAGTTTTTAGAATATAGATCCTTAATGTCTCTGGTTAAGTTAATTCTGAGATAACGTAGATTTTTGGTGCTTTTGTAAATGGAATGGATTCCCTAATTTCTCTTTCTTCAGTCGCATTGTTCATGTATAGAAATGCAACTGATTTCTGAGCATTGATTTTGTATCCCGCCACATTACTGAATTGCTCTATAAGTTCTAATAGTTTGGGGGTGGAGTCTTTTGGGTTTTCTATACAGAGTATCATGTCATCTGTGGAGAGACACAGTTTGACTTCTTCTTTGCCAATATGGATGCCTTTTATCCCCTTTTGTTGTCTGATTGCTGTTGCAACGACTTCTAGTACTATGTTGAACAATAATGGCAAGAGTGGGCATCCTTGTCGTGTTCCTGATCTTAAGGGAAAGGCTTTCAGCTTTTCCCCCATTGAGAATGATATTCGATGTAGGCTTTTCATAGATGGTTTTTATGAAATTGAGGAATGTACCCTCTATCCCTACACTCTGAAGGGTTTTAATCAGGAAAGGATGCTGTATGTTGTCAAATGCTTTTTCTGCATCAATTGAGAGATCATATGGTTCTTTACTCTTTTCTTTTTGATATGATCTATCACACTGATCGATTTGCGAATGTTGAACCACCCTTGCATCCCAGGGATGAATCCCACTTGGTCTTGATGGACAATCCTTTTAATGTACTGTTGGTTCCTATTAGCTAGGATCTTGTTGAGGATTTTGGCATCCATATTCATTAGGGAAATTGGTCTGTAATTCTCCTTTTTGATGGGGTCTTTGCCTGGTTTGGGGATCAAGGTAATATTGGCCTCATAGAATGAGTTTGGTAGTTTTCCTTCTGTTTCTATTTTTTGAAACAACTTCAGGAGAATAGGTATTATTTCTTCTTTGAATGTTTGGTAGAATTCCCCAGGGAATCCGTCAGGCCCTGGACTCTGGTTTTTGGGGAGGTTTTTGATCACTGCTTCAATCTCTTCATAATTAATCAGTCTGTTTAAATAATCAATTTCTTCCTGATTCAGTCTTGGTAGTTTATAGGTTTCCAGGAAGTCATCCATTTCTTCCAAGTTATTTAATTTATTGGCGTAAAGCTGTTGATAAAAGTTTCTAATGATCCTTCCTATTTCATTGGTGTTGGTTGTGATCTCTCCCCTTTCATTCATAATTTTATTAATTTGGGTCCTTTCTCTATTCTTTTGAATAAGTCTGGCCAGTGGCTTATTGATCTTATTTATTCTTTCAAAGAACTGGCTTCTAGTTCTGTTGATCTGCTCTACTGTGCTCCTGGTTTCTAATTCACTGATCTCTGCTCTAATCTTGATCACCTGCCTTCTCATGCATGGGTTAGGCGTGTTCTTCTGTTCCAGGTCCAGCTTCTTGAGGTGAGAATATAAAAACTGCATTTTAGATTTTTCTATTCTTTTGAATGAGGCTTGGATGGCTCTGTATTTTCCCCTTAGGACCACCTTTGCAGTGTCCCATAGGTTTTGGACCCATGTGTTTTCATTCTTATTGGTCTCCATAAATTGTTTAAACTGATTTTTAATTTCCTGGTTTACCCAATCATTCTTGAGCAGGATGGTTCTTAGTTTCCAAGTGTTTGAGTTTCTTCCAAATTTTTCCTTGTGATTGAGTTCCAGTTTCAAAGCATTGTGGTCTGAGAATATGCAGGGAATAATCTCAGTCTTTTGGTATTGGTTGAGACCTGTTTTGTGACCCAGTATATGGTCTATTCTGGAGAAAGTTCCATGTGCATTCGAAAAGAATGAGTATTCTGTTGTTCTGAGGTGTAGTGTTCTATATATATCTATGAGGTCCATCTGGTCCAGTATATCATTCAAAGCTCTTGTTTCTTTGTTGATTTTCTGCTTAGGTGATCTGTCTATTTTGAGAGCAGAGTGTTGAGGACCCTACTATTAACGTATTATTATCTATATGTCTCTATTCTGGTTAAGAGTTGGCTTGTGTATCTAGCTGCTCCCCTGTTGGGGGCATAGATATTTATAATTGTCATATCCATTTTTTGGATATATCCTTTAAGAATGGTATAGTGTCCTTCTGTTTCTCTAACTACAGTCTTTAGTTTAAAATGTAATCTGTCTGATATGAGAATTGCTACCCCAGCTTTCTTTTGAGGTCCATTGGCATGAAAAGTGGTTTTCCATCCCTTTACTTTCAGTCTGGATGTATCTTTAGGTTCAAAATGAGTCTCTTGCAGACAGCAAATGGATGGGTCATGTCTTTTTATCCAATCTGCGATCCTGTGGCACTTTATGGGAGCATTTAGGCCATTCACATTGAGAGTGATTATTGAGAGATATGATTTTAATGATGTCATGTTTCCTGTGAAGTCTTTGTTTCTATAGATTGTGACTTTCTGTTCTGTATCACTCTTGGGGCCTTTTTACTTTTATAGAACCCCCCCTTAATATCTCATGTAGGGCTGGTTTGGTGGTTACGAATTCCTTCAGTTTCTGCTGATGCTGGAAGGTCCTTATCTCTCCATCAATTCTGAATGACAGCCTTGCTGGATAAAGGATCCTTGGCTGCATGTTCTTCTCAGATAGAGCTTTGAAAATACTCTGCCAACCCTTCCTAGCCTGCCAGGTCTCTGTAGACAGGTCTGATGTTATTCTGATATTTTTCCCTCTGTATGTAAGGATTTTCTTCCCCTTGGCCGCTTTCAATACTGTATCCTTGGATCTAATATTTGCGAATATTATGACGTGAGGTGGTGTAGGTCTGTTCTCTGTGACCTTGGGAAGGGTCCTGTCTGCTTCTTGGACATGAATGCTTGTTTCCTTTGCCAGATTCGGGAAGTTCTCAGCTACCATTTGTTCAAATATCTCTTCTAGACCTCTCTCTTTTTCCACCCCCTCGGGGATGCCGACAATTCTGACATTAGAACGTTTCATTGAGTCAGTAATCTACATTCTTGAGATTGGATTTTTTTGAGCCAAGTTTCTGTTTTAACTTTCTCTTCTACCATCCCATCCTCCAATTCACTAATTCGTTCTTCTGCCTCATTTACCCTGGCTGTCAGAGCGTCTAGTTTAGACTGCATTTGATTCATAGCATTTTTAATTTCTGCCAGACTCGCTCTCATTTCTGCCCTTAGGGATTCTATATTTGCGTTAGTATTTTCATTAACAGTTTTTTCAAGCCTACACACCATCTTGACCACTGTTACTCTGAACTGCATTTCTGACAATTTGGTTATATCCATATCCATCAGTTCTGTGGCAGAGGCCACAGACTCATTGTCTTTTCTTTGCTGGCAGGGATTTCTTCTCCTCGTCATTCTGATGAGGAGAGGTTACGGGGATGCCCAGAGCCCAAATTATTGACCAGGACCCAGGCAGTGTGCTCTTGTTTTATAGGGACCTTAGGGATGTGGGCTTCTTGATTTTTCAGCCTGCCTTCTGGGGGAGGGAAGGGTCTGCCTCGCTGATACTCAGGCAACCCTGTTTGGGTCGAGTCACCCTGTCCCCTGCGTGGGGGGATGGGGATGGGCACAATGTGAGCTGGTATTTCCAGGCTTTTGTTCTCTGGTGGCTTTCCCTGGTGGTTTTCTGTGGCTCTTCTGAGAGTCAGAGCAGCAGTGGCCGAAACCTAGCCTCTGTCTCAGACAGAGAGATCACTGTCTGCTCTCCACTGAGCTCTCTTGGCCACTTTAACTCTGTTTCTGTCGGTGCTGCTAAAAACCCTCCAGTGTCCCGGGATGTGTGCCCCACAGCTGGTGTCCCAGCCCTCACTTCCAGGGCTGGCTCATCTCTGTCCTTTGTGCTTCTAACACCACCAGCCACCCCTGGTTCCCATGCCCACTCCCAAGCTCCCTGTTTCAGTATGGTTGGCGTGGGCTCCAGAGCGCCAGTTTTCAGTCTGGTCATGCATGCGCTCCACAGCTCCCGGTATCAGTCTGGTTCCAGTGAGTGCTCCGGGGCTCCGGTTTTCAGTCTGGTCGTGTGCAGGCTCCCGAGCTCTCGTTTCAGTCTAGTTCGAGTGTGCGCTCCGGAGCTCCGGTTTTCAGTTTGGATGTGCATGTGCTCCCGAGCTCCCGGTTTTAGTCCGGTTTCAGTGAGTGCTCTGGAGCTCCGGTTTTCAGGCTGGTTGCACGCGTTCCAGGCTCATGGTCTCAGTCTGCTCTCTCGTGGGTGCCGGTCCTCAAGTCCGGCCCACTGCCCAGTGCAAGTGGCTACTGTTTCCCGGCACCCGAGCATGTTGGTTCCCTCCCCCTTCCGTTTATCTTCCGATATCTGTGTGCGGATTCACGGCTCCCCTTTTTGTACCTCAATATTCAGCACTGGAGATGTTCATTTGTAGAGATCCAGATGTATCTTCCTGCATCTCAGGCTGATTCCATGGGTTTTCAGGATGGTCTGGTAGATATCCAGCTCAACTTGGGACCAGCTGAGAAAGGGTCTCCTACTCCTCCACCATCTTTTCTCCTCCTTCTTCAAATATTTTAAAAGACAGACTGTTTCTTTGACTTGTGGGAAGACAAACCTTAGCTTTGGCAATACACAGCCACATATATAGAATAGGAATGTCCAGAGTGATGCTACGTGATTATAAACCTCAACTAAAGAATTCAAGCCTCCCTCAGGTAAGGCTTTGTGTGCTTATCAAAATGAAAACAAATTTAGAAGCTGAGACCATTAAGTGCTTTACGTGTGTGTGTGTGTGTGTGTGTGTGTGTGTGTTTATGACGTGGGTGTATGGTGAGAGTGCAGGCTAAGATTCTTTATCCTCCACTTACTCAGTTAGTGCAAGAAAAATAGGAGAAAATTGGGCTCTGCCCAAATTATTTCCCCCTTGTATCATGAGTATTGGATATGTATAACCTGAACTGCATACGCATGCATCTAACCACAGCTTGTATCAATGGTTCTTGAATAGGAGTGTATTCACCTGGAAGGGGGCATCTGCTGAACCAATGTGCAGATTCCTCCGCCTAAGCCCAGACGGTGTGATGCTGGAGATCTGGAGTGGGGCCCAGGAGTATACACAATAACCAAGTCCCCGACTGATTCCCTACAGTTGGACCATCTGATCCTACTTGCAGAAATGGTGTATCTACAGGAAAAACCACACAAATGGATGTGGCCTGGGCTAATGGTCTAACCCCTGGACCTTTGAGCACATGGCTGCGTTGATTGCCCTAAATGGCACCTTGAAAATCACACTCACACCCCATACTCACACACACCAAATACACATCTCATACATCTGAACACACACACCATGCATATATACCCACATATATACATACACACCCCACACATCTATCTACACACCACACTCACACACATCAAAAACATCACCCGCACACATACACACATACCACACACATAGACATACTCACCATACACACACTTCATTCATCACACACCCACATACACCTAGCACACCCAAATGCATACACACACACACACATGTGCATTTTGTTTTTTCATTTAAAATAGAAAACACCACTCATTGTCAAACAGTAGTATGTGAGAGTAACGGTCTTTTTCCAAGGCTCTTGATGTCCTTAAAAAGAAAGTGCAAATCAAGGAGATGGGCTCATCTCTGTGTCCTTTGCAGAACCTGCTCATTTTTATTGCAGTGAAGGACAAACTCTATTTTTATTATAATGAAGAGAAGGCAGATTCCAAAGCTCCCTTTAAGATGTTAATGTATGTCCCACCAATGCATGGTCTTTCATATTTACTCAGTTACTCTGTTGGGGAAACTGAATGGTACTCTGTAGTGGGCAAATAAAAGAAAACTGGATGAAATCATGTGACCAGGAGGTCGGAGCAGGGGTGGTTAAGGGCAGGACTCTGGGGCTTTGTGTTGGGACCATTTGGGTTACATTCTGGCTCTGCTCCTTGTGATATTGACTGAATTCATAACCTCTCCCGTCTTCATCTGCAAACGGGCATATTTGGAGTACTTCATAGGATGGTTGTAAGGCTTCAAATGGAAAATACTTATAGCAGGGCTGGAAACATAGTTAAGAGTATACAGATTTTTATTAATAAGCAGAATGATGCCTGGAGCTGCTGAAGCTCCAGTGACTTTTTCTGCAACCCCCCCCCCCACCCCACACACACACCTGTCAGCTTTCTGTTCTAAGTACAGGTCAGTGACCAGAAGAAGAGGGGGAAGAGCTGAGAGAATGTGATTATAGAGAGGATAAGGCAGAGAGACTAGAAGGAAGAAGGAGAAGTGTCTTGGTGTGGTCTCATGCTACTCCCCCCCCCCATGTGGGGGATCACTGGGTGTGGCCTCATGCATCCCGCCCCCCACATCCTGCTTCAAACCATATCAACTGCAAAGAGATCCTGCCAATCATGATCTTACTGGGGGACCAGGTGGCCAATTTTATTTGCTATAATTTTCAAAGGCACAAATTGATCAGTTCTACAACTTCTGTTTTTCATCAGAATAGCAGTGAACATTTAATTTCAGATGGCTCAAGTATTAGAAGAAGCTTTGAAGGCAACTACTTTTCTTTCTCGGAATTCAGGGGCCATAAAAACTGGCCAGCAGGAGCCCTCTGATCCACTTCTTTATAGTAGAGGTTGCAAAATAGTGACCAGGAGTTGGAAATTGGCTCACAGAGATGTTTTGCTTGGCTACTAAGGTATGTTTTTAAAATTTTGAATTGGTGTCCAATATTTAAGAATAAAAAATCTTGCATAAAAGTATGAACTTCCAGCTTATTCTGGAAATCAGATCTGGCTCTTGTCCAGGCTTCCATTCTCATTTGGACCTACAGGTAGGGGCTGGGTTGTGGCTGGCCAGGGAGGGATGTGGGTCCTTCAGGTGGCCAGGCCCAGCTGGGTCTGCCATACACAATCTAATCTTCCTGAAGTTTTGCATTCTACTGCTGGCTTTACCAGCTTTTTTTTTTTTTTTCCAACTGAGATATAAGTGACTTATATTAGTTTCAGGTGTACCACAAACATTCTGATTCAGTATTTGTATTTATGGGAAATGATCACCACAATGAGAGTGGTTATCATCTGTCACCTTTCATAGTTACAAAAAAATTTTTTTCCTGGTGATGAAAACTTTTAAGACCTCTTCTCTTAGCCACTTTCCAATACGAGAGCATTACTAACTATAGTCACCATGGTGTACATTACGTTCCTGTGACTTATGTATTTTATAATTGGAAGTTTGCCCTTTTTGACCCTCTTCACCCATTTCTCCCATCTACCCACCCACCCTCTTTCTGGCAAGCCTTCTATCAGTCTGTTCTCTGTACCTATGTGCTTGGTGTTTTTTGTTTTTATTTTTGGGTTCCACATATAAGTGAGATCATACAGTGTTTGTCTTTCTTTGCCTGATTTATTGCGCTTAGCATAAAGCCCTAAAGGTCCATTCATGTTGTCACAAATGGCAAGATTTCATTCTTTTTTACAGCTAATGTTCCATTGTGTCTGTTTGTGTGTGTATATATATATACATATATACATATACATATATATATATACATACATATATATATATATATATATATATATATATGTATATATATATATTGCATTTTCTTTTTTCATTTATTGGTAAACATTTAAGTTGTGTCCATATCCTGGCTGTGGTCAATAATGTCTCAATGAACATGAGGGTACAGATACCTTTTTGAATTAGTATTTTTATTTTCTTTGGATACATACCCAGAAGCAGAATTGCTGGATCATATAGTAGTTCTATTTTTAATTTTTTGGAGGAACCTCCATACTGTTTTCCACCATGGCTACACCAGTCTACATTTGCACCAATAGTTCCGTTTCCTCTACATCCTCACCAACACTTGTTATTTGTCTTTTTGATGACAGCCATTTTAACAGGTGTAAGGTGATATCTCACTGTGGTTTTGATATGCATTTCCCTGATGATGAGTGATGTTGAACATCTTTTCATGTGTCTGTTGGCCATCTGGATGTCTTCCTTGGAAAAATGTCTATTTAGATCCTCTACCATTTTTTAATCAGATTTTTTTTCTTTTGCTATTGAGTTGTATAAATTCTTTATATATTTTGGATATTAACCCCTTTTCAGATATATGATTTGCTAATAATTTCTTCCATTCAGTAGGTTGTCATAGTTAATTTCATTGATGTTTCCTTTGCTGTACAGAAGCTTTTCAGTTTGATATAGTCCCATTTATTTATTTTTGCTTTTGGTGTCAGATTTAAAAAATCATCACCAAGGCCTATGTAAAGGAGCTTACTGACTATGTTTTCTTCTAAAAGTTTCATGGTTTCAGGTCTTACATTCAAACTTTTAATCCATTTTGAGTTATTTTTTGTGTAGGATGTTAAGATAGGGGTCCAATTTCATTCTTTTGAATGTAGTTGTCCAGTTGCCCCAACTGTCCTTTCTCTGAGACTATTTTGTCTCTATTGTAGATTCTTGGCTCCTTTGTCATTATTTAACTGACTAGGGACACCTGGGTGGCTCAGTTGGTTAAACACCTGTCTTTGGGTGTTGGGATCAAGTCCCACATCGGGGTCCCTGTTCAGCGGGGAGTCTGCTTCTCTCTCTGTGTGCTGCTCCCCCTGCTTGCACTCTCTCTCTCGCTCTCTTTCTGTCTGGCAAATAAATAAATAAAATCTTTTAAAAAATAATAATTTAACTGACCATATATGCATGGTTTTATTTCTGGGCTTTCTATCATGTTCCATTGATCTGTGTGTCTGTTTTAATGCCACTACCATACTGTTTTGATTACTACAGCTCTGTAATGTAGTTTGAGGTCAGGGAGCATGATGCTGCCAGCTTTGTGCTTTCTGAAGATTGCTTTTGCTATTGGGTCTTTTGTGGTCTCATGCAAATTTGGGGATTGTTTATTCTACTTCTGTGAAAAATGATATTGAAATTTTGACAAGGATTTCAGTGAAACTGTAGATTGCTTTAGGTAAGATGAACATTTTAACAATATTAATTCTTCTAACCCATGAGTATGAAGTATCTTTCTACTTATTTTTGTCTTCTTCAATTTCTTTCATTAATGTCTTATAGTTTCAGTGTACAGGCCTTTCACTTCCTTGCTTAAATTTATTCCTAGGTATTTTATTCTTTTTGATGCAATTATAAATGAGATTGTTTTCTTAACTTCTCTTTCTGATAGCTCATTACTATGTACAGAAATGCAACAGATTTTTGTATATTGATTTTGTGTCTTGCTACTATACTGAATTTATTAGTTATAACACTTTTTAGTGTCCATTTGTTTTATTTATACAGCTCAGACTTAATGTACTTCTTTACTCTGAAGAAATGATTTAATTTTCTAAGAATTTCAACTATTATGCTTTGGATACTATCCCTTCCCACCTACTCTGTTCTTTATTTGTGCAACTTCCGTTAATGTGTGCTGTAAATTTTAGTTCTACACAGTGTTTACAAAGCCAGAAAACATAGTATATACTAATTTTAAAAAGATATTAAATTCATTAAGGAATAATTTATATATAGCTTACCCTCTATTGGTGTTCTGTTTGGTGAGTTTTGACAAATATTTGCACTCATGTAATTGCTATGACAATGAAGATGCAAAAAATTCCTATCACTCCAATAAATTTCCCCATGTCCTTTTGTATTTAACCCTTTCCATGACTCTGAGCCCCTGGAAATCACTCCTGTGATTTCTGTCCCTACAGCTTTACTTTTTCAAGAATCATAGAGGATGTAGCCTTTTACATTTGGTTTCTTTCATATGCTTTTGAGATTCATCTATGTTGTGGCATGTATCCATAGTTAATATTTTTTTAATATATTGCTGAGTGTATTCCATTGTATGAATGTATTGGTTCACTTATACATTTCACCAGTGATGGACGTTTCAGTTGTTTCTAGTTTTTAGCAAGTATGAATGAAGTTGCTACAAACATTTACATACAGATTTTTTTTTTCCTCTTGGTTAAAAAAACTAGGAGTAGGGCTGCTGGAATGTTATTGGAATCCTTCAGGTGTGGGATTGCTTATGGATCTTATAAGAAACCAATAAGCTGTTTTCCAAAGTAGTTATACCATTCTGTTTTCCTATCAGCAATGTATGAGACTTTTACTTGCTCTGCATCCCTGCTAGCCCTTTGTATTGTCAGTTAAACATTTTTTTTAATTCTTTGGTAAATTGTTTTAATCTTTTACTCATTTAAAAAAAATGAGTTGTTTGGGGGGCACCTGGGTGGCTCAGTCGTTTAAGTGTCTGACTCTCGGTTTTGGCTCAGGGTTGTGATCTCAGGGTTCTGAGATCAAGGCCCACGTTGGGCTCCTTGTTGGGTGTGGAGCCTGCTTAGGATTCTCTCTCTCCCTCTGTCCCTCCCCCCTTCTTCTCTAATAAATAAATAATCTCTCTTTAAAAAAAGTAAAATGAGTTGTTCATATTCTTATTATTGTAGTGAAAGAGTTCTTTGTATAATTTATAGACATGTCCTTTTCTAACCTTTTCTAAGTATACATTTTGAAAATATTTTCTCCCAGTTTGTGACTGGTCTTCTAATTTTCCTTACAGAATCTTTTGAAGAGCATAATTTGATTTTAATGGAGTTGAAATTATAATTTTTTTTTCTTTTTATGTGTGTGCTTTTTGTTTCCTAAAAAACCTTAGCTTGACCCAAACTTATTTTTAAGCGGATTAGTTATATTAAAATACATATGATTGAGGGGGTGGGGAAAATAGATGACCCATATGTTTTCCTTCAACCTCCAGACAGACACATTTTCAGGTTTAAAAACACCTCTAAATTTAAAGCAATGAGTCTGATTGTTGGTCAGAAAGAATGCAACATATACACTGTTTTTTCGGGGTTCCCAAGTTTTGGGGAGAGTCAGTCATGTATTCTTTGTCCAGGTTAGCAATTGACCTACTGCCTTATATTTAGAGATACATCACATGTATATATTCTCCCGTCTCATAACCACTCTTTTATATTTTCTCTCAGTTTATCTCTTTGGGTTCCATCTTGGGCCATTTCCTCAGAGGCCTCTTCCAAATTGCCAACTCTCTTTAGCTGTTTACAATCTGTTGTATTTCATTCACTGGATTTTTTTTTTTATGTTAAAGTTTATACTTCATTTTTCATTTGGAGAATTTTTTAAGGTTTCTCTATTCATTTTTCAAATTGTTCTGCTTGCTTTTTTTTTTTTTTTTTAAAGGATTCTGGTCATTTAATTTTCTCTTTAATCACTTAAAACATTATTGTTTTGAAATCTCTTTTAGGTTTTTCAATGAATTTGAGTTCTTTGGGGGAAAAGTGTTGCATGAAATGCCCCCTATGTCCCATTTGTGGCCTGTTTTTTTATATCGTCTGTAGCTTTTTATAGTGAGGTAATTTTTTACAGCAGTGTTTATTTGTTTATGTATGTTTATCCTGTGGAATTACTCTAGGCTGGGAAAGTGACATCACACAGCATTTTTGTGCTAGCTTGCTAATGAGTCTGGTGGTATTAGTGGTCCTAGAGTGGTGTTTATTTTAATTTATTGGCTTATCTTTTAAAATTTCTGTGCATGCAGGGAGCTCACTGGAGTCTTGTCCTTGGACCTAACAAGGACTTGAGGCAATACTTCTTCCTGTGTGGGAGTCAGAATTCCCAATATCTGGTCTAAAACTGTTCCTATATCCCCTAGAAACACCAAGATTTTCCTTAGTGTTTAGACTTTGATTTCATTCTTAGTATGTGACAAGTGAAGAGTTTCCTGTGTTTTAAACTTGATTATATATTTGAAAATACTCTTTAAATACTTATCTAGTATATTACATGTTTTTAGCAGGAACCAGTGACTCTTTACAGAGTTGGTTTGCTACATTGCTAAAAATCCACTCTTCTTAAAGATTCTGTTTTCTGATTAAAAACACCCTTAGAGTTTGGTCTTTAGATTTCCCTGTTTATTTGTTTGTTTATGTCTTGCCTCCAATGTTTTCAATTAAGTGCCAAATTGTTTTCCAGAAGAGTGAAAGATGAATCCTCCTGTTTGAAACTTGCAATTTTCATGAAATCCAAAGAAATTCTTTTAAAAAAATTCCCCTCCAGCCACTTGCATCCCCCACCATCTAAATTTCTGTCCTTCAATTTAGATCTCTTTTCCCAGTTAAATAGTTTATGCACTTTAGGTTTACTCATTAACTCTGCCTTTATCTTCTCGTGGCAACATTCCCCTGAGTTACCAGAATCACTAACCCAGCACAGCCGTTCCCTTATGTTGCATATTTTTTCTTCTTCTTTCCTCATCAAATAATTAGTGTGAAAATATCATCATAATCTGCATATTGGTTCCATTATGCACTTGGAGATTCGTGGAGAACAGAGAATTTTTATTTGAGTACTTCTTGTGTATCTGGTTCCATTTCAGTGGAATGCGGAGTGTGTAACATACTCTGGAATAACATGTGGAAAGTGTGTAAGGTGCCTCCAGCCATAAAGATCTTACTACCTGGTTGAAGAGGACAAACTTTTAAAGCAAAGAATTTTAGAACCATATGAGATAACATGTAATCAAGTGCTACCACACTGAAGAGTAAGCACACAGAGAAAGGGGATTGTCCTGCAGGGGATACAGGTTGAGGAAGGCTCTCCAGGAGCTGAGTTAGACCTGAAGACACTGAAAGATTTGGGCATGGCCATTCTTAAGGGGAGAGTGCCTCATCCAAAACAGTGTGTGTGTGGAAGGCTCAGTAAAGGGACCCAAACATTCCCCACGCCAGCCACAGAAAGTAAACAATACCCAAGGAAATCACTTCTGCAAACAAAATAACTCGGTGATTCTCTTGAGTAAGTCCATGAGGAGTACTTTTGCAGATGGTTTAATTGGCAGCTACATTTTGTTTGGTGAAACAGAAACCAACAGGCCATCATTCTATTTACTGATATTAACTCAGAAACATCTCTAACCACAACATTTTCATTTTGTCTTACACATTCTAAAACATGTTAAAGTGGATTTTCTCATTACAAAGGACTTTAGAATGTACACTTATAAATCCTTTCCCTTCTGGGGTTAAATCTAGTACTTGTTTGTGGGAGACAAAATGTGAGACACATGCAGGTTGCTGAAAGGGAAGAAGGGGCAGTATGTATCAGACCACTCCAGCTGGGACATCTGGGCAGTTCAGTGTGTTAAGTGTCTGTCTTTGGCTTAGGTCATGATCTCAGGGGCCTGGGATTGAGCCCTGCATCAGGGTCCCTGCTCAGTGGGCAGTCTGCTTCTCCCTCCTCTCTCAAATAAATAAATAAAATCTTAGAAAAAGAAAAGAAAAGAACACTTCAGCTTCCCAGAGCTTCCTTCCTCTGAGCTCCTCTTCCAAAAATGATTTCTCCTTTACCAGTCCTCGGAAATTAATTTTTCTTTCAAATAAACTTAATTCTATTTGCATTCTTTAAGCAGTCTTAGGCTTGGTGGGAGAAGATACGGGTTTATAGAGACCACCGTGCTTCCCTGCAAAGGGTTATTCTCAGAATTTTCATGTCCGTTCCTGTTACCACCATTCATATCTCTGTATTTCACGATGAAGCCAAAGGGAGTTCCACATTCTGCCCTGGATTCTGTAGGGGTCTCGTCATTCAAGGGCAAGAACAAATTGCTGGCAAGCTGTGATACACATGTTTATAATCACTGACATTTGCAGGGCTACAACTAAAAGATGCATTCTTTCTACACACGTATATTGAGGATGGTTAGAAAAATCTGTTTCGAGTTAGGCTTCCTCCCTTTGATATGTGTTTCCAATTGCTAACCAAATGCTGCTTTAATTTTGTTTGTAGGAAGCTGAACTGACACCAAGCAAAAACAGTCCATTGTTTGTACTGTCTACTACACTTGGCTTTCTCGGAAGTTGGTATCACCAACGTTCAGAGATCCAGGAGGAAACCACCTGTCGGATGTAGGAAAACCCAGCAAGATGTCGCTGCTATGTTTTTCCAGTGTGCTGGCGTGGAGACTTAATTAGTGGATAGAATGTGCTTTTGGCACAGAAATTAAAAAATGTATCACAAATTTGAGGAACCAGTGGGACATGTGGCAGCTGTACAGTAATCATATGGCAAGCCTAATAGCCTTTCTCTCTCCCTCCCTTCCTTCCTTCCTTCCTTCCTTCCTTCCTTCCTTCCTTCCTTCCTCTTTCTTTCTTTCTTTCTTTTGTTTATGGATGGTCAGCTTTAAGCAAACTTCCACATCTTTCTTAATTTTCCTCCCTCTTTTTTAGTGTACCCTTCTTGCTCACAAGTACCTCACTCTTAGTAACTTTCCCACTCATGGCTCTGGGCTTTTATCCTGTTTTTTTCCCCTTACTTTCCTCCCCTCCATGTTCATCTCTTCATGTTTTCCTGTCTGGACCTCACACCTCCCATCACCTTTCAGAGACTGCTCTCCTTCTAGCTGCCCATCCCCCTGGCCAGGGTTGACCTGGCTCTGTGCGCAAGTTATGTCTTACTAACTCCTTCCTTATCGTAGCAGAGGCACCCATCCATCCATATGTTCTGAACTTGGTTTCCTAGGTTTTATTCTTCCACTCTCCTTCATTATCCCTTGAATTCCACTCTTGAGGTTTCTCTGGTGGGTCACTCCTTACTGCCTTCTGTAAAGAGTGGAGAGATTAACAGAAGCATTACTTTACTTGGCATTTTCCTTCTTGCCTTTCTTCGGTGACTTCTTCAGCATGGAAATGTCTTAGTTTTTCCTGCACTGCCACATAGACCTTTCTGCCATCCAAAAACAGAAGGGAAAGAAGAAAAAGAAAAATGGCCATGAAAATTCCTGGGAGTTGTAGTGATTTAGGGAATGAAGGCCTCACATGGAATCATTAGTTTTGATCCCTGATTGGGACAGCAAGTCTTCAGAAGAGTTTCTCTGAAGTCATTTGGGTTTTAATGAGGTCAAAATAACCAGGTCACAGAAATTGATACCATTGTCATAAATAAAGAATAGAAAGCATTTTTGGCT
This sequence comes from Ursus arctos, assembly GCF_023065955.2. NCBI lineage: Eukaryota > Metazoa > Chordata > Mammalia > Carnivora > Ursidae > Ursus > Ursus arctos. The sequence goes on from NW_026623078.1 coordinate 15,893,607, forward strand.
CTTACCATTAGTAGACAGATGGACTGTTCTTTGTCATAAAACTAAGAACCTTTCTTAAATCTTTTCCTTAATTGTATTTTGCCTGAACTGTTTTGTAGCTATTTTTATCTATAATCTGTATTAAGAACAAATACATCTATTTCAATCTCTCAACTAAGATTTATAGTAAAACAAATTTATTTCTTATTAGTCTATTCTTTGATTCATTGCATAGTATTGGAAAGATGACCTACATGGTGAGTCATTCTCTACATGCTCATTTGGGAAGCAGTGGGAAGAACACTGAGCCATTATCAAAAAGGGGCCACAGTTTCTCTTTTTCCAACCTGATAATCCAATTCTCAACTCCAAGACAGGAGAAAAAAAGGAAGGGATCTCTTTCCCCTGCCGCAGCCCCTCACCATCTCTATCCCTACCCTCCAGTCCATAGGTTGGGATAGAAGAGGATAGAAATAAGATGTTGATTTCCAATTTTTTCTTTCATTTACTTAGTCACTGATTATAGGCCAACTGATTATTGTGTGTAGTGTGCTGTGTTTTCTCTATGAAACCCAGTTCAGACTCAAGTGTTCAGTCATCAGCCTGTCTGGATGGCAAGTTCACTGGAAGGTTGCTTTGATGTGTTCCACATGCTTGGAATAGACTCATAAATAATGGATCCTTGTTAAATATTTTATGTTATCAAGGCCACTGAGTGTCCTAGCATGTGAGTTACTAAAGCCCTCTCGCTGCTTACAACACCTCTACTACTATATCAGCCAAGTCCAAGGCTCAGACCTGCAGGTTGGACTCTAATCAGCCTGTTAGGTTGGGGCTGCCATGTCTCTCCATGTGGCTTGATGTAGGAGAGCGGGCAGGAAGCAGTGGTCAGAGCACTGAAAGCTCAGAGCACTGAAAGCTCAGAGGAGTGAGTGACTACTGGAATGAACTCAGATCCTGGGTTCCCACAGGGTGGTTAAGCCAACTCTGAGCCCTGCCTCCTGCCTGCTCTTTTTTTTTTTTTTTCCTTGACTGGCTTTCTTGGGCAGGGCTCCTTGGTTCCTGTCATGGGGGTCTTTCAGCATCCTCTGGGCTCTATGATTCAGGCCCTGAAGTTTATTTATTAGCCTTTTCTAGTTTCTACCCGAGTTTAAAAATTAAATGTCTTGTTACATTTTTTTCTTCTTCAATGCAGCCTGGTCTATTTGGAAGAAAAACTAAGAAATCTAACTTTTATTCTTGGTTCTGGTATTAAATGGGCAACATTAGGAAAATCATGTTACCACGGATTTTCTACTCCTGGAATTCATATTTAAAAATGACTTTGCTGGAATGGCTAAGGAGCATGTACAATATGCTGGATACTGTATTGGGCATTTTCATGAAGGGTCTCCTATTCTAAACAACTGAACATCTGCAACAGGATGAGACATGAATTTAGGGCAGGTTGATCCCTGAGAACCATGCCATATATTGTCTGTTATAACCTTAGGACACTTGAGGCCAGCATTGTTAGAAGGCAAGTTTTAGTTAAAGCTTTATTATACAGATGAGGATATTGAGATGCAGAGAAAGAAAATGAGTTGCTCAAGGTTATACAGATATTTAACGGGAGATCTGGGATGGGAATGCAATGTCCCGGCTTCCAGCCCAGTATTTTTTCCACTTTGCATCTTCCCTATGATTCTGAATCATTTTGGAGTACTGCAACCCTGTCAATGGATATATTATGTAATATATCCCCCTTACTCAAGTGCCACATAATCTATGCTTACGTCAAAATTTTTTAATGTAAAAACTTTCAATCATATACGAAAGTAGAGAATAGAAAAATAAACCTTCATATGCAGAATACCAGCTTGAACCATTATCAACATTTTGCCTCTTTTTGGTTTCATCTATTTTCCTTTTTAAAATGTTAAGTATTTTTTTCCATTGAGGCATTTTATTTGCATGTACATATTACATCCCTAGAAAATGAATCCCAGGATTTTCCCTCCTGTGTGTTTCGGCTTGCTTCTTCATGGTCCGTGATGCCAGTTGAGGATGTCAGTACAATGAAACCAAACTAGTGGGATGGGAGCAGATTGTCCTGCCATTTTTCTAGATCTTTGAACTCGACATCAAATCTGGGACTGATCATTCTACACTTGTTTAACCGGCCCATGGGGTTCACAACAATTTCCCCAGCTCTGTGATCATCAGTGATTTCAAATTCGCCAGTGTAACCATGCTTCGTCATCCCAGTGAGAAACTGGACAATGGCTTTGGAGTATGGACTAATAAGAACCTAATATTTTCTTCTCTTTTCAGCATTGTTAATGCTCTTGAGAGTGTCTGCCAGGACATTCATGTGCACCATTATGGCGGCATGGAAAGATGGCAGAAAGAGCTAATTGTTAAGTATTTTAAAGCAAATCCCAGACCATATCATTTCTTCTACAAACACTTCTGTATGCATTTCTAACAGTTATGAAATGCCATCATCATACTTAATAAAATTAACAATGATTTCTCCATATTACCCAGTATGCATCCTATATTCAGTTTTTCTCAATTTTTCTCTAAAAAGTTACTTTTAACAGTTGTTTTTCTTTTTCAAATTAGAATCAAAATAAGAAGACTGCATTTCTTTTGCTGGGCTATGTCCTGTAAAGTTTTTTTTTTTAATTTAATACATCTCCATACTTATTTTTTCCTACTATTTATGGGTTAAAGAAATCAAGTAACTTTCCTGTAAAATTTCTCGTATTGTGGACTCAGCCAACTGCAACCTTGAGGTGTTGTTTAGCATACATTCCATATATGTCCTATAAACTGGCAGATGTATCTAGAGGCGCAATTTGATTACAAGTTTATTTTGAGGGCAAGAATATATCATGGATGGTGTTATGTACTTCCAAATTGCATTACATCAAATGATAGTAACACCCAGTTATTCCACTTCTAGTGATGTTAAAATTGCCTGGTGACTTTAGGTAATGTAAGCCTGATCCAACCATTATGAAATTCCACATCGGCTTCTCACCTAGGGGTTTAAACTACCATTGCCCAAATCAATGATGTCAGTAAGGACTATAAAGTTTTGATTTTTTATTCTGCCATTTTTTTTTGCTGCGTTTATTGATTGGAACTCTTACATAAAGAACTTTTCTTCATCAACTATTCATCTACCCTAAAATAAAATGCATACAAGAAAGGCAAGTTAAATGCCTTTATTTTTTCTTTCATAATAATGAATCAGTACCCTAGCAATAGTGTCCAATGAGGCATTACTGTTTTGGAATTTTAAGAACTCAGGGAGCTTACATATTTGATGTGTTTTAAACTATGCATTAATAATGTTTTTGGTGTTCAAATCATCAATGGCTAGCAGGAGCTTCTTCAAGTTAGTCCTGTGTTTGACACAACCACCTGTAGCTTCTTTGCCTTCTGGCATAATAGATGTCTCAGACTCTTGTTGTACGTACCCCGCCTTAAACCTGAAATTGACCGCTTCTCCAGGGAGTCCTAATTCATTTTAGTGATAAATATTATTCAGAAAGCGTTATTGGTTTATAAGGGTCATTATTGCCTCTCGATTTTTTAATAAGCATGAATTAGAATGATATTATTGATTTATGTAATAGATTACATGGTTTTTACTTAACCTTTATGAGTTTATATTTGTATCTCTCTTTCTGTTTTTACACACAAGAATCTTGGTATCTGATGCTTGAGTAGCTCATTCCCAATCCCACCTGGCACTCAACACAGTGGAGACTGGGATCTTTTTGAGACTCATCTGAACTGTACTCATGCCTCTCCTCTTGATCCTTAACACTTTCCACACCAACAGGTACTGGATTCTTTGTTGAATTGACCTGAAGTCCAAACATTTTTTTAAAAGACTTTATTTATTCATTTGAGAGACAGAGCACAAGCAGGAGAGGCAGAGGCAGAAGCAGAGGGAGAGGGAGAAGCCCACTGAACTGGGAGTCCTACGAGGGAGGGGGGCTTGATCTAGGACCCTAAGATCATGACCTGAGCCGAAGACAGACATTTAACCCATTGAGCCACGCACATGCCCCAGTCCAAGTAGTTTTTGAAATGTGCTCTTTGCTGAGGCCCAGGAAAGTAGGGGGCAGGGAGTCCACGCATCCTAGCTATTTTCTAATTCAGCCTTTCATTCGCCACTGAAAAAAACTGAGGCCAGCTTGTTGAAGCAATGAGAAGAGAACTAACCGAAAGGGAAAAAAAAATCAGCAAAACGTAAACCACACCCACAGAATAGTTGACTATTTAGAGCTGTGCAGATTTGAATTCTAAGAGATAGCTGGATTCAAAACTTATCAACTCTCCTAAGAGCTGCCTCTTCTATATGTAAGAGAGAAGAGGACAGAAGGAGAGTCCAGGAGGTGGCCTTTTTCTCCCAGGAAGGGAGGGGGAGGGGTTGGTGGAGGGAGAAAAGCGGGTGCTCAGCTTTTGATGGGTAAAATGCCTGTGGATTGTTTTTGCCATGAGGCAGCCTTGTTCTTCACTTGTGTAAGTAGGGAAGCAGGCTACTCAAGTTTGCTCGGAAAATGGGCCCAGGGAGGGGGCAGGAAGCGTTTGTTTTCTACCTCCCAGAGGTCTGTTGGCTACAGGCTGCTGTGCAGGGAAACATTTGATTGCTCATATGGTCACATTTCCAGAAGTCCAAGTTTTTTTCTTTCTAGTAATTGGTCCTCTGTTGACTGAAAGCTACAATATTTAAGAAGAAATTTTGTAGAAGACAGGCCATGCATTTTTTTGCTTTTGTTCTTTAGAAAGCAATATAGTATTCTGTGAAACATTGCTCGTGGCATCCAAAAACTTTTCCTTGGATTTCAACTAATTCAGCTCACTGTAATTCAACAAATATTTATTGACTATTTATTTGTAAGATGTTCATAATGTTTATAAGCATACTGCGATGAGTGGTTAGAATTTTCACCCGCAAATAAACGAATATGTTTAGAAGCATATTCTCTGTGTCACTAGAATCATTTTATTACCCATGTTTAGGAAACAACTTGATAAAAATGCATCTTGATATACTTTCTATCTTTTGGGCACGAACAGGCGTTGCTACTTGGGTCTTGAATAATCTTCTGAGGAGCCGGCACATGTCCCGGCATTTGGCTCCATGGAAAACATCCATTTGAATTTCAGCTTTGTCTTTGAAATAACAGCCTGACCATGTTTCCAAAGAACATGTCTGCAGTCTGTGCCAATTTTCCTCTGTACTGTGTATCTCTTCATAAAAAGATAAAGCACTAGCATTTTTTTTAAATAAGAAAACACCTCTCCAAGGAAACTTACTAAGACCTCCATGCAGAGGAATAGGTGTGGCATCTCCAGGTAACACCTCAGTGCTGTTCACTAAAAATCAGATTGGAATGGATGTTAACTAGACTTACTGTGGTGATTACTTTGCAGTGTACACAGCTATCAAATCATTACGTTGTATACCTAAGAACGTTCTGTGTCAATTCTGTCTCAATTTTTTAAAAAATCACATTGGAGATAAAGCTAGAAAGAGGTTCAAAACAAGTTGGAATTTTCTTTCATCTAAAGTTGCTTCTCAGGGGCACCTGGGTGGTTCAGGAGGTTAAGCGTCTGCCTTCGGGTCATGTCATGATCCCAGCGTCTTGAGATGGAGCCCCGAGTCGGGATCCCGGCTTAGTGGGGAGCCTGCTTCTCCTTCTCTCTCTGCCCCTCCACCACTGCTTGTGCTCTCTCTCTCAAATAAATAAATGAAATCTTCAAAAAAAAAGGTTATAAAATGTCAAATAAAAAAAAAGTTGCTTCTCACATTTCTGAATGGTATGGAATTTCCACCCTGTTGGTGACTTCTTCATCCTGTATCAGTGACAAAGCCCAAGTCCAGGCACATCATTATAGAACTGTTAAATTGTATAAGTCTGCACTCTGTATGCAGACCCACACAGTACCACACCAGCTTGAGCATAGCAGCACCCTCAAATACATCCCAATGAGACCTAGAATAATAAATCGATAAGAAAAAGACATGAGTATCAGAGACTGATAAAAAATGTTACATCAACTGAAAGCAAAGTCCATTTCACCTTTATGAAAACTGCCGAGCTCCGTAGAGGTAAGCAGTTTGCACAGAGTTGCTCAAGGGGCTTGGTTAGGGCTAATGAAGGAAGGGTGCCTCACGCCAACGCTGTTCTCCGTTGCGAAGGAGGAAGGAACTGTAATTGTACCTTTCATCGGTGGAAGTAATACGGAATAGAGAAATTATACGGCAGATGGTACCGAGAGGCTTTGCGAACTACTCTGCCGCATCTTCCCCTGAGCCTGACAATGTTTGTAATGTGACTGTGTTTTGCCTCTTGCTGCACTAAAGCCCTGGAAATGAATTTTTGATGGTTCAGAATGAGCCCTGTGAGGGAAAGTTGTCAAATAGGATATGAAGAGTTCTTACAACACATCTTTTAAAAAGTAGAATGTGTTTTAGAAGAAAGGTTTGCTTGGGCTTTTCTCGCCATAGGTGTCTCTGGGTTTTTACTTGCTACTGGAAAAGCAATGGTGCTCCCTTATGGCAAATCCTTTAGTTCTACTGCTGCAACCATCCATCCACAGCTGCACTAGGCCCACGGTTTCTGATCACAGATTTCTGTGCCTCTGCTGCTGTGGCGTTGAGGCATGTGATGGTGTCTGGTAGGAAGTAAACATGCCTGTGACAGGCCAAGATGGCGGACTCAGCTAGTGGGATCTGTCAAAAGTAAACTTGGATAACGATCAGTGGAGACAATAAAGCCTTCATTGTTGGCTACAGAGAGTGATGCCATCCAGCAAGCTGTTCTTTGATTTTACTGCTCCGGTGAGTCTAGCACATCTAACATCCTTAGTGGATAGCACAGTTGAAAGACTCCATACCGGAAAAGAGGAGAAATCCTAAAGTGACAAATAAGTCTAGTTGGGAACCATCAGAGCATTTCATATTTTAGAGGATTTTATTTTCAAGTTCTCCTTCAGCTCACATAGAAGCCCTACTTTCCTCTTTTCTTTCTTGGCCAAAGGATGGGGACTTGGACAGGAGTTCTGGAAAGGCCTATAGAGACCCTGATGGCTTGCCGTTCTGGTGGTGGCAGCTGGCGGAGGCCTATGATGCTATGCCTGTCGGTTTAATCTCACAGTTCTGGCTAATGGGCACCACGTTGTCCAGCAGTGCTTTTCCTGGAACTGTCTTAATGACTGTGAATATTATTTTGAAAGGCCCAACACCTGATCTTCCATCAACAGACCTGGCTATTTTGCTTTTAAATGTCCACAAGAGCCAATTATCTTGAGAATCCTCAATTAAGTGTACCAGATTGAATTATAGAAGTGCACATTTTAGGAAATTCCCTTTGCATTCTAAATATGCCCAGTTGAGGTAGAGTGTTAATGGTGAGGCTATTTCCTTTTGCCTTTGTTGTACTTTGTCCCATTTTGGAGTACCTGCTTTACAATGTCTCTTGTCCTCAAAGGGGAGGGGTCCTGTGTTGGCATTCAGCCTCCTGAGAAATGGTAAGCCACTTTTTCCAATGTTCTTATGTGACTTATCGGATGAAATACTCATAGCAAAATGACACCTGGTTGCTTGCTGTGAAGTTTTATAGTGCCACTGGACTGTAGAATGTCAAAATTACTTCTGCTCCATATAGTAAGCCACTCAGAGGGCAGGCTTGTCATATCCCTGATAGAGACATCAATGCTGTGGTTATTGGCAGAATTGGATGCCATCATAAGGAACCTGGAGTTGGTTTATTTACAGAGAAAATAAGAAATGTACAGTAATAATCTCAGTTGTGAAGAGGCTGAGGGGAAAAAAAAACATTGAAGAATTTTAGGAAGAAGATTTTCTGGCTTTTGAACTATGTTCAGGAATATCTGTTGAATGGCCCAGTGGGTAGAAAACAGCTTACTCTCACAATTGACCAATTTCTGAATTCATCTGAGTTAGGAATTCATCTGGTATGTAAAGAATTTTACATAGATCTTTGTTTCTGTTTATTTCTCCTTGTACCTGTTGTAGCCACCGGTGGAGTACTGGAGGGGCAAAGTGGTGGTGGGTATTACTGTTAAGTATTTGGATTTTTGTCCTAGCTGCCAGAAGAGTAGATTTTAATTTACATTTATGTTCCATGAACAGGGTTGAGCATCTTATTACATGTTTAAAAGCCATTTGCATTTCTTTTTCTAAGAATTTTTTATTGTTACATCTTGCCTATTTAAAAAAATCTGATTGTTGGTCTTTTCTTCTCTACTTTTAGAAGCTCAGTATATTAGGGACATTAGCTGTTTTTTTGTGTCTGTGATATATGTTACAAATCTATTTCCCTAGTTTGTCATTTTTCTTGTACTTTGCTTCTGCAAATATGTTTTAATTTTACATAGCTAAACTTATCAATACTTTCCTTTATTGCTTTTGTGTTTTGAATCATAACTGGGGAAACTGTGCATTTTCAGGTAATGAAGGAGTTCATCTTTTTCTTCTCATACTTGTGAGGTTTTATTTCCTATATTTTAATCTCTAACCTCATGGTGTCTAATATAATGAATAGATTCTATTTTATCATTTCCTATATAGCTATTTAGTTATTCCAATAGTACCTTATTAAGAAATTCATCCTTTCCCCATTGCTTTGAGGTTCTGCCTTTCCCATACACTAAATTTTCACATGCAACTATGTCTATATTTGGGTTTTCTGTGTTGTTCTATTACTCTGCCTTGGTATCCATGAATCAGTATCATCCTGTTTCTAATTATATAGACTTTATCATTTATACTCTAACAATAATTTATAGTGTCATTTCATATATAGTAAGAGTAGTTTCCCCACTCAACCTGATTCATTGTGCTCCTTTTCCAGGGTGTTTGTAGATATTCTTGCTTGATTTTTCTTCCAAGTTAACTTTATACCACCTTGTTGACCTCCAGTAAAAAATAATCTGTTGATATTTCCTGAGATGGCATTTAGCATATAAATCACCCTAGGGAACACTGATGTATTTACAGCGCTGAGTTTTTCTACCAAGGCATTCTGCCCATCTTTCCATTTTTCAGTAAAACTTGTAGTTTTTAGGAGTGCTTAATGATTTTCCTCTTGTAAGTTTTATATATTTCTTAATCTTGTTGAGTTTATGTGTAATTTTTTTTCTATATGTGAATAGTCTTCTTTTCCACTATATATTTTAATTGGTGCTTATTTTATATGTGAGGGCTATTCGTAAAAATATCAACTTAAAACTATTGTGCTCAATTCTCTTATTGTTAACAGTGGTTTTCTATTAATTTAGTTTTGGGGGGATGTTACAGATGTATAATTCTATCACATGCATTCTTTTTTTAAATAATTTTTGTTATATTAGTCACCATGCATTCTCTCATATGCATATTCTAATTCTTATGCTACAATTTCTTTGTCTTGTTTTATTACTTTGGCCCAAATTACCACCACAGTGTTCAGTGTGTAGCTCTGTAGTTATTCACAAAGAATAAAGTTGATCATTTGGGTGACCCTGTCCTCTTTGTCTTACTTCTGCTCTCCTTCTAGTAGAGATGTTAGGACTGGCAGTGTTCTCAAGATTAAGCATGAAAGAGACAATGGGAATCTAGGAAGCTGGATACTTTACAATTGGGAATTCAGACCGTGGAATATCTATGGTTCACGTTAAATGTATCATTTAACTGCCAACATGTAAATGCTTCATTTCTTTGGGAGTTGCTGAGGTAATATCTCCCCTAATTGTCAAGAACCTGCATACTTACAGAGATATTTACCTTGAATCATTTCTCTTGCCAGCGTTAAGATCATGGATGAGTAAAGAACTTAACTTGGATAAGAAGACCTTTTCTCATACCTTCTGCCTAAGCCAGAAAGCCAATCCCTTAAAGTGTTCCTAACACTTATTTAGGAATATAAGGTGTCAGGTCCCAATACCACATTTTTTTTCTCTCTTTGCATACATGTAACACACCAAACTGAGGTCTGGAGATGTTATGTAACTTGCTCAAAATTATACTACTTGTAGCTGGAGGTGGGCTTAAAACCCAGGACTTGGATTCTAGACTGCCTCCTACATGCTCCAAGTCTCTCCACTACAAGCCCTTGGTTTGGATATAAACAAGCACTGACAATGAGTTATCTTTGAGTAAGGTCTTCCAAGGTATGTGTTTTCATGGCTGCTTCTAAAATAATTACCAGTTATCTTCAAGTGATCACTGACATTAACATTATTAAAGAGTCAATCATGTTTAAGGAGCCATTTGACCATGCAGCTTTGTCACATTTGCTGACAGCAGAAATTGACTCAGTCTATGAATCTGAAAAATTGCATTTCAATATTTTGAGGAAGATATTCACGTCAGAATATTGTCCCCACTTTTGGTCCCATGCTACCTTTCTGGCTTTACTGCAATCCGTTTTTTAAAACTTTGAACAGAACAAGAACAATTGGCATGCTTTAAAGCTTCTCTCTCTGCTTCCACCTGGAGAGTAAAGCTTAGAAAATTGAAAAAAAGAATAGACTCAAGAATGAGCTGCTGCTGTTTTTAGAGAATGAACTTCACATGCCTCTCATACTCTCTCTTCCATATTAAAAGCTAGGTTATTTTTTAATACTCTTTATGCTTTTACAAAAATGTTATTGCTTTTAAAAGTATTATGCATGAAGACAATAAGAAAGTTTAAATAAAATCATTTTTCCCCATTAGCAGGTATTCAATGATGTGTCAGATCTTGATAGAACTTAATTTGTCTTCTGTCAACTTTACTTTTGGGTTTCCTGATTCTAATTTTTTTGAAAGTTGACAGACGTCATGTTATTGTCACTAATTTCTCCCACTCGGCTCTCAGAAGTTCATTGTTCTGAGGAAGAAATTGTCATCTTCTCTCTCCCCTCCACTGGTTCTTGCTTAAGAAAGCAAGGATCTTTTATATGTGCCTCAGTACAAGCTCGTATTTGATTTTAGAGTATCCTGAGTCCTGTTCTAGAAAGTTCTGACCTGCTTGCTCTTTAGTCTTCATAGCCTCTCTGTGGTGAAGGAGAGAGGGTAAAAGGGTGAGTTTGCTGTGTCCCAAAAGGAGAAAGCCCATGAGCTGACACTTAGCTACTGGGGGACACCTGCTCTAACACATGTAGTAAAGTGAAAGCTCTCACAACTATCAGAACTCGGCTTCAACCACAGAGCAGACCAGCAAATGCACTTTAGTGTTGAGCCATTACACATACCTGTCTAAAGCTCCTGCAACCTTCCCTTTGACATATAACTTTTTCTCTGAACTACTCAGTTAGTGACATTTAAATGGCTAATTTAAGTGCAACCCAGTTGGTGGACTCTCCGTTTACTGTCTAATTTGGGGTCCATCCCTGAGGCGGACAGGCAGCTAATCATGGCCTGAGAAGAATTAGGAATTTGGAGGAGTAACATTGGTATGTTGGTAAAGCTTTTGTGTCTCTGTGGTGTGAGCCTGGCCCCATGCTTGGGAGCCTGGTGGCAGCCTTGGAGAAGGATCAGCCTCATGAGCAGGGAACTATCTAGGCCTCATGCTCATGTGACTTGATAGAATTCCTTTCTTACTTTTTCTTCTTTTATAAAATGTAGGGTCATGTGAATACATGACTAGGACCTTGGAAGGGGTCTAATGAATTCTCTTTGCATTTGTGGATTTTTGCAGTAGCTTGTCTCTCGCCTTAATTTCCCCATTATGTGATCTCTCTCCCCTTTCCTAACTTCTTTTCAGTTATACACACTTACTTTGAGGTGACTTTCTCCTCATTCCACACTCTACTGTTAGGTGACTGTATGAATGGTTTGTTAGGATGGCTTAGTTTAGGATATTCTGACACAGTCATTAACAGCATCCTTTTTCACTCTTGAAACTGACCTGGTTTGGATGATAAGTCTTGTCACTTCCTTATTGCTTTTAGCGACTTTATTATTACATTTCATTATACTTTGTTATTACATTACACATTGCTTATATGAAAATGCTTAGTTTATGGCCACATTTACTTTTCCTCCTAAGCTAATTTTGGCCATTCACAGTCCTTCCCAAATATAGTTAATGTCTGAGCTGCAACCAATCAGGGCTAGCATTGGATGCTTTATTATCAGTTTGCCCTACCAGCAACATGAGCAAAGTGTCCAGACTTATTTGGAAAACCAGCAGTGCAAAACGTGAACATCCATCCATATAACAGTTATTCTGTCTCAGGACAAAAACCTCCCTGATCCTGAAAACTGACCTTCCCATATTCTTTCCTATTTATTATCACATAAAATTGTCCAGGCTAGATACTTCCACTTACAGTGACAGAATATGTGGCTTGGGAAGAAAAATCTCAATGGTTTGTTTTTTTGGAGGTGACTGTTTATGGTCTGTTTATATGACATATACCTTGACAAAATGGTTTGTATAAATGTGGTCTCAGTCCAAACTGCTAGGTGTGTGATAGGACAAGTATTAAAGAGATGACAAAAGCTTCATCCAAAAGTACTGGTGCCTGCTAAGCTCATTTCACATTTGGCATGGTACAGATCACATCAGAGGTGGCAGAGAGCCTCAGGAACCCTAGACATAGGGAAATATGGGTTATTGCTGGGAAGTCAGGCTTTGGCATCAGACCTGGTTTTTAATTTGTTCTTTGTTCATAAACTTATGGTGGTCTTGAGGTAGTTAATGTCTCTGACCCTTAACATCCCTCTCTGTAAAATTGGCATAATGATACCACCTACCCCATCGAATTTTATAAAAGTTCAGGGAGACATTGTACACACAGCATGAAGCATGCTGTTAAGGAAGCTGTAGCTGCCACCACCATCAGCATCGTTTGTCTAACTGTCCTGTATTCTATTGGCATTTCTAGCATCACTGGGGAGAAGTGGAGTTGTGGTTATGGGAAAACACTAGGAGTAGACATCAGAACCAGTAGGTTTTTATAGGAAAATATGGAACCCAGAAACAAGGGCCTAGGCTCTTCACTGACTGTCTCTGTGACCATGAACACTTGGTTCCCATGACCAACCAATGTTGGTCCCAACATGGTTCCCATGTTCCCAATCAACCAATACATACTAAATTAGTTTTAAAAATGCGAAGTATTACATGCAAATGTGATGGGTCCATTGCTTTCGTTTGTTGTTATGAAGATTATGGACCAAAGGAGCTCTGGTGAGGGTGTCTGCCCAATGAGGCTCCATCAGCAGAGGCTACTTAAAGACCACTGCTCACGTTTTGCTGTGTTCTGATTATGTCTTGGTTATGGACTTGGCCATATTATCATAAGGAGAACATTGATTTTATATACACTATATGAAAGACACAGTATCCTACCTTACCCTTCCCTACCTCTAGTGCTGGGGTCAGGGGACACGCTCTAGCACCAGCACAGCATCTACATGTAGGACTTTGGAAGTCAGTTGATGTCTCTAGACATCTGTCCTCATTTCCACAGTGAGGAGTTGAGAGTAGATCTCCCCAAGCAATCCACTGATGACTCTGACACCTACAGTCTAAGTGATCACTCACTTGCCTGGAGTATGGCAGGTCCTAATCGATTTGTCTGATCTTACTGCCTCTACAACCCCTTCCTCCATATCTCTTCTTCCATCACACGTCAATCTTCTCCAGTGGCCATCTACAGTGTCTTCCTGTTACCCTTGGGATAAAGACAAGCCCAGTCCTCAGGCCTCCAACCCTGTCCTGGTCTGGCTTGCCTACTTCTTTACCTTATTTTGCCTTGTCACACCTCTCTAGCTACACTAACTTCTTTCAGCCATGCTCATGCCTCTTTGCCTGGTCAACTCCTACTCACCCTCCTGTCTCCAGCTCAAATGCTACTTCCTCAGGAAAACTTTTCCTGGACAACTGACCTGAGCAGACCCCTTCCTCCCAACATTGCCAGCCTTAGGTCTCTCCTCCATAGCTCATGCCAAGCACGGCAAATTTATATGAGTTCATTGACCGTTCGATTCCTCCTTGTCTCCCTGCCCTGAACATAGCTTTTTGAGGATAGAAGTCATGTTCGTCTTTGTTCAGTGCATACCCTCATATACCTGGCACATAGAGGTGCTGAAAAACTACTTTCTGAGTGAATACCAAAGTAGATGAAATACACATAAACTATTAGATAATTAAAAAACTCCCACATATTGTGATTCTGTTTTTTTATTCATCAATTCAGGGCTGTTCAGTATGATTCTTATATGGGATGTCCCAATATGGTCCCAGTCCCATTATTTCTAGGCACCTAATTTCTAAGAATCTAATTCTAGGGATTTAATAAATTAAGTGGACATGTGTATTTTGGAATTCTTTCCAAGATTTGAAATGTGAGTCATTTAAGTAAGAGAATCAGAATTCCAGAAAAGCCCCACAGAACTGATGGTGAGCAAGTTTTCTCTGCTGGCCTGCCTCTGGTCAAAGCTGCCCACCCGAGGTCCCTGCTGGGATGAAACTGATGTGATAACTGCACAGAGAGCTTGGCTCTTCACGAGCCCATAGGTTGTAGGTCCTGTGATGCTCTACTCATCTTTATTCAGTCTTGGTTCTCCTGGCCTCTCTCGTTCCTTCCACACTTTTGGGCTCTGATTCCCTGAAATACCACAAGCCCCCCTTGTGCTTATTAAGTCTGTAGCTTCCAGGGGGCAGCCTCTTCCTGATGCACGTCTCTCCTGAGCTCCACTGGGCTTTGGCATTCAGCTCTGTTTCCCTGATCACGTCCTCTGCTCCCAGCAGACCTGCCTTCCAATTCCTCAGTGACTCAGCATGACTTCACCAGGGTCCTCATTTTGATGTTTTCAATTGAAGCGGACTTTTAAAAGGCTCTACCTTTATTGACAGTGAGGAAAAAAAAAACCCTCTGCTTCAATGAAATATACCATCTGAGGTTTAAACTACATTAAGAAACAAGGTTCCTGGCGTGAAAAGGAACTTGCTTTCTATAAGAGAGAACAGGTGAAAGGAGAGTCAACAACTTGAGGGAGAATTCCCCATAAGGCAAAATTAGACAAATTTAAGATAAGAAGACAGTTTCTCAACCCTGACTGTATATACTGATCACCTACGAAGCAGGAGGAATGTGGACTTCAGGGCTGAAACCCAGCGCTGCTGATTTCAGTAGGTCCGGGAGCAGGGGGCAGAAACTTACCTTTTCAAGGACCACCAGTCGTTCAGACACAGATGCCCAAGGACAAAGCTTTAAACTCTTCTGGAAGCAACAATACCCACAGCCAAAGGACTTTGCTGTGGAGCCATTCTCACAGGTGAGCAGCCATGCTGGAGGGAACTAATGGGTGAAGACTGGGCATATAGGTCTTGATTAGACGCCATGGTGGTCTGACTTCCTCAAGGGGATGAAATGTTCATGCAATAGACATTTAAACATGACACTTTTGGTGCGTGACTTAAAGACTATTTTGAATCTACATGTTGCTTATTACTCAAATGCCTTGATGGCATTATTAGGAACATAATTTCCCTTTTTAGATGAAGGAAGAATCATGTGGAAGGATCCAATGTTGTACGTATTTTAGGTTTTTAAAGGGAACTCGGGGTCTGTTGCCAGTATTTCTCTGTAGGCAACTTCCATCTTTGCTTTGTGTTTGGGGGATGAGAAGGGTTCCCATTACCTAGCCAAGGGCAAACTCATTTTTGTTCCAATATCCAGAGACACTTCAGCCTCACCTCTGCTTGTCACAGCACTCTGTCTCTACCACGCCCCAGGGTGGGAGCAGCACATGAGCCTGTGAGGATGCAGCAGGCTCCGGTTATGTGCACTGGGATAGACATACGTCAGCCAGCACTCCCCTCAAGCTGGCTTCCACAGTCAATAAAGCAGAGTAAAGGGATGGCATGTTTGTTAGGGAAGCAATGACTGAAAAGTTATGAGATATTCATGTCTAGACAGAGTATGATTCTGGGTATCAAATTAACTGGAGGCTGCTTAACTGTTTTTCTGACTATAAACATATACATGCTTATTGTAGAGAATTAGAAAATATTTAAAAATATGAAGAATAAAATAAAAATTCCTTATAAACCGACTACTCAGAAATAACTTTAGCAACATTTTGCATTTTGCATATATCCTTCCAATATGAAATATATTTAAAATATATGTTATTACAAATATCTATCAACTATATATCACACACATATGACATTTACATCTTAATATATATTATGTATTAAAAATGGAAGAATATCACAAAATATTGCTAAAATTATTTATGTATGATGTATATATATGTTCACATATATACACAGAAGCAGAGACATAAATTACTTTAAAATTTGGATATTATTAAGTTTTTATCTAACATTATGTTGTGACATTTTCCCATGGGATTCAAGATACTTCAAATACATGATTTGTAACAGCTATATGATCCGTAATGCTATTGATCACAATGAATTATTACTCTATTTTGGGCCATTGATACTGTTTCTAAATATTTATTACTATGAAGGAATGTTTCAATGAATAATCCTGAACTTACATTTTTGTCTATATCTTTGATCATATTAACTTGTGGCTCCTTTAATAAACCCAAACCAGGGAAGACTATTTTAATTTAATGTCTCTCTGGAATTGAGTCAAGAAACACTTCCAAAATGAACTCACTGAATGGCTTTCCAAATCTCTTGCTCTCAGAGGAAGGAAAGGAACCTGAGAAAGTCCCTTCTCTTCCTAGCTTCACAGGCACAAAGCTCTCTTCTCTGTCTGTTAAGCACCTGCAGATTCACTGGGAGCCCTGGTTAACTCAGGCATTCAGGAAAGGAACAACACTATGGCTACCTTAGTGGCTATTTCATCAAAGCTTTTCTGTGTGACATTCATGTATTTCCTAGGACATAACTTTGCTCACAGAGTGTTTGATTCTATATACAAAATTTTGCTGTGCAGGAGCTCTGGTAAAGAAACATACCCATAGGGTTAAGAAAACAATCCACAGAACCTCAGTAGGTAGGGCCTCATGCTTTGAAAGAACTAAAGACTGATAACAATTGATTAATGAGATGTCAGAGTCACTGACGAGATGAAATCACTAATTACTACCTAACCTGTTTTTAGATGTAGTAGACTAGAGTTTTACAATTTCCAGCATCATCAGCCTTAGTCAGACCATGACATGAATGCAAAGTGTAATTTCCACCACCAGAATTTTTGTAATCAGCTCAATAAAAAAAAAATGCTCTGGCACGCTGAGAAAACATAAGTTTAGTTCAATTTTAATCTTGGGGAATGAGAATTTGGAGTCATGACTTAGAGTTTCTAAGAAAAGGAAATTCAATAGTGATATGATTCAATGCACGCTCCTTCCTTCATCCAGTGCAGATGGGCTAGCTGTTCAAGTGTTGTCTCCTGCCAGCTTATGTTGGGAGACATGTGCAGTGCCTGTCTCAGACGTTTGTTTGGTGGAGATCTTTGTTATGTCTCTGGGGTTGGGGGGGCACCTTTTGCTGTAGTCAGGCCCACATCACCAGCCCGGGTGCCCCCCATGCTCATGCCATCTCTGGATTCTACTTCTGCTTCCCTCCCCTTCTACTGTCCCTGCCACATCCAGCACCTACATCTCCTGTCCCTCTGTTGTGTCCCTGGCTTGTCTTTTCATGGTGACCTTCCGCACATTGCCCTGGTGTGGAAGTCTCTGCCCACAGCCAGCCCTCGTGCCGTCATGATCATGTTTTGTGGGTGCTATCACTGGAGGTCTGCCTGCTCAGGGTTACTGCCCTGCTTTACCCACTTCCTGTCAGATTGAGTGATATGCTTAGCTCCTTTAAGCTCCTGTCTCTTCACCTGTAGAATGAGGCTCATAAGACAAATGTCGTAGGTTTTGAGGACTAAGTGAGGTAATAGTCAGCTGGCACATGGTAAGGATTGAGTGTTAATAGTATCAATAATGATGACGTTAGAAAGTCAGTTGGGTACTTTTCAAAAATCAGGGAACTGGCTCTAAGCTTCTTGTTTTATAACCACAGGACCTAGCACAGGGTAGAACATTTGTCGATGATCAATCCTTACTTGTAATGTGACTTGTTCTTAGAGTTTGGTGGTTATCTATTAGGATTACCTTTCTGGGACACGTCTGGCTTTCCCAATTGTGACCTGTGTGGTGTCTGGCCACGTAACTCCAAGGCTGCAGCCTCTTTTGCATTTTATACATGACCAGGGGTGTGTTCATAAGTGTTTACCAACCAGCTCTAGAAGATAAAGCCCTAATTTGAAACATTGCTGGATTCCTGTGATATGAATAATTTCACCAGGGCCAATTTCAAGCTACCATCATGACATGAACTTGTTCACAGCAGCCCTGGAAATTTTGCAATGGACTCTCTGGAGATGCTGGACACATCACAATTCACGCTCTGTAAAACTAGAAACTAGGGGACTTAGGTAGTGCATAACTCTGATGACAGAATTCACTGGTGTTGGACTGGTGTCCTGCGTGCTGTTTACCTTTCCTGAGACCCTGAGTGAAATTCAAATTCACATTCAAAAATCCATCCTCCAAAACACATGGCCGCACTTTGAGTCCTGTTGTTGGGTCTCCCCCAAAATCCTGGCGGTTACAATGAGAAAAGTCAAAATTCACTTGCTTTGCAGGTTAACCATTTCATCAACAGACCTCTTGCTTGTCATATGGTATGAAAATGGATCTTTTGAGCACCGTCAATGAATTCCTTGGAATTATTGTCTTTTCTGGCAGAAGAACTTTTCTTTCTGAGCCATCATTCAGCTGTTAAATGAACAAGGCAAGTGCCAGTGCCATATATGCTCGTTGGAATATCCCCCAAAGAGCTGCTGCACGGGGCCACATTGGTAGTACACAGCACTGTGGCATTGGCTACAGTGGGAATGATGCCCCCTGCAGTTGTGACATGCTGCTGCCCTTTCTATTTTTATTTATAGGTGTTCCCTACTATATTCAGGGAGAAATTAAAACCAAAAAGCTAGAAACTCAGAAATTTTAGAAGGGTCTAATAGTAGAGCTTCTCCCACTCAGATCTATAGAAAAGGGGTCAGTCCCTGTTTAACCCTATGGAAGATAAATGGTCTGTATCAAATTTGGCAAAGATATATTGAGTGGTTACCACCTATAAGGACTCTGATAATGCAATTATTACATTATAATGCCTCAGTGTACCAGCATAAATTTGCAGCTTCCCATCACCCTGCCCTAGAAATCTCTTTTATAAAGTAGCACTCTGTTCACCTTCTGTTGGTTAGATCATATAGCTCAGTGTATTCTATTATTCACCCTGCTGGTACAATAGGGGTAAAGAAGACACACAGAATGTAGGCCACCTTCAAAGAGCCCCTATCTTGTTGGGAGGCCACATGAGCATACATGATACTCTGATAATGAATGTGTAAGCATACCACTCAACAGGGACATACCGACTTTGTTAAAGCCCAGACGTATGAGAAGTCATCTGTCTAGATGAATGCTGTCCACTTTAAACTAATTACTTTTGGAAATTGAATGATTATTTCTCCAAAGCTGCTACAATTGTCCAAACTGGGTTTACATTTCCTCTTCAGGAACTGCCTGCAGAATCCATGACACATTCTTTCGGATAGTCATAGTTAGCATAATTTTTTGAGGGTAGATTTAGGAAGGATTCTTTGGTAAACTTATAGTCTCATAAACCTTTACAAATGTGGCAGATGTTATAGGCTGGCTTATTCAGTATCTAACCAGCTCCCATCCCTTTGCCTTCTTTTATTACAGAGGCCAGGAAATTCAAATAGTCTATCTCCTGGCATTTGTGTGCAGTTCAGAAGGCCAGACAATACAGCCTTTGCAATAATATGCAGGTGGAAGTTCTTGGGAAGGTTTCCTCCCCACCCCCCCACCCCCCCGCCCATTTAACAGGCAAAGCCTTGGATGGAGAAAGTTTTTGGCCTTTTGTCTTCTTCTGTGCCCGGGGGATCTTCTAGATCCTTCTAGTTCCTGGGGAAGAATATTATCCCCTCCCAGATCCTGGGGGAGAGTATTAACCAGTTTACAAACATGAGGACATTTTGAGGACAGAAATCTAATGGTGGTTGGGCAAAATAGGAGGAGGTGGGCTCCTGACAATATCATGCAATGGCCATCCCAGCCCTGGACTTTATGCCTCTGGACGTCCCATTACATGAACAAAATAGACCTGTGACTTGTGATACATCTGCTTGTCTGGTTGTCCATGACTTAAAGAGCAGTGGATTCCTGATAGAGTACTGAATATAATTCCCTAAGAGGAATTCTAAACATGGCTTGAACTGTAGCAGAATTATTGAAATGGGTTAGGATGATTAGGGTTTTGATGGCAAGGGAGGGAGTTGACATTTACTGAGGCCTCTCCCTTGTGCCAGGCACACTTCAAATGTTATTTCCTTTACGGAGGTCAATGAAATCAGAGTTGATACCATTTCCACAGCCACCAAATGGGAGGGCTGAAGTTCAAACTAAGGTCTTGATAACTCCCAAGATGAAGATGTGTGTGTGCGTTGGGCAGGTTGCTAAGAGGCATTTCAGGTAAAGGACAATATTGATAAGAACACGTGTAGGTAGGGAAAACAACAAAAAACTTGGCCTGGCTGGAGGGTAGAATTCATTTTGAGAGCACAGGAAGATAAATGTGGGCTGAGAAAAGCAGAGCCAGATTATGGAGGGTCATGAATCTTAATCCAGTGACTAAAGCCACTGGTTAGTAGGAAGCAAGTGTGCGTTCTTTAGAAAGGAAATGATATGGTATGCTCTTGGAAGAGTTATCTGGCACCCGGTTTCACTATAAATAAAAAAAGGAAATAGATTTAATCAAAACCAGATTAGATTACTTTTTAGAAGACCACTTTTGCCAACATGCTATTTCTTAGATTATAATTCTTGAATACCAGGAATGATTACTGTGCCTGCTTGATAAGCAATTCCCCTGCTAGGAACTTTAGGCAGATAAGAACACAAGGGTAGGTGTTCATGGAATAAATGAAAGAGGAATTTGCATCTTGCCTTGATGCACTTTTAGCAACTTTGCATTCTTAGTGCTTGCTACTATTTCTCAAGATCCGATAAAGGATAGAAAAGCATATTACATCTAAGATAGGAGTAGAGCATTAGAAAAATCTTTGGTGATTTGAAATTGTGCATGACACAAAATAGCAGAAAATTAAGTTAATTGTTTGGGAGGCTGGTTTGATAATGCTAAGCTGCCTACTTTATATCTAGTATTTAGATAGTCTCTTTCTGGTATAGTGATAACCCTTTTAAAAAAGCAGTTAAAAGTTAGCTGTTCAGTCTTTAATGAAATAGGTAGCTTGATTCAAACTTTTCTTTTTTATTCTTTTTCTTTTTTTCTTTTTCCTTTTTTCTTTCCTTTTTCTTTTCCTTCTTTCTTTCTTTCTTCTTCTTTTTTTTTTTTTTTTAGTTTAAGAGACCTCTTTAATTTAGGAATCCATCAAAGTGTTTTTCTGAGGTTTTGTCAGCACCATGGCACTTATGACAATTTAACTACAGCAGGAGGCTACTGAGAACAGAGACCAAACTTAGAATTAAAATTGAGGTTATGTGAATATTATAAAATTATTATCCATAAATACAAATGACTCTGACCAATCATTCTACTTTTTCTGAATATGATCATGTTTCCATTTTCTTTTTCTGCAAATACGTTGTCTGTCAAGTCTAGATTGTGGACCTTGAGATTATTATATATAGGACACATTAATAGATATATATATATATTTTTTTTTTTTTTTGAGAGAGAGAGTGAGAAGAAGAGGGGCAAAGGGGAAGGAAGAGAGAGAATCTTAATCTGGCTCCACTCTCAGCGTGAAGCTTGACATGGGACTTAATCTCATGACCCTGAGATCATGATCTGGGCCAAAATCAAGAGTCTGGTGGTTAGCCGACTGAGCCACCCAGGCGCCCCAATAGATGTCTTAATATAATTATACATGAGTAAAGTGTAATAATTATTAAGATAACTGGGGTGAGATTTGTATCAGTTTGCTTTCCTTTACACTAAATTAGTATCTTACTTAAGTTTTAAATACTTAAGACCTAGGGGCGCCTGGGTGGCTCAGTCATTAAGCGTCTGCCTTCCGCTCAGGGCGTGATCCTGGCATTCTGGGATCGAGCCCCACATCAGGCTCCTCTGCTGGAAGCCTGCTTCTTCCTCTCCCACTCCCCCTGCTTGTGTTCCCTCTCTCGCTGGCTGGCTCTCTCTCTGTCAAATAATTAAATAAAATCTTAAAATAAATAAATAAATAAATAAATAAATAAATAAATAAATAAATAAATAAATAAAAATAATAAATACTTAAGACCTAGAATTATCAGAAGTATCTACATGTTGCTAAAATCTAAGCTACATTAAAGTTCTATTTAGCTCAAGAAGTTTTGACCATTAATTATCTGGAGCTACTCAGTCTGCTTTGAAGTTGGCTGATGATGGGAGAGGATTGCATTCTAGGGTCTGATGCTTGTCAGGAGCCCTTTGGTAGCCTTGGGTAAGAACATCCTTCATTCCAAAGCTCCACAGGCTTCTCTTCACTTAACCTAAGGAGGCTTGACATGGGACAGTTTTATTGTGATGATTCTGTTTTGGTGGGTGACAGTGCTGAAGCTGTTTATTGCTTGCTAGTGGGCACTTTAAATTTTCTTCAAATACTATTATTTCTTTCCCAGTAGGCATCCTGTCTCAGCTCCAACTGCTATGACAAAACACCACAGAATGAATGGCTTAAACAACAGACATTTGTTTCCCAGTTCTGGAGGCTGAGAAGTCCAAGGTCAAGGTGCCAACAGATTTGGTTCTTGGTGAGGTTTATCTGGCTCACCAAAGGCCACCATCTTGCTATAGGCTGCCATCTTGCTGTGTGTTTACATGACCTCTTCTTTGTGTGAAGGTGGACAAAGAGCTCTGGTCTTCCTTCCTCTCTGTAGAAGGATGTTAATCCCATTTTTGTACAACCCTCATGACCTCACCTAAACATAATTACTTTCCAAAGCTCCCCAACATTGGGGGTTAGGGCTTTGATATATGAATTTAGGGGAGACACAAATGTTCAATCCACAACACACCATTCCCGTTCCTCCAGCCTAAAACCCTCTTCTCTTTCTCTTTATTATCACTGTTTGGTTACTAAAAAATGGGAAATTTCTTGAAATGGCTTCTATTTTATAATTTCATTTTTTTGTTTATTTTTTTTCTGTGAAAAAAAGAGTATTTTAAAGGAGTTGTAGTGCAAAGCCAGCAAATCTTTTAGAGGACTTTGAAGCCAACTTTTCTGAACTGTGCTGTATGGGAGTTCCTGATGATACAGGCAACCACATTTTGCTTGTATTACTTTTTATTAAGGTATTTTGAAATCTTTCCCACATAAATGAATCAGTAGGGAGATAATGGATACAATTGTCAATAAATAACCCATTTTTTGGAACATAAAATAGGGAACTTCAACCAGGTTTTGCTACTAGCTGATAACAATATTCTTGGTGGCATAAAAGGTATCTTGCAGTTAAACAAAGAAAGACTGAAAACAACCACAATTCCTGGATTAGTAAAGTCATGGTGGAAATCTCAAGTTACTTAAAAAATTTCCAAAGGACATAGTCATCTCAAGAACAACAGAATTGAAATAGGCACATTGTTAATTTATGTGGGGTTAAAAATACTTTGTATTTTTAATGATAATTTTAGCTTTTAACTTTAGCTCAGGAGTTCTGCAAATATCTGAAGGAATTTTAGTGTTGCTCACCGCCTCTCCTACACACCCTTGTCAAACTGCAGGACTGCTATTGTTCTAAGTTTTAGTATTCGTGTTATTTTCTATGTGGAGACAGAATTTAGAAGTGCTGCTCTTTTACTACCTTGTTTGGATAATTCTTCCTCTTTCTGGAGGGAAGGATGACAATAATCATATTGAATTTGTGGCCCAATTTTGTCTCCTTCCGTTATAAATTTTCATCCAAAGTGCAAAACACCTGAAATAAAATGAAATCTCAGTAGAAAAAATGATGGTTGGGGTGACCGGGTGACTCGGTCGGTTGTGTCTGCCTTCGGCTCAGGTCATGATCCCAGGGTCCTCGGATCAAGCCCGGCTTTGGGCTCCCTGCTCAGCGGGAGCCTACTTCTCCTCTGCCCCTTCCCCTGCTCATGTGCTCTCTCTCTCTCACTAATAAAAAATAAAACACTTTTTTTTAAAAAAAGAAGAAATTATTTTTGGTGGATGCTGGTGGTATGACCTAGCCCCAAAGAACAAATTCCCATTCCGGAGGTCTGACCTCTTTGAAACTCAGATGAGCCACATTGATTCATCATACAATGATGTCTAATGTATTGATGCTTTAGGAGGGACTGAGCAATCTCACTTGCAGATTGCTAGCCATAGGACTTACTCCATATAAACCTGATATCAGTTCTAAAGTTCATGAGACTTTGAAAAAAGAGATGCTGAGAATGTGGTTGGCTGGGAGGGATTAATGCAGCTGCAACTGGGTGGGATAATCAGAGGGCTCCAAATGCAAGCAGATTCTCTAAAGAACTCTCTTCGGTGGAATGGTGGAAACATGCTGCAGACATGGCGTTAAGGCTCCACTTCCCTTCTTGAGGATGCCTCTCTCTTCTTGGTCCCAAACACTGACCACTTTGAGGCTTTTGCCAGGTGTTTTTTCAGCTCTAAGAGAAACTCTCAACCTAGTGGGTTCCACCTACAGAGGGGGAATGGCCTGAACAGGAATGCAGGGTCTGAAATTGAGCACAGGAGACATACCTTCTCCGGAAAAGGCATGAAGATGTTGTTTTCTGTGGGTGACTACATCCTTTTGCGGAGTCCAGAACTTTGTTGAGTGCTTGCCCACTTTCTGCCAGGTCCTGCTCCAGGCCTGAGGGTGCTGAACAATATGGCAGAGTCAGCTACTCTCCTGGATGACCTCATGACTCATTGAGGGAGCTGACAATATGCAAGGAAACAACGGATAACAAAATAATTGCAGATGGTGATTAGAACAGTAGAGACAATAAACAGGATTCTAGAAGAGAGAAGAATCTTGTTTCAGACTCATTTTGGGTAAAGTAATTTGGAAAGTCCTCTATGAGGGCATGATCCGCTTGCAAAGTATGAGGAGGACCCAGCAATGGGAAGAACGAGAGGACAAGCATTTGAGGCAGAGGGAACAGTGGTTACAAAGAGGTTGAGGTCCTTTTCATTCTGGGCAGGGACTGATTTTGTTCACTGTTGAAGAGAGGACATATCTTTTAGCTATTTAGGTGTCTTTTAGAATCTTACTCTCATGAGAAATAATTGTCCCATTTGCTCTTGCTTTTGACATTGTGTATGGATAAATGGAAGGGCTGATTTTCAAATACTATATCCTAGATTGGATGAAGAGAGTGCTAAGTTTTCTGTTTTGTTTTGCCATTTGTTGTTTTTTCTCATGGAATTGTTTTTCAACCATAAGCAAAATATAGCTTTAATGTTAAAATCTGATTTTAAAAAAATAACACATGTGTGCATGGTCTTCCTTTTTTTTCTTTCTGTTCTAACCAAGATCATGACTATGGGCTTATTTTAAAAGTAGGTGTGAAATATAAATGCATATGCCACTGGAAAACACACACTTTTAAAGGGCTATAAGCCTTCCCTCCTGAAAGCCTAGCAGTTGAATCCATTTTATAATAAAGAAGTCATTCCTTACTTTGTCATTTTTGATAAGTTCTGAGTAATTTCCAAAATAAGGTGGCATTTTATTCTTTTTGATAAAGGCAGCAAACACATTGCCTGAGTTTCAAAGTATGACAGTATTATTACTCAGACAAACTTCATTCCTCCTGAAATAACAGAGTTCTTTATCTTTTCCCTAAACTGTTGTAATTGAAATATGGAGTTTCTTTAACAAAATAACACAGTTAAAAAATATTTAAATTTTAGAAAATATGAGCTAATATGTTAAAGACATCCTTGTATTTATATTTAAATTTGAATAATCTTTAATACCACACTGTATGTTAACTAACTGGAATTTAAATAAAAAATTGGAAAGAAAATATAAATTATAACAATTAGTCTGTGCTAAGCTTATTGTAATATCTTATTATTATTTGTAATAGATCTATATTTGTAATTTTGGCAAGATGGTGAAATCTTCAAAACACTGCCATTTTTGGCTGTCATGTTAAGTAGCAAAGAGCTTGAGGACACAGATATATGGTTGTGAAATCTAAGTGGTAAGACATCTTCCAAATGCTACTCTGTCAGAAGTGGCTTAAATGTTTCTTAGGCCCCAGCAATCTAAACCATACTTGGTGAGTGGGGATCTTGCCCCCATCATCTTGCTCTTCTGGAGGGCTGCCTCATGTTTTTCTCTCTTTGTCTTCCTTGTATGCCTGAATCTTCCTAGATGCCCCATTTCTGCTCAGTGAATAAATGAGTTCCTCATTGGCTCAATGTCTCCCTTAGAACCAAGTATCCTACTTGCAGCGGTAAAAATACCAACTCTGTAGAGATCCTTAGCCATTAGTACACCATGGAATCAAGTTACTTTGAAGAAACCTTAGAAAGCAAGACTGAAGAAAAGATCATTTTCCTTCCTCTCCCCTCCCTTTCTTAATTTCTTATTTCATTCTTCCAGTAGAGAGGAGAGAACCTGCAAAAAACTGTCATTGGAGAGGCTAGAGATGGTTGGCAGAGGGCCGCCTGAAGAGAGGTGCTAGAAGGAGGGAAAGATAAGATTGGGAACTGAGTCATGTCAACCCCTTCCCCCAGGACAAACTGGCTCATCCATGTACACTGTTCAGTCACTCATAGTTTCTACCTCATCAGTGAATAGCTTTCTTCAAGATTACACTTTTACAACATGATTTATAATGGCTACATCATCTTCTATAGAAGGATGTCCTATAATTTACTCAACTGAGCCCCTATTATTGGGAATTCCGATTGGTCTTTCCAAGAGTTGTTAAAGTTGGGGGATCAATCCCCATGAAGCATCTCCCAAGGGCTAGCTCCCTCCTTGGAACAAAGATCCTCAGCCATGTCCCCTATTCTTTCCAAGAAAGGCTACATCTTGGTAGGCCATTCTATGTCACTCAGCCTGTCCTCTGTTGTCATGCATCATGACCTGGACATTCTGTTTTCTAACAGTAGTTTTTGTTTGGCTCTGTAACACATGTCAGTCTTTCAAAAGGCATGGTTGTGGCCATCTCTTGCATTATGAAATATTTAAGGACTACATTTGTCTTAAATGCAGATACTCCTGGCACTGTATGGGATGCCTTTCTCATGTATCATTGTCATGCATTTGACCCTTGAACAACAAGGGGTTAGGATCACTGACCCCCGTGCAGTCAAAAATCCAGGTATAACTTTCGATTCCCCAAAACTTAACTACTAACAGCCTACCAGAAGCCTTACCAATAACAGTCAGTTGACGTGTATTTTGTATGTTATATGTATTATATACTGTATTTTTTACAATAGTATCTAACTTTTTCTTATTTATTTACTTATTTCTTTATTCCTTTTTTGGTATTTCTAGGCAATGCGGTTTACCTGAAAGTTTTTTCAAAGTGTTGTACATCTCCAAAAAATTTTCCAGCGTATTTTTTGAAAAAAAATCCACATATAAATGGACCCATGCAGTTCAAACCCATGTTGTTCAAGGGTCGACTGTATATCCCTGACTTATACCCTGGCCTATAATCTGAATCAAAACAGAGATTTTCAGTGACAATGTGGGGAGACAGAATTTGTCCAAACTTGGTTGCTTTTTTGGGGGGGGCCTATAGAGTTAGGTCTGATCATTATAGCTCTTTTCCCACCCCAACTGGGTGTACTACCATTCAATTCTAACTACCCAAACTTAGCCTCAGATTGCCTGGGTCCTCTACAGACAGCTTTTGAGGAAGAAAAATTTTTCTCTACTCTTCAAGATTCTTTTGGCTTATCTAAGGATTATGTTGACATGAGACAGGAAACCAAATTTAACTGGAAAAATCAAATTTAATTACATATGTACTAGGGCTCCATAAGAACATGAGGCCCGTAAGCTGTCAGGCAATTGAAGTTTATGTGGCATCCAAAGCTAATGAGAACAGTGTAGGAGCCTGGGACTTCAAAGGGAAGGGAGAAAATTTATACGAGGATAGCAAAGAATACACGGTCAACAAATGTTTGCTGACCACTCAGAAATAAGGGGACACAGAGGAATTTTAACAATCAGAATTTGCTAAGATTCCTCCCTGTCTACCACACCTTGTTCATATTACACTGTAGTTATGTATGGTAGTAGCTCTCTTCCTGGATCAGGTCTTCTATCTAAACTTTTTCAGGCAGTTTGGGGGAGGCAAAAAGAACTTCTCAAGTTTTCTGTTTCTTAAAAATAATCAGCTCTAAATAACACACAGATGCCAAAGAGACACATTTTGGGGTGGCAAATTTTGCTCCCCTACACTGCCCTACTTTAGATGTCTGTTCCGGGGTCCCCAGGGCCACCCAAACTTCTGATTGATGACTTTCTTAGATTAAAAAATTCACTAGAATGCCATGCGGAACTCAGCAAATGCTATAGTTGTGGTTACAGTTTATTATAAAGGGTAAACATAGGGCAAGGCCTGGAAAGGATTGCAGAGATTCCATGCCTTCTCCTCATAGAATTAGGACATCATCCACAGGGCACAATCATGTGTACACCAACCAGGAAGCTTCCTGGAGCCTAGGTGTACAGAATTTTTATTGGCGTTTCATTACATAGGTATGATTGGTTAAATCATTGGCCACATTATTGAACTTACCTCCAGCTCCCCTTCCTGAAGGTCTGGTGGTTGAAGGTTCCAACCCATTAATTGTGTGCTTGGCCTCTCTGGAGACCAGCCCCCAATGTGAAGCTATTCAGGGGCCCACCAGGAGTCACCTCTTGAACATAACAAGATATTCCTATAACTTAGGAAATTCCGAAGTTTTTTGGAAGTTCTGTGCCAGGAAGCAGGGGGAAAGGACCAGCTATATTCTTTATTATACCACAGTCCTGAATTAAGTTGCATAGTGATTCCCCTGAATAAACTAAAATATACTGGAGGTTTATTTATGCAGACTTCAATCCACAAACAGCCCTGTATAGTTACTAATGTAAATACTGGTATAAAGGAATTAAAAGGAAGCTGTTTTTAGCTACCAGGATTCAGCACCATTTGGAAATGACACTGGTGCTATCTTTTCAGAAGGATTTAAGAAGATTGCCTCAAAGTTCAGTAACTTCCCCAGGTTGTTCAGATTTCCATTATATGGCAGAGGATAGAATTCTGAGTGTTACAAGACTAGTGTAGGTGGGATCCATGAGGAAGAGGTGATGATAGGTATTCAGCTTGTTAGGGAAGGAGCTGGATAAAATTTACAGGTCCCTGGACCTCGGGTGGCAAGCGGAAGCCCAAGCTTTTAGGAGGAGAGTCAGGGGCTCTGGGTGTGCAAAGAGGGTGCCAAGTACAGGCTGATGGCTACAGGCTGATGGCTGGCTAGGGTGGGGCCATGTGGGGCTGGGCTGTTCTGGGCAGGTTGGCACCAAGTCAGACTCTACAGCTTTAGTCCTGGATTCACTGCTTCAGTTGGGTGATCTTGGGTAATTTTCACTATTTAGAAGCTGTGCAATCTTCTTAGCCTTTCTGTGCCTCAATTGTCTTATCTGCAAAATAGGGTTAATAATAATACATACTTCATAGCGCTGTTATAAAGACTTGATGAGATAATCCATGTAACGTGCTTAGAATAGCAGTTGGCACCATAAACAGCAGTCAGTGAATATTAGCTTTTATGGTACTGACCTGATGAGGAGCCTCTTAGAATGCAATAAACCTAAATTTCCTCTTATTAGAAAATATATATCTATAATTAACATAAAAAATCTGGCAATGTGAAAAAAATTGTGACTAGAGAAAGAAAAGTTACTTAAAGTCCACTTTCCAAAATAAGCAAATTTAACAACTGATTGCATTTTTCTGGTCTTTGTTTCTACGCATTAGTTTATTTCACATGGCTGAAATAATTTTATTTTATGATTTTTTTCATTATCAATGGGATGTTATGTTTTCCATTTTATTACGACCTTTATGAGCCTTATTTTCATGGCTTCACAATGTTCCAATGAGTATGTTAAAACACATTTAATCTAATAATAATAATAATGAGTAATAACTACCATTACTTGAATGTCATTGAAATATCAGGCTCTGGGTATTTTACAGACATTTTCACAAATCTTTCCACAATTCTGAGCATTTTGCTACACTCCCCACTTTGGAGGTGAGCCTGACATGGCACAGCTGCTGCCTGCCAGAGCTGAGGCGGAGCAGGGAGTATCATTCTGCACAGGGCTCTGACACTGCAGCTTGTCATCTTTCCATTGTACCATGCTATTCCAGTTTTCTTCACTTCAAATAACAAGGGGAAGTACACTTTTGTGTTAAGAATTCTATAACTTACTTTTCATCCTTTCCTAAGGGCAGTTTTGGCACATCTTCTTGAAACAACATAATTATTTTATCCGAAGAAAGGGTGAGACAGCTCAAGGTCTGAAAAAGGGAGACATGAAGAAAACAGGATTAATACATTCATTTGGGCCCTAGCCCTAACAGGTGCATCCAAATCATGTTCTTTTCATTCCCTGGTGTCTGTTATTAGCTATTGCAATTGTTATTATTATTGTTGTTGTTATTACCCCTTTCCCTCAAGGTGTCTTCAAACCTTAATGTTGATGTCCCAGCAGAATTTCTACTAGAAAGTATTGTTTCCCCTTGTAAGTTGGGTTTTCACCCAAGTCAGTCTGCTAGAAATTGGGCTGTGTCAGCAAGCTGTTCTTTAGGCCCTGACACATCTCCAGGTAGATCAAGCTAAGAACCCAAACTCTAGGGTCCAGAGAGATGATGGCTGCCAAGTCAGCGCCTGCAGCCTAGCTGAGGACTTCTTACTGGATTAAAGGCAGGGGAAGGCAGTGAAGTGTGGATTTGCCTTTTGGGAAAGTACAAAATTCGTGCCTGATACACTATATACAGGTAATTGTGTTTAGTGCCAAAGGCCGCTGCTCCTTACTTGAAGAATGAAACAGAGGAAGAGACAATCATAGACCATTCTCAAGACATTTTCCTAATTAGAGAAAACAATTATTACTTCTATTTCCAAGGTTATGCTGTGCTTTCAAAGCCATATGCTTTTCATCTTACCATTTCACAAGAGAAAATGAGTTAGCTATGGATCTGTTGTTAAGTTAGGAATTCAAATAATCCACATCAGAAGAGAGGTAAACTTGAATTAAGGAACTGCAGGTAGAAAAGAAAAATTGCAGCTTAAAAACTTCAAGGAATGAACATTCAGCTCTCTGTGTATAATTAAAAATTATATTACAAAGAACACGACTACAAAAAAAAATTGTACCTGAGTCTTTTATGTCCAATTACATGATGTCATGCCGAAGATAAAAAAAAAAAAAATCTCTGCCCATTTTTATCCATGTGTCAAGGATTAACCCCCCAGAGATATCTTTAAGGTGCAGAGCAATAATTAAGGCTCTTATAATTAACTATCCCATAATTTAAAAACTCTGAGTGATGTGAGCATCTGCTGATATATATACGAGACACAAAGTAATATACTGTTTTTTAAAATACTGTCAATTTAAAATAGTTTGATAACTGGTTAGATGTGAAAGTGCTTAGGGATACAATTTCTGGAGCAAAACTAAGAACAACTCAGAAATTGCTGAACTTTCATTCAGTGCTTTATTTGAAGGATGTTCATGACACAAAGAGGCTAATTCATAATGATGCTGGTACCCATATACATTAAAGTACCTGTGTAATATTTAAAGCAACAGAACCTGGTTCTATAAGCTGAAACCTTGGAGAAGCAAGTGGAGCCTAATATCTCCATGACAGCCTTTCAGATAAAAAAAAAAGTACTCAGGGAATGAGAAACTAAGAATTGGCAAGACCTTGGAGGCTCTCTTTCCTGACTCCTCTCCAAAGCAGTATCATTTGCTCTATATTCTTGTAATTCTTTTTGGTGAAAAAGCATCTGGCGACATACATAATCTTGAACCAGGCTGAGTATACTGCCTTGTTTTCTCAAAATGACTGGTAAATTTTTAAATTTGATTTTTCTCAAAGGCAATATGCCAAAATCAAGGCTGTGTTTGTAGTCAAAATTTCCAGCCAAATCAATAGAGGAGAAGAATACACACACTGGTTATAACTAGTGTCATCGATGATTTGATGTGTATATCAGCTCAGGAAGGATTTGGCAGCCCCCTGGTTAGCAATGAGACATTATTGAAGAGAGTTACTAGGAAGCAGAACATCTGGACTCTGGTTTCAGCTCTGTTACCCATCTATGGAGGGACTTTGGGCATCAGTTGCTATGGCGTCAGCCTCATTTCTTCATTGTTAAAGAACACAATGATGCTGGCTTTGGTGAAGAATGTTTAAATTTAGATGGCATTTTATTGTCTTTTAAAAATGGTTCAGGTTGGGATCACATGGTTGTGTTTGTTTGTTTTTTTTTAATATGGCCTGGTAATATCAGTCTCATGATTCTTCTCGGTATGTGTTTCATCGCACTTAGATGGGTAAAATATTTACAAGAGGTCTCTGAGGCACAAAGCCATAAATGTGGAATAAGGTGCCTTAGAAGGAAGCAAACTCTCCACTGAGGGGATGCTGAGGGATGGAGCATCCAGATGTTTCGGAAGAGGCTCAAAGATCAGTCTCGTTATTGATTTGTATTGACCTGTATGATTCCTGGCAGGCTGGGGCGTCAATGGTAGTGTCTTTGAACACCGTAAAATGTTGTACAAACTAAAATATCATTAAAGATTAAAATAAAGTCTTCTGTTGGAAGAGTTCAGCCACAGAAATACTAAAAAAAGAATTTATCCTTTTTTGTAATCTTTGAGAAAAACATTGTAACTGCTGGCTATGGACAAGGTAGCTGCATCTTTCTTTTTCTTTCTTTCTTTCTTTCTTTCTTTCTTTCTTTCTTTCTTTCTTTCTTCCTTCCTTCTTTTCTTTCTTTCTTTCTTTCTTTCTTTCTTTCTTTCTTTCTTTCTTTCTTTCTTTCTTTCTCCCCCCCCCTTTTTTTACTCTGCATTACTTAACAGGGTTTAGTTAAGAGTATAAATCAATTATTTCAATGCTTCCTTTCTTAGGCTTCATATGACACTTCACATTCTCTTCATTCTTATTTCTTTGGCAACTTTTGGACATTTCAGTCATTTCGAGACAAATGGGAAATTATATTGGTCTTCTAAAAAGCCAAAGTCAGACTTCCTTATAATCTATGAAGATATGACTTTTTTCAAGCCGTTCTCATTGGACTCTTTCACAAAAGGCAAATACCAAAAACATCAACTCACTGCTATCACTTGAGTAAAGACATTATTTCTTGAAAATCTAGACAATTAAATGAAAATTTTGGAAGAGATTATATTTTCTCAAAAAGGGATCTGACAGAGGGCATGCGTCTTACAAGTCACAGATGGAACTAGTCTCTTTGCAGTGATACTTTATACAAAGTTCATGCTTGAGGAGGTGGAAGACAGTCTATGTCAGAACATGTGGAAGAATTAGTTATGGATCTTGCCATAAAGAAAGCACTTATTTGGTCTGGATAACAGAGGAGAGGGGAAAATCAAAGTCAGATACTCTAGATCATTTGAAATATTTGTTGCAAAGCCAGGATGTATCAAATGCCCACTCTGTGCCAGGCATCCTACATGTATAATCCTATTTGGTCCTTCCCATAACACTTATTATTTTCATACTGGAAGAACGTTTTGTGAAAGGGAATTGACATTTTGTACTACCTCAGGAGGCAGTAGTAAGAACGTTGGGTGAAAATTACTGGCAGTTACCATGTGGTTCTCCATAATAAAAGACAAGGGGTGGCCTAGTTGCACCATCTCTCCCTTCACAGCTAGTCTGCTGGCGTGGCTGGTTAGACCATGGTTCCCTCCCTGTGCTCTCCCACTGGGAGCGCTGCCCTCCATCGGTGACAATGACCTCTGCCAAAGGAGGACTGCTCAGTCAAGACCATTCAGTGACATTTGTCCCTTGCTCGATGTTCCAATTTAACCCACCATCAGTAGAAAGTTTGAAAAGCATACTTTTCCCCACAGGGAACTTCCTCATGACATAAATAATCTCTGCCCCCAGCAGTCTTCCAACAGCCTGGATTCTGACATAGGACGGAAAGTGGGACTAGATGATTTTTCCCTCCCTCACTCCCATCTCTGTGTTTCTTGATTATATCAGCTAAAAAGTGAAGAGGCTTTGTTATTTTAGAAGTACCCCCCCAGCTTCTTGGAAAAAGCCCAGTTACTTTCTGAAATGGTCTTAGCTTGGTTCAAGCCTAATTATTGCTGAGCCAAAGTGGCTCAGAAAGAGATGAAGGTTACAACCAGGAAATACTACTTTCCTGCAACCTCATGGAAACACAATAGAAAACTACAGAACTTGTGCTATATAAATCACACTTGAGAAAGCAAAGTAAATAGATTGTATATTTACGTTCAAGACTTTTTTTTTTACAACTTTTAGTTGTCAGTGAAAGTCACACATAATATTTCACTCTTATAGTGATTCAGATGAAATGATCAACCATTTATCTAGCACCTATTCATTGTCATGAACCTGACCATCTACATTATCTAAATGGGGTCTAGAAATAAATGCATTTTGTGTGTGAGGGCAGCAATAGAGGCATGGTGGGATGCCAGCCTGTTTGGAAAACATCCGAGTATTGGGTCAGGAACTGGACTCAGTGGGGCCAATTCCAGGAGCTGGTGGTTTTCACGAGGAACAGAAGAGGACGGTGGAATTCAACTCTGCAGTGTCAAGATGATGAGTTAAATCCACAGGGGCCCGAGGTTTAGGGCCATGAATTTGGAATCAAGAGGAGGACAGTAGGCAGAAAGTTGGTCAAAAGGGAAGGGTAAGGTATTCCTGAGTCTACCCCAACATAATCAACCCTTGCAGGTATTTGGTACCCAGGATATAGTTGTTGGATGGATGAATGGGTGTGTGAGGTCTGTGGGACATGACAATAGGGGGCATTGGCCAGGATACAAAGGTGGGAGGTTATAGAGCAGGCAGCAAAGTGACAGATCTGATTCATGCATGCAGATGAGTGAAAGAGACATGGACACAATAACTACAATAGAGGATTGTCAGAGAACTGGACACCAGGAAAGCGTTTACACAGAAGGGAGGAGGATAAGAAAGATTTCAAAGCATGTTTTGGGGAAGACATACCAAGATGGAAGGAAAGTAGGGAGTAAAAATATGGCAATAGGAAAATAAGGCACCAGAGAACAGCTTAATGTATAGCCAGAGCATGTAGTGTGTGCAGAGAAGCCACAAAAGCAGTCTGAGACCAGAAAGGGGAGAACTTGGTTCTAGGCTAAGGACTTTGAGCAGCGTATGTAGCAATCACAACACCTTCCTATCAGAATAGATGTGAAGCATGGGACAAATATACAAGTTAGTTCTACGAAGCATTCAGCACATGTTGCAATGTAACAGGGCAATATAACAGGGCACTCTTAATTGAAGTTTCTCTCTGAAGGATGGAAGTAGTGAAACATTAGCAAATGAATGAAAGAGCAAAAAGGAGGGAAATTTAAATTATTACATACAAATTCTATCAGATGTGTCTGTTTTCTTGGGGATTATAAAATATAAAACAAGACAGCAAGGAAATGCAAAGCAAACAGAGGACTGGTGCTATGCTAATCTGTTGAGGACCACTTGGGGGACAGGAAATAAAGCAAATCAGCCACAGACAAATGGTAATGACATTTTTTCCCATCTTAAATCCTTTTTGGAACAAGGCAGATGTAAATTTAAAAAATACACAGTTTTAAAAATCCTCTAGGTGTAGCATTCATGCCGTGCATTGTTATAAAATACCATTATAACAATTAGGTGCCCTACACCCTTTACTAACAGAAATACTTCACAGATGGTTTATGGGATGCATTTCTCGCCTCCATTCTGTAAAGCAAAATCTGGTTTAGTGGGGAATTTTCTATCACCATTTGGAAGTTTTCTTGTAATTAGAAAGCCATTTTTGCTGGAATCATTCTAGTTAAAAAATGGTCCTTATTGTTCTTATTTTCCCACTTTCCTTTACTTGGTTAAGGAGTGTAGGGAGGAGAAAAAGCAGAGAAGGGAAAGAGGAGAATTTTGTCTAAATAACGATAATGAAAAAGTGAATGTTTAGCAAACCATATGCCTTTGCTTTATTAAGTTCACATGATAATCTTTAGGAGAAAAAGCCACAAAGCTGAAAATGGGTGTTGTAACAGTCTGGGAGGTAGAGTGCACGAAGGGGCCTGGACGTGTCCAGCTGGGAGAGATTCCTGCCTTCCCGTGAAACACATCAGATGCTTCTTGCCGGGGGCAGATGGTTGATGCAGTATGCAGCTTTCTAAATGGAATGGGGTTTGCCCAGACATCTTGTGGGATCCAGACTCTCCCATCTATTTCTGCCTTTCTTCCATCAAACTTCTTGCTCATTTTGTGACTTCCTCCTTCAGTTTGTTCTTGCAATTTGTGCTTTCTAGTTCCAGATCGGTATTTTACTCTTTCTTACTTCTCTGGCCTGGCTTACCATGGTACCTGGTCCACAATGATGATTCATGAATGCTTTTTTGAACACCTACCTGGACCAGATGGCATTGATGTTTTCTTCGTTGTGCCTAATTGTCTGGAGACCTCAGACTCCCCCCAGTCTTCCCAGTATGCATCTGCTCTTATCCAGTGGACCATGCTGAGTGTATACCTTGCCTTAGCCTGGTGCCCTTTTTGTTTGGTTGTTTTGTTTTCCTTTTATCTACAGCTCATGCCTGGAAATAATGGGGCTGATTAGATCTAATTTCAGATACAGTCAAGCACCTGTGATTTCTGGTCCTCACTCTCTCACTAGACCTAGGACCAAGGATAAGTTAGTTAAACTTGCAACATTTCACAACTCTTTCATCTACACAATGGAAATGCCCCAAATGCTCTCAGGGATTCTGGAATGGTCTAGTTCTAACAACTTGTCACTGTAAGAATTTCCCCCCGAATCTTCCTGTTCCATCATGGATTTGATTACTTAAGTTCAATGACATTGAGGTGAATGGCCATGTTTCCTTTTGCTTTACAAGGAGTAATGACTTCATAGCTTTTTAATTTTTATTTCTTTCATTAATTTTGGGGGGACGTAGAAAGCTTGAAGGATGTATGATGAGGATAATATTTTGGATTTTCTCTATTTGCAAGCTGGTTTTCTCACTCTACTTCATCAGCCATGATGATTCCAGGACAGATGCTCCTTTGGCCTGGAGAATTTTATTACCCAGGTTGCTGTCTTCTTAAAGGCTCCTTCTGGGCTATGGACAGACTGTGAGAAGGGAAAGGAAGGCAGCCACCAAACCCTTGGGTGCTGTAATAATCCAAGGCCCACACTATAGATACCAGGGGTGTGTTGGATAGATGAGATTAAAGCTGAAAGCAAGAGGGTC
Organism: Ursus arctos; assembly: GCF_023065955.2. Classification (NCBI taxonomy): domain Eukaryota; kingdom Metazoa; phylum Chordata; class Mammalia; order Carnivora; family Ursidae; genus Ursus; species Ursus arctos. The sequence continues at coordinate 15,931,144 of NW_026623078.1, forward strand.
TTTGTCTCATTTACCCATTGGGATGTGGGAATGCTGACCAGAATACATCAGTGTAAATAGAGTGTCTATTGGGGGTATTTAGGCAGAAGAGGATCTGCTTTTAGTGGCCACGGCTGGTTTTGACCAGGGCAGGCTGGCAGGGTCTCAGAGTTTACATATATTCAGAGAAGAGACAGAGTGGCTGATGTCAGACCCACTAGGTGAGCATGTAGGGGCTTGCCATAGGGGACATTGTGAGCCCATCATCAAGGGCTGCAGGGCAGACAGAATGGGATACCCAGTGCCTGTGAGAGCCAACGCCGGGCCATTCCAGCAGCTGAGAAGGATGTCAGGTCTGATGGACACAAGCTGAACCCTGAGATGTCCGGGCATGGGGATCAGGAGCAGACAGGAGCAGCTTGAGCAGGAACTGGAGCCCTATGTTTCCTCTCCACTCATGTGGAGGCCAGAAAGGGCCCAGACAGCAGTTCCAGCCCCTGCTGGCCCACAGACCTCTGGCCAGGTACCCTGCCCCCACTCACAGACTCAGCAAGCTCATGAACCCACCACCAACCAGGTGCCATTGTGGCGGCACAGTGGGGAAAGGAGCATACTCCTGGAAAGACAGCTGTAACAGGGAAGAAGATGGCTGGGAAACGTAAGGCCCCACTATTACAGCAACTGGCAGATTTCAAAGGCCTTTCCCCTCCTCACCATCCAGCAGGGTTGATGGGATGGGAGAATAAGGAGAGAAAGATCCAGAGTAGAAAATGAGCAAGACAGATGTTCTTTGCTCACCTCAGTGGAAGTGAGTCCAATTTCAATCTGGCCATGGAGGGGTATTAAGGGCAAGCTGGCCCGCCCTCACATTTCCCACCCAGTGGGTGCACCTGTCAGCTGCCTTTCCCTGCAACATCTCTTTGGCAGGTGGCTAGAGCCCCATCATGGTCAGGGAGGGCAGAGAATGACCATATTCCCCAGGGCCAACTGTGTACAAAAGGGATGGGGGGGCTGGGGCTTGAAGACTCAGGCAGCAATACTGTGGTCCCTGTAACAGGTCTAGTTAAGGCCCCCTGTCTGCAGAAGCTGTTTTCTGTTAGAGTCACACAGAAAATAAGAGAAAGGCAGCTCTGATGCATGCCCTTTTCTATTTGGGACGTATAGACACTCACTAGCATTTGCACTAGATTTTCCTGGCTGGAAGTGGAAAAGGGTAACAGATCCATTACTGATCGACTAAGGAGCTGACCTGGTATCAGTAGGATTCTTATGTGATGGCTTTAACTCCACAATCTCTTAGAATTGAGAAGGATTTTTTTTAAAAACATCACAACACATAATTAGTAAAACAGAAAGAGTGTTCGCTCCCCACCACATCTAATGCACCAGGAAATGACCCTGGCCATCTCATGCTGAGAAATGACACAAGACGTGGCGGGGGGAGGGGGGGGAGCGGTGTGTGGAGAAGGAACACTGAATGAGGACAGGGAAGAAGCGAGGAGGGGAAGAAACAGAGCCCTTAACATTCCCCTGCATTGGAATAACTTATTTGGCATAACATCATGTTCAAATAATGAAAAGAGTAACTCATTCTCCTTTTCCCCATGAGGCAAAACAGATGCTGTCTCTATGATGAGGCACTCTGTCTTCAGCCGAGCAGCCATGTCTATAGCCAGACACCTCAACAGCAAACAATTCCTAGGCCAGATTCTCCCTGCTGTGGATGGGGGCATTGTACGCATGAGGGATGTGACAGGATGTGAATGTGCTTGCAGGGTGTGTGTGTGTGTGTGTGTGTGTGTGTGTGTGTGAGTGTGTGTGTGTGTGTGTGTGTGTGTGTGTGTAGAGGGAGGTGCAAGACAGGGATGGAAGGGGAGAGAAAGAGACAGGGGAGAGAAAGACCCATTTTCCTTCTCCCTCCAAATTGACCCCACCCAGTGGTACTGGAGACCGGGAACTGGGACGCTGGTACTCAGGGCACAGGGTCCTCCTAGTGTTCTCTACGAAGAACAGAAGAAAGGACCTGGACTTCAACCATAAAAGGACAACTTGGATAAAAGGAAGAACGTGCTGTTCCTGTCAGCCACCCCTGCAGAGGCACCCAAGGCTGCGTGGGACCCAGGAATCACATGCCCACCAGTTGTGTGCTAGAATGTGCAAAGACAAGAGAAAGGTGTTCCCACCTCAGGAACTTACATGCTGGTAGGTAAGAGAATGACATCTGAGTCATGCTTCTGTGTTCCTAAAGCTCTTTCTTGTGTTCTATCGCACTTGCTTCTCACACCCACCCTGTGATGTTGCCCAGACAGATATTCTAGTGAGGAGAAAATGCAGCATCTGATAGTCAACCAGCTTGCTCCCTCATCCAAAGCTTTAAGTGGAAGGGAGGGGTTCAACTCAAGGTGCTAACTCGACCCTCAGACCTTTTCTATCACACTGTGCCGCCTCTTACTATAGAAGCCCAGGGACTATGACTCCACAGAGGCCTGCTGGTTTGCAAACCTGGATCCTGTGTAGACCTAAGAGGCTGAAAGTAGATGGGACGGGCTGAGTTGAGGTGAATGTGTGTTTCTACTTCCCCACGCAGCAGCCACTGCTTGGACAGCCCAAGTACTTCCTTTTAGGTGAGCGTGAGGCCACGTTAGAGCATAAAACTTCTAGTGAGAGTGTGGAGGGGTGCAAAATATAGTCTATTTTCTTGCAAAGTCCAGAGAATGTTCGGCCAGCTCAATTTTTTTTCCCTTTTATGTACGACCAGAGACTTATCTGAAGTTATGTTCACAGCAATGTTTCTCTACAAAGAAGCACATCAGCTCTCTTTCTTCTTGCCCTTGCTTTCTGAGGTCCAGTTGAGTTTTATGATGTAAGTGAGGCAAAAGCAAGTTGCCAAGAGGGCTAAAACTATCTTTATGATGAACTGTTCTCCATTCACTCTAGGTCTTATTCTATGTGTTATAAGCATTTTTATCTTAAAGATTCCCACCTATCTTTCCTGACTGATTCCTTCTTCCATGGGGAACCAATATCAAAAGAAAGGAAAAAAAAAATCAAAAGGGTACAAGTATTGAACAGATGCCTGAGTCCAAGTGGTCCTGGGGAATTCGCCCTTCTTCCCCATTGCAAGAATGGAGGTGAGCAAGGTGGGCTCCAAGCATGAAGCAGGTGAAGGCACCCTAATTGCTGGTATCTCTCCTTTGTGCAATCGGTTCTGTACTTTAACCTTCTACTTGCAGCACTTTAATGTTAAAGACTTCTTTCTTGACTAGGGATTGAGAACTCATACTAAGAGGCCGAAGATCTGATTGGACAGACATCTCAATGATGCTGCAATGCTTCAGGACCATGCAGAATGGAGGACCCATGCCTCTTACACCCTGGGCCTGCCTTCCCCAGCAACAGGGAGATGAAACCTCACAAAGGCCATGAAAATGGACTTACTATCTAGCAGTCTTGTTGAGGTGGCTTGTTACAGACCGACTTGCCTTTAGGCTGTTCCACCCTTACCTTGGATTCTCAGCAGAGAGTTGAGAACACACAGTGAACACAAAGAGAGAATGCATGAAAGATAGAGGAACATCTCCACAGAGCGAGCGCCCAAGTTCAGCTTTGGCCCGGTATTGGTGACGAGGTGACCATGAGGAACAGAGGAAAGGTGGCCTGTCAATTTCCTAGGCTCTTGGGGCAGGTGGCAATGCAGGTGCATCTTTAGAGAGCGCCTTTGAAACTATTAGCGTGCTTGGTGTCATTTCCATTCAAGTTCTCAAATAGAGGCAGAAGCACCTCCATGGGGCTATTCCTGTCCTCTGTGGGACTAGGTGACAGGAGCAACAGTGGTGACAAATGCAGTGGGTTGACAGATCCAACTACAAAGTGTTTGTTAGGCTTCTGGGCCATTGAAAGGCTTATTCCTATGGTGTTTCCCCCCTTAATTCCAGATATATTGAATGTTCCTCCATTGCTGCCCATCATCTGTGTGTAGAGATAAGACGTAATCAGGCCTCCAGCGGGCTGGTTGGAATTCACTTCCTACCTTACCCAGCAGGTAGGCTGCTATCCACAGACTGAGCAGTAGACACTCCCCAGTGTTCTGTGTGTTTTGGAAAAATGCCTGTCCAAATCCATGGCTCTCTCCCACCCCCAACATGCGTATACCTCCTGTATCAGAGATTTTCAAGTAGCTGTTTCTCTCATCTGGAAAATTTCCCCCTCTCTGTCTAGACACATTCTTCAAAGTCTAAACTTAGACCCAACCTCTCTAGGAAGCCTCTGTGACAATGCCAGTCTGTGATCGCTTCTCCTCCTTCTGTGTGTTCTGTATTGATTTACTGCAAACCTGCCTTTATCATGGTTCCCTTAGAAATAATGTTCAAACTTGTTTTACATTTTTCTGTCTCAAATGCAAGCACTGTGTCTTATGCTTTCTTAGATTCCTCTAGACCAGCATATGGAAGAAGCTCAATATTAACTGCTTTATAAAATGGCTTTTCTGAGTTTTGGGGAGAACCTGGCTTATAGTACAATGTGTGTATTTGTCTCTGTGCATGCCTTTGTGTGCTGTCTGTGTGTGTGTGTGTCTATGTGTGTATCTCTGTGTGTGTGTATGTTTTTCTATTGGTGTATGTGTGTGGTGATGGACAGCCACTTCCCACTCCAGGTCTCAGGAAGTAGGTTTAGACAATTGTGGGCATACACACATCTTCTAGAGTATCTATAACCTTGTTGCTTTTACTGCATAGCATGGTGGCCTAGAGTGGTTTGTTTTATGTGTCCCTTTCATTCTCCTGCTAGCTTGTGAATATAAAGACAGGAACTTTACCTAATTCATCTCTGCATTCCCAGGACCTAGCACAGAGCCTGCACACAGGACGTACCAGATAATGCTGACCACAATAAATGAATATATTTGTAGGAAACATCATTCTTTCCCCTCCTTGTCATTCTACCTTGGCCCACAATAATAAATAGGAAATCCCTCCACCTGGGATTTTGGAAGACAGTCTCTCTCTCCTTTCCTTGCCCTGCATTCATCATCCCCAATACTAGGGAGTGAGTTGTCAATTGCGAACCTGGGAGAAGGAGCTGGAACTGAGTGGCTCCCATCTTCGGAGTGGTCTCTTTTCCAGGACAGCTTGTCCTCGGGTCATACATGCTCCTCTTCTCTATGGAAAGGCATGCCGAGGTCCAATTCTGTCCCAGGGTGTTTGTGTGTGTGCGCGCGCCTGCTCTTATGTGTTGATTCCAGGGGAAGATGTAGATGCTCTATTGTTCCCAGGTGCGAGCTGCATTTCTCCAGTTCAACATCTTTCACAACAAACCTGATATTTTTATCTCCATCCGGTTGCCTCTGAGTCTTTCTCAGTAGGTTCTGAACTCCGGGCAGGAAGAGGACCAATTATGAACCATCACACCCAACTCCCCATCAGTGTGAGAAGATCAAATTCTGAAAAGTGAATCGATGGCTGTGCTTCCCTTTCTCTGACTTCCCTGGGTGTGTGTCTGTTGTCCAGGTCAGTGTGAGACGTACACATCAACTCTGAAGACCTAGGGCTGCAGTGATCAAGGTGAACCACAGCAGGGCAGATGCTTCTGGTTTCAGAAAGAAGAAAGTGACCAACTTCTTTGAGTACCCCTTTCACCTGGACTGGTCTTCAGTTTCTTGGAGGCTGTATATTTGCAGGGGGTCCTAAGTAATCACTTGCAAAATCTGGTGAAGGTGGGCTAGGAAGGGCATAATGTGAACTTGGATATATAGATATCCACAGCTTTGGAAGGAGGGTTTATGTATTAGCCATATCTTCTGTTTTCTTTACAACCCATGCTTTGGTATCTTGGGGTCTTGTTAACTGGTAAGGCTGCCCTTCCAAGGTCTGCTAATTGGTAGAGAGAACCAAAAATTCCTTTACAATTTCTCCTTTCCTATGCAAACCACCACTCCATAGCCCATACCCCACCACCTCCTCTATTGCTCCCACACTGGGGCCACTATCCCCCTGCCCTGATTACCCCAGGGCTAGGAACTAGACCTCTAGGGGGAGCTCGTGCCCCAGAACCCACTGAAATTATTTAAAATAACCAGCAGTAGCCTGTCTACTCTGCCCCACCTGTTTCTCCCCATGGAAACCACAATAAAGCCTCTTGTCCCCATTTTCTCCTTGATTCCCCCTGCTTCCTGTTGATCCGGGTACTTCTCTGTGTGGTTTCCCAGGACCCTCTTCTTGGGATCTGTGAGTATGACACACTCTCTTTTCAATGCCAGTCATACCCTGATCTAGTTGTCTTGTCATACCTAAGTAACCATAAAACCTACATTCTTAAACACTTTGGAATTACTGAATAGAAAGAAAGCTGGGAATGGAAGAATCATAACACAGCAACTCCTCTAGGACCTTGGCTCTGTGCCAAGCTCTGCCTTAAACTGCATGTGCATCAAGCTGTCCAGTCCCAACTTCTGCCCATGGAAGTATTTCACAAATGAGCAAAATGCCTGGAATCAGAGAGGTCGAATGACCTTCCCATGGTGACACATGCAGGGAGTGGAAATGACTGTGGGATGGCTTCAGAGACAAGAGTTTTGTATATTATAAGAAGACGTGGAGATCATTGCACCTTCGTGCCGCGGCTGCAGATAAGCCATCAGGCTTTCACACATTAAAGATCTCTGGCCCTAGGCATCTCATGAATGGCAATGAAAACCGATGGGTTGGCTGGACTTCCATCATGAGTCTTCTCTTAGCAGCTGAAGGCAGGGCCACTCTTTCCCAAATCCCTGCCAGTTTCACACTCCTGTGCCCATGCCTCAGACATCTCTGGAAGTACTTGCAGAGCCATGACTCACATTGCGTCCTTCCTGAGGAACAGTTTCTCATCATCTTACTGTGCTCCCAGCACCTAAAAGTTCCAGGGAGTGAGCTGTGGAAACCCCAAATCCATCTTACAGTTCAAAGTCAACTGTAATGCTTTCCTACTCTTGGGAAGCCAAGAACTACACTTCACAAAAAGTAAACTCCACTGACTCCAGCTTTGTTTAAATCATGACAAAACAAGCAATTGAGAATTTGAGTTTAGTCACTGCCCCCTACCTCCATGCCTTTTGCATTTTGCCATTAAGAGAACTTTGCAATAGATCGTGCACTTGTTATTTTGCCAGATTCCTTGTCACTTGAAACCAACTGATTTAAGTCTGATTAATATGTGCAGTGTAGACAGCCAAGGGTTTGTGAATCCAGGTGAGTAAATTACCATACATCAAAAGATACCCCAGAAGAGGAAGTGTCTCCAAATCCAGTGTGAGTTGATGGTTCAAATCACATGGCAGGCTCTACAAAAATGACTTCAGCTAATAGCCTTTTGACTTTGCTGGAATTGGCTGGGGTAGCCTCTCTCATTGATGAAACACTTTTTCCTTCAGGAACTCCTACTTCAGTTTTTGTTTACCTGGGAAGTTCAGAGACAAATCTCTCCTTCCAACAAACATGTTTGAGGCCATTGAGTCTAGACAAGAGGATACTTTGCAATGACTCTTTGAATTTTCCCCTACCATGGACTATCCAATCAAGGATTTGCATCCTCAAGATCTTCCAGAGAATTCAGCTGAAGTCACCTGCAGTGCACAAGGAATTGATGGTTGTCAATGATGTCACCAAGGAGGAGTCAACAACCCTGGGAGTTGGGGTCAGGTTCTGGATCAACCATTTCCGGAGTTAACGATTGCATAGAGCTATGCAACTTTTCCAATTTTATAGCTTAAAAATGTCAAATAACAACAGTTTTGCGTCATTGGAACTTATTCTACAGCATCTCCTCTATCTTACTATTACTATTATCTGGAAGAGAGGTTGACCAACCATTCTGGTTTGCCTGGGACTGTCCCACTTTTAGTACTGAAAGCCCCATCCAGGAAAACTCTTTTGTCTAGGGCAAACTAGGATGGTTAGTTGTCCTGCTGGGTAACCAGGTTCAAGCTCCTCAGCTTGGTGTCCTACCTACCTCCTCTGCTCCATTATGGTTTCATTAATAAAAGTAAACATAATTATGGTCACAAAGTGTCAAGCATTGTACATGTCCTCATTTAGTCCTTGAGATGTTCCTCTTGGGCTCAAAGAAGTAAGGTGGCTTCCCCAAGCTCTCTTGACTGTAGGGATGCAGCTTTCCTCACTCCTGAACCTCAGCCCCTGATATGTGCCAGCCACTCTGCCAGGTCCTTCCTGGAATTAGATTGGTGACAGACAGACCAGGCTTCTGCCACCAGAAACAGAAAAATGCCAAGCTACTCCTGTTTTATCTTGAATAGAATTCCTTTAAAACTGCAGGAATGCAGAGCCTAGAACTTCAATCTCTTCCTGGCAGCTCAGAGGTGCTAGGTCAGTATGTGTAAAGTATGGGCAGAGCCAGACTCACTTAGAAGGAAACCTTGGGTGCTTGTTGGACTCTCTCACTTACTGGGGGAATGTTGTAAGATTGGAGTTCCACTCACTATCTAGATGGCTTGCAGGCAGGCACTGGCCAAACCCACTGGTCACAGCTAGGTGAGATCTCTGAAGGTGAGACCCAGGCAGGATAGTTGAGAACCACTGAGCCCCCACACCTGAATGTTCTTGATGGATACATGCATTAATCTTTCCTTGGGCTTCTCTTCCTCTGGCTTGCTGCTCTTCTGAACAGCATCCCATGGGGGTTACTGGTACTTCATATTTTACTGAAAAAGAAAACATGTCAGAGCAATAAAACAATTCTTTCAAAGATAACCAGTGACTCCCTGATATGATTGCTTGCATTCTGCCAACTGGAGTGTGCTGTGTTTTCCCACCAGATACGAGAACCCACAGCACAAATGAGGGGCATCTTTGGGGAGAGTCAATTTTACTTGAAGATTTAGGGAATTTTTCTCTGTTACCAAAGAAGATATATAAAGAAGGGGGGAGTGGAAAATTCTTATAAATGTTTAATATAAAACATACAGACTTAACAATTTTGGAGTTATTTCAGGCTCTCCCTCTAGGCTCTCAGAATAAAGTTTGAGGAGCGCAGAACCAAACTAAAGTACTAAGTCATAGGAACCTGCCTTTATATGTCATTCAATTATCCTCTGAACTTGGTTTCATCCTAATACTCCCTATAAAAATATATACTTTTTTTCATGTAGGTCACCAAGAATGTGGAATCTATTTTGTGGAGACAAGCTACTTTTTAAATTATTTTATTTTATTATTTTATTTTATTTTATTTTATTTTATTTTATTTTATTTTATTTTATTTTATTTTATTTTTTCATCATGATAGTTGTACTCTTTAATCCCCATCCCCTATTTCACCCTGCCATCTCCCCTCTGGTAACCAATAATTTGTTCTCTATAGCTAAGAGTCTGTTTCTTGGTTTGTCTCCCCCTTTCTTCTTTTGCTCATTTGTTTCTTAAATTCCACGTATGTCTGAGATCAGATGGTATTTGTCTTTCTCTGACTGACTTATTTCAATTACCATTATATTTTCTAGCTCCATCTGTATTGTTGAAAATGGCAAGATTGCATTCTTTTTTATGGCTGAGTAATATTCCATTGTATATATAAACCACATCTTCTTTATTCATTCATCAATTGACGGACACTTGGGCTACTTCCATAGTTTGTTGATTGTAAATAATGTTGTAATAAACATAAGGGTACATGTATCCCTTTGAATTAGTGTTTTTGTAATTTTGGAGTAAATACCTAGTAATGCAATTCCTAGATTGCAGGGTAGTTCTATTTTTAATTTTTTGAGAAATGTCCATACTGTTTTCCACAGTGGTTGCCCCAGTTTGCATTCCAATCAACAGTGCATGAGGATTCCTATTTCTCCCATCCTTGCCAACAGTTATTGTTTCTTGTGTTTTTTATTTTAGTCATTCTGACAGGTGTGAGGTGATATATCATTGTAGTTTTGATTTGTATTTCCCTGATGACAAGTGATGTTGAGCATCTTTTCATGTGTCTCTTGGCCATCTTTGGAGAAATTTCTGTTCATGTCTTCTGCCCATTGTTTAATTGGATTATTTGGTTTTTGGGCGTTGAGTTTTAAAAGTTCTTTGTATATGCTGGATACTAACTTTTTATCAGATATGTCATTTGCAAATATCTTCTCCCATTCCATAGATTGTCTTTAAGTTTGTTGATTATTTCCTTGGCAGTGAAGAACTTTTTATTTTGATGAAGTCCCAATACTTTATTTTTGCTTTGGTTTCCCTCATCTCAGGACACGTATCCAGTAAGATGTTGCTATGGCCAATGTCAGAGAAATTACTGCCTGTGCTCTCTTCAGGGATTTTTATGATTTCAGGTCTCACATTTAGGTCTCTAATCCATTTTGTGTCTGGTGAAAGAAAGTGGTCCAGTTTCATTCTTTTGCTTGAATCTGACTAGTCTTCCCAGCACCATTTGTGGAAGACACTGACTTTTTCTCAGTGACAAGCTACTTTTAATAAAAAATCATAAGGCACTGTGAGTGATCAAACATATTTTCTGAATAGATTTTGGATACCACATTTTGAAAGCATTTTTTAACATCTACATCATCATAGAGGCTTGAACAAAACTACTTTATACTTTATAGCCACTGTAGTTTCGTCTCTAATATATATAAATTGTTATTGAATAAAATTCTCCTTAAATGCCTAGAATACTTGGTTGATTTTAAATGACTAATTATTGCTGTAATTATTATGCGAGAGCATAAGGTATGTTCTGTCTTAAAAATAAAGCATGGCAAAGTTTTCTGTGGTTTGCAATTCAAATTGGATGGCTCAGAGTCATTAAAAAGCAGGTGAACAGAAGGTATAAATCACTTTTTTAGAAAGGGGCTATTTTTGCCCAGATCTTGGCATCATTTTGTGGGAAGACTTGTTTAGGGGTGAGGGTTAGCAGTAAGTATAAAGTAGGAGTTAGGTTCAATTTTGGTAACCAGTTGAGTTCAGCCAAGCCATTAGCCAGGGATTTTGTAGCTTAAGTGTCAGAAACTACAGCCATCCCTCATACGGACAACATGATTTCCAAGTCCAAAATAATGAAGAAGTTTCTTTGATATTGCACAGGCTCTGTGGAGGGGAGCAAACGAAGTCAGCAGGTTTCTGCCTCCTCCCAGCTGCCTGAGTCCTTGGGAAGATGGTGCTTCAATGCATTTGCGCTTTTAAATGTCTTAGATTGTTTTGATGATGTGGCCTTGATAAAGGGGTCTTTGTTTGCTGCTTCTCTCCCCTCTGTGTAAAGACTTTTATATTCTTTGAACCATCCTAGGTTTTGTGTTGTGCTTTTGTTAGGAGAGGGAAAGTTAATAGATAATATACACCCTTAATATTTTCTCCATTCTAAACTGGCATTTTGCTGCGATTTTGTGTCTTGTATTGAGTTTTAAGTGACAGCGCCATTGTGCAAGTTAGTAAGCACTTAATAATTGCCAAGGACGAAGTTAGATTCAAACTCACCATGACAGAATTTTTATTTGAAATTCAAGTTATGGATATTTTTCTTTGATTTCTTATGGATTTTGCAATTTGTAAAAGAGCAGCATTTCAATACTCACATTCTCAGTAAGAGATGATAAAATGTATGACACATTTTAGCCACCCAGGAGACTATAGTCCTTTTTTTTTTTCCTAATGGGGGTGTTTTATTGATTGGTCATCAAGAGAGATGCTTGTTTCCACAGAGAAGTATGGATAGAATATAAAATCTATTTTTGAGTATCAGCTGGTGAGGAATCATTAGGCAGTACACCAGTACAGAGATACATATTTGAAAAGGAAAAATGTGAAGGAGAATTATTTCTAATTATAAAAGTTACCACTTGCCTAAGAAAAAAGATATTAGAGTCATCTGAGATAGTTGTGCACTCGAGTTTATATAATTTTGCACACATTTCCAGGGAATTAGATTAAATTAACAAATGAGACAAGTAAACAGCAGGAGCGGGCCTGGAATTGTAACATAGCTGCTGTTGTGTCTGGGCAGTAAATGACTGTGTCCCCAGACTGTCCCCAGAAGCTGCCATGATTCCTTAAATCATGTTAAGAGAAGAGAAACTGCTCTGGAGTCTGAGAGAATCTGGCTGCGAATCTAGACTCTACCATTTGGGGATTGTATGAATTTGAGCAAGTTAACTTCGAGGCTCAGTTACTTCATCTTTATAATTGGCACAAACAATATGTTCCTTGAATTTTTTTTTTTAGATTTTATTTCTTTATTTGAGAGAGAGAGAGAGTGAGAGTGAGAGAGAGAGAGAGAGAGTAGCAGAGGGAGAAGCAGGCTTCCCGCAGGGCAGGGAGCCCAATGTGGGACTCAATCCCAGGACCCTGAGATTATGACCTGAACCGAAGGCAGGCATAACCGACTGAACCACCCAGCTGTCCCAAGATTTTTTTGGAGGGACAAAGGAATATCCGTAACAGCCATATCCTGGTTTCTGACCTACGGCAGGCTCACAGCTAGCAGGATTATGTACAGCTCCTCCACTCCCAAGAAGCAAACCCTGACCCTGAACCTTAGTGACCCCTAGAGAAAACAATGTGTCCCCTCACCTCCAAAACACATTTTTAACTTTTGAAACTTTCTTTATATTACTTAATCGAATAGCTATTCATAACTCATATTTGACACATCTACTTAAAATATCCCCAACTTCAATTTATCTTGGCATTGAAATAAAAGTGACGATAGTGACAGTAATAAAAAATAACAGGTAAGCATCGTCCTTTGGTTATCTTTGGTTAACTTAAAAGGGGTTAGTGTGATATGATGTTAGTATTAGGCATTAGTAATTACTCTATGTATCAGTCTTGTTCTAGTCAGGAGAGAGAAACCACATAAAAATTTGAATATGGATAAGTGTCTGCCTTCAGCGCAGGTCATGATCTCGGGGTCCTGGGATTGAGTCCCGCGTGGGACTCCTTGCTCAACGGGGAGCCAGCTTCTCCCTCTGCCACTCCCCCCACTCGTGCTCTCTCTCTCTCTCAAATAAATGAATAAAATCTTAAAAAAAAAAAGAAATTTGAGCATGGAAGATTTAAGGTAAAGAATGCTAACTATAACAGGAGATTGGAGTAAGACAGGCTGGTAAGAAGTAAAGAGAGCTCTAAAGAAGACAGGAATAGTGGCTCTAAGTGGCAGCCACCCCTAGGGCTGAGACAAACACCCAGAGAAGGGCTTCGAGTCAGACCTCATAGGGCAGGTGCAGCCCTGGCTCACTGGATGGTAGACCAGTCACTGTCATGCCACACGGGTGGAATTTGCTAGAAACCCATCCTCTGGAGCTTGCTGGGAATCTTTTCTCCAGGGTGCAGCAGAACGCTGTGTGTGGTGACTTCCACCCGGGGGTACTGGCCTCTGCCACAACCCTGCCTTCGGGCACTGCTGGGGGAGGCGGCTGGGTGCTGGTCTCCCATGGGCGCTGCAGGAGCTGGGTGTTGGCGAAGCCATTTGCCCTGCAGGACCTTGCCGGAAGCAGGAAGCAGACACTCCTGCCTTTCTCCCATCGCCTTTACAGACAAAGCTTCACATCCCACCAGCTGGCAGAGCAACGATATTTTAGATGGTCCAGAACCACTTTCACAGAGCAGGCCAGAAGAGTGAATTTGGAGCAGAGGGCCAGCAAGGGATAACTGTCCTGTCAGAGAAACACCTTTCCCTACTACAGATGAAACACATAGGGTAGGACTTACAGAAGGAAAGAAGAGAATGAGAGCTTACCCCCACTCCTTAAACATAGCCTATACTGTTTCGTTTTTGCCTTTTTTATATTTGTTTTCCCTACAACAGACTGGGGATGTGAATCTTGAATGGAGGGACACTGTAAGAATCAACTATATGGAATTTGGGTGGCTAGAAAAATATGGAGTCATCATTCCTTCTGGTACATAGTGCACTGCTAAACCAGAAAGTTTAGAGCGGCCAAATTTTATTCATGTCAAAGAAACAGAGTAGTTAACAAAATGCATCTATCACAAACAATTTAGAGTTGTAGGGTTTGTTAGACTTTCCAGTAACATCTGTATTTTCTATTTGATCTCTTTGATTGATTACTTTTTCAGTTATTGAACAAATTGTTCCCTTAAAAAAATACACAACATAACCCAGTACATCTTTTTTCTAGATGCTTCTTGGTATTTCAGTCCCTCTTCCCCTGACTCATGGAGTCTTGATAAAGTTTTTCTGTTCAATGAATTTGTGCTTAGTCAAGAACTGTTGGAACTAGTGTCTGTCAAAGAAATATGAATTTCTAATTAGGCAGAATGAGAAGCCTTAGACTTGTTTATCATCTTAACCGTTCCCAAAGCAGTGTGGAGGGTATATCAGGAGATCTTCTGGCATTTATGAACAACCTTAGCAGGCACACAAGCCCTTGGAAACTGGGATGATGTTTTCTGAATGTATATTCAAATAGTTGTACTTAAATCAAAAGACTAATAAAGAAAAATGTCAATTAATTCTAGAAGAGATTATCATTTAAATGGTCTGTTAGAAAAACTAAAGGAGCATTGTTCCTCTCAAAGAAGAAGGCTGAAAAGATAATTAGACATCAGTAGAATACCAACACAGTACTGGGGAAAAGAAAGGGCACAGTGACTTCTAAAATTTACAGAAATAAAACTGAGCACGGAGACCTAGACCCTCATTAGTACTGAGTGGCAAGATGACTATTAATGTGGATGAACAACTGTTTAAGTTTTGTGCAGTTCCAGAACAATCTTTGGGGTTGTTCAGGGAATCAGAATGGGCCACGTTTCAGATCTCCTTTTGTATTTAAAATGGGCAATAAAACTTGTTTTGCCAACATATGGCTAAATCAATACACATGCTTCAGTAAATCCAAATCAAGGCCACAATCTAGCAAAAATTAAATGTTTGTTATTGTTACTGTTGTTGCTATTTTTACCCACCCCTTTCTCTTCCAGGGGTCAGACCCAGTTAGGGGACATAGAGGAAATAGAGAGACATAGATCAGAACACAAGTTTTATGACTCATGGAGGACAGATGGGAGAATGGGGGTTTTTAATGTGTGGGCCAAAGAGGATATTCATTCCTACCCTATAAACAGACTCAGTCCCTAACACTGCCTGCCCTCTGTTCCCAGGAACAGACTGTCCTCTGATGCCCGAGGCTCCTGGAGAGAAATGCCCAGGAGTGAGCACTCCCTGCCATCTCCCCAAGGGAGGGCAGTGAGGGGTGGGGTACTGCCCCCTAGTGGAGTACCCATGGGCACTGGCGACACACCTTTGGTAACCCACAAGACTTTTCTAAGGACGCGCCCATTTAATTTTCACCCCAGTGGACTCTATTTTTTTTTCTGTGTAGTCTTGAGGAAATGAGAATTTCTTATACGTCTCCAACAAACTACGTCTCACTTCTGATTGAACGAATTCCTTATTCTGTTGTAACTAAGACTCACAGGTTAAACTCAGTCTTACTTGGCCAAAATAAGTTAAACTAAGATAAAACAAAACACTAAATAAAATATGATAAAAATAAGTTTAAAAATTTGCCTATCCTTACCAGAGTTTCAAGTTTCTTGACATCAGAGGCCTAGCCCTAGTATTTTCTTGCTGTGCTTAAAATAAAAATTGAGTTGCTGTTTTATGGCAGAGCAGGAACCAGAGGCAAGCCTTCTCATGTCCCCATCTAAAAATCTTTCCACTTTGAATCATTTGCCATCGTAACCCCTTTGAGAAGGGCTTTGAATAGCAAGTCAAGCTGGGCAGTTGGGAGCACAAAGTCAGGAGGTGGGTGGTTTTGAGTTTGACTTTCAGCTCTGCCCTCTTACCAGCGCTGTGACTTTTAGAGAGGTCACTGACCTTCCCTGGCCTCAGGTGCTTCGGGTGCAAAATGCATGCTGCAATACCTCTCTCGGAGTATTAGTGCATTTAAATGAGTGAATGTGTTGAAAATGCACGAGGAAGGGGCCCCTGGGTGGCGTAGTCGGTTAAGCATCCGACTTTTGGTTGTGATCTCATGGTTGTGAGATTGAGCCTTACAGCAGCTCCTCGCTCAGGGCAGAGTCTGCATGAGATTTTCTCTCCCTCTCCCTCTGTTCCTCCTGTTTATGCTCCCTCCCTCCCTCCCTCCCTCTCTCTCTCAAATATATAAATAAATCTCTAAAATGCACAGGGAAGTGCTAACACTACCCATCATCACACTGCAATTGTACATAGTGTGAATAAAAGAGAGTTTGGTTTTACATGAGTTGTAAATGGAAAAAGGATGCTATGTGAACTATCTGGAAAGATCCATCAGTTGCATAGTGACTTCCTAACAAAGCACCATCATCAGAAGTGATCTGCCTATGCTTCTTTACTTTCTTATGTTCTTTTTTTTTTTTTTAAGATTTTATTTATTTATTCAACAGGATAGAGACAGCCAGCGAGAGAGGGAACACAAGCAGGGGGAGTGGGAGAGGAAGAAGCAGGCTCATAGCAGAGGAGCCTGATGTGGGGCTCGATCCCATAACGCCGGGATCACGCCCTGAGCCGAAGGCAGACGCTTAACCGCTGTGCCACCCAGGCGCCCCTACTTTCTTATGTTCTGGTTTGATTTCTGACTGTTCTGGATCAGTTTTTTTCTTACGTGGCTGCCTTGAGTCCACATGAGACGCCTAGGGCTTTGCTTCCAAAATCTTATCTTTATGCCTATTTTCACGGCTACCTACTTAACCGTGACTATCTTTGCTTCTCCTAAGGGCCTGCCTTTATTTTAAGGGAATCAAGTTTTCTCGTTTTCAGACAACAGAAAGTAACATTCTAGCAACTACCAAGTCTGGCATTACTAACAGAGAGTCTCTGGGGGTTCTGTAATAATGTAAAACTATCTCTTCTCTTTCTTTTAGAAATATACCTGATAAACTCTAAGTAGTATTTCTTATGTGCCAGATACTTTTGTAAGTCCTTTATAAGCCCTAACTCATTTTATCCTTATACCATCTCTATGAGTAGAGTCTATATTTAATCGAATTTTGTGTAAAATGGAAACCAAGACAGAGAGAAGCTAAATGCCTTACGCAAAAATTACACAGCAAGGGATTGGTTGAGAAGCAGGATTCTCTGCCAGGGATTCTGGCTCTAGCCTCTGTGCTTTCAACAACTTAGCTTTTAACAACTCTTGGCTACCCTCACTAAATCATCTTCAAGTCTGGGACTGCCATGGAAGGGCGTTACAGGCTTCATTAGACGAGGACTGAAAAATTTAAGAATGTAAGTTTTAAAAAGTTTAACTGTAGTGATGCCTTTGTCTACAGCACTTAACAGAAAGGGGATCCACGAGGGTGACATTTTGGAACATGGGTTTTGTTTTGTTTTGTTTGTAGTACAGATGCAATGAGAGGGTTCTGAATATAGAAAATGAGGGGGAGCCAGGGATTGGAACAAGGAACGGGAGATTTGTAAATTGTCGGAGCTGAAGTCAAAGAGCAAAAGAGGGAAAGTCAGTTGGGCTTATGGGATCAGTGTGGAGTTGACCATCACTGCCCAGGGCAGAGAGCAAGGAGAATCATCTGGGATGAGAATGAGGAGGGAGATGGAGGGATGAACATCAGGTAGAGAGAGTGGTATTTGGGGCACAGAGGAATTTGATGTCATCTCTTTTCCTCTGGGATTTGGCCACTCCACTTCCCCTGGGCTTTTTGCCTTTCTAAATTTGCTACTGGTTGCGCTCAGAATTATACTTTTGGAGGTACTTGAAACACAATAAAAATGAAATGCCACCATCAGAGTTATGAATAATCTTATGAAGATGATAAATGGGAAGTGTCTAAAGCCTGAAGCAGCCACTCCATAAACAGGGTTTAATCACTGAGCTCAGGAATAAAATGGACATGTGCAGCCACAGTAGAGAGCCACCTAAGCAAGACAAAGTATCACAAAGTAGACAGTGCTTATTAGTAGTGTAAGATTATAATACCCAAATGAGCTGGGAGGTAGTATAGGTTTCTGACACCTCCACTTAATATCTATGGGATTTTGAGCAAGTTAATTAAGATCTCTATGCACCCATCCCCTAATCAAATAATGCAGAAAATATCCAAATGGTGTTGGTTAGGGATGACACTTACGAAGTGTCTGGTCCAACACCTGGAAAGTAGTAGTAGGTGCTTAAAATATTTGCTGAATGAATAATGGGAACAAAAAAATATTAACTTTCCACCAGAAAAAAGTTCAAGAGAATTTGTAAAAACACAGGAGTGTAGGGAATGGTGTATCAACCCAGAATTGATGACCATTACAAATTTGTCAGAGATGCTTCATTTTCTAAGTAAGAGGAAATAAATTATTGTACATTTCAATGTTATGTTTGGATTGAGAAAATATACAAGAAGTGTAAAGTTTCATTCTTTGGGCAGGTACCCCAGGCTGAGAAATCAGAGGGAGAAAACATAGCTACTCAACCTTCATTTGGTTTCCGTTGCTTTGTGGCAAGTTAGAAAGATATTTCAGAGTGGAACAAACATTGACAAAAGTATCTGAGGCAACTTGTCCAGAAGCATTTTATCTGAGAACCAAAACAGGGATGTCCCTGGGGTATCACTGTAATGTGATATTTGAAGAACGATAGAGAAAGTGATTGGTCCAGAGAAGCAAGGGAGGGCAGATGTCCCCCCTTTCTAAATGGAAACCATCTTTAAACCAATGGATGGAGAGCTTAGCCCAGGCAACACCATGAGTCCATACTCAAAGGAATGGCTAGGGGGAACCTAGAAGAGGAAGAGCTGACCTTTGGGACTCAGCACGAATTTACTGGAAAAAAATCTTTCCAGGATGAACTTTGTGGCTGTAATTGGGTAAACTGGTACTCCAGAGAAATGGTGTGGATGTGTGTAAGTGAGGACTTGATAAGTCCCCTTTGATATCTTTGTGGGCAAAATCATAAATATTAGGTAGGGTGGTGATACAGTTAGGTAGACTGATAAGCAGGTGGTTGCAAAGTGTTTGTATGAAATCTGAATAATGGTTGATGACAGCAGTGTAAGAAATTGCTTCTGCCATGCCTTTCTTCAGTGGCAGTGAACTGGCCACACTTTATTACAAAATAGCTCTGCAGAGATGACATAAAGATTATTCATGGGCTTTTGACATTAACATTTAGACACTTCTCTACCATTCCATGTTTCTTTTTGGAGAACTTGTTCATTTAATCTAATAAATATCATTTAGTAAATGTTAAAGGTCACTATCTGAAAGGAAAATGGTAAATGGTAAATCTCTAATATTCAGTAATAAAGCCTTTATTATACTATGTATTATATACTATATATGTTATTTACTATAACACACTTAGAATTACCTTAAAAGTAAGAATGAAATTCTTTCAGCCTTTTACTAAAGCTTCAACTATTCAGGGCTAATATTTTATCAATCGTGTTTACTTTGATCTTACCTACTTCACTGCATGTCCCTGTTCAATGAATTAAATTGCTAAAGATGGAATTACAGGTGTCTTGAGGGGTACAATTCATCTTTTTTTGGTTGGTTGTGGTCCTTCCTTTGTTTAACAAACAGTAAAGTTTCTTCTTGCTTTGTTAGTATGAGTTCTCAGGGATTGAATCATAATCGATCCAGGCTAATCATTGTAACCCCGTTTCTTTCGCTAACAATTAGTCCAGGATGTGCATGGGACTACTTCTGGGCTTTGAGCTGAAATGGAAATTCTGGGAAAGATTTATCTTCCTGATAGAAGGGTGGGAGACAGTAGGACAAGAAAGCAGCTCCTCTGGCTTCTTCTCTTCTTCCCTTTGGACACTGTTGTATGATCACAGGGTGTCTGCAAGGCAACAAGCTCACAGGCAACAGCCCGCATGCTGACGATCATGGTGAAAAGGAGAGGAATACAAGCGGTTGGTGGCGTTGCTGGCATGCCAGACCAACCCTGGGCCTGTCTGCTTGCCTCCGAGTTGGTATTAATAACGATGTTTTGGGGCACCTGGCTGGCTCAGTCAGAGCGTGCTTGATCTCAGGGTTGTGGGTTTGAGCCCCATGTTGGGTGTAGAGATCACTTAAAATAAAATCTTTTAAAAAAATAATGATGTTTGAAGCACTGGTGCATGCATTTGCCATTTCTTGCTGCTAACTGATACAGAGGTATCCCTCATTTGTGTTAGACCCCAGAATAATTTCTTCCAGCTATCGTGGTACAAGTCAAAAATTTAAGTTTTGAGACAGTGAATCAGCTCCCCTCCAGAAGTTAAGGCACGCCATGGTTAATCCACTGAGAAAGAAAAGTGCGGTTTGGCCAATGAGAGATTGTTTTTGTTTATTGTGTGTGCTTGCACAGGATACGGAAATTAAATTAATTTGAAAGCCCCTTTTGAATGGATGATTGGGAGAAAATATTTAGACATAAAAAATGATATGTGTGTACTGAAAGAGCAAAATTAAAAATAAATGAGATCTGACATTCCCTTTTAGTACATTTTTCACTTTTATACTCTATGCTAGTTGATTTATTAAGGCTTTTCGTCTGTGAGCTTATCATATTGTGATCTTTCTGAGGAAAAGCAATTTGAAGGTTGCTGTGGCTGAAGGCACATTATGGTGATGGGAAATCAAATAGAACACTGACTTTCATTTAAGATTGTCAACTTGATGAATAGAATGAAGTTGACTTCAAACAGACAGGACCTGATAAAAATGATCTATTTCTGACAGGTGGAAGGCATGTGGAATGATGGTTAAATAGAGCTTATTTGTTTACTGTGTTCCAGAAATTATACATTAGCTACTTTTGAAGATGCAGAATTAAAACCAGCTAAAATCTGGAAACTTCCAAACCAAATTATCTTTAAATAATGTATATTTTGGTAAACTTTAAAATCATATATATAATACCTCCTCTTTTGTCTTTGGTAGGAATTTTAAGTCTTTAAAAATTATTTTTACTTAGCTTGTTATTCAAAATGAATATGTATTTCTAAAACTAATTTTATGTTATAATTTATTATGAAATATTAACTTTAAGTGATTAACCTTGTACTTTGCAATTCTTCTCCAGTATGGAGCTTATGCAAGGTCTGAGAACCACTTCTTCAATATTATTTATGCATCACATGTTCGTGGAGTAGCTACTCTGTGTCCTGTAGTCGGGAAGAAAAACAGACATCGGGGCGCCTGGGTGGCTCAGTCGGTGAAGCATCTGCCTTCGGCTTAGGTCATGATCCCAGAGTCCTGGGATCGAGCCCCACATCCGGCTCTCCACTCACTGGGGAGTCTGTTTCTCCCTCTTGCTCTCCCTCTGTGATCTCTCTTTTTCTCTCTCAAATAAATAAATAAATAAAATCTTAAAAAAAAAAAAGAAGGAAAAACAGGCATCAAATAACTACCCAAATAAGTATGCTATTAAAGTTATGAGACTCTATTATAAGTGTTTTAAAGGAACAGTCTGGATTCTGATCTGGTTTGAGGGTCAGTGAAGTTTGAATTGAAATCTGAAAGACAAACAAAATGTATTATATGTACCACTGTTGTTTTTATCCAGTGTTTTTTTTTTTTTTCTTTCCTCCTTGGTGATTGAATCTTGAGTATATGTGTGGTGTTCAGGTGATTTTCCTCTGCTAGAGAACTGGTCTGAGCCCTGACGAGTGAAAGGATAATGAGCTAAATCACAGAGAGGCTTCACGATAGTTACCTAAAATATTCCAGGAAGACAGAATCCCCTCAGAAGAATCCGAGAAGAGAAAGAAAAGCTCAAATGGCAGATTCTGGGCAGAAACACAAATAGTTGGTTTCTGTAGCTTTTGTATTCGAGGAAATGAAAATCAAGTTATTAATCTTACATGGGAGTAATTTCACCTTATTTTCAGATTATGTCATTCAATCATTTACCCACTAGTAGAGTCTCTGAGTAATAACAGTTTGAGCGCATTAACATGAGGAAGAGTGGGCCCAGCCCTGTCGCTGAAGTAGGGTCAGTGTCCAGGCTTAGAAGACACGTTTCCTGAGAGCCAGTGCTCTTCCTTTCATGGCTCTCTTCCCTGTGTCTGGAACAGGGCCAAGCACATGGGAAGTGTACAATAAACACTTGCTGAATGAATGAATGAATGAATGAATAATTGTCAGCTAAAAAGTGAAAGGGCACTCATATGGTTGTGCACGCGTTAGGAAGGATGTTTTCAACTCTTAGGTTTCCAATTTCTCTCCTGCTCACAGTCCCAACTTCTACGGAAAAGCAAAGAGATTTCCATCAGACAGGTTTTGCAAAATAAAGACTTAAGTTTTATTCTTGTTTTTACCCTCAGAGCACAAGGCCAGGGCAATGGTAGTTGGTCAATAAATCTTTGTAGAAGATTGAGTTTTGTTTTTGTTTTTTGCTTTTGTTGGAGGTACCAGGCATTAAAGAACGATTGAGTTTTAATAGTGCTTTGGGATCAACAGCCTTCTGCTAAGTTGCTCTGGGATTCTGAACTTTAAGGATCTCAACTGTGGGGCCATCTGAATAGGTAAGATGCCTTATTCGTGCTGTCCCTTTGAGGACACACCCTTTGCAGAGGGGCTAGAGAATAGGTATCTGCTTTACATCATACCTAGATCTGCAGAGGACCGCGTTCCAGGAAGCATAGGGGCACTGGGCATCAACATTTATGGATTTTTCCATAACTCTTGTTTTCTGTGATTGGAGAATTTGTAAAAACACGTAAGCAGTAAAGCATTATTCAAATATAAAATATGAAGCCCCAGGCTTACTGGTTATGAGAATCAAACATTGACACTGTTAATCTTTAGTCTCTAAATGTATTTTACCATTTCCTTTCTCTCTCCCTCCCCTTTTCCCTTCCTTCCTTTTCTTCCTTTACCAAAAACAAACACATAGACACACAAAAACCAGTTAAACTGAATTCTTGGTGTGTCTTAAATTGGAGATAAAGGGATGAATAAGGAACATTTGCTGCCTTCAAAACTCTCCCTTTCTAGTGGGGAAATTAACATGGAGGTAACTGTAAAAGGATCTTGGCACTAGGCTTGGGTTTGAAGGATTTCATAAAGCCAGAGAGGAGGGGTTTGAGGAAGGAAGTAAAAAAGATGGGTGAAGATTTATCCGGATTTTCCCCTCCAGTGTTAGGGTACATGGATACCAAGTCTGCAGCCCTTCTTGGTGTAAACGGATGCAAACAATATAATTATCATCTTCTCCTGTCTTTTTTACCAATAATTCAGTTAAACTGGTTTTTGTGTGTCTATGTGTTTGATGCTGAAGGGAATCAAGCCCTGAATCAGACTCCCTGCTCAGTGGGGAGCCTGCTTCTCCCTCTCCCTCTGCCACTCCCCCTGCTCTCTCTCTCTCTGTGGAATAAATAAATAAAATCTTTAAAAAAAACTTTAAAAAATACACTTTTTATTATACAAAATTTCAAACATACATATAAAGAGAATAGTATAAAGCATGAGAGTATAGTAATAAAATGCTGCCTCCCCCCTTCCATACCTATCACCTGATTTCAACAATTACCAGCTCACAATCAGTTGCATTTGAGGTGACCTCCCCCCTTTCCACCACAGGATTGTTTTGAATTCTAGGCATCATCTTTTTTTTTTTTAAAGATTTTATTTATTTATTCGACAGAGATAGAGACAGCCAGCAAGAGAGGGAACACAAGCAGGGGGAGTGGGAGAGGAAGAAGCAGGCTCATAGCAGAGGAGCCTGATGTGGGGCTCGATCCCAGAACGCCGGGATCACGCCCTGAGCCGAAGGCAGAAGCTTAACCGCTGTGCCACCCAGGCGCCCCTGAATTCTAGGCATCATCTAATTGTATCTGCAAGTGTCTCTTTTTAAATATCTACATTTATTAATTTTTTTTCTAAAAATAGAGCATGGTATCATCATCTCAACTAAAATATTAATAATGATATCTAAATAATATCAAATTATTGTCTGTTCTTATTGTCACATATATTTTTTTTCACTGTGGGTGTGTTTGAATCAGGATCCAAACAGAGTTCACAAACTGCATGTAGCTGATATGTAGCCTAAATCCTGTCTTACCCATAGGTTTCCACTCTCTGACATCTTGGTTCCCTGCAATTCATTTGTGGAAGCTAGGTTGTTTATGCCATAGTGCCTCCCACAAGCTGGACTTTGATGATTGTAAAACCATGGTGTCAATTAGCATGTTCTAAATTCTGGTTGGATTTATACATCTGGTCAGATTCAGGTTCATTTGTTGTTGTTGCTATTATTTCCTAGGTGGTAGTGTGTATTTCAATGAGGAGACATAGCTCCTTTGGTTATATCAACATTGGTCAGTGAGTTCATGGGCTATCAGCCTGCCTCATCCATTGTCATCTTCCCTTCAGCGTTTCATCTCATGGTTTGAGTCACCACTGACCCTCATTGCCCACATCCCTATTTTCATTAGGGCTGCAAAATGACAATATTCTAATTCAGAGTGTATGGTAAATCCCACCAAGGTTTGAGCCTGGATTCAGAGTCCAGTGTGTAAGACTAAACAAGTCTGAGTGACCTGAAAAATTGTCAAATTTCTTTCAAATCTTAAGCCACATCTACTTGTCTCATTTCTGCTGAGGTCAACTTGTCTTCCTAGTCTGTAGTGCTTTGTTGTATCGAGTTACATTGAATCAAATTATATTATTTTTTAAAATTCTTGAATTACAATGAAGGGGGCAAAACGAACTGTTGTTAAGAGCAATTTTCCTAGAATTTTCTCTTTACTCTGAGCAAGGATGACTTCAAAATGAGTAAAGCTGTTAGCAGAAGAAAAGCATGCATTTCAATATGCAAACATTCAGCATCTCATTTGAGTAGCTCATTAGATGATATTTGAAACACAATTTACCATCAGAGTTGTTGTCAGTGTAATGTGCTAGCACCGTTAGATAATTTGGTAGTCTATTCATTCCTACTGGCTACATTTAAAGTTTTATTTATGTATTTTTTGTATTATATTTGTGTTTATTTGCTTTTAAAAAACTAATGTTCTTATTTTGGGTGGCAACACCACTGAGGAACAGGCCAACATTATCTCGATTTGGCAATATTAGAACACAAGAGCAGTGTTCTTCAGAGGCATCCTTCAGTGGATGCATTGGTGAAAATGGTCGCTCCACAATGACGTGTCATGAATGCTTTCTTATTGGCTCACCCATCTTCATAGGCTGTCATATGTGGATTTTCCCAACCTGTGCAAACCTGTGTAAGCAGGATGGGCTTCATGGATGTGCACAGTGTATGTAGTCAACACAAGACCCACACTCAGAAAGGCTCTGTGCTTGGTTCTGCAATCCTTGATAACTTTATCTTTGAGCTTGTATTTTGTAACTGAAGTCCAAAGGGACAGTGGAGAGTGCGTATGAGCAGAAGAGTTCTCAGAAATATGTGACTGCTGTTCCTTGCTGCCCCTATTGCATATAGCTTTGTGACACTCCATGAGCCAAGAAATCTGGTGGACCCACAACACGTGGGAGTTCACTCAAAGTGGATACAGGTGTGTTATATCCGTGACTGAGTAAGTGGGGGCCTTAATGGCGCCAAGAAGCCACATTTTCTGTTTGAAGCAGAACTAACCCTGAACACAGAAAGAAGTCAGTGGTGTTCTAAGAAAAATAAGTGACCAAGGAAGCTTGTCTTGCCCTTTTCTACTCATGTTACTCCCTTACATTAACCAAACACTGAAAATGCCATCAGATGATGGCATAGTTCCTTTTCCTTTCTGTCCTCCTTCCTCATCCATAAGCCTGAGGTAGAGAGCTAGTAGAGAGTGTGCATATCAAGGAGTGACATAAAAACAGATGAGTTAGTTTTATGCAGCATTTCCACTCTTCTGAGAACAATGCATATGCAAGGAAGAGCTACAAAATGCAAATTGTGTAATTTGGTGATTCTGCATAAGAATTAAATGCTTTTATATTTGCATTTAAAACTGACATTGTACGATGTAAAGATGGAAGGCAAAATTTGTGCCAACTATTAAAAATTTTAAGTTTTATTTGCTTGGAACAACACTAAATAGCAATTTAAAAGAACACCCCACAATGACAAGTCAAGAGAGAGACCATAAGAGAAAGTAAAAAGCTTCAAAAAGTTCATATTTTAGTACACTTTCATGGTGCTTTTGGGTCAGTTTTTGAACAAGGGGCTTGACATTTTCATTTTGTACTGGATTCTGTAGGTGATGTAGCCAGTCTTGTCCATAAGATACCATGATGTTCATGTCATTTTTCCCCCTTGATGTCATACTCGGCTATTACTTTTCTCTTTTCTCCTGATTATTTTGACATTTTGTATAGTCTTACAGATGCTAGCTCATTGAATGGTTTCTCTTATTTAATCACACAAGGGTCACTTAAAAATCTAAAGTCCGAGGTGCTTCCAGATTTCTGCTTATTTGTAGACACATGGGGCTGTGTTTAATTAGGTGAGTTAGTCTCATAAATTAATTAACCTCTTGTCTAGTTTTATGTTCAAAAGATTACATTCAAATAAGAAGACAAGATCCAGGTTTCCATTTATACAGAAGGAAGAGAGTAGAGGCAATTTCTTAGGACTGTTCATGTCAAACCAAACCAAACAATAGAAACCCCTCTTGCAAGTGAAGTTGTCAGCTCTTAAAATGCTCCATTCTGGTAGTGAACTTTGTTGTAAAATCAGATTTCCCAATTGATCAAATTATGCTTTAACATTTCTTGGAGAGCAAAATAGCAAATAGATGTTCTTGAGTTGGCTATGAACAAAAATATAGCAATTTACTTCATTTCTCCATGTGTTTTTATGGAAAAGTAATTATCTTAATTTGAATATTTCCTCCCTCTTACAGGTTGTCATTTATCTCCGCAGATTTTCTTTTCTTTTCTTTTTCTACAGTTGTCTCAGCTTTATTGAATAAAGGTGTTCCGATCTCTGTTGAAGTGCCTCAAAATTAACTGCTGATTTTGCTGGAAAAATACGAATTAGTTAGTCAAAGAGAAATCACCACCTGGCTGTCCCATTCCATCCACCCAACAGAACACTAATTGTTCTTAGAGATAATGTGATGCATTTATACTCAGAGAATTAATCACACATGATTTTTCCTGTATCTGAAATTATGTCAAATTTAACTTACTTCATTTTTATTCCTATTCTTTTGGTTCCTTTTAAGGTACTATTACTACTTACTTTTGTTAATCTAACTCTGATCAATTTCATACAATTTATGTCTCTTTCATTCACATATACATACAATAAGGCTGCTTCTCCTTTAATGCTTTTAATTTTTCACCTTGTTTCTTCTTTTTTTTTCCTGCTTGCTGACATATTGCTTAGTCTGTTAATAATAAGTAGTTTCATGCATTTATTCATCAAATACACATATACAGAAGAAAGCAGACAACCTGGACAAGAAATCTAAAGGAAAACTTACAGAACCAAACTCTGGACCAGTGACTATTAGTTTTCTTCTTAGAACAGCTTCTTTGTAGATGACAGTCAAGGTCAGGATGTCTGCATCAAGCTCTTCAGAGCAGACTGCCCTACCTCCTCTCTTCTCACTTTATAAGGTCTCTCTGATCAAGCTTAGTTAGTCTGTGAGCTCAGCTATATCCTCAAACTTGGTGGTTCACATGCCTTCTTCTCCAGTGAACTTGCTCCTCTGAACTCCAGCTGCTCATGAGGCAACTCCATGTGGCTTTCCCACACTGAATCCACCAATTGCTATGGCAGCCATGAATGGCAGCTATAAAAAGATATGTAGATGATGAAATAACAGCTGCAATCACATGGAGGATGGAATTCATGGCCTGAGTCTGGGAAAGTTTCCTGGTTGGGCAAATAGCTGACTGTAAATGTATGCTATTAATCAAAGTTGATATTTTCAGAACCCTTGCTAACAGTCAGGTATGATTCTCATTGCTTTTCAGTTATCAACTCTCTTCATCTTCATAACAATCCAGAGACTCTGCCACTATTGTCTCTGTTTAACAACCAAGGAAAGTGAGGCACAGAGGCATCCAATGACTTTTCCAAAGTGCTTCACAGCTGAGGAGGGGGACAACCATGCTTTGGACTCAAGCAGTCTGGCTCGCTCCAGAGCCACATGCATAGCCACAACCTGTACATGTCAAGATAAGATCAGAAAAAGGGGTGCCTAGGTGGGTCAGTTGGTTAAGTGTCTGACTTCGGCTCAGGGGCCTGGGATTGAGCTCTGTGTCAGGGTCCCTGCTCACTGGGGAGTCTGCTTGTCCTTCTGCCTCTCCCCCTCTCATGTATTCTCTCTCAAATAAATAAATACAATCTTTTTTTAAGATCAGAAAAAAAACCATAAAATTAAGAAAAACATTGAATTCTGATTTAAGACAGCAAACACAAAAACATGTTCAATTTTATTAGACTAATGGGAATGAGGAGCAGGGTTAATCCCATGACTCCCTGACTGATGACTATAAACATTTCTTCTTGGTATGAATTATTTTTAGTAATATGGCAAGGACCTACAAAATAAGTGTTCAGGTCTTCTTTGAGGTTCATCACACAGTTTATATTTACTTTGCATCAAAAGACATCTGGAAGAGTTTAGTTACAAATGCATATTTGATTCCCGTCTTCTCACCTACAAACAAGATCTCTGTCATTCTTCCTTGTCCACCACTGTTTCTCTTTTCTTGAAAGGAGTAGAGGGGTGCGTGGGTGGCTCAGTGGGTTGAGCATCTGTCTTCAGCTCAGGTCATGATCCCGGGTTCCTGGAATCAAACCCTGAGTCGGGATCCCTGCTCTGCAGTGGAGTCTGCTTCTCCCTCTCCCTCTGTTCCTCCCCCTCTCTCTGCTCATGCTTGCATTCTCTCCCTCTCTCTGTCAAATAAATAAAATATTTTTTGAAAAAGAAAAGAATAGAAAGATAAAGACATTTAGATTGACTTTAGCCATTTTATTTAACTTAAGAGATTTTTCTAACCAACAGTCCTGTCACTGATGGGAGCCATATTCTTTGAATGGGAAGAGCAAGAAGCACCAAGGTAAATTTTCAAACATACATATGAAGAAACTTAAATAGATTTGTAAAGTGTCTGTCATAATTCGCAAATACTGATGCAATCTGATAATTTGTTAATTAACTCATTAATTTTTAAAGCAAATATTCATTAACCATTATGCTAAGTGCTATCTAGGGAAAAATACATAAGACTTGGTCACTATTTTATAGATGTTTAGGTGATTTAACTGGAGAAGGAAGACATTTACCAATGGAAAGTTTATTAACAAAATAGGCATTAAATAGTAAAAATAACAGGGATGTGTGGTACATGATCTAGATGCTGGGGTCTGGACTGCAAAGATCACTGTGGGCTGGAATTTTTTATGAAGGTTCACAGAGGAAATGTACCGTGTCAGAGCCCAGAAGAGGAGATAGACATGAATGTGTAAACAAGAGAATGAAGATGAGATTAGTCTCTGTGTGTGTTTGTGTGTGTGTGCACATGTGTGATGTGGGAAGGGATGGATAGAAAAGGACTTAATTCACATTCACTCCCTGGATCCAATACGGGAGCAAGTCCTGTTGGTCCAATCTCTAAAGTCTTGTTGACTTCTTTCCATTTCTTCTGCCTAATATAGACCACTGTTAATTCTGATGCAGACTTCCCCAAAAGCTTGATCTCTCTTCTCCTCCTTCAACCCATTTTCCACCCAGCAGCAAAATCCATCTCTATAAAATGTAAATTGGATTATGTCATGCCCCAGTTTAAAACCATTGAATAGTTTACTAGAGCCTTCTGGGGAACAAATAGAGCAAAAATAGAGCAACAACATCCAGGGGAGTGGAAGTAGAAAACCTTGTAAAGGGTAGAGAAAGAGTAGATAGAAATGTTTTCTGGGGGAAGAGGTGTATGAAGACACACACACACACACACACACACACACACACACATACACACGTGGAGGTTATTTCAAGAAGGAAGGAAAATGCCTACCACACCAATAGGGGATTTGCTAATAAATTATATTTCATGTTACATGACCATTAAGAATGCATCCTCTGATAAAGTGGCATTTATTTTGAAGGACGTTTCTCATTCCATGGCACAGAATATACTCAAACTGCAGAAATTTTGTCAGTGTTGAGGATAAAGACATGGGAAGTAGGCTGATCCAATTTCCAGGTAACAAAATAATTTGAGGAAATAATTCAAACCATGGCCTTTGAACATTTTTATTATGGATTAAATTTGACAAGAAAATTAACAAATATAAATATAAAGAATAACAAATACAAACAAATAGAAATATGAAGTTCTGTACTTAGGGCTAACTGGGAAAGATATATCTTTAGAGAATCGTATGTTCAAGGTACTTAGCTGATTAAAAAAAGAATTATGTACTTAGAGGTCAAAACCCTGACTGCTCTTCTCTGCCCTGAAAGGGCAGAACACCCTGAATTCTACTGCTGTGTTCACTCAACTACAACCATGTTCTCTTACCACATTTGTCAACCTTGATCTCCCCTTGAGGCTTTGCTGTGGCTGTTCCCTCTGCCTGGAGTGTTCTTCCCCAGATACACACATGGTTCACTCCCTTACTGATTCTGGTCCCTGCCCAAATAGCCTCTCAGAGGTCTTTGACTACCTTATTCAAAGTACCTCCTCCTGCATTTTCATTTTCCACCTCCGGATCTACTCTACTTTCCTCATGGTATTCTCCCTGTCTGACATTGTGTTGTATGGTCAATTGCTTTTTTGTTGTCCATCTCTGCTTTTCAAAGGTAAGCTTCATGAGGGGCCATTTGGTCTGTCTTATTCCCCTCCATGTCCCTCCCCCAAGTGTTCTCATTCTAGACTTTAATTGGGATCAAATATCAAATAACAGGTTGCATTAGGCTTAGACATTCTCTAGCATCTTAAGAATTTGTCTTATACACCCACACCTTCTCTCTTTGATTGCACTTACATTATTATCAAATTGTAATGAGGTAGGACAAATGTAATTATCTTAATAGCTGGCACCTGAATTTCCTTGATACACCACTTGGGGTAGAGGATGAGACTTTGACGAGCAGGCTCAAGTAGCAAAACTTTCTTGCTAAGAATGAGGCCTGAAGGAGGATTTATTATACTTTGTGGTGGGAAGGGTGGGCTATTGGGGTTGGAAGAGTGGGAGAGAGAAAGGGAGGTAGGATGGGAATGGAAGAAGTTGAGGTTAGGGCAAGTTAGAGAAATGCCCAGGGCAGGGAAGGGGGGAGAGGGTTGGTGACCAATGTCATTTCAGGAACAGGTCCTTTTTCATTAGAACTCTTATTTCTCTGTGAATGTTTTGTGAGAATAGACTTAATGTTGTGCTGTCATAGGAACAGGAAACCAAAAGGCAAAATACTCCCTGATGTTTTAAAAAACCTAGAAATTTGTAGAAATCTTGGCTTGTGTTTCCAATATCACATGCTGAGAAATTTGGGGTTCTAAGCCAAGATATTAGGATCTTGAGACAGTAGGGAGGACAAATAGACACCTGGATTATAAATACAGCTTAATAATGGATTTTGAGGGAAGGGCAGATGCATCTGTTACTCTTAGCTTAATTTTTATCACTTTCTCCCCCATCTCCAAGCAAATTCTTACACCTTTCAGTTTGCAGTAGGAAGCTCTGAGGTCTCAGTAGTGCTTCACAGACCGGCTAAGACCGTAGATTCCAGAGCTGGACACCGGGTTAGAATCTCAGCTCACTGCTTCCTAGCTGTATGATCTTCAGTATGTTACTTGGCGTCTCTGTGCCTACTGGCTCTATCTGTAAAACAGAGATGGTATTTCTTAAGGTGGCTACGAGGGTTTGAGCTTCGACATGTTAGTTGAGTGTTTGTTTTCCTTATTATTGTTACCATCATCCTTATCATTACTGTTGTATGAATAGATCAGAGACAGGTTGAGACCTGAAAAAGAGGCCTTGAAAACTGAAGGCAGTGACCAAATTGGAAATAGAACTCTGGTCTCTTTGAATTTCATTCCCCTCCTCTTGAAAGGTACAACGTTATTTGAAGAGAGAGAAAAGGAATATTTATAAAGCTCAAATTTTTCCTTCATTTCAGTAAGATGATATTTATCTCAAATTTCCCTGAAATCTACTGAGGTACTTTTTAAAAAAGTGTGTGTGGGAGGGCATTTTCTTCCCGCAGGCTCTCACATTCTTCTAGAAGCTTCTCGGCTGAACTTTAATTCTCCCACGCCCCAGGCGAGCTGGTGTGGAAGGTGCTAGCAGGCCGTTGCTGAGTGAGCTCTGGGAAACAAAGGCAAGGTTCAGTCACAATGCTCTCAGGGGGCAGGGCCTGGACAAGATGTTCTGTGTTTGTGCTCATGCACTCGGAAATAGCAGCAGACTCTGGAGGTCTCAAGAACTCTGAAACTTTGCTTACGAGTTGTAATGAAAGCTGTGAGTTTTCCAAAGGTTATTTGGACAGAAGAGGTTGTCAGCATGCAGAGGAAAAGATCACCCCTGCTGGTCCTTCCAGTTGTAGCCAAACACATGGCATTGTTGACAGCTGGGCAAGGCCTCACAGAGAGGGCCTGGGTGAACCACCAGGCCCTGAGACCCCAGGAGGCTCTGAGCAGGCAGAAGGAAGGGATGTCCTTATAAGGCATAAGCTGTTAGAAAGACACACTTCTGCACAGGGGCTGTGTGCCCTGAGGAGGAAGCTTACATCTAGACCTACAAAAGTGGAAAGGACCTGGCAGGGTGTGGGCTGTGTGGTCAGCCTCTGTGACACAGCAAAATGCAGACTGATCTTATAACACCTGAAGAGGAGCAAACTCTACCATGGCCCTGTCTGTTTACATCAGGTAAGGGAAGGTATGCCATTCTGTGGCCGGGGATGAGAGTGGTACTCTTCATCAGGAATAGGTAATATAAGAGAAAGGTAGACAGTATGCATTCAGTGAAGAACTGAAGCTAAGATATACCTGAGGGTCATGGGACAAGACTTTGCTTGTGCTACTGGGGCGATGGCAGTTGTCCTGTTGACAGATGTGTGTGTGCGTCCTAAGTAAGTCATAAAAAAGGGCACTCGATGGAGAAGACTTTTTAGGGGGATGGGTTATGTGAAGG